>NW_024546167.1:18125000-18750000 GCF_018152505.1 Drosophila elegans | reverse complement strand
TTAATATGAACAATCTAATATAATCAAGCTTTTAAAATAAAAGACATTTTTTGAAAGACTTAAAATTATTAAAATATAATAATAATAATATATTAAACCAATTTTTGTTAAAATAATTTTAGTAATATCAAATAACTGACACTTTTTTTTCGCGTGAGATTATTTTTTTTTATAAAAATTAATAAAAATGTTTGTCTTTATACAGTTTTGTTTCGGAATGTTTTAAACTAGTTAATTAAATACAAAATATTGCGAGTAAGGCCCTTGAAAGTACCAAATGCATTGTTTTGCAAGTTAACATACCTCATACCATCGTCCTCCGTTTTCAGATCCTTTCCCTCCGCAAAGGATACCAACCGCGTCAACCAAGGAGCGAAATTTTAAATGGCGCACTAAATAACTGAAACACACCCACACAACATGCAGAAATTTGCATGCTTACAGCTTCTCTTCCGGGTAAGGAAAATTAAAGGATATAGTCAAGTGTTGCGACTAGTTAATTCTTACTCTATTTTATATTTAATATTTATATTTAAGAAATAATATAAAATTTTAGAAGAAAATGAAACATCATTTTGTGAAACTTCCGATGGAAACTTTAGAAAAATAAATGCTAATAATAATGATATAAAAAGTATAAAGCTTAAAGAACTACGAATATGTTATTGTTCAAGAGCAAAGTTTATTTGCCCTAAAAACCTATTGTTTACTAACAATCCTTGAGTTTCATATGAGAAATTTGTCAAAACTTGTTTTGCTGCTAATCCTCCTTAACGACTAGTGGGTATAAGCAGAACTTACTGCTGGGAATACAATTTACGCTTTGCCAGAAATTTTTCATGTGGCTTGTAGCTGCCGTTGTCGAAACTTTTTATGGCCTCCGCAGAACCCAACAAATGCTCTGTTTTTGTTTTCTTCAGTTTTAACCACCCACAAGTGTGTGCAGCCTGCATAAAATTTGCATTTGGCTGACAAAAGTTCTCCAAAATAATTAAATGAGGCACACTAGAATACTAAACTTGCAGGTAAATAAGATACCTGACATGCATAAATTTATGTATTGTATATAATATTTTCCAAGACATTTACCATAAGCTAATGATCACATTTCTCATGAAAGCAAAAATCCAAGGAGTGTGAGAATTTATATTTTGAGAGCCCGAGCTTAAGGTTTGATTCCACCTATTCATTTGGATAACAAATTTGTGAACATCATCGAAAGTTAAATCACCATCATATTGGCGAACTTTGTATCCGTTTTCAAACCATATTAAATTCGGTTCGTAGCGTAATTCGTAGTCGTTGCACAAAACTTTTGCGAAAACACAGTTTAATTCGGCAAAACAAATATTTCTCTTGGATTTGAATGATTGTGCCAAGTCAGTCCAGATACTCTCAAAATCATGGCAGTCAATGCAATTGGGATCATAAAACTTGACAAAGAATATTCCTTTTTCCGTGGTGTCGTAGAAAATTTCTGGAGTCAGTTCAAAAACCCTGCCGGGAGTACAATCATCAAGGGATCTTTGATTTATCTTCGAGTACTGGGTAACTGCGGTTATATTTCCTGAAGGTTTTTCTGAGTTAACTCTAAAAACTATTGTTGCTATTAACAAATATTGAATTAAATTTATACCCATTTTTTTTTTGGCAATTTTCTCAATGATAATTTATAAATTCAATTTATAAATTGAAGGTTGATTCTTTATGAAATAAATATATAGCTTTTTCTATAAGATTTTCCATTTGCTCTTAAACCAATTGCTGTTATAAATATTAAATCAAATTGTTGGGCATTTGTTTTAGCAATTTTCTCAAAGATAATTTGGAACTACTTAACTAAAAAAATACTGATATTTTTATTTTTTAATTAAATCATATTAAGATCTTCAGCAATAAAAAATGCATAAACTTTTTTGTTTCTAATTTTTATTTCTTCAAAAAATTGATAGACTTATAAAGTTGGTTCGGCTTATTGAGTTTTAAAAACTTGAGGAATTTTGCTTACAATCTAATTTCACATGCTCAGAGTATGTAAGAATAGTTGGGTGTTTATATGATATACGAAAGGATTTAAGTAAAGAGTTTAAGGTTCCATAAAGTCTAAGTTTAGAGCCATTGGCCGGTCTCGAGTTTTCGGGGATCGATGTTCAGGCCGAGTTTCTCCAGTTTGCGCACCTTTCTCATCTGTTTGGTCAACCGTCGCTTGAAGTTGATCTCCTGGTTGAGATTCATGATCTCCATGGTGTCGTACTGCCGGATATTCTTGATCGTCTGCAGAATCAGATTGTCCGTGAGATGAAGTTTAATGGTGGACATCTTCATGAATGGAGCATCACGTCGTCGCAATTCCTCCCTGTAGGCGAATAGAGTATAATGCAGCGATGGTAGCGAAGGCAAAGGACGCTCCAGTTGTGGAAAAAGTATCTCGGCCATTGAATAGATTCTCTAGAAGTTACTAAACGTATCTGAGAGATAGATCTGAGTGCTGCGGAAAGATCTGTTCGCTTTGAGTGTCCAGAGTGCAGTGCTGTCTGAGGTCAGTGGTTTTTGCTTTTTATACTATTACACTCGGCTACCTGCTCCTGTTTACGAGGAAATCTCTGAAATTCCAGATTTCAAGGCAGCTGGCGCTAGATCATTTTCCTACCTGCTGCGACAGCTGCAAGTGACGTTTTATGTTGAGCACGCGATTATCCTGGAATTTCCTCATCCTGCAAAAATGTATTATGCAGTTCATGTACAGTCTGACTTCGATAAATGTGCTCAAAATAATATATATAAAAAAAGGAAAATATTTCAATCCAATTGACTTAAAAACATTTAGTTTTATAGAGTCTTTTATAAGTGATTCATACTAATTTTAATGTATAATCCATTTGGTGGTTTTTCATATCAACATTACATTTCAAATGTTAAAGAAAAATTATATATATTTGTGACTTTTTTATATATAATTTTTATAATATAATATTAATTATAGTTTTAAGAATATACAATACCTATATCTCATAAAGAGCTTAAACTCGTTCGCATTTATAATGGCATATATTTGGGTTAAAGAGATTCGGAGTTCATAAGAATTTCGCCTGTTTTCGGTGCTCAAATTTTAATGAGCCCGTGACCTAGAAAACAAGTGCAGGACAGGCAGAAATAATTTTTTTCTCCATTCATTCCATTCGTTTTTGGCGTAATTTTACGGCCATTTGAAATTGTTTTCCTTTACGTTCGTTTGAGTCGAGTCCTGCCGCCTGCACTCGCAATTAAAATAAATTGCATTCACTCAAAGGATTGACGACAACTGAGGGTTGCATTGCCGTGTGAGGACCGGTCAAAGGTTCAACTCGAAAAATATTAAACAGAATTCCACTTGTATGCATTTAATTAACATTAACTTGCTCGTAAACCGTCGAGAGTCAACAGCGAAATATAAGCAATGGAAATCTCATTTATTAAAGAGATTTTATAATTTATTTGGATTACTCTTTTTACGTTGAAATTTTAATTATATAAATTTAACATGTTTATTTTTAAACTGTACCAATTCGACAGCGTTTTATTTTGGACCAATTTTGTTAAGGTAAAATGATCATGTTTTTGTTTATTGACATTATTTAGTAAAATGGTATCTTCCCAATAAACATTCAAATTTACACTTCCACTAAAAAACACAAATCTGTCGTCAAATTATTGCCATTTTATATTACGAGCTTGTAAATTGGGCCAACATGTTATCTATAACAACAAATATGGCCATTTAATTAGAACGAGTATTTCAATTACGCCAGTGTCAAAGCCACAAACTGAACTGCAAATGTTGTCACCGAGAAGCTAGCTAATTAAATTGGAGAATATTATTTATAATTTTAATATTTCGGGGCTTTGCATACCATATTTAGTGGTTTGGTTTGCTTATGCCAAATTTAGAAGACCTCGCAATGACCAATAACTAATGAGACTTCCTTTGTGCACGCGTAATTCAATTATTTGGATAACCATTGCAACGTTGTGCATGAATAAGGTAATTTTTTCAGCAACTGTGGATAGTCAATGTGGACAGGTCAATAATTCTACATATTTATAAGGGTTTGTAAGTAAAAAGTTCGGAATTTAAAGGTTGAAGGTTCTGAATAAAGTATGTGTGAAATAAGTACTCATTGAAACTATTCAAAACAAAGTATTATATTTGGACTGATTAAGTATTATAACCAAGTTTTCAGCAAAATTTGTGGGTATGAAGATAAATTTAAAACATGCAAAAGAAAAATTAAAAAAAGTTTAACAAGTAATGCCGGAAAAATTCCATATGGTAGTATGTTTTACATATTATAAACTGTTTTTTTTTACCATATAGGCAAACTTAAAAAAAAACCATGTGAGACAACCTTAACAGACTTGTGCCTTATAAAAGCAGTCGTTTCCGGACTAACCTTGTATTCGGAAGCAGCCACGGACAAGATGATAAATAAATGGTTTCCCCGCATCAAGGCAAAGCCCTTAAGTGAAGTGGTAAAATCGCGAGATGCCTTTATCTACTTGGATAGGGCTATGTGGACCTTTGGCTGGACACAACCCGAAGATAAAAGGTGAAAAAAGCCACTTGATTAATCAGTCAGTTGAGTAAAATGTGTTTTATTCAAAGGTGGACATTGGTTTACTCTATTTGGAAACTTATTGCGAACCTGTTGATACAAATCCTTCTGCCGATATCGATGGTCGTGGAATATGTTCGCGGATTTAAGAGCTTCTCGGCGAATGAGTTCCTCAGTTCCCTTGAGATTGGCGTTAATATCTATGGGTCCTCCTTTAAGTGCACCTATACCTTCCTCGGTTACAAGAAGCTCCAGAGGGCCAAAAGGATTCTGGATCAACTGGACGAGAGCTGTGTTTGCGATGAGGAGAAGCTCACTGTTCGTCGTTATGTGGCCTTGGGCAATTTGTTCTACGTTATGTACCACGTAATGTACTCGGGCTTTGTGGTCATTAACTTTGTGGGCTACTTGCTGAAGGGTCGTCATGCGTGGCGCATGTATATCCCGCTGCTAAAGCCCGAGGATCACTTCCTATCTACCAGCATTGCGGAATTCCTACTGATGATCACTGTGGTGACCATGGATCAGTGCACTGACGTCTGTGCCTTGGTCTACATGCTGCTCGCTCGATGCCACATCGTTTTGCTTAAGGATCGGTTGAGAAACCTCCGATCTGATCCAGAAAAAACCGAGGATGAGTACTTGCAGCAGCTGACCCAATGCGTTCAAGATCATCGTTTCATATTGGAGTAAGCTAATTGTGTCGGCATAAAATCTAAAATTATATTTTTATATATTTTCAAAGCTATATCAACGCCGTGCGACCCGTATTCTCGGGCACTATTTTCGTTCAGTTCTTATTGATTGGAGTGGTTTTGGGTCTCGCAATGATCAATATAATGTTCTTCTCAACATTTTGGACCGGACTGGGAACATTTCTCTTCATGATGGACGTTTGCAGCGAGACTTTTCCCCTCTGCTATCTGTGCGATTTGATGATATTGGATTGCCAGGACCTCTCCAACTGCATATTCCATTCGAATTGGCTGACCGCCAGCCGTTGCTATAAGTCCACTTTGGTATACTTTCTTCAAAATCTTCAACAGCCCATTACTCTCACTGCTGGTGGAGTGTTTCCCATTTGCATGCGAACCAATTTGTCGGTAGGTTCGATCTATACGTATAAACTGCAGAGTTAAATTCTGTATTCTGTGTTTATTTAAAGATGGTGAAGTTGGCATTCTCGGTGGTTACTGTTATACAACAATTCAATCTGGCTGAGAAGTTCCAATAAGAGAAACGGGAATATAAGGATTAATTAAAATGCTTAAGGCAATTAAATAGTTAGTTTCACAATTAAAAGTTGTTAATGCACTCAGTAAAAATATGAAATCCTGTAGCTATCCAACTTATTGGTTAATTAAGAAAACTTGGCCAAGCCTTTAACTCTCAGTTAAGCTTCTCAATGCAGAATGTGATAAAATTTAAAAATCCGTCGCTTCATCGGCGGCCAACAAAGAAACGTAAAATATTTCGGTTAATTAACAGAACTGAACTGAACTGACAAAAGATTCTAGGGCACATTGATGGTTTGTCTTCTGCGAATGCATTTAATTTGCATGTGTGTGGCGGTCCTTTTGTCTACCGCTGTGTGTATGTGTGTGGAGGTCCTTTTGTGTGCGTCTGTCCTCAACGCCAATGAGTCAATATTATTACGGTGGCCGCTTCACGCTGTTCGGGAAATCGGCAAATGCAAAATGAGAGTCGGCCGCAAAGCGCTGGCAAAAATGCTTTCAATTAATTAAACACCCGAAAAGCAAGGATATAACGAGTATAACGAGAATGTGCTGTGCAAAGAGTGCTAAAGAAGAATATTTGGGTGAGGGAAACCCGCAGCCAATCACTCGCAATACATTCCAAACAATTATATTTTAATATTTTTTTAATTTTAGCTACTTTTGTTCAAATTTCCGAATGTCTCTCAGAAACTTTTAAATATTTTAAAATGTGTTATTCAAAAAGTTTTTGTGTAATTGAAGAAGTATATTTTTTGGTAGAAATTTAATTCAGAACTGAACTTGTTAAGCCCAACAGTTTATTCTTAACATTTTTATTTTGTTTATAGATAGTTTCTTGGAGTATACATTTTTTCTGGCTTTAATTTGATTTGTGCATATTATCCACAAATATTTCTCACAGTAGGTTAAAGAAGAATTTAAAGTGTGCTAAAAATTCCACAAAAAGTACAATTTAAAATTGAAACACTATCTTTTTGGGCAGTGCTGTCTGCGGCATGCAACTCATTAATAACACAGATAATGTGTTTGGCGGCAATCATTTTTCGGTTGCATGACATCGCGGTGACGCTGATTAACACCGCCAATGGGCAACGCAGTAAAACGCAGTGACAGGCGAAAAGGCAATGATAGTGGGCGGGAAACAGGCGACTTTGGTTCGGCATCGCACAATGAAGCTATACATGTGAATTAATGTCGATTTTGGTAATGTTTTACTCGGTTAATGACGTGTTAAGGTCGTGCTCGTTGAACGATTGAAAAGGGATTATGGTTGCTCTGGAATGCTGCATTTCATAATTGCATTCGGGTGAAAAGTAAATTGCGGTGGATTTAATTGACAACTGAGTTGTGCAAAAAATTAAAGTATTGAAAATTATGAGTGAAACAAAATTGACTTTTAAGGCTTAAGCATAGATTTTGCAAACACAAAGTTTAACAGAATTTAGCAAGACATTTATTTATTTATGGTGAGTTTTGCAAGCCTTGAAAAGTTTTAACAAATAAAAAGCACCTGTTTTAGCTAAAACAAAAACCGTCAAGTCATGAACTACTACCATGACACAGTTTTTGCCATATAAAAAGCGATTGTCGCCGGACTCAATTCACATTCAAGAAGCAACCACGGACAAGATGTTAAGTAAACTATTTCCCTTCATTAAGGAAAAGCCATTGAGTGAACGGGCTCAATCTCGAGATGCCTTCATTTACTTGGATTGGGCTGTGTGGTCCTTCGGCTGGACAAAGCCTGCTGATAAAAGGTAAATTGTCATTAATAGATAAATCTATTTAAAATGTTTCTTAAAATTTAATAAATCTATCGATTAAAAGAAAATTAAGCGATAAAAATATGTATAAGTTGACAAATAGGAAAGTTTCAAAGAAAAATAGTTTGTCTAGAAGTATGCAGTGGAAATATAGAACATAATAAATCTATTGGACTTCCGCACTGACAAAATATTGCATATTGTATGTTGCATAATTTTAGCCCCTTATATAAATTATTTTATCAGTTATATTTGATTTTAAAAACAAACAATTAAATTGAAACAACATATTCAGGGTGCCACATAACCCACAAGGGGGTTTGATATAATCTATAAAGGTGATTTTTGATGTAGACCAAACAGACTTCAAGACAACAAATATATGGTTGCATACTTTTAGATACTTTTATAACTAACAACAAAATCCCAGTGAAATCTGTGGCTCCCCCTAGTTTATATATAACTTTTTACTACTTTTAAAGGTGGAGCCTTGTGTACAATCTGTGGGCCGCTTTTATGGTAGGTTTGATATTAATCTTTCTGCCGCTATCAATGGGTTTCGAGTACGTTCAGCGATTCAAGAGCTTCTCGGCGGGCGAGTTCTTGAGTTCGCTCGAGATTGGGGTGGACGTCTTCGGCAACTCCTTCAAGTGTGCTTTCACCATGATTGGCTACAGGAAAATGGAGGAGGCCAAGCGACTACTGAATCGGCTGGACGAGAGATGTGTTCAAGCTGCGGAAAGGGCCACTGCTCATCGCTGTGTGGCCTGGGGAAATCGTGTCTATGTTGTGTATCACATTTTCTACTACAGCTTTGTGCTGATGAACTTTCCGTATTTTCTACTGAAAGGACGACACGCCTGGCGTATGTACTTTCCCCTGATCAACACCGATCAGCATTTTCTGCTCTCCAGCATCGCGGAGTGTATCCTTATGGCGGAGTGCATCTTCATGAATCTGTGCACGGATGTGTGTCCCCTAATCTCGATGCTAATGGCTCGATGTCACATAACCCTGCTTAAGGATCGGCTGAGAAATCTGCGCTCAGAGCCAGGAAAAACTGAGGATGAGTACTTGGAGGAGCTGACTAAATGCATCCAGGATCATCGTTTGATATTGGAGTAAGTCGAAAGTAAAATTGAGTCTCCAAAAATAAATAATTTCAGCACTTTGAAATTGTAAAAAATATATCATAATTGTCCTTAATAAATTATAAGAGTTGCCAATCCCTTAGCTATGTCAACGCATTGCGACCCGTATTTTCGGGCACAATTTTTGTGCAGTTCCTACTAATCGGTACTGTTTTGGGCCTCTCGATGATCAACCTAATGTTTTTCTCAACCTTTTGGACGGGACTGGCCACGTGTCTCTTTATGTTTGATGTGTCTATGGAGACCTTTCCCTTTTGCTATTTGTGCAATGTGATCATCGATGATTGCCAGGACCTGGCCGACTGTCTATTCCATTCGAATTGGGTGTCCGCCGACCGTCGCTATAAGACCACTTTGGTATACTTTCTTCAAAACCTTCAGAACCCCATTACTTTGACGGCTGGCGGAGTGTTTCCTATTTGTATGAATACAAATTTAGCTGTGAGTTTGATGTACATTCACTGAAGTACGTAATGTGATTTATTGATTTTTTAAAGATGATGAAGTTGGCTTTTTCTGTGGTTACCCTTATAAAGCAATTCAATCTGGCCGAGAAGTTTCAATAAGATTTGGAAAAAAAAAGAAAGTTAATTGTCAAACACACTTGGTGTTAATATTTCGATTCGACAATCGGAATGTTTTTAATAGAACTATGCAAATATTAAGCTCTCAAGCATAATTGTCAGTAGTAGAAAAATAAAACCAATTAAGTAGCGCGCATGAAATAATGTAGAACTATGCAAACTTTGTTGTTAATAAATAATAAAAACTGTTATGCACTGCACTGAAAAGAAAAAAGAAAATTTATTTCCAATAATAAGACTATTTGTGGATGGTAAATTTCGGTTGGGAAATCAAAAAAGCAATTTTAAAACAAAAAAATTAAATTTATGGTACTGTATTACACAATTTCTCTGACTCGCGGCACTTTTACTCCAATTCATAAAGATAACTACTGTTCTTTAACTGCATCCCAGCAATAAATGTGTTAAGCAAAGGGTTAAAAATAAAAGCACTATCGCTTCCCGCATTAATTCACTTCGTTCCGTAAGCCCGACAATAAAGCGCGACTTAAAGTTGGGTGGTCAGTAAATCTAGTGCAGCCATCTCTTTCGCCCGGAGCGAGCTGTCTCTTTCGCGCCGCTGTCCACTTAATAAAGTGCAAACAGGCAAGTGATTATTTCACAGCTATTGTTCGAAAAAGGATGCGGGCAGGACGAACCAGGGGCGTAGTTTGGGGGCGTGGGCCAACAAAGGGATTTGCGTTATTACCAAAGAAGCGAAGCAGAACACCCGAAACACATATAAAAGCAGCAAAAAAATACAATAGCAAAAACGAGAAGCGCGAAAAAAAGAGCGAATAAAAAAAAAATGTTACTAAGAAAGTGTATACAATAGTATGAGGGAAAGAGATGGCAAAAGGACACAAGAGCAAGACAGAGAGATGGGTCAACTGCAGGAGAAATTTACGAGCTGCTTTATTGCACTCACACACACAGACAAACAACCGCGAATATGGTCACGCACATATCCAAACAAACACAGTATGGGCAGGACATTCAGACCCCTTTTTCACACTCACACACGCAGATTTTACTTTCATTTTTATGCTGCAAGTTTTCCTTATGTTAATCTTAATTCTTACATTTTAAGAGTATTATCTTTAAAATACATTGCATTGATTTCAAACAATTCTTTTATTAGTTAACAAAAACATAAATTATCGGAAAATGCTTATATTATTAAATATTTTATTTTTTATTTCAAAAACCACAACCGTAATAATTTAATGACTTTAATATGGCTTGATAACGATGAATAAAAACCAATTTACAATTAATTAATATAAGAACTTAAGCGACGTTAATTTCAAAAAAGCAACGGGCTTTAAAAGAATTTTAAAGATATTTTTTTTTAAAGGCTGTCCATTGACCCATTTTGTATTGGAAAACTATAATTTTGATAACTTTCTCTTTTGGCCCTCATCGATCATTTGACTAATGCCACGTAGCATGAGACCCCTTGCAAATGCATATTTGGTTGCTAAATTTCGAGATCGAGCCCGCAAAAAAGGGTCGAAAATTAGCGTTCATCATCAATCAAATGCTGGGCCAGCAGCTCCAGTCGAGGTCAATGGGGTGAAATGCTGACGCTAATTGCAATTTGTGGTTTCAGCCAGTACTGCAGGAGGAGCACCACGTTGTGCTCACACTTCCCACTTCATTTGCCTTCAAATATCGTTTGCATTCGAGGAGCAATCGACGAATGGATTTAGCAGGCTGTAGTGCCGCGAAGCCGAAAAACCGCACCGACATCATCGTCATCTTCGACGCTCCCTTCCAGCCAACATTCGATTGAAGGAAGTTTGACGGGACGGGACTGAAACTGGCTCCCAACCAGGTAAACTCAATCAACAGAAGGCAGAATTGAAGGTAGGTAGCTGACATCAGGTGCGCATATTCAAATTAAGTGCTCACTGCTCAGCATTTGCCCCAGGGTCGCAATGCGGCCGCCTGCTTAAGGATTTTGCCTGCCTCATGTGTGTTTTCTTTGATCTGCGGCCTTCAAATGCGTTTCGAGGAACTCACATTAAATATTCATTTAATACTTCATCTGAATATTGTTATGAATCGAACAGGTAATAGGAAGCTGCAGACCTCTAATATGCAATATGTAAGGCAATATATTTGATTCAAGGTTAAGGAAATGAAATTATATATGTAGGTACGCGTGCAATTAAATTTAGAGAAAATTATTGACTGATATCATGTAAGGCAATATATTAGATTCAAGGCTAAAGACTTGAAATTCAATATGAAGGTACGCATGAAAATAAATACCGCGAAAATTATTTATTATTACACTTACAAAAATCGTAGTTAGTTCAAGTATTTCATACTAAATTCCAATATTTAAAGCTTCAATTTAATTATATTTTACGATCCATAATATTAAGTTAAAATTAAAATCAAATTAAACATAATCCAATGCATACAAAATATATAGGACCCATTTTAAATACAATATTTTCCACATTAATTCAAATATTTTATATCAATATCATATAAAATTTAAAGTAAATTATATTTAATATTAAAGCTTTATATTTTAATATAAAATTTTGAAGTCAATAACCAGATATTTATTTAAATTTGTTCATTTTTTGATCAGTTTAGCTTGGCTAATTAGTTTATATATTTTGACGGTAATATAATCTCTACATTTTTTCATTGTTGAATATATTACTTTTATACTTTATATATTTGTATAAATATATCAGTTGTGTATATTTTTTTTGCCGAAACCAAATGTTTTTGAATTAAATTTGGCCAAGGACTGATGAATATTTAATTTAAGTGCTATTCCCGCCAGCTAAATAAATATTAAATCCCTGGCCATCAACACATCAGTGATTTTTCACAAATGACTTTCATTTTGTCTGAACTAAATGAAGTCTTTGTTTTGAATTATTAAATATGGGATCTGCATGTGGTTATCGAATATTATTTCCCATAGAAATTAGCTGAACCTGATATTTTTTGTTTTCTCGAAAAGCTATGTTTAATGTATATAGTAAATTGGAAAATAAGCAAGTGCATAGGCAGAAAATGGCCAAGTCATGGCAGCTGCCAAAGGAAGTCATGACTCTGGTGGACTTTTCCCTGACTTTGCACATATTTTCTGTTACTGCCCTGCTCTTTTATTCAAGCAGTATTTGTGGCATTTGTGGCATGCGGCACACGCTGCGTATGAGCTATTTTCTTAAGCCAGCTCCAGTTGCTTCCCTCAACCTTTCGGCTTTCTTTTGTTCGTCCTGTCTGGGTGAAAGAATGTGTGCCATGTCTGGCATGCATAGCTTGCAATGTGTCCCCTTGTTCTGTTCTCCTGTCCTATTGAAAGCATCCGTGAGTTATTTTTATAAGGCTACTTTATGGGTGAACATTCGAGACACAAAAATGTGCCTTTAACTTGTCTGGTTGCTTTTATTTATAAGCATCAATAACCTACATATTCAAAGAAGCTTCCGCATTATTGGCTATTGAGAAAACACTACAAGTTCTCTTTTCAGGGGTAAAAGTTATTTTAAGAATAAGCCGGAGATGATTGATTGAAATTAATTGACTGAGAAGCATCTAAATTGACATTAAAATAAACTTAAATATAAATATAATTTCTGGGATTAAATATATTCATTTTATTTATACTTTATTTTCCTACAACTTGTAGCTGTGCCTTAGACCTTATAATTTAAAATTGTATTAATGGCAAGCTTAGAAAAATGTTAAAAACAAAAATTTAGACCCTAGCCAAAAAAAATGGAAATGGAAATGGAATACAATGAGATGTATGCTGAAGCATTAAATTTTCATTAATTTCGGGTACCATTCTAGTACCGAATAATTATATTCCTTACAATAAATGTACCACTTTTTAGTTTTTTCTTTGAATTGCTGGAAAAGTAAGAAAGTAAATCGTGTAATTTTTCAACTACTTCGTTTATTTTTTTCTCTAATTTATTTTAGAGCCATAATTTATAGCTTGTTACTACCAGTAGTAATCAAATTGCTTTTGAGAGCTTCAATCTAGACAAATTACCCGGCCACTCATCCATTTTAGTTTTTTAATTAAAGCCAAGAGCGAGGGGCTGCAGTCGAGGGATTTGTGGGAGTGGATCTGGATCGGGATCGGGATCGGGATGTCCCAAAACATTTGCCAGACGCATTGGACATAAATCAAGTGAACGAGAACGGCTCCGACATGGACATGGCAGGACAACAAATCCAACAAAGCTGCTGCAGACCAGCTTTGATAGTCCTTTTCCCATTTCCCATGGCCATACAGAAATTTGTGAATTGCAGTTGCCCAGAAATCGAGAAAAAGGGGAAAATCCGGAGGCAAAGTAGGGTGAGCATTTTCAAGCGATGGGCAAAGGCAACGGCAAAGGCAAAGTTTTTGGCGTAGAACTAACGAGCATCAGTGTAAACTGTCGTCGCTGCTGTCGTCGTTGATGGTTGTTGTTGTTGTCGCAGCGGCAGTTGCTCCTCTAGTTTCTCATTAAACTTCAAAAATTGCATAGAAAGTTTATAGAAGGCCTGCATTAGTCAGTGAGTTCAAAGCCATGTCAAAAACTATGCATAGCTGAGCTAATCAATTGAGCAGTATGATTAAATAACAATCAATTTTTAGAATGAGTTTCACAAAATCTTTATATCTATCAGATCTCTTTGATATTTTTTGTGTATACTTTTAATAGGATATTCATTTAATTTAAAATTTCTTAGGAGTTAGGTTCACATATTATGTTATGTTAAAATGAATTTTGCCAAGAATTTAGTTCACATAATATTTTTCCCAGTGTCTTTCCCGTTTAGTTTTCATGTTAGTAATATCTCTGGCTCATTTAAAAGAAAGCGATATCCCTTTGCGCTGGCCTCTGGAGACCTAAACATTCAACTGACGTAAACTTGCTCCTTTTAGCCGAAGAATTCCCACTGGTCCAATGCCCTACAATGAGCCACATCCGTAAAGTATAGTTCTTGCTGGGCAAAATCGGTCCAACTTTTGCTTTACGCACAATTCGTTGTCGTTTCTCGCAAAATATTCACCAGAGAGAAGGCAGCCGAAAAGTGCAACTAGAAATCGCAGCTGCAGGATGAAACAGTAGATGGGTCCTTCTTTTTTTGTCCTGGGGCGTGTTGTAAGCAAACTTTTGCAACATTTATCTTCGTTATTATGACGCTCAAATGGGCTATCAGCGCAAAACTGGAGCGGCTGCTAAATATTTGGCCAGGCGACGGAAATGCATAGGGGCTATGGCAAAAGACGAAGGGGATAAGAATAAGAGGAATGTCCTTAATGCAGTCGCGATTCCGCCACTTTTATTCCTTTCTCCTAATGCATAGTGTCTAAAAATGTTACAAGTTGTCAAACGTGCTGGGCCAGCGGACTGTGAATTTCCAGCGATGCGAAACTATTGAATCGTAAGTGAAAAGTGATTTTTATATATATAAACAATTTTACACATATAATTTAAATAACAACTTATTCTTTCAAGTTTATGAAAGAATCTTATAGTATGTGTCAAACATTGTTGAAAATTTTGAAAAATTTCAAAATGGCATGGCCCCTTCTGTTAAATTTTAAAGGGATCTTGTAAGGTATTTTCTTTTAAACATATTAAAAATAAGTATAGATTTTGAATACCAAATTTTATTTAACAATATTATTTATTATAAATTTTTTAAGAGGTTAGTTGTTGCTTGGATCTTAAAAAATTGAAAACAAAAAAAATTTACTGTTTTAATCATTTTTATATTTGCACTTCTCTTCACACATCTCGTATTTTGTAAAGTATTAATTATTAGTATTGTGAACTGCTTTCACTGGCGCATCACTGGGTTTACTGAATTTAGCAATATCGGAGCAGACAAAGCGCAATATCCCAACTGAGAAGGCAGTGGAAACGACAGTGCAGCTCGGCAGTTGCAAAAGGGGAAGGCAATGGCAACATTTTCCTGCACTTAATTAGTTTGGGCATAAGTGGGGCAGAAAAAGTTGTTCTGCTCGCCAAGAAGACAGCGAGGGCGGTATTTTCCAGTGGGCCTGTCAACTGTCCCCGAGTCCTTCCTTTTATTTTGTACTCCCTTTGGCTGTTTTGTGTGCGTTTGCAGTCAAGGAAATTGCCTCGTAAATGTTCATTATGTGTGTGCTTATTGGGGTTCCGAATTGGGATGGATTTTGTATGGCGTTGTGTGCGCAATTTCCCCTTTTCCCAAGCTGCATTCGTCCAGGAAATGTTGTGCAATAAATTGTTGTTTAATTTTAGGCAGTGAAATAATAAAACAAAAAAGGATTTCCGCTCAAGCACTGGTCTTTTCCCACATCACCTAAAACCTTATCACTGCCCATTAATCATACGCACAGTTGGTCACATTTTGTCGAAGAAATTGCCCCTGCCCCTGGAATTTCTCACAGTGTCAGTTAATGCTGGCATTTCCCCACGACCCAGCAGCCTCATTGTCGAACACACAAACATCTCGCATACGCGCAGCAATTCAAAAATATTAAGTGCCGCAGTTAGGCAAGTACTTAGTGGCCAACAACAGAACAGAACAGAAGGAGAGCGAGATGGCGGCTAAATGCCAGTCAAACAATGTGCAAACAATGGAAACCCAGCCGAAGGAAAAGCTGAAGGCACGCCTGAAAATGAACCCGCAAAATATGGCTCACAAATAGGGGACTCATCTGGTGGCAGAGGGGATGAATAATGCGGGGGTTGAGGATGCTAAAGTCTTCAGATGATACAACGAAGATGAGCGCGTGAGAAAAAGTTAAAAACGAAAATGATGACCTACGGCAATTAATCCAGATGTTTGATTTATTTTTTAAAGATTAAACTTATATGTAAAACACACTAATTTAACTATAAACATATTTAAATGCTTCTAAAATATTAAAATTATAGAACAACTAAAATTGTCTATGCTTGAAATGTACTTTAACAAGTAAAATGATTCGTAAAACCTATATTAAAAATAAAGCCATATTAAGGCTTAATTGTTATCGAAAATATACTATTGATTTTTCTTTATTTTTTTACATTCTAAAATTATGTAAATAAATCTTAAAATGCTATAAAAATAAAACTAAATAAATATAACCAAAAAAGGGCTCACAAAAAATGTTTCGAGCTTTATAAATAATTACCGAAAATATTAAACTCAACGGTAAATATAAGAGTAGCCTCCTATTATTATTATTGTGGAAATTCCGAGCCGAATCACGTGGCCATCTCAAAACTGGCGCCACTAAAAGTGGAGGGCCAGCAGAGCAAACCAATTGAGACCACAGCTTGGAAGAGCCGCATCCAGAGAGCTGCTTTCGGGGCTACGTTTGTCGGAACTGTCACATTAAAATGGATGATTTATTTGCGCCCCTAATTTATTGCGCCACAGTCACCGGCCGCCGCAGTTTCGTCCTGGCAAAGGACAGGATATTGAGTACGCGTAATGCATGAGCGAGTGAATGCCGGAACGTGGGAATTGGGTACCGGAAAATGGGAAATGCTAAGTGTGGAATGGGAACAGCGGGGGGCGGCATCAGGAAATGGGGGGAGGGGCAAGCGGCAAGTGGCAGTGGGGCTAATATAATGAATTTTACACGATACCAGCGCACTTGGCACTTAATAATCGCATTAGGGTGCTAAGCAGCTCGATGACAGGGCGCAACGAAAGGGAACAGAAGAGAAACCGCAAAACGGAGGGAATTCCCGCTTCCCCAACTTCCGTTTCGTTTTGTTCCGCTTTGTTCCATTGCCCAGCTTTTCTTATCGGCTACGTAATGTTTTATTGTCTTGCTTATTGCTACAAATGAGGACATACTTTCCTTTCATTTGTTGGGGTTCTTTATGCTGATTATAAAAATAAGGATTCACGATCATGGAAATGTGCTTGTGATAAGTGCAGGTGTAAGCAATTTACCTCAAGGGTCAGTCCACATAATGGTCAAGATAAAGGGACTAATAATGAAAGCAATTGTGTTGGAATTACCTCCGAAAAGCACACAAGTAACAGGCAGTTTGACATATTGTGTAGATTATAGACTCATTATGTAACACAGAGTTTAACTAATCATATTCCAAATATCTCTTAGTTGTCAAAATATTTAAACTATTCTGTTGTTCCTTAAATATTTTATCAAAAAAATAAATAAAAATGTAATCAATAAACCAAAACCAAGAAATTCCGATTCGATTGCAAAGGAAATATCGCAAATGAACTGCTACAAATAACTTTGGCCCTTTCAAAATACACCCCTGAGTATCCATTTCCCCCAAGAATCTTTGCCGGCTTTCTCTAATTTTCACCTTGCAACACTGACAGCAAAGAGCAAACGGGGAAAAGTGAAAGAGACAACTGTCCGACCAAAGAAAAAGAGAGAGACAGAGGGAAAGCTCATCAGTTGACACCTCATATCCTTTGAACATTTTCCAATCGAAGGACTCTCTTCTTGCCTCGGTCCATTAGAAATATTGCGCGGCATCCTTCGTTCAATTTCTTTATTACAAAAATCGTTCGTTTCTTTTATATTTGTTTTGCTTTTATATCGCATTTTTTTCTCTGTTGCATTTTGCGGAAGAAATAGAGGAAGTAAGAGGTCCTGGTCCAAGACCAGGTGAAGTCGTGATTGAAAAACACTGATAGACTCTGTAAATAGATGAAATGCTGGCCCAGTTGTAGACCAGTATGTGAGGAAAAGGAGGAAAGTGGCTGCCACATAGCCTATTCAATTGGCTCTCCCCATTGCACTTTGCGAATTTGATCGAGTGAATGGCGTCACAAAGCAGCAAATCGAAATTGAAGTTTTTAGCTACTTCTTACACTTTTTATCTCGTTTATTTCCCTTTTTCACAAGGGTATGATGGAATCGATAATATTTAGATAAAAGAAAAACCTTTTTAATATAATTTATGAATTTATGATTTATAATTTTATGCAGCGAGCAATAAATAAAAAGGAAAAATATCGAAGTTTGTAAATTGAATTGATGAAAATTGATTGGAAATCAAATAAATATTAAGGTTACATTTCAAAGAAAGAAATTGTTAATTCCTGAAATAACAGATGTAGACGCGTAGTCAGTTAATAACAAAGCTATCAATCTGTAATATTACCAATTTTAGTTTAATACATTTTTCTGGTTAAGGAAAGTGTATAGATCCAACTCCTATAGAAAACTTCAAAAGTTTTTCTTCCCAATACAAAACATTTTCATTTCGTTGCCAAAGCGAATAAATCAAATCAAGCACATCATATGGGAAAAGAACGAGGAAAAAAAAATTGGAGAAATAAGAGCTGCAGCCAACAGTGGCAGACAATTGAAAATGTGGCCATTGGGGCTGCAGGTTGATGGGTGAAAGGATGAAAGGGGAATTGTCAGGATCAGGACACGTGTGAAAGCTACATATTACACAGCCGCCGACAACCGCAGCCCAGTTTTCAGGCCCTAATCAACATCAACTGCCGTTTTGGCCTCGTCTGCGGCTGCTCTATGATATTTTGTAATTAGCAAAAAAACATTTTCCGAATTTTCCGCCCTAAAATTTGCAATGCAATGAGGTAGGTGGTCTGGGCCAACAAGCAAACAATTCGTTGAACAGGGTAAAACTCATTAGTGCCAACGGCAGCTGCAATTGCGAATTTGCTCCAAAGGACAAGCATTGTGTGGCTGTTCGATTAAAATTCAAAAATTTCTGTATGTTTCTATTTCAGCCGACCCACGTTAAAACCAAACATATTATTGTTAATTAGTTCCAGGGGACTAGAACTTTGTGCCGATTGTTTAAGGTCAGTGCATAAAATTTGATCCGTCATGGCTAAAACGCCATTTGCTCGTTGTGAATTTGTTCGTAATTTACATGCAACATTAGGTTGAATGGAAAATGCGCAAATTTATTGACATGGCATAAGTCATCATGCAGCTGAAATCCTGCCAATGAGCAAAGGAAAATCAGACAAGAAATTAAATTGAATCTGTTTCACTTCGATTTTGTGCTATAAAGTACTATAGTTTTTGGGGATTTTGGGAAAATTATGAACGTAAATATTTGGTTCTCCAAATGTAATTCTCGCCTAGATTAATATTTTTAAATTTAATACTATTGTGCCA
Source organism: Drosophila elegans (assembly GCF_018152505.1). Taxonomy (NCBI): domain Eukaryota; kingdom Metazoa; phylum Arthropoda; class Insecta; order Diptera; family Drosophilidae; genus Drosophila; species Drosophila elegans. The sequence goes on along the minus strand of NW_024546167.1, from coordinate 18,730,588 downwards.
CAAATGAATTTCTTTATAAATCGTAATCAAACTTGTAAATTATGTGGTACAGCAAGACTTATCATAACATTGTGTTTAAAAAGTTTTAAAATAAATATAAATTTAAATAATATTCTTAGAAACAACTAAAGTTGATTATTGAAAACCACATAGAAAAAAGATTCCCTTCTTCTGAAAAAATAAATCTTTTTTCTTTAAAAATGCAAGTCACTTTGGTTTTCAATTACCTTAATATCTTATTTTAAGTTTCCAATTAGTTTACCTTTTTTTCGGCTATGCCCTAATAAAGAAAAACCCAATTTGAGGTTCCATTTAAAGTTTTAAATGTAAGTTTGCATCTTCAGCCTTCGGATTGAAGACAATCCCCGGGCGAAACAAAAACAAAAGCTGAGAAAAGGAGAGCAAATCTCATTTGCCCGCATCTGGCGAGCATTTGGCAAATAATGCCGTGAGTTTCACACATTTAATTAGTTTAATTAGTCGTCGGCGCAAACACACACATACAAACACACACACACTGGCCACGCCCATCGAGCCGCCCTCAGCTCGCTTAATCATTAATCAGCTTTCATTTTCTTTGACTGCTACAAACATTCTTTTTGCCATCAACGCCGCCCTTTTCGAAAAACGTCTTGCGTTACTCGCTTAATTTTTAACTTTTAACACAGATGCCAGCTTGAATGGCACTTTGCCACGCCCCCGCCCTTTGGGGAGCACCACCGCCCCCTTTTCGGCTAATTTGCTTTGAGAGCAAAGTTGGATGAAAACAGGCCACTGACGTCATTACCATCACGACAGGCTAAATATAGAAGATGAAAATCGAGGTGCAGGGGCGGGAATAGGGAATAGGGAAAAACTTTTCCAAACTGTGTGTTGTGTGGCATTTTGTCACATCCAGACATAGAAAATTCGGATAATTGAATATTTTTCAGGGCCCCGGCAACAAAAACGATTTCGAAATTGGGTTAATTCTTAAATTTTCCGGGGTGAGAAGAAGGGCAGGACAAATCCAATCCTGGCAAATCCTTGGCCTCACTAAAAAAGCGGATGGCAGGCGAAATCATTAAAATTAAATTACGGAATCCCTCTCACATTTCCGCCGGAAATTGCACTTTGCGTGCGGCATGGCAGCGTCGCAAGGATTCTTCGAAGGATCTGGGCAAACCCGAGTGCAGACCTGCTGACGTCAATCGCAATCGTCCTGAGCTCCACAGCAAATGACAGATTAGTTAATAAAATCTTTTTTCCGCCCGCAAATGACTTAGACAGGAAGTGGGAAAGACGAAAGGCAAATATGCAAGCCAAAGCCAAAGCCCGTCTAAATTTGTCATCCGTCATGCTAATAAAATATGCAAATTTCCTCAGACACGCCAGCGAGTGTTACAGCAGCTTTTTTCGCTCCTTTGCCCGCTGTTTTTATTGTATTTATTATTGTGTTGCATTTTTTATTTCAGCGCAGTCAGCGAAGTTTTTTATTACTTTTGCCGTTTGACTTCCTTTTTTATTATCTGCATGTTTTTCTGCACTCTATTGGTGTCATTGTAATAAAATAAAAGAATAAATATTAGGGATTGAATGACAAATTCTACCTTATACTCAATTGTTCAATTTTAGAGTATAAAATAAAACAAAAATAATATTTGAAGCATAGAAGCATATTTGAGAAGAAAGTTTTTTATTAAATTCTAATATAATTTGCTCACACACAATTAAGTTTAAAAGTATGTAAGCCAAACAATGTTAACAATAATAAAAATTAATATTTAAGTGTAAGCCTAAAATCTAATTAAATAATACAAACTGCTTCTTTTTTATACCACTTCATATATCTAAGGGCAACCGAAAATATGTTTCTCGACCTGACTTGTTGCATGTTTTTTGTGCAGTTGTCGTTGCCACACATTTTTTCCTGTCTGTTGTTCTTGTTTTTGGGTTTTAGGGGAAATACATAAACATGTTATAAAATATGCACATTATAAAATGTGAGTAGAGCTAGACAAAAGCCGAGAGGAATTTGCACACTCATGGCCACCGAAAAAGTAGAGGAAAAAAATGGGGACGATGAAAGGAAGGCAGTGGAGCTCACATTTTATAAAAGTTTTTGCTGCTGTCTCTTGGTTTTCTGTTTTTGTTGCTGTTTCGACTGGGTTTCATAATTTCCTTCCTGCTTAGGTTTTGTGCTGACAACTTGCTGCAAAATATATTTTGGCATTTATTTATTTGTGTCTTGCATTTTGACAGTTTTCCTGCTTTTTTTTCTTCGCTCTCTTCTTCCTTTCCTGTGCACTCGAATCGCATAAATATTCCCAAGCACGAAAAGCTAAAGAAGTTTTCAAGTGCAGTCAACGCTGCGTATGCGTAATAAAAGCCAATTTCGTGGCACAAGAGAATAAGTTGGCAGAATGTGGGGTAAATGGGAAGAAACTATAGAAACGTGTCGACTTGCCCAGCATACTTGTTGTGTAGTAAATTTTATTGTTTTGCGAATAGCAATTTCAATGAAATCAAATAAGATGTGAAATCGTTTAATAATTTTATTTATGTTTTGGTTCATTATTTTTGGTTTACGATGTTTAATGTTAACATTTGTTTAAGGCAATAACAATGTATTGAAGTATTAAGAATCCAAAAGTTACTAAGAAGAAAATCAAATAAAATTCTTTATTTTTTTAATATTCCGATCTCCATGAAAGCGATATCCTAATGTTTGCCGATGTTAATGAAATAATTCGTAATTCTAAAACATTGAACACATACCTTATCTCGAAGAAAAAAAGAATTAAAAACAGCTATTCTATAATTTTTTCATTTCATTTATTTTTTCGATTGTTCCTATGTATCCATGTACTACCTGCAATAGGAAGACAACTTTTCGGACAGTTTCATGAAGATATCTTTAAAACTGAGGGACTTGTTTGCGAAGAAAGAGACGGACAGACGGACGCACGGACAGACAGAAGGACATGGCTAGGTGATCATAATACCTTCTGCTTGGGTATAAAAATCATGGTATATTAAATCATATCATAAAAATTTCCAAAAAAAAAAAAACGATCAAAAATTGGAAGCCATTTTTTTAACGCATATTTATGGGAAACTAATCCAAAAACCTTCAGATATTACACTTTTTCAAATCGGATATCTGTAAGAAAAATTATGAAATTAAGTGTGCTGGATTTCTGCAACGCCTTTTTTTAAAAAATTAAAACTTCATTAATTCGCTTAGAAAATCAACACTAAATACTAGACCATAATTTGAACACAGAATCTTAGGAAATTAAACCAAAAACCTTAGGAGATATGTTTTTTTAAAATCGGAGATCTGAGAGTAAAGTTATGCAATTAAGAGTGCTTGGCTTAGGTCATTCTGCAAAGCCTATTTTTTAAACTTAATTTTTATTAAATCGTTTAAAAAATCAACACAAAATACAAGAGTGAAATTTTAATGCAGAATCTTAGAACACTAAACCACTAACCTTAGGAAGCAAACCTTTTCAAAATCGGATATCTGAGAGAAAAGTTATGCAATTAAAGGAACTGGGTTTAGGTCATTATTTGACAAACATCCGTTTTTGGGAAAAATTGAAAGGGGTACCATCATCAAAATTTCAAAAAAATCGAACCGAAATTACAAGCCAACATTTAAACGCAGATTTATGGGAAACTAATCCAAAAACCTAAAGAATTAAGTCTTTTTCAATTCGGATATCTGTATGAAAAGTTATGAAATTAAATGTGCGGTTTTTGGTTCACTTTTCTGCAAACTTTTTTTTTAAATTAAAATTTCATTTAATCGATTAAAAAATCTACAGAAAATCTAGGAGTGAAGTTTAAGTGCAGAATCGTAGATTACTAAACCACGAACCTTAGGAGGTATGCCTTTTTAAAATCGGATATCTGAGAGAAAAGTTATGCAATTAAAGGAATTGGGTTGAGGTAATTTTTTTGACAAACATCCATTTTTGGGAAAAATTGAAAGGGGTACCATCATCAAAATTTCAAAAAAATCGAACCGAAATTACAAGCCAACATTTAAACGCAGATTTATGGGAAACTAATCCAAAAACCTAAAGAATTAAGTCTTTTCCAATTCGGATATATGTATGAAAAGTTATAGAATTAAATGTGCGGGTTTTGGTTCACTTTTCTGCAAACTTTTTTTTTAAATTAAAATTTCATTTAATCGCTTAAAAAATCTACAGAAAATCCAAGAGTGAAGTTTAAGTGCAGAATCGTAGATTACTAAACCACGAACCTTAGGAGGTATGCCTTTTAAAATCGGATATCTGAGAGAAAAGTTATGCAATTAAAGGAATTGGGTTAAGGTAATTTTTTTGACAAACATCCATTTTTGGGAAAAATTGAAAGGGGTACCATCATCAAAATTTCAAAAAAATCGACCCGAAATTACAAGCCAACATTTAAACGCAGATTTATGGGAAACTAATCCAAAAACCTAAAGAATTAAGTCTTTTTCAATTCGGATATCTGTATGAAAAGTTATGAAATTAAATGTGCGGGTTTTGGTTCACTTTTCTGCAAACTTTTTTTTTAAATTAAAATTTCATTTAATCGATTAAAAAATCTACAGAAAATCCAGGAGTGAAGTTTAAGTGCAGAATCGTAGATTACTAAACCACGAACCTTAGGAGGTATGCCTTTTTAAAATCGGATATCTGAGAGAAAAGTTATGCAATTAAAGGAATTGGGTTGAGGTAATTTTTTTGACAAACATCCATTTTTGGGAAAAATTGAAAGGGGTACCATCATCAAAATTTCAAAAAAATCGACCCGAAATTACAAGCCAACATTTAAACGCAGATTTATGGGAAACTAATCCAAAAACCTAAAGAATTAAGTCTTTTCTAATTCGGATATATGTATGAAAAGTTATAGAATTAAATGTGCGGGTTTTGGTTCACTTTTCTGCAAACTTTTTTTTTTAAATTAAAATTTCATTTAATCGCTTAAAAAATCTACAGAAAATCCAAGAGTGAAGTTTAAGTGCAGAATCGTAGATTACTAAACCACGAACCTTAGGAGGTATGCCTTTTTAAAATCGGATATCTGAGAGAAAAGTTATGCAATTAAAGGAATTGGGTTGAGGTAATTTTTTTGACAAACATCCATTTTTGGGAAAAATTGAAAGGGGTACCATCATCAAAATTTAAAAAAAATCGAACCGAAATTACAAGCCAACATTTAAACGCAGATTTATGGGAAACTAATCCAAAAACCTAAAGAATTAAGTCTTTTCCAATTCGGATATATGTATGAAAAGTTATAGAATTAAATGTGCGGGTTTTGGTTCACTTTTCTGCAAACTTTTTTTTTAAAATTAAAATTTCATTTAATCGCTTAAAAAATCTACAGAAAATCCAAGAGTGAAGTTTAGGTGCAGAATCGTAGATTACTAAACCACGAACCTTAGGAGGTATGCCTTTTTAAAATCGGATATCTGAGAGAAAAGTTATGCAATTAAAGGAATTGGGTTAAGGTAATTTTTTTGACAAACATCCATTTTTGGGAAAAATTGAAAGGGGTACCATCATCAAAATTTCAAAAAAATCGACCCGAAATTACAAGCCAACATTTAAACGCAGATTTATGGGAAACTAATCCAAAAACCTAAAGAATTAAGTCTTTTTCAATTCGGATATCTGTATGAAAAGTTATGAAATTAAATGTGCGGGTTTTGGTTCACTTTTCTGCAAACTTTTTTTTTAAATTAAAATTTCATTTAATCGATTAAAAAATCTACAGAAAATCCAGGAGTGAAGTTTAAGTGCAGAATCGTAGATTACTAAACCACGAACCTTAGGAGGTATGCCTTTTTAAAATCGGATATCTGAGAGAAAAGTTATGCAATTAAAGGAATTGGGTTGAGGTAATTTTTTTGACAAACATCCATTTTTGGGAAAAATTGAAAGGGGTACCATCATCAAAATTTCAAAAAAATCGACCCGAAATTACAAGCCAACATTTAAACGCAGATTTATGGGAAACTAATCCAAAAACCTAAAGAATTAAGTCTTTTCTAATTCGGATATATGTATGAAAAGTTATAGAATTAAATGTGCGGGTTTTGGTTCACTTTTCTGCAAACTTTTTTTTAAATTAAAATTTCATTTAATCGCTTAAAAAATCTACAGAAAATCCAAGAGTGAAGTTTAAGTGCAGAATCGTAGATTACTAAACCACGAACCTTAGGAGGTATGCCTTTTTAAAATCGGATATCTGAGAGAAAAGTTATGCAATTAAAGGAATTGGGTTGAGGTAATTTTTTTGACAAACATCCATTTTTGGGAAAAATTGAAAGGGGTACCATCATCAAAATTTCAAAAATATCGACCCGAAATTACAAGCCAACATTTAAACGCAGATTTATGGGAAACTAATCCAAAAACCTAAAGAATTAAGTCTTTTCCAATTCGGATATATGTATGTAAAGTTATAGAATTAAATGTGCGGGTTTTGGTTCACTTTTCTGCAAACTTTTTTTTTAAATTAAAATTTCATTTAATCGCTTAAAAAATCTACAGAAAATCCAAGAGTGAAGTTTAAGTGCAGAATCGTAGATTACTAAACCATGAACCTTAGGAGGTATGCCTTTTTAAAATCGGATATCTGAGAGAAAAGTTATGCAATTAAAGGAATTGGGTTGAGGTAATTTTTTTGACAAACATCCATTTTTGGGAAAAATTGAAAGGGGTACCATCATCAAAATTTCAAAAAAATCGACCCGAAATTACAAGCCAACATTTAAACGCAGATTTATGGGAAACTAATCCAAAACCCTAAAGAATTAAGTCTTTTCCAATTCGGATATATGTATGTAAAGTTATGAAATTAAATGTGCGGGTTTTGGTTCACTTTTCTGCAAACTTTTTTTTTAAATTAAAATTTCATTTAATCGCTTAAAAAATCTACAGAAAATCCAAGAGTGAAGTTTAAGTGCAGAATCGTAGATTACTAAACCAAGAACCTTAGGAGGTATGCCTTTTTAAAATCGGATATCTGAGAGAAAAGTTATGCAATTAAAGGAATTGGGTTGAGGTAATTTTTTTGACAAACATCCATTTTTGGGAAAAATTGAAAGGGGTACCATCATCAAAATTTCAAAAAAATCGACCCGAAATTACAAGCCAACATTTAAACGCAGATTTATGGGAAACTAATCCAAAAACCTAAAGAATTAAGTCTTTTTCAATTCGGATATCTGTATGAAAAGTTATGAAATTAAATGTGCGGGTTTTGGTTCACTTCTCTGCAAACTTTTTTTTTAAATTAAAATTTCATTTAATCGATTAAAAAATCTACAGAAAATCCAGGAGTGAAGTTTAAGTGCAGAACCGTAGATTACTAAACCACGAACCTTAGGAGGTATGCCTTTTTAAAATCGGATATCTGAGAGAAAAGTTATGCAATTAAAGGAATTGGGTTGAGGTAATTTTTTTGACAAACATCCATTTTTGGGAAAAATTGAAAGGGGTACCATCATCAAAATTTCAAAAAAATCGACCCGAAATTACAAGCCAACATTTAAACGCAGATTTATGGGAAACTAATCCAAAAACCTAAAGAATTAAGTCTTTTCCAATTCGGATATATGTATGTAAAGTTATAGAATTAAATGTGCGGGTTTTGGTTCACTTTTCTGCAAACTTTTTTTTTAAATTAAAATTTCATTTAATCGCTTAAAAAATCTACAGAAAATCCAAGAGTGAAGTTTAAGTGCAGAATCGTAGATTACTAAACCACGAACCTTAGGAGGTATGCCTTTTTAAAATCGGATATCTGAGAGAAAAGTTATGCAATTAAAGGAATTGGGTTGAGGTAATTTTTTTGACAAACATCCATTTTTGGGAAAAATTGAAAGGGGTACCATCATCAAAACTTCAAAAAAATCGACCTTAAATTACAAGCCAACATTTAAACGCAGATTTATTGGAAACTAATCCAAAAGCCTAAAGAATTAAGTCTTTTCCAAATCCGATGTCTATAAGAAAAGTTATGGAATTAAATGTGATGGATTTAAGTCACTTTTCTGCAAAGCCTAAACTCGTAGCTTAATTTTTTGTTGTTTTCTAATATGGACTTTGTAAGCCATAATAGTGCAGGGTATTAATACAGTAATACACAGTAAAAACACGATGCCCGAGGCAATATGAAGTGCAGTGAACTGTGCACTCTATTTCCCTGACTCTCGTGCCATCTCCCTCCAAGCATACGCCCCTCTCTCTTTCTCTCGCAGTCTCAAATGCCAAATTGCAGGGGAAGGCATTGGCTGCTGATGAGATGAGTGCGAACTGCCAGCCAAGCCAGCTGCGTACCACACGGCGTATGTGTAATGCTTCCTCCTCGATGCTCGCGTTTCTGTATGTGTTGCACACAAAATGCATCCGGGTATCCGGAACTACATTGCATTGCTCCTTCCGAAACATTTAGCTCGGGCTGAAGTCACAGCTGAAAATCAGTGGAACTCACAATATTCGAGAACTGAATGTTCTCAGTTCTCCCTCAAGGGATTTGCTTTTCTTTTTTTTTTTTGTTTTTGTGTATTTGTGCCATTTTTATTGTTATTGTTAACAGAGTCTGAAATTTGTCAGTTGCTTATATTTGCAGAGAAAATGTTGTGGCAGATGATGGGATAAATTTAACAGACTTTAAGTTAAGAGAACAAGTTCGTCGTTGGTTATTTCTTTACTCTGTTTGTTAATAATAATTTTTATTATTTGGTTTTATTGCCGCTGGCAAGTCTGTTTGGCCACTAAGTCCCTCATAAATTTTTTTGACTGTTTAGAATTCCATTTGTTCATAGCCGTAATACATTATCGTAATAAAAGTGATAGTGCTTACTAATGCTAGATATGTAAAATGTTCATTTAAAAGTCTTTTAATTAGTTTTATCATATATTATTTTTTATTACCATTTTTAAGATGCTACTGTGGCATATTCAAGCAAAAACTTGTTTGACCATCACCTACAGGCTTATGCAAATAACAAGTTTTGCATCTGCCGCCAGTTTACGACTGGGTCAATAGTTTGACACAGTGACTTTTAACATCATTTTCACTTACACAGTGCTATGCGTGTCACATATATTAACCAAAAATTTTTAAGAAAATGGAAAAGTTATAAATGTGATATGCGCTAAATAAAATACTAGCATGAATTAATATTTACATTTAAAGCTATATTGAAATTCGGTAGTTTGATTTAAGTTGAAGCAAATTTGTTTGTAAAATTGTCTTATAATTGAAAACATTTCATAACATATTAACTGAAAATTTGTTTTTAACCAGTGTTTTAGCTTAGTGTTTCCCAAGAATTGGTAAATGAAAATATAATGCTCTTGCAGATGCCGCCAAATTCCGCTAAACTTGCTCAGCTGAAAAACAACTCCCAACATTACCATCACCATTATCATCAGCCTCGGAAAATGTGAGTATTTTGGTTGACTCTTCCGCTGATTGATTATTTATGGGCACTTTGTGTGTGTTTTGTGTTTGTGTGTGGAAATGCGGAATGCCTTAACCCATGTACGCAGCGAGCTTACAGAATCGAATCTGATTTTTTGTCTGCCACCATTCACGTAGCCACATAAAAAGTTTTGTTTTCCGACTGGGATCTCTGACAAATCGTGCCCAATGCCCAGTGTCGTGATAAACGTCAGTCACTGTCTTTGGCTGATTTTTTCCTTGGATTTTTGTTTTTTTTCGGAACAAACATTTATTTCAAATCAAAGCAATGACAGTAAAAAACCAACCAAATTGCTTACAAATCTTTTGTTTTTGCTGATAGTTGTCTGCACCAAATGGGTTTATTTTCTTCTAGGACAGCAATAGGCTTTTACCATGACCTTCCATTAAGTCACTTGCAATTAACCTGGCTCCAGTTGGCTAATGACACTTAAAGCATTATAAATAAAATTTAATAAAAGTCAACTTTTGACTCGGCGTAATTATAATTTACTGCAATGGCACACGCTGACTCGTGGTCCTTATTCTACCCCCACTCCAACCTCATCTTTTACGCCCTCTGTGGTGCAGGTGTAATTGTAATTACTCCACGCACCAACCGTCCAGGAATCCAACCAAAAAACAACAAACAACAACCAACAGGCAGCGGCAAAGTGACTTGGACCTCGCTTTTCATTGCGAGAAATGTCCATTTAAATAGCTTGATTTATGCTATCGTCGAGCTGCAAAACGGTATAGCAACCACAGTACAGTGGTTGATATTGCACTTTAACTGCTCAAAATAGCAAATACTTTATGATAAATATTACAAATTGAGTCTTTAATTTGTTCGTATAAGAAATATGTTATTAAAATATCAATTTATTTAGCAAACCAAGCTTAGCCTTAGAGAAATAAAAGACTTAGCTCTGTTTTATTGTTTATTTATTTATTTGTTATGATTCTTTTTGAGCTTGTCTCAAAACTCAAAATAGTTGGTTAATCTATTTTCTTACAACCTTTTACATTTTTTTTTTATCGTTTTCCTTTACTAATTCTTAGTATTATCAATTATTGTTAAAATATCAATAAATTTCCAACCTATAAAATTCATTTTTAAGAAAACATTGAATAAATTAATAAAATAAATTTAATAATTTGTTTTTCAATATTTATCAGATTTTTATTTAAGAACCCCTACCATATTCCTTTTTTGCCCACTGTTCTGTGTGTGTGTCCTGACCCAGTAGCAGTTCCTCATTTTCGGCTTTTGCCCCCGAACTTTGTCCATTCCGTGTGCAAAAGGGGGGCGTGGCGGGTCGGCGTTTTCCCCCCGCTTTAAGTGTATTTATTTGCGCTTTATTTTTATGACTGGGCCCCGTGTAATTGGCGCTGTGAGCTCTACTCGCTCCGGAGCGCATTTTGATGGCCATATACAAGTTGGCAGGACGAAAAAGGATGAAGGGAGGGGGCGTAGAGAGGAGGGGAGGGAAAGGTCCTGGGGGGAGTCATAAAGTGCACGCTTCTTGTGTTTTATACGCTTTATTTAAATTCTCCCGCCGCTTTGGCCCCATTTCCACTCCTTCGGTTTTGCGAATCCATATATTTTTCCATGTGTACGCGGTTTGGGAGTCAGTTGAGAGTTTACTCAGTTTTGCGCATTTAAATTTTTAATTAAATTTAAAAAGTCCAATGTGTGCGGTGTAATTTGTTAAATATTTATTTATTTATTTTCCTAGCACTCTGAATGGCCACCGAATGGCATAACTCAAAGTTGCTGGCCAACTAAATGCCAATCTTAATTACAAACCATTTAAATTGCATTTGCAAAAAGCCAAACAGTATGCCACATAAAAGTCATTCGATTATTTCTGAAATAGAGAATGGATGTGAATATCTGATAAGCTCTTAACGAGTCAATTGACTTTAATTGGTTTCTAGACTAAGATGACTCTTTTGTTAGCAATTCTTGGTTTTGAATGTGTTAAATGAAAGATATAATTCTAAGACAAATGGGTATTTAATCAAGCATTTTTACTTGTCGACAAAGAAAAAGAAAAGAAAAATATTTATGTTAAGATAAAAAAATTATGTTAACATTTTTAATTGGGTGACCTTAAATATAAAATTCGTATTAGAATAACATTAAAATTAGCCATATTTTAATAAAATATTTGGCTGAAAAGCTACATTTTTTCCTGTGTATGTGCAATTATTTTAAATCCAACGAATTTGTAAATATTTATTCTAATGATTTTATTAACGTTGATAGCTAATTCCTATAAGTGAAAAACATTTTACATTTGCTAATTAGAGTAAGACTTTTAATGATGTTGTTCAATGATTTATCATATTCAATAATGGTGTTTTTATTGTTTATATATGGTATGGAGAAATTATTTGTATTTTAGCAAAATATGCTTTTGTCTGTATTGATTACACTAATTTAAAATTTTGTATTCCAACACATTTATATTGTGGTTTGGGCAGCAAAGGCTATTAAATAAAGAATTTGCAGCAAAAATTTAACAATAATAACTTATTAAATTAAATCTTCTTTATGAATTAATTTAAGCCTTCGCGCAGCTTAATTGGCAGTTGTTTACACACATATTTCGGGTAAACAAAATTTCAATCTCTGTCCGGAACTGGGTTCAATGCATAAAATTCGCTGAAATCATGCGTGACCAGAAGGCGGCGACAATCGCAACCGCCTGGCCACATAAATCACGGCCAAAAGCACTGAAAGCTGAAACGGGATGGGATGGTAGCAGACAACAATGACAACCGCTGCCGAAGAAATTCATTTGCATTCAACACGTTGCCGTGTGCGCAAACAAGTGTGGGTTTGATCGGGTGGTGGTTGTTTGGTGTTTGGCTGGGGGGGCGTATGAGCGACGTGTGCAACGCGGCGTATGTGTAACGGCAAAAAGCAGACTTTACTCCGCAGATGCGACAGTTGCCACTCGAACTGGTCGAAAAGCAACAGCAAAATTCAGCACCGTTGCAGTTAACTAAACAAGACCCGGTCAGCGGGCAAATGGTATTTGTGTGCTGACCAAATTGAACAGGGCTGCAGAAGCGTATACCAACATGTAGAAGTCACAAAAAGTAAAAAAAGGAATATTCTTTTTATTTGATTATTACTATTTATTTATTATTATTATTTATGGGCAATAAATTAATCAGGCTTAAAAAGAATATACATTTGTATATGTCAAATTATGTCCTAAGACTTAAAATAAACTTTAAATAAAATTTGTGAAATGTTTGATATATTTTTATAGTTCAAGACCTTAAAATTGCGCTAACATTATTTTAACAGATTTTAAAACAAACGAACTACATTCCTTGTTATAGTTCGTTAATGATTTCATGATTTTGTTTGCAACAAATAAAATGGGACCATACATTAATTATTTTTTAAAGGTTTAGTGTTTGCTCTGATTTTAAATCGTGAAAATTGCTTTACCTTTTCGCACTCCTAACCCATATTGAGTGGCCTTCGCATCCCTGGTCTCCACAAATCACGCACAATCGCACACCAGCACGCCCAGACGGTCGCCAACACACACTCGGTGTAATCTAATTGCTGACATGGCCAGACGACAGCGAATGGGCCAGACCAGAGCAGAGCAGACCAGAGCAGAACAGAAACCTGACCAGAAACCAGACCAGAATCGAGATGCCGATGCCAGAACCCAGTTCACACTCGTACCATCATTATTGTGATGGAGGAGCAGAATTAAAAGTCGAGAACGGGACCCAAGCCGATTCGATCCGATTCGATCAAAACCGGATGCTGGTTGTGTGGAATTATTGTCACCCAACCACATTGCAATATATGGAACGTGTTTCGAGTTTGCTTCTTCTAAAATGGGAGCAATTTAATCCAAACAAGAACTGTGTCAACGAATGAAGTAGAATTTGATTTTAGCTGGAACGTTTTAATTTTAATTCGCGAACAGAGTGCAGGGAAAGGTTAGGAGTACTTACCATTTACCACTTACCACTTACCACTTGGTAATTGAAAGTGGGCTGCGCTTTTACTGTGTATTCTGTATGTGGGCTGCAATTCATGAGCTGAATTTATTAGAACCACTCGTTCTATTTGTATACCATGTGCCCTTCTCCACTTTTAGTTAGTTAGTTAGCTACCGCAAAAGCAAAAGCAAACACACACATGCAGGCAAACCGCTTAAATGCACTGTGACCCTGTTGACCTTGCCTCAATTGAATGAGTGTGGGTGGATGGGTTGTATATATATACCAAAGTATAGTGTGTAGTACTCATGCTGGTTCAACAGCATCCAACCAACTCGATTCCGTTTGCCATCATCTCCGGGCTGAAAAGGGGATAAAGTTAGTTACACTAACAGGTAATCATGTCGCCACCCGAGGTGAGCTGCAAATGCCAAAAGGGAATTCAATAACAATTCCATTTCACATCGCGATGATAGCACGATAACTGAAAACCAATTTCGGCTAAATTAATTTACAAACTAATCAAAAGGCGAAATAAAAGACCTAACTTATATCGTTTAAAATAGATTCAGTTATTTGCGCTCTAGGGGGTTGTCAAATTGCAATTCATTATTTTGCAATTTAATTATTATAGCTGTATCACATCAAAAAGGTATTTATTTTCTTACTCACGTTAATGGTTAAGTCATACAAATAAAGCTTTATTTAATAATGGGTTTTTGTAAATACATTCATTGGCTGAGCGAAATCGTTTTGGAATTACTTCAGTTTTGCATTTAATCACATGTCTTATTCCCTTGTTATATTTTTTATGTTTGCCTAAAAGCAGGGTTTCATGTTTTCTTTTATTAACTATTATTTGGCATAACAGCAACCAACAAGCTAAAATAAACTTTATCTATTGTAACTGCTAAATGTGTTTGCCACAAATGCTCATATGTTGGTAAAAGTTCCATAGATATTTGCTGCCAACTCACTGCGGCAAGTTTATGCCTGGATTTGGCAGCTAATGAGAAAACAGCCACAGACTTGAGAGTTACATGAACCACACAATGTTTTACAGGTTATATCACAGTGATGAAAGGCAGGCAAAAACCTCAGAAGTCAAAAACAATTTTATTCTAGAACTTATTCAATTTATTGATAGTTTACTTATAAGTTATAGATTTAAAAATTATTGTTTTTTAATTTGGCTGGAGGTTGAACACCTATATTTAAAGAATATTTATGTATATTTTATAATATGTTTTATTCCATCAACAAAAAAATATACATTTCTTAAAGAGAATACATTAAAAAAAGACATAGTCTATAGATAAGTGGTAAATATTAAGTTTTAGTAAATATAATATTTTTATTTCAAAAATATTTATATTGAAAATAAAGTTTAGATAAAAGATTTATATTTCGATTTTTATTTTTTTCCCTACCTTTATGCTAATATTATCCCTATGTCTATTTTGTATTCAAACTATATATAAAGTTTGAAAAATATATTTAATTTTAAAATAGAAATGTTTATCGACATGATATAATTTAGTTGTAGATAATTTTTATTTTGCCACTTGAAATACTTTTCCTGTTCTTGCATCACTGATCAGACAATCTCCGCAACTTAACCTCCACTTTCATGGAATGGAATGTTTCTCCCACACTTGTTTTAATGGCAAATGGTTGTGGCATTTTGTGCTTCACTTTTGCTGGCTCACTGAGGTAAGGAGATGCTATTCGAGAGTATCTATGTGGCCAAAGAGCCAAAGCCCCGAGCTCATTACAGCAATGACAAATCAGTTTTCTTGTCAAACGCAACGATGATGTCAAGTGTGTCTGTGGGTTTTCCTATGTTCGTTGTTCGTTGTTCGCTGTTCGTTGTTCGTGTGCGCCTGGCGTTTTCCAATTTTCCAGCCAAAGTCGCTGGCCAGAGAACCCAGGACGGATTAGGATCGGACTTAAAGTCGAGGGATACGGGATAAGGGATAAGGATGTGGGACGTGTCCCAGTTCATTTCGTTTGTCTGTCGACATTTATGACACGCTGCCGGCTGCAGCTGAAGTTGCCAACAAATGCAATTTAAACTGAGCCATTACTCTGGTCAACACAATCATCTTGCCGATGGGTTGTGTGGGTTGAAGGGGCTTTCGGGATCATCTCGGGAAGATAGCAAGACAATAACAGTTTTAAGTGAAAAAGTATTTAACTTGCTCCTTAAATTAAATTGTGTGATGATGAATGATGATGATGAAAAAGTAATACAATAATATAGTAAATCTATTTTATATTTATAGGTTCTAGTCCCACATCTTTCTTTAGTTTTATTTTATAATGTGATGATTAACTTAAAGTTTACACGAAGTAACTTATGTTCTGTAAAATATTGAGAGGTTTTTACTCATTACATACATTTTTATTTTTGTTTTTAATACAAACAAAAAAAAACAATAAAGAAACTTACTTTAAAAATAGTTTAATGAGTTTAAGCCGACTTTAAATGACATTCATTGAAGGATTCATTGATTCTAATATTTTTGACCCAAATAAATAATTTTAACATTAAATTAGC
Organism: Drosophila elegans; assembly: GCF_018152505.1. NCBI lineage: Eukaryota > Metazoa > Arthropoda > Insecta > Diptera > Drosophilidae > Drosophila > Drosophila elegans. The sequence goes on along the minus strand of NW_024546167.1, from coordinate 18,714,582 downwards.
ATACAAGGGAACAAAATCAGCTAACCGAAAATACAATTAATAACCAAAAGCACAGAACAGAGAGCTCATAAAATATGTTCCATCAAGTGGCTAATGTAAATTTCACTTTCATGAGATATTTATGAACTTTTCTGCATTATTATTATTTAAATTCACTTGGCTCTCAAACGCAAGTCTAATTGCATGGCCCAGCTTTCCTCTGCTTTCCATTTCATTAAGATTTCAATTTACTGGACAAAAGTCTCTCTGGCCCACTCCACTTTTCACTCCCCGAAAATTTCCATTTGATTTTCCTTCTTATTTACTTGGTTCTTTTATTTGCCGTTCCTTTTTTTGGCACAACTTTTATTCGCATTGAAATGATTTTAATGACAGCAATTTGTGTTTCGAAATCGCGCAACATTAGCTTTGGAGCCCGGATATTTGGCCGCAGGGGGGCGGATGAACTGGCGTTTAAATGAACGTGTTTATAACGCTTAACTTTCAAATTAAGGCCCGGCAGACATGAGGCGGAAGTTTCGATTTGTTGTCTGCGGCTGCCCTGAGGCCTTTGGGAAATTGTCTTCGTCTGTCGAGAAGGATAAATGCCAGAAAAAAGCCCCTCAACTGGGTCATTACGTCAGCAAAGACTTCCCCACCCCGAAAATTTCATCCCAAAAAGGGAATCCTATTGCGCTATCATTATCCTCAACCGAATTGTGGGTTACTAGAGCTCTCGCTAGTTGAAAGAAATGCTTTGTGATTTCTCCCGCTCGTTATTATCACACTAGGATTTTGATTGATGAGATTTTGCAAGCACGTGACCCGCCTCCAACAAATTTTTATGTGGGCCCTGATTTTGGCCAACTTAATGGAGGAGTTGTGGCCAAAAGCCGCGGGGCTCGATTAGTTTTTCTTCGTTTTTCGGGCTTAGTTTGTCTGCCAGCACAAGTGGCAGCGTTTAAAGACTGAAAGTGACGCGAACTTTTGGGAAGGTCTTTTGTTTTTCCCGCTTTATCTTTCAAATGGTTTGGCGAGTGGAACGACATCGCTTTTTGTGGATTTGGAAACTCAAAACCAGACTCAATTTCTGCGGATTTTGGTGGAAGTACTTTTTTCAGGAATTTGAGAGGATGAATGCTTTTTTTGATGGCCAACAGATAGGAAGATTGAGTATCAATAGTTGTGGTTTTTCAAATAAGATTTATTAAAAGACATTATTGGGAGTAGAACTAATTGTTTTCAATATAACCAAAAGTATATTACTAAATTGTTTGAACTTAGGCAATTTCTTAAGCAATTTATTTTAATCATAAACAATTTTTTTCCGCATTTTGTTTCCTATAAAATTCAGAAATATTTAATTTTAGCTAGCTTGTGTTACCAAATTTGTGCCACTTTACTAAAAGTAAGCTATTTTTTTTTGTCTATAAAGTAATTTATTTTGCCCATTTTATACATAGACATCTTCTAAATTAAATCCCTGACAGACAATTAGCTAACCATAAATTGGTAATGCTATCATCACCCACCCAAAAATAGTTTTTATGCAGCCACTCCAAAAGTTTCCTGGTTTTGCTGGCCATCAGTAAAGCTGTCCATTACGCCTGTTGGCTAACAAAAACAAAAATAATAAACAAGTTGCTACAAAGGCAACACTTGTTGCCCCATCAACGATGCCACAAACACACAAACTCACAGAAATTTAACGAGGCTCGGGACACAGGTAAGTGGCAGAGTCAACACCAACAAAAAGAAAGGTGAAAAAACAATTTGGCGATTATATTGTTCACGTGTTGCCAAATTCTCCCCCCTGCTGCCACCAACTCAAAAAAAAAGCGTCCCCTTACTTTGTGTCTCTGCATTTTGTTTTCATTTTGGCCGCCCTGCTGCTTTTTTGGTCATTTTACAAGCATTTTTCCCATATTAAATCATAAAAGTATAAAGGTGAGATGTACAAGTGGCGCGCGAGTGCTTGAAATTTATTTGTACGGCTTTTTTATTTACTTTTTACCTCTATTATTATTATTATTTGTGTGACTCGTGCCTGTGGAGTGCTACAAAAAAGGGAATGGCGAATTTATCACCCTGTAACACCGTTTTTTTTTTGGGAATTTAATAAATACCATTTTATATAATATTATTTAATATCCTTTTGATATTTACATTTTGCGTTAAGCACTTAATTGTTTAAATAATAATAACAACACAATAGATTTAATAGCTTATTAAATAACAATATGCGTTTTATTTTTATTCTTATGCTTTGTTTTTAATTGTTTCATTATTTTTATATTTATTTTATTGGAAGAAGGGTAATTGGCAATATTTTGTACTTCATTATTAATTAATGTAATATAAATTTACTTAATTACATAACTTTCTTATTAATTTTATTTAATGATAATTTTTTGTTATATTATATTAAAGAAAGGGAGTAAGGAGTAATTTTTAAGATTTTAGCGGCGTCTCAGCTTCAGTTTATATAGCAAAGTATATCCCCGGTGTTGCAAATTCCTTTCGGTGTTGCAAGAAGCTGCGGCAAGCTGTGTGATAAGTTGTTATACCACCGGCCGTAACAATTGCACTAACATCTCTTTTTTCCTCTTGTAATTTTCGAGGGCGATGTCTGTAAAAAAAAAGACAAACGAAAATATTACCATTTTTCATTCGTTTATGTTGCAATTTCAGCTGAATGCCTGATTTTGCAATCAAGATGCGTGTGAGCTAAATTATGCAATTGGAAGCGGGAGAATCACCAGAATGATTGAATATAATTGTTGTACGCATTTCTCATTACCTGTATCGTAAACAGACATGTTTTCAACTATAATATACTGGGAAATAAATATAGTTAAAAAACATGTTTTATAAATGAAAATATTGTGAAATTAAAGATACATCTAAATAACAACAGGCATGATATTACTTCGACAATTGATAAATTTGAACAACACTTTTGAATAATAATCGAATTTAATTTGAGAAATTCCTGCCCCATGAGATACCATATTATTCTCTACGAGCTTTGCATTTCAAATGGATTTCACTGAGGAATTATATATTTATTTATTTATGTAGACTTCTTCTTGTTGAAGATGTCGACTTGAGGCAGCTGCCCAACCCAGTGAAAGATTTATTTGGAAGAAAACAATGAGCACCGAAAAAGGGAATTCATGTGCCCACCCAGCGCCAACTCATCAATGAAATAATTTAGTGGGCTCTTCGAGGGCGGGGCATTTGGTCAGCCACGCCCCTTTTGCCATGGCATACTTTAATTTATTGAGACTGTGCGTGGAAAATATCTCTGTTGCCGCTGACGTTTTCTTTGCATTCATTTGTGTAATTGAACACCTTGGCGAATTGGAGGAGTGTCCAAGAAAGTGTGTGGGTTCCAAAAGTAAGATATTCAAAGATGGGCCAAAACTAATTATACAATTGCCGCGCAGAAAAGACGGCTGCTCCTCTTTTGGCGTGTGAATTAATTAAAGCTTCAACCTTGAAGAATTTTGCATACTAAAGAGCCTCAGCTTTCTGGTTCAAGGTGTGTTTATTTAACTTAGAAATTCACTTCGAGTTCTTTGCTACGCCTGTTTTGCTCTGCTCTGGTCTGCGATTTGTCAAAGTTAAAGTCACCCCAAAGACCGTTTCGAGTTTAATGTCTTTGACAGCTAATAGCTCGCACTAATTGCTCTGATCTCTGACACGAAATAAACTTTCAGCTGTATTTCTGCTTTGGGCAATCCACACAGAAATTACAGATATTATATAAATTAAAGCGCCCTTTTTGCGTCACTAAAATGACGAGCAAAAAAGTGAAAACATAAACAACACAATGCTGGTTAAAGTTGTATTTAGTAAATTGTTATGTAAAACGCATCTTAGCTAAGATTAATTTAATAATTACTTATTATTATATATGACATATTTTTATAAGGTGTTGAATAAATGCTTATGAAATTCTCTTTATAAATTCCAATTTTAAAATTTCAATGACAAGACAGACTAGTGTTTTTTTTTGGAATTTAATAAAAATTTCAATGGAATTCTTTTAGTACCCTTTCTGTTCTGCAATCAACCATGTTCCCTTGAAATACCAACTTCCCTTTAATCTTGAAATCTCACACCCACTGTGCAGCATCAAGAAACCAACTAAATTTTATTTTCGGTTCCTTTTTTTCCTCTTGTGGGCGACATTCCATCCATGGCTTAAACTGCCAGTTGGCAGTTGGCAGTTAGCAGGCAAATTGCGGTCTGGGCCAAGACGTTTGCTGGCTGACTCTTGACGGTAATGATGACGCCTGGCTAAGAAAACAAAGAGCCAGTCAAAGTAGTCGATGGTGACGTAGTTTCACAGAGAAAAAAATATTATCAACTCTATATTTAAAATTACCTAAATGGTTTACGTCGCTTCAAAGCCACAATGCCCTACAAAACTTTAGTTACATAATTCTATAACAACGCAACAACCATTTACTTTGCATATGTGATTTTTAGATTATGTTAAGTTTTGAAGATCTAGTGAATTTAAATCTTCACTTATCTTATTTGGTTAATTTCAGAAGCAAAATGAATGCAAGAAAGTTTCATAAATTTTTGAATCATATATGATTTATTTGATAGATTATTTATAAAATATTGAACTTCAAAACGTTTTTTCTATTGCTAGATTTCACCTTTTCTGTTTGGTTTTTTTGTTAAAAAACACAAAATTGTTATTTTCTGTTAAGGGAGCTTCTTCCAATTTTTCTCAGTATACTAGTTAAGTTACACACACCCAAAATGGGCCCAAAAACGGCTGCTGTTGCTGCTGCCGCCAAAAAAGCTTCTTTACTGACCTTATTTGAGGGGGCGGCTGGTATCTGGGGGTGTGGCAGTCGCTCACAGCGCGTGCTTAAGTAATGAGGCCCAAAAAAGAAGAAGAGGAACGGGCCAAGAAGATGAAGAAGTCAGCGGCAATTAGAAGACGCGCAAAACGAAACTGAAAACGAAACTGAAAACGATGACGATGACGAAGGCGACAGAAATCCAAAGACGAAGAAGGCTGAATGACTCGAATCATTTGCCAGTGGGCGTGGCACTGATTGCGCTGACATAAGGTATTACAAGGGGGCGTGGCACCCAGCCCTTTTTAACAGCAGTGTAAGTGCATGTAAAGGTTAAGCTTTCAATTAACTCGAGTGCAGTGGAAGAAAAAGTGAAGAGAAAAGTGCAGAAGACGTAAGCGATTCGAACTCAAAACTAACAAGTAGCATAAAAAAGGGGAAAACCCAGAACAATTAGGGGCGGGGGCGGAAAAAATCATCAAACTGACCAAAGTAATAAAACGAAATGAAATGAAACGGAAATGAAACTTAACGGCTTCCAAGTAAATACACAAACAACAGGCAAAGGAGAAACTTTTCACATACCGTTTCTATGCACCCGTTTCTCACTACCAATTTATAGTGTTGGCCAAAAGCGGGACGTCCTTTGAGTTCAAGACTATAAATAGGTAAAAATATATAAGAAAATAAATACGTTCTTTGAGAAAATAAATTAAATTTGTTTTTCTTTTACAATTTTTGTTTTAAGTTTATTCAGCTATCTATGATTTCTATTTTAATTTGTTAAATATTTAACGACTATGATTATACAATAAAACGTTAATTTGATTTAACCTAATTTATCTAAATAACTTTTTAAATAGGGGTATAGGAACTTTCGAATTCTGTGAAATTTATAAAATAACCTTTTTTATTTTGTTCATTTACATATATTATACAACAAATTTAGTGATTTCGATTTTTCATGTTCACCCTAAGTAAGCAAAAAAAGTTGAAGTACACTTTGCATTAAAACTTCATATAAAATGGTCGTTAACTTTTTAGCAAGACAATGAAATTCTACTTTTTATGTTCTATTTCGTAATTTGTATTGTAAATGAAGTTTTTTACAAAGAACGATATACAAAAATCCAGAATTAATGGGCAATATTACTTAGCCAGAAGCCTGCCAAATTGGCATCCCTGGTCTCGTGGCTTATTGCATTCCATCAGCTTCCTCGCACTTTATGCGTGAGTGTGTATTGTGTTTGTGTTTGGCGCTAGTTAAACTTTATCAAGGCGAAAGGACACGGAGGGAAATCCTGGAGGCGGCAGAAGGAGATACAGCGCCAAAGTTTGCGCTCAAAACAAGCAAGGATTCCTGCTCGTTTCTCCGTTTCGCATAAGTCCTTCTTGGGAGTTTTTCACTTCTCAAGTTCAGAGACTATAGTACTTCCCATGGCCCTCGCTCGCGTTTAATGCCAAGTTTTATATTGGTAAGAAAAACAGAAGCATACATTGACTCGCTTTTTACTTTCGACTCCATTCTGTCTCCTCCGTTCCAAGTCCAAAAAGTCAAGTTAACTTTAGTTTATTTTATTCGATGCAACACATATTTTTCTTACTTGTTTTTCTTGCCTGCCCATACTGTCTCTAGTTTGGCAAGAGTGCGTAAATTTTGTTAGCCAGTACAAGTTCTGCCATATAAAGTTGCTAATGAATTGAAAGGTGCCACAAACTCGACTGGTACAACGTATAGTAATCTATGCGTACACATATCTTTCCTCCAGCTCGAAGCTAAAACGGAACTAGCATTAAAAGTTCATAAAACGGATAACTTCACAAATAACTTAATCGAATAACTCTTAGCTCTGGCAATTTAAATTTAAGAGAATAATTTTCAGATAACATTTCCAATGTGTTTAACATTTAACACCTTGATTTAAAATTAAATTAAATTCTCTTAAGCCATTTTAATAAATTAAAACGATTAACGAGGCCTAATCTTATAATCTTTCATTTAACCAGTTTATTTTTTCTCTCTATAAAAATTGGTTTTCTCCATTACAAATAATTTGCTTTTTCATATCACACAACCGAACATAATTGTTTAATATGTGCTGCACACAAGTAAAAATCAAATTAAATGTATTGTTAAGTGAATTATTCAGTATAACGAACAATGACAGTGTCATTTAATATGCAAATCGAATTGGTTGTAGCTTGTTAGACAATAAAACTTCAAAGTCAACAAACTGACAAATGAAATTGGTTTTTAGCTCAGTGCTTCCGGTTTTTCAATAAGGAAAATCACAGAGGAGAGGAAATGTGTTTAACTGAATTTGCATCTACATATTGTAGCAATTTAAAGTGTAACAACTTTAACAGTTTTTGAACCAGTTTATAGTGCGTGTGGCTTTTTGAAAAATTGTGGTCATATTTTAGTATTAATGGCTTTGCTGTCCATGTGTGTCTGGCTAGAAATAAACTGAGACCAGAAGTCAGTTTATGGGGCTAAATCCACTGCACAATGCTGCCCCGAAGTACTGGCCATTACTTGGCGCTGGTGGCCAAGATTATAGCACACTTTAAAGGGCCCGCAAGCTTATATTGCACTTAATAGCACATAAAACTAGAACGTGATAATGCAACGCACCAAACCGAAAGTGGCCATAACGAGAAACGAGATGAAAGCCATAGCAAAGCCAAAACAAAAACCAAAACAAACTCAAAATAGGTGAGCTTCCTTGACTGGAGATAAAAATTCATGAGTAGAGCTAGGTGGCAGCCAAAATGGTATATTCCTGCGCATACATAATTGGGGTTATTAACATACAAGTTATGGCTTCCACTACCGCCAGCTGTTTAAAATAGATAAAAGTTAAGGACGTTGCACGGGAGACGGTGAAGCAAACACGAGAAGACAGGTTCTGTAAACAAAGACTTCTAGATAGGGATAATATTAGTGGTAAAGAAAATTTCAGGGAAATGAACTAAGAAATATATTTATTTTGGGCTATAAAATTCTTGTAAAATCTTTTTAGCAGTACTGTTTCTCACTAATTCTCAAATATTTAATATTTCTATCTATTGGAATAAATTATTAATTTTTCTTGATCTTATATAAAAAGATAAAAATTCTTAATCATTTATAAAAGATTTAACATCTAACTATTAATAACAAAAAACTTAAGAACCTTATCCTTTTATTCTTCTAAGGTCTGTCTACTTATTAAAGAAAACAGATATTGTTAAACATTAGTTTATATATTAATATATAAATTGCTTTCTTTCAGGTATTGAGATTAGCTTAATTACTATTTATCAATAAAAGATTATTTTAAGAAATCATAATATGTATTTTCTTTAAGTTTACACAAGTGTGTTTGCTATTTTCCTTGTCAATGCCGCTAAATCTTTTTGCCCATTATGTAATCAAGCTAAGAAAGTTACAATTTGAAAGCTTTCAATTAGTTTAAACAATCTTTTAATTTACGCATGTCAAATTGAAAAATTGAAATGTAATCCTAATCCTTATCCCAGCTCAAATTTGAAGCATCCACTCACTCTGATTAGTTTGTCATAGTTCTTCGATGCCCGTTGGCCACAAACAACATTTCAAAGTCCCTTTTTGCACCCATTCCCCTATTATATGGTATATAATATATATATCTCCCATCTATCATCGGTTGTAAGCCCTGAACTTTGGCCACAGCAACCACATCATTCATTATTCGTGTGGGGGTTCTTTTTGCTTAATTGACAACTATTTCGTTTTTTGTGCTGCGCTGGTGCTTAAAACTTCCACTGCCATGTCAAATGTCAAAGTGTCCAGTGTTCAGTGTTCATTGGGAAAAACAAGAGCAAGCAAAACAAATTGTCAGCCAAGAAGAAACCGCAAAGAGATCGACGTAAACAAAAGAACGGAAATCCAAGACGCATTGCACACATCAGCAGTTCAAATAGAGCTCAATTGGGCGTAACTTATCGGCTGAAATGGGCCCTCTGGCTAACATCCACTGACCACGCCCCCTATCAATCACGCCCACACACTTTTGCGGGGAAACAAGACTGGTAAATACACATACAAATTGGTCGTTTCGATTGAAATTTTTGCCACTTGCCTAGAGCAAAAGTTTTGCAAGCAAACAAGAGTGCAGAAATGACCAAAATCAAATCAATTTACGACTTGAAATCTGGTAAACATTTCACTCCGCAACAATAGCTTTGCATTTGCACCTTCTCTTCATCTGCACCCCGCACCAAATTTAAAGTTGTCTGATTGTCAGTTAGTCATTCAATTGCAGTCATTCACTCACTCACTCACTCACTCACTCAGTCAGTCAGTCATTCATAAGAAGTCATTCGTACGTTTTCCCTGCTAACCACAAACACAAAAAACATTTTACTACCAATGTGTGCACTTGTAGACATCCTCCTATTTCCGCTTCTTCATTTGTCTGCTTTAAAATTGTTGGCTTTGTTGTGCTTTTCAAGTGTCCACTGTGGCAGGGATAAAACGATTTTGAAGATATTTAAAACGGAAAAAGATTTATTTTCAAGTTAGAGAAGGATTTTTTATAGGTCTTCTACTTAATTGCAGTATTAGCTAAAATCATTTATATTATAACTTGTTCTTTATTACAAATACATAGTAGTAAATAATAAAAAGTGGTTTGTTTAACGAACAGATAATCCTGACGATATATCCCCAAAATATATAAATAGTTTAACTGTACAATCAGTATTCTGATTTTTCAATTACAAGAGAAGATATTAATTTAAAATCAAAGTAAAATGTACGAACTTTGACCAAAGACTTCCATTTTGTTCGATACTCCTTTATAACTCATCTCTAATAAAATATTACATTAATTACAAAAATATTTCTTGTATTGCGTACAATATAATCCAATAAATAATTCAAAACAAATCAATAAACTTATTACTTGTCCTTGATTAAAGTTGGTATTTTATAAATTGTAAAACAAAGAGATATTTCCGATGATACAAACCTTGAAACTATATACGTTTGATAACTTATATTTATGTTTGTTACCGATTTTAAAATTTTAAAACCAAAGAAAAGTGGTATTAATTTGACCAAAGATTAATAGCTCATTAGATATTCCTTTCCAACTATCTTTTAATCTCCGAATAAAATCGGAATCGGATTACGAAGACCCTCACGAAATTCATGAAATATATAAAAGGCCAGCTTTTCCTCTTTTCATTTCAATTTTCCAGGTTACAATACAGTTTTGTGGTTTCGCCCATCTATTGTTTCACCCAATTGCTTTGGGGGCGGAAGCCCAAAACCAATGTCCTCACTGAAATTTTCCGATGTGTGACAATAAAGTTTAGAGCAGTGGGTTGGAAATCCTTTAATTGACTTTGGGGTTTTGTTCCCAGAATTTTTGAGAGGGTGAAGATGAGTGGCAACAGAATTTCTTTACCGAGTACCTATCGATGAGTCTCCACATTTTGCTGTTCAAACTTTGACATGATTTTTTTTTTTATTTTTGCTCTTACTTTCTGCTTTGGCAAGCGTTTTATTCTATGCCATTTTATTTTTGCATAATCGATTAGCAAAAGCTGAGCGAAAAGCGGGACTAAGCCGAAGCTGTCAGCTTGCCATGACACATGGAAATCATCATCGAAAGGAGCTCAAGCTCAGCATACACAATAATCATCGTTCCGCTCATCATACCATAATGACTGGTCTAAAAATCTATGCAAATTCCGGAATTGGGTAACATTCGTTGACAATTATAGATATTCGCAGTGATGGGCTGCATTAGGGGGCTATAAAGATAGCACTGAATGGAATCCGCCATGAATATGCCGAAATTTTATTGCAGGGGTGTCAGTTTGAATACTCGTAGAACAATGGCAGCCACAAAATGTCTGATAAATTCTGTCACTCATTGTTCCCTGTGATACGGAAACTGTCAAAAATACAGCACATTTCAGTATAATAGGAATCATTGTATAAAATGTTTGCTATTGGTTGATTCACATATTTCATATTAAGTATACAAAACAGTCCCTTGTCTTAACAATTTTAATATTTAACTTTAAGCGAATGCCCTGTGCCGTTCAATATTCTCCCACATATGCCTGTATTGATGAGGTTTCCTTTGCATGCCTATTGTTTGGCCTCCTTATGCTTTGTTCAGGCTAGCTTCTATTTCTAGTTCATCCTTTTGTTCGGGAGATTTGCTAAAGGGTTTTCCTGGCACTTGGCCCCCTAATTTATGGGGAACAGCCTACACTTTTCATGACCCAAAAATTTAGGGTTTCTGGTTCGGCCAATTGTGCGCCGGCCATTAGCCAGTTTGAGTTATTTTGAGGTCTACAGATGGGCTTTCAGGTAATAGTACCCAAAAAGAGAGCAAGTCTGTAGATAAATTAGACTTAACTCAGATTTTCTGCAAATACTTTGTTTATTTATATATTGACTTAAGTAAGTGTCTGCACAAACTAGTTTCACAATGGTTTAACTCTCTCCACTCTTCATTAATTTCGAAAATATTTCTTAATTAAATTTCAATTTAGTTTGAAATTCAAATTGACGAGCACTCCACTTAGTTGGACAGTTGCTTTGCATAATTCATTGATATTGCATTGCAATTGCTCAATTATGTATACGCCATGTTGGCCCGCAGTTTACTCATAATTTCTGCACATTAAATGTGACGAGGAAAATCGAAGAACGAAAAAGAAACGTGGCAATAAATTATGCACAAATAAAATACATTACCTGTGTCGGGCGTTTCACTTTCATTTCAATTGACATCAGGCAAATCGAAATCACATAAAAGCTGTGTTTAACATTTAAATCAATTACATTTTATATGTTTTGTGCAGTGCCTGTCATAAAGATAAAGCAAATTATTTAAATTCGTTAAACATGTTTTGTTCATATGACAAGCAGCTAATTGAAATCAAATGTTAACGTTCGTCCTGTTTCGCTTTCAAAACTTAATAAATAAGTCACTTCAATTGGCCAAATAATTGATATATACACGATGTACACAAACAGGCACGTGTGCTGGCACATTAAATAAACATACATTTAACTAAATAATTGCACAGCATTTGTTGTAATTTTTTTGTAAGCCATCTACCATCCACTTTCTAAATATAATTGGCAAAATGTGTAATTTTTAATGGCCAAAGGCTGTGTGAATATTTTTGCGGTTCGTTTAATTATATTTGCATTTCAGCGCAACATTTTTGCCATCATCTATGGCCATGTCAAACAATTTGTGGGATGCGAAACTGTACAGGACACAAAGTTAATCTGCGGAAACGTCGCTTAAAAGTTTTCTGTTCAAGTATTGTTTATGACCTAAAAATTTTATTTTAAATTTGTATTGCATTTCGTGTCGCTTAATTATAGATGTGAATATATGTGAATTTATAATGTAAAGGGTGCTTTATTTGGTTTTTTACAATTAAACCGAAATATAGCTCCTCTATTTTGACAAACATCACTTCATTTTGGGATCAGGATGAGCTGAAGGACCTTCGACTTCCACTGTCTTTCTCTTATGTCCATTGACAAATGAGGCAATGGTTCTGTTCCTGAGTCCTGCAACTCAGCATCTGGATATTGATGTGTGCCACTCAGTATTCTGGTGGGGCGAGTGACATTGATATGCCTAATGAAGTGATGCATGCACGTCCTTACATGGCTTTATTGGATTCTGTAGTTTTCGGTAATAATGCTGCTCGGGAGTCGCTAGAGCAAAACTCCATCTAGGGTCGCTCCAATCCTTTGTTTGCGCTGCCCTGAAGCCCCGCGAAATCCTTGCGTAATTCCAATAATCCAAACTCCATTGGACTAACGCAGCACTGGTCAAAAAGCAAATATATACATGATAATAGTTACTAATAATACCTGCTCTAATTAACGTTTCTGTTAAAATAACTGTTTTTGTATAAATTTGTTTCAATGTTGAGCAAAGTTTTAGAACCAGCAATTGATTTAAATATTATGGCTATTTAGAAAATAATAAGGCTAAGACGAAGCCATTTTAAATTTATTTTACTAAGCTGTGGACCATTTTTAAAAAATAATTTAAATGATATACCTTAATTTAATAATTTAAATGGTATTACCTTTTTTACAAAAAATAACATTTGTTTTATATAAATAATACATATTTCAATTTTTTACTATATAGAATAAAAATATAGCAATTGTATTATGAACCTAAATGTTAATTAAACATTTTGACGTATAAATTTAACCTAAATTTAATCATGATTCGCACATTCTCAACACCAGGCTCATTGTTCACTTGCAGAAACTATTTTTAGTTGATTTTCATAATATTTGGCACGTTTAAAATTGTAATTAAAATGTTCTATAAAGTATTTAAATGTTTTTACTTAATGCACCCACGTAAGAAAATATATTAGCCAAAAATATAAATTAAATGCATAGAATATTTTCAAGCTAAATCTTTTATCTAATAAAATTTTCTTTTTCCCAGTGTACATGTGGACATGGGCAAAGATAATGAAATTGACCGCAACATTATTCGGCCAGTGTTGCAAGTGGCAGGTGGCCGGTGGCAAGGGGTAAAATCGTATGGGGGATTTCAGCAGGTGTAAGTGTAAGCTTATTGTGGGTTCTGCATGCGTGTGCGTGTGTGTGAGAAATGGGGGCGTGGCAGGTGGAATTCGAGTCATGTAATGCAGGTTGGGTTTGAGTTTGAGCTTGAGTTCGGGTCCATTGCGTGCCGCTTGACAGAGTTAACATTTTAATTGTCATGAAATATTCATTTGCGGGAGTTGCGGATGGTCTCCTAACATGGAAATAGTTTTTGCAAGAAATGTCAACCCTTGCCGAAAAGTGGGTTGGTTTCTTTGTATTTCCTAAATTATAAAATATAACGTATGCCTTGAAAAAGTGATGACTAAAAAAAGTGTCTTAAAAAAGTGGTGACTAAAAAAACTTTTTTTAAATGTAAACCTAAAAAAATATTCTAAGGAATTATAGGATTTTCTTACCACGTTTTGGTAAGAGTGTAATAAAAATTACATTTATTTAAGGTTGAATTGTGTAAATTATTATTTTTTTTTCATATATTTCATATTTTGTGTTATTATAATTTTCTGTGTTCAGCCAGTCGCTGAGGTTAATCTCTTTAATAATTTTCTAATTGCTTTTGCCTACTTCTGCTAATGGCAAATTCAATTGCATTTTGAGAAAACATGTTTTCCTCGTACTTGATAATGCTCTAATTAATATTTAAGTTTTTAAGTGTAGTTAACAACTTACAAATGCACTTAAAACACAAGATCAAAGGCCAGAAACCTCAAAACTTTTGAACCCACCCTCGGGTCGCCATTACTCCCTATTAACTATTTAAGGCGTGACAATAAAGGGGCGGCATAGCCGAGGAGTCTTTAAAGTGACTTTGGGTCGCCATTTAAAACTTAGGACAGGCATTATCGTCCCTTTCCCCCGAAACTCCCCTATTGTTTTTATTGCTGTTTATGTGGGGGCGCCTGCTTTTTGCTTTGTTTGTCAAGCGATTAAGTTGTAATTATGCGATGCTACGTGTCCAAAGACTTGGAATGAGTTTTTGGTTTTTTGGTTTTCTTTGCTCCATCTATTTTATTTGTCGGTTGGGTTAGCCTTTCTAGAAACAAGAGGTTGGGATTATGGCTAGCGGTGCCTAATGAGTTGACATTAATAGGTTTGGCACTCGAATTTATCCCCAGAAGTACAGAAAAAATATAAGTGCAAAAGAATTTAAAATTGTTAAAGAGAGGAAAAGTCTGGAAAAGGAGTAAGGACAAAGAAAGGCTTGTTAAATGCCAATTAGGAATGGGGAAAAAATACCACCGACGACATCCATAAGTCAAAAGTAGAGAAAAGAATAAAAAACGAAAAGGAGAAAATCATGAAAGTGAGCTAAAATAGACAATGGTAAAAGTCAGAAAGCCAAAGGAAACACAAAAATGAAAAAATAAAAAAAAAAAAGTGAAAAAATAGGAAAAAGCTAAGGGCCTTTACAAACAAAAAAAATGGGGAAACACGTTTGTAATCAAATTACAAAAAAAATCTTAAGAAAAGGGATTTTTTCCGTATTAAAGTAATACATGCTGGTGCATAAATAAGTCAACAATTAAGGTAAGCATAGCAAGAAAATTACAACGAGCAAGGATCTTAATTAGATAAATGAAAATAAAAACCGAATCCTTGATTAAATAATGTGACATATTATAGCATACTTTTTGGGGATTTTGTCGATTTAATGCCCATGCATGGCAACCAATTTCAACAAAATAATAAATTATCAAACCCACAAAATGGAAAACCTAAATAATGATGTAAATATTTAAAGTTTCCAGCCAACACGAATATCCGATTATCAATTATCGAAATTATTCACATTTAAAACGAGAGAATGAAAACTAAACAAATAGTAGTGTTTGCGCTTAAATCAAATCAACCTGTCTCCTGTGTTTTAGATTAGATGGTAAATAAATAATCCACCGGCTAATTAACATGTGGAAAATGCCCCTGATAATTGCAAGGTTCAAGCTTTTAATGACAGAGAATAGGACTGGCTTTAAATTTCAAGCAAACAATTTGCGCAATTAAATACGAAATGTAAATATGAAATCAGCTTTATGTCGGCAGATTAGGGAAATTATTTACATTTTTCGGGGCGAACGAAGCGTCACGTTTGCCGTATTAAGATATCGCCCCAGTCGTATACATATTCATATTTAATGTGCTAATTTTTCAGCCATAATTTCCAGCGTGCGTAATCTGGCGGGGCAGAAAGGAGAAGCATATTAAGTTGCATGCCCCACGTGCTGCCGTTGGCATTTTCCTGCCGGCACTGCTCCTTCAGGCGGATATCCTTTTGTTGTCGAGCGCCTTCGACTTTTATCGCTGCTAATAGGCCACGTCACCTGCGAAAAGCGGAAAAGCGGAAAGCAACGATGAGGCCAAAAAGCCAGCCGGCAAAAAGGCCAAAAAGAAAAGACAATAAAAAAGAAAGTGCAGCCTTGAGGCCACCAACTCAACAGCAGCCACAACTCACTCAGCCCAAAAGGAGATAACCAGACAACAACAGCAGGCAGAAAAAGAAAAAATGCTACAAAAAAAATTCAGTGTTTACAAACAAACAATGCATGCTTAAAAAATTACTTTTTAAATTGAGAATCCTTTCATTTTGATTATATTACTTTTGCTTTTAACAATATATTTA
Organism: Drosophila elegans; assembly: GCF_018152505.1. NCBI lineage: Eukaryota > Metazoa > Arthropoda > Insecta > Diptera > Drosophilidae > Drosophila > Drosophila elegans. Next base: position 18,698,555 of record NW_024546167.1, on the reverse strand, counting down.
TTTTAAATAAATTTAACACGTGATTATATGGTTACTCAATAAAATATGATTTACTTTCCACTTTGCTTATAAAATATTATCTTTAAAGCAGTTGCTGTAATTGAATAACAAAATTTATAGACCAAATTTTTAGTTTCACTGGTTTTACATGTTTTACATTTCAGTTGGATTTTTGAAATTTTATCTTTAAATAAATAACATAAATTTTAGGAATATTTTTATGTTCAACATTAAATCAAAAATATGCTTTTTAATATTTGCTTTTAAATAATAACTAAGTTCGTCAAAAAATTGTAGATGGTTTAATTTTTTACACATTTTTTTCCATTGTTTTTTGTGACATCTTTTGTTTAATATATAACAATTAGCTAACCATACATTATAGCGATCAAAATTTTACAATTTTAAGAGTATCTGTAAAGTACGTTTGTTTTTTAAAAAACACCTTAATTTATTTATCTCAAAACCTCGGCAGCAAGTGCCATGCATTTAAAGTGTAACTTATGAGTGGCAGTGGCATATTTGAAAAGTTCGCAAGTAAAGTGGAGGTAAGGTGTTTTGTTTGAGCTTATGGAAAAACGCATTCGCATAACTGGCACATTCTACCTTCAACTTTCTGAATCTTTGAAGTCCGACTCGAACGTAAAAAGGAACTCGGGAGTATTTCAGGTATTTCAGGGACTTTTGTATTAACAACCAACTATTTAAAGCTGCAAAAATGCTCGTTTATTGCCCCCACATAATTAGTTGCGCTTAAAGTTTAATGTTCGTTGTTCCTCTTTTTGTTGGCCTTTTAGTGGGTGTGGGTCCTGATTCCTCGAGAGGATGTTTGGCATGTAGGTCATGGGGTAAGTTTGGTTTTGTGTGTTGTAGTTTGTGTTTTTTTTTCGATTTTGTATTTGCGGTGCGTGGTCTCTGTAAAGTGCGGACCTTGTCAGCTCTGTAAACTTAAGCCGGCTGTTACAGCTGACTGTTACATTTACGATATTGGAGGTCTCTGTTAGTAAACAGTGGTGGACTGATGAAGTGCAACAACTAACATACGATATTACACACGAACAGGTAATGTTTTTAAAACTGGCCAACATTAAAATAACTATTTATAACTAAATAGTTAAACATATATTGCTAGCTAGAAGTATTTAAGTATTTGATAATTTTTTGATATCAAATAAAATAAAGTATATTTAGAATTGACTTAAATAAATGAAGTTAAATATTTATTTCCTTGCGTTAAGAATTGAATATTTTTAATATTTATATGTTCTACAAAATTGCAAGTGGAACTTATGGAAAGGTACAAATTTATTAAGCAATTGTTTTGGTTTTAGATAGTTGCTATTTAGTTTGCCATTTACATTTATTGCTAGTTGGTAGACTTTAAGATATTAGTTTTCCAAAGGCTACTGTTGATTACTTCCTAAACTCAACAACTGGCTTATTAACATCCCATTCAGTTATTAATACCAGTATTTGTATTAATTTTGCATAATTTTGAAATTGCAGGCAGCTTCCTCCAACCAAGTTGTTACCCATACTTTACTAATTTTGTTAGTCAATTGAATGCCAATAGTTCGGCCTGCATGTCTGGCCAACTCAAGCAAGGCGAAAAGCGGAGGGTTTAATGCACCCCCAAAAAAAATATTAACTTGACACGCAAGAAGAAATGCCATTTAGCAGAGGGTTAAAAGCCGGTTAACACTTGAATACCCGAAGTTTCGCTGTTGCGTCGCTGCTTTTGCTTCGTGAAACGCCGCTGTTAACGGTGTTAACATGGCATGGAGCCCGACTTTGGAGCGCCCGATTCTTGGCTTTCAGTCACAATTTTTGGCCCAAACGGTGCACACGTCGACGGAGTTTGCCGGAAAACGCGATTGGGGAAAAATCACGAGAGTGCGTACGGTTCTGCGTTTGTGTTTTTGCATTGGTGTATACTTTTGTGTAGTTCATTTCTGCATGCTTTTCCCGCTTATCATTTGCACTTGCAAATATGCATTCTATGCTACAACAATAACAACAGCAACAAAAACAGAAAATACCAATCCTGTTTGAAAACCAGTTTTTTGTATTATTTGGCTTTGACGGCGGACAACGGTTTTCCAGCTGCTGGTCCAGAATTCTTGAATGCGCGCCGTGACGTCGCCGTGTTTTATGGTGAATTTGGCCAAGAGACTTCGACTCGGCTCGACTCTATCAATAGAAGTTTTTCATTTGGTTTACAGTTAGCCAAGTCTGGGCAGCTTGTTGTTGCTGCTTTCGAGTGGGCAGCGCCAGCGGAGCGTGCATCATCTGGGGCTTAGAAAGCCAGAGAATCTCTCTCCATCTTTGGCCACTAAATAAATCAAGAAAATTGAGAATTGAGAAATGAGAACTGAGAAAAATAGAATAGAAGAACAAAAAAAAAAAAAAAAAACAGCGCACCAAAACCAGTAACAGCAGCAAAAGGCTTAATTAAATTTAAAGCTCAGACTTATATGGGCAAACTTCACAGATTGACCGACTTCTTGTAGCGAAACCAACTGAATTGTATTAAAACCGTTAATTGATTTGTTTATTTGCTGTTTAAATTGTTGCGTTAAATTGGATAAATACTTCAGTCGGAAATGTAAATAAAATGAAAAAGCTTTGGCGGCTTGTTTGCACACAATTATGTTGCACAAAAGAATTTTATTTACGCGAAATTGAATATACATTAACACTTTTGAAATGATAAAATGTCAGCCCCTTTTCTATTTATTTATATTTGTTCTTGATAAGTTTTATTTATACATTTTGTAAACAAAAGAAATCAATTAAAAACTGTGAATTGCTAGGTAGGACTAATATGTCCGTTGAGTCTAAAGAAAACAAATCAGAAGACTATAAAACAAATCAGAGGATATATTTAACATTTATAATTTAAAGACTTCAATTTTGTTGAACTAAATTTTTAAATTTGAATACAAAAAAAATCACACATCAAAAAACTTTTAACTTAACATATTTAATTTAAAATTTGTTGTGAATAGCCATCAATTTTGTTTAACTACATTTTTACAATAAAAGCTACACAAGTTTAATAAAAATTAAAGAGTTTAGAGCAGCAAACACTTTTAATTTACCATTGGCAATTTTTTAATTCGTGAATAATTATCACAATAAAAAAAAACCACAACTTTGAAACCCGAATTCCAAAGTTAACAAAACAATTCCCTTTGAAAATGCGCACCAAAATTATTTGATTTAAAAAAAATACCAAAAATGAGAACGGAAATTACAAAGATTATCGAATGCAATCATAATTATAACTCGTAGCATTCCAGCCGAGTTTTCATTCTTTCGGAAAACCACACGAAAACATTCCAGTGGCAAACAGGTTGCCATAAAGCCGAGAGCAGCAACAACAACAACCACACCGTTAAGGGAAAACCAAACACGTGCACAGAAAGGAAAAGGTTAACAACACAACAACCAACGCCAGCTAAAATAAAAATAAGAAAAAAACAGCCAAACAGCAGCGGTAACAGCACTACGTTCTTCCTTTTTTTTATTTTGAACAAACACAGAGAAATAAACCAAATTTTAAAACCGCGCGCTAACTGAAAAAAAGGAAAAATTCGAATATAAAACGGCGGAAAATAAAAAACGGATATAAAAGAATTTCAAGCGTTTGGCATTTTGTCAACCAGTAAAGGGCCAAGTGACGAAGAAAAAAAAAAGAAAAAAAACGAGGGAGAGGCGCACAAGTGGCTGCAACAAAGGTTTCCCCCAGAACCACCGAACCTGCAACCTCTGACACCCCAAAAAAATAAAATAAAAAATCTACCTTCGGCCGGAAAACGCTTGTTTCAGCACGCGAGCGAAGAAGACGGGACGAGAGCAAGGGAAAGAGAGGGAGATAGGGGCAAGAAACAACAGCGGCAGCAACAACAAAACAAACAGGTGAGAAGGAGACTTGCACGAATGAATGAATGAGTGAATGAATGTCGGGGTTGAGGGAATGAGGGATTGAGGGTGGGTGCAAGTGTCGGAGTAAATGAATGAAAGCCACAACTCAGAAATACAGTGATACCCCTGTAATAATGAATTCTAGGTGTCTATCACAAAAACGCCAAAAGCAATTACAAAAAACCAAGCCAAATTAATTAAAATTGTGAAAAAGAAAAACCAAAAGCGAACAGAAAAAAGGTCTTTTTAAAATAATATTAAATTATTACTAGCATCAACTACTCATCGCTTTCTTGAAGGAGAATATGTGCATTTTACCAATATGTTATAGGTAATCAAAACTCAGATTTCGATTTTAGAACAAAAGTAAGGATAAAATCTAAAAAATAACAAAGCTTATTTAATAAAGTTCCTAGTGAAACCGCTTTAAAAAAAACAATGAAGTCTAGAGACTTTTTGCGAGTGCCCACTGGTTTTCTAGTGTTGGGAGCGATGAAGTGATTGAAACTGATAAAGAATAATAAAAAAGGTTTTCCCCCTCGTGCACGAGGATTTTCCCAAAAAATTCTTGACCGCCGCGGCTTTTTTTTGTTCCATTTGACTTCCCCTCGTCGAAAGCAGAGAAGCCTGCTCAATAAGCAATTAATATGCGCAAGTGTTCCTACTGAAATCTCTGAGTGGAATTGAGCGCGAGTTTTGTCTGTGTGAAAATTGGGAAAACAAAAAGAAGAAAAACCGAGCACGGCGTAACTCATTGTTTCGCTTTTTCACACAGTGTTAAGAGCTTAATTTAATTCCGTATAGGTTTTTCAACTTGAAAAGAAATTACAGACGCAGAAAAGAATGTAAATGAATTGACTTTCAAGATAATTAAATATTTATATCAATTTTCATTTTCACCATGACTTTATGAAATTAAAGAACCTTTTTACTTCAATTAAAGGAACATTCTTTCCGCGAATTGAGAAATTCCATGTGCCATTTATTTGAACGCAAATCAGGCTCTATTATCTCAATTGAAATTTTGCTTTGAGTAATTTGATACCAAATTTGATTCTCCTCTCGCCGGTGACTTCCATTTTCCCCAGCTTTTTCTCCATTGCTTCATTGCTTTTACCCCAGTCACGATTGCAACTTTAATCTATGGCAATTTATATTTGCTTTTGTTGGTACTAAGCAAATTCACCCTGAAAACACACACAGAACTATTATTGCGAACATGGGCGTAGTCAAGGATATCAGAAAGGGGTAAATATTAAATAAATTAAAATATACACAGCAAAACGTTACTAAATCTCTAAATTTTTGTTATAAAATATAACCCCTTTGGTTTGTAAGCCTCTGTTCTGGATGGAAAACTCCTCTGAAAAGTAGCAACTAAAGTTAACCAGGAAAAGTTGCAAAAAGCGTCTGTGGGAATGCCAAAAATACGCAAAACAAAGGATGGAACGCCGGCGAAAGAAAAACGAATTTCGCAAAAGAAAAACAATGCCATGAAAGAACAGATATAATGCGGTCCGTATTGTTGTAGTCAACTCGATTCCGGCGAGACCCTTGTGAAATATCGCACTTTGCTTATAGAAATGCTCTTGGTTTTGGTTATCTATGCTGAAAATAGAAATTCAGGAAAAGTCCGAATAAACAAAAACAAAAACTAAAACACAAACAGTAACAGTAACAAAATGTATCGCAAACAAAACGCATGTCTAGATGGGGAGAAAAAGAAAAGCCAACCAACTCGCACACACAAAAGTAATGTGAAACACAATAAAAGTGTCTAACTGTATGAAGAAATGAAAGTCAAAATGTGTGTTTATATATATATATATAGTGTGTGCGAGCATATATGAAAGAAGACCCCCCATTTCCGCCTTATTTCTCACAGCATCTTCGCCGGTTTCATTAGCAGCACATACTATTCTCTTTCGTTGATCTTGATCGTGAACTCGAAAATATTTAGAAAATGTGTTAAAGCCAAGAATTTGAGCGGCAAATAATGGAGAGTCTGTCTAATCGAGACTCGTGTCTGGGTTTTGAGAAGAAAGCGTGCAAATTATGGTTTCTAGGAAACTGGGTGCCTGACTGATGAACACTGCCTACCACCTGTTCCATCATAGTCCGCTGGTACAGTGGTTGATATAGCAATTATGGGATTCAATTTTGATTGCTGTGTAATTGCAAAACGTATTCTTAAAGTCTACACTTCTTTCTTTTTGCTTAGCTTGTAATTGAAGGGGCAAAACCATTTATATGCACATAATTATCCGTTGAAAATACAATTGCAAACTATTTTATGAAAGTTAATCTTTAGGTTGGCAGTCAATTTCATTTAGAATTTCAATTATTGCAAAATTATTTATTTGAAAGATAAGCCCACCTTTAGCTATTCACATTATTATTTAAAAGGTATTTATAGATATAATTGAAGTAAAATTAAAGCAGAGCTATACTATTAACACCCTTACCAACTAAATAAATATTTTTATTAATTGCTATGAAAACTTATTTTGAATATAAACTCACCTTTCAAATAATTCATTTTATATTAAATTATGTTCTAAAAAAGCATGTAATGTTTTTACCTTTTCAATCAAGAATAATTAACAGATATAATTTAAATAAAATTAAAGCAAAACTTTAAGATTACCTCTATATTCTGCATTAGTTCCTCACCTGTAACCACAATAATTCCCAGCAATCCATCATATTCTTCCTCTGCATTCCCAGAAGTTAACAATCCATCTAGCTGAAAGTGGGAAGTCAAGCTGTTTCCTTCACGAGTCGTAAACCATTTCCTTTAGCCACCTAAATTTGGCCACCGCGGATTCGATCCACTGTCCAAAGAGGGGTTCCCTTTCTTGGATAATTGAATTATGATCGGGGCGAGTGTGTCAAGAGAGGGGGCTTAGGGCTTACTTACAAAGCTAATGAACACACAAACTGAAGGGCAGAAGAGTGGGCCAAGAAGATAGGGCCAGCACTGTGAGGCGATAATGATTTTAGTGTTCATTATGATAATGATGATAATGCTGCCACTCAAAAGCGAGTGGAAAATGTTTGAGACACAGGAGAACAAAAAAAAAAAATAAATAAGTCGCGGCAATGAACTCGAAAGCAGAAATGCAGACAAACAAACAAAAATAAGTGGTAGAAGAAGCATGCATAACTAAGTAACTGCCACAAAAAGAGAAAGAGACAGCACCAAGGGGTGAGAAAGAGATGGCAGCAGGGTGGACGAAAGAGATGCAGGGCACGCAGCATGCAGTTTCAGTTGTCAGTGCATCATTATCCAGCTGAGATTTTTGTTGGCCTATTAGAAGGATGGCCAGTGGCAAAAAAAAACTTTTCATCGCTGCAGCGGAAAATGATACTGGCAGTGCACTGAGCAAAAAATGTTTTCAATATTACGTAGAAAGAATAAAATAAGCAGAAAAATATTCAGATGTTTTAAAAAAGATACACATACTGTATTCAATTTCAAAATTATGTATTTTAAATTAATTAGTGCTTTGAAAAAGATCAAATTTTACATCATCAGCAATCAATGCAGTTAATAACAATTATTTTAGCCAATATATTGTCAAACTCAGCTAAGAAAGTATATAAATAAAAACTCATAATTTAAATCTTAATTTTGCTTCAGTGCATCTTTAAGATCCGTCTGCGTCATCTGTATTTGACTAAAATGTAGTTGGCAGTGGAAAAAAGAAGAGTTCGTTTATGAAGAGAGAGAGGTCATTCATCCAGCGTTTATCACGTTATGCTATGCCTAACCCCCTCCCCCTCGAGTTTATTAACATATTTCTCTTTCCCTTTCTAACTACCAGCTATTTTGAGTTGCTACTCATGGTGTTGCTAAGTGTGGCTATGGCCTTAGTTGTTGTTGATCTCTGTGTTATTCTACTTTTTGTTGTTAGTTCTCTTCATATTTACTTTTCGTTTTTGAGACTGTCTAGCGATATTTTCCTCAGATTTTAGGCAATTATTTTAAGTACTTAGCTTAGTTAGGATAACACAGATGTGTTTGATTAGAGGGTTTAATTAAAAACATTATTTTTATACTCATTTTCTGGAATTCTAGAAAGTATTGAACGTATTTTCCAAAGATACTATGTATTTGAAAGAACAACATTTCAGCTTATTGCTATTTTTCATAGGAAGGGAAATTTTATTGACTATAGAAAGGATACAAAATGTATCAGCCTAGTTTTCTATTTAATTTTTTTAGTTCTTTAGTTTCTTGGCCATTTTTGTAATGAGTTTCACGTTTTTTAAGGGTAATCCCAGGGCGATTCCTTTGGATTTTTCTTGAATTTTTACTCCTTTATTCTGCGGGATTTTTGTGTCCTCATTTCCTTCGCCGCGCTTCCCATTCAAGGTGGTTGGGAAAATAAAAAAAGTGGCACGAGAGGAGGAAACTGTCGAGAAAGGAAACCCAACTTGGGTCCAGATTCTCCCCTGACCAAAGTTCTCACTGTCGTTCCACGCTTCTTTTAGTGACGCTTGCTTTAATGCATGCCTGTTCTTGCCTCCTTTTTTTTGGCCTACCGTTTTTGGCCAACAGGAAATAGCAGACATTAGACTGGGCTGGCACGTGTTTATGTTGCCTTTGCTATTTTATTTTATTTCATTTTATGCTCCACGCTGGGGCAGGAAATGCGACAGAAAAATGCATTTTCAGTTGGCATGGAATTCAGGAAAAACTGTTGGCAGTTTCGCATCTGCTTCTCGTTCTCTAAATGTTTTTGTTTTATTTTCTGCAGTCCGGCCTTTTTTTTTTGAAGCGATCTATGCTTGGGGTTGCTTTAGAGTTTATTTCCATTCCGGTTAAATCCAGCGGAGAAACATATCTTTTATATGTGAACAGTGAGTGCTGCAGAAAATTACGTTTTTATGCTTCACCTAAAAAGCCAAAATAAACGAAAGATTTAACTAAATTTTTATTTTCAAAGCGAAATTGAAATTTTCATGGCAACCATAAAGCTGAACTAAACGGTTTTTTCTGTGCTAAGTTTTTTATGCATGTGAGTGGCTTACTTAAAATAGTTTAAGCCGAATTAACCATGCATTTTAATGGGAACTATTTTAATGCCCAATCTATTTAAATTCTGTAAAGTCGAATAAAACTTTATTATAATTATAACAACAAACAAGAAGAATCCATTATTAAATTTAATAAAATTTAAGTACCATGAACGTGAGCTGGTTTTTTAACTTTACTACAGTCTTTAAAAATAACAATATAAATATTTTAATAATTTTGCTTTAACCTTACATACATTAGATACAAAATAAGTAAATAAATAATTTGTTTATGTCCAAAAATATCGATAATTATAGTTTCAGACTGTTTGTTTGTCCAAGACAAAAATGTTTCAAATTTTCTTTTCTTTAGAAAACGATATGGTTCAGTTTCTCTGTGATTCCAAATTAATTCGAGGCCGTTGTGCATATTTTAAACTGCTCCTTCACCCATTAAAATAAAAGTCTGTTGCCAGGGGCTACTTCAAAAGTCACTCTTCCCGAAAAAAAAGCAGCTGCATTTATCCAACTATCCATCTATACTGTGCTGCAGGGCATTTTCCGTCATCGAGGTGAGGTGAAAAAGAAAAATGGTAGAAGAAAAGCCAAATGAATTACATTGAAGCTTTGTTATCTCCCTTCCACAGTTTATATTGTTTCTCATTTGCATTATTTTAATTCATTTCATTTGGGTGATTCCCAAAAAAAGAAAACGGACAAAACGATGAGCTTTAAATTGATGTTCTGTATCAATAAATCAAAGCAAAAATGAAAATGCTGAAGTGAAAATTGTAACGGTTCTTGGAAAGACACAAACCGTTATGCTGACTGCATACACTTAATTAATTTCCCAATAAAATGAAAAAGAAAAAAACCATGCAATCCGTATGGCAAAACTTTCAACCTGCAATTCAATTTATTTTGTCAGCAGTGAAGTAAAATAAAGAAAAAGGCAACAAAGGCGACGATAGAGTAAAGGTAAAAGACAAATTGCAACTTTTCGAGGCACAAAAATCACAGTTAGCAGATAGTTTTACCCTTCCACTCACTATTTCCCCCTTCCTTCAAGGACACAAAAGCATAAGACGAAACTTTGTCCTGCCGCCAGGACACTTGAAACAAATTGCAATTTGTGACTTTGCCTTCGAAGCTGGGGGTTAAATGGTTTTCCCCTTTGGTTTTGTGGGAGGATGTTCGCCGGGGTTCTCCTCTGTTGCCTATAAATTAAGTGCAGCAATTAATAATTAAAAAAGCGTGTTAATTAGATGGCCACACACAGGGCCTAATAGAAAAGAGGGTAGAGTGGAGAGTGGAGAAGGACAAAGTCGATGGAGTTAAAAATGTTTCGGCTAATTGCACTTTCCATTAGCCGCATTACAAAAATCCTCTTCGTAAACTCTATATAACCTAAATCGAATTTTAATTAAAATTTTTTTATTGCAAAGCAGAAAAGAACTAGTTTACTACGACTAAAAAACTACCAGAATGTTTCAGTTATTAACTATTACTAACACTCATTACTTTAATAAACAATATTAATTCTTTGTGAATAGTATGTAGACAATCTTAATATTAAAATCGTCTGAATAAATTGAGCATGTCACATGAGCAGAACTAACTGCCTTTGTTATGCTTACTTATCCATGTTCATCGCTTTGTCTGCCCGCATACAGTCAGTGAAATAAGTTTATGGCCAGTTACTACACTTTCCAGTATTGTTGCGAATGTGAATGCGAACTTTTGGCCAGCACTGTGCTGCCGGGTGTTTTATCATTAAGGTGGCCATTTCAGCTTCCTTCCGATTTTTCCCCCCCAATTTCATCTTCAAAAACATTTTTCGCTGACAATTCGCTTGGTCAACTAACGGGGAAATCCCCGTTGCCATATTTCACTTCATGGTGTGCCATTTCTCCATGGCTGGATGATTGCACCCAGACAGAATTGGCGACTGCTACTGCTACTGCTGACTGCTTAATATTTCACCGGACTTGGCCGACTCTTTTATTACATAACTCGGATTAGATTTGGCCAGAAGCAGGAACATTTGCCATCTCAAAATGCCCCTCACGTCCGTGGCTTTTGTCTAATTTAGTTATGCATCCAAAAGGCATACTACTAATATTTCGACCGCCCGCTTCATAACCGACTTCACATTGATTATTCACAATCAATCAGCGTATTGAACTCGGGCCTATTCCCGTTACGATCCCACTTCCCGATACGCCTCCGAATCCGAATCCGATTACATTTCCATATCCATACATCCATCCACTTGAAGACCACAATTAGCTGGGCTGGCCAACCACGAAATTCTGTTCTTGGATTCGCCGAATTGCAATTGGATTGGCTGGGCCAATTAGTTAATTAGCAGCTAAGTGAAATAGGGCTGACGAGTGATAAGAATTCCAAATAAATAAGGCGATGGGAAAAAATCTATTCTAATAAACTGCTCACAACTAATGCTCTAACTATTGGCTACATTGGATACAAAAAAGCAAATACAATACAATACAAAACAGTATAGTATAGTAGCAGAATATATAAAAAAATATCTTTAAAAAAATTAGGCAAGAAACATAATAAGATTTAAGACTAAATCAGGCATACATGAAAAACAGCAAAAACTAATATTAATAATTATAATAAGTATGACGAAATATAAAAAATATATAAAAAGTACGGAAAAATTAAGCATTGTTTTTGTATATGTTAATTTTAATGAAAAATATAAATTCTGTTCCTCCTAATGAAAACGATTAAAAAAATAGGAAGCCCATTTTTCAACAAAACTCTGAAAAATAATCGCTAGCGCGTGCGTAAACTACCATACAAGTAGCAAACTAATCAGCCAAAGCACATAATTATTTGCACTTATTATGTGCAAAATTGCAAAGCAAATTGCAGACTAGTCGGTAGAGTACATAACGATCCGAAACTGCATGCAGTATTCATAAATTGAACCAACGACATTTAATCGAGATCCAGAACAAAGCACAACAACAATGTCCAAACGCAAATCGAACCAATACAAATAGCAATCCAAACCGAATCGACTAAAACCGATTGCGATTCACAAACCTGCAAACCAACAAACAAAATAAAACAAAGGCTAAGCGGCTTTGGTTTGAACCCCAACCTGAAGTGCATTGTGCAACGCTGCGTATGCGCAACAATTAAGTCGGCAATTCTCGCATGGCTTTTTCGCATTTAATTTATTTCCTGGCTCACCTTGCCACACACTAAAGTCGAGCAAAAAATCAAACCCATTTTAATGAAGTACAAATACCGAAAAGTTGGCAAATAAAACAAACTATTTGGCAGGTGAAATCCGTTAGTTTAGAGTCTCAGATCTGGACCAATTTAAATTAGTTGAGTTGGGTTTTTCAAAAGCAAAAAAAAAATATTATGCGAATCCAAGCTGACCTGAAAGGAAAACCAAGCAGCTTAAAACAAGCCACAAAACATAGTTTCTAATGAGGCAAATTAAGCAAACGTCAAACAATTAAAGCAAAGGCAACAAATGAGCGTGTAATTATTTTATAATTAAATTCCATTTAGCCAAGACTCATGTCTGCGGGTCCACGACAGTTGGCCTATGTTGGCCTGCAAATTTGTGTAAGCTTTGTGTGCATTTGGTGTTTGCAGCAGGTGCAACAGGTGTAAATTACGACAGCGGAGCAAAACAAAAGCAAAAAAAAAAAGGGTGACAGCTGTAATCGCAGCAATCAACTCGAAAAACAGCAGCGAAAAAAGCAAATCCGTTTCCGCCACTGAAAATTAGTAAATTTTGTCAGCGGCAATGGGTCAACAAAATGCCTTTTGGCCAACTCAGTCAGTAACTAACTAAAAATAACAAAGAGCTACAAAGTAAAGACAACAGCAATACCAATGTTGTGAAATGCAATATATGTTCTTAAGGATCCAAGATTTTATTTGCCTTATAATGTTTTTTTTACCTAAACCAATTTAATTATTATTTCCTAAAACCCAAATTCTTTCAATTAATTTATGTTTTTAAATTTAAAATATGTATTTAATATTTTTACAATCTTTATGACTTTTATCATGCCAAATTTCAGCACAGTTCACAACTTTGCTTTCTAAATTAATTCAATCGTGCGAATAGTATTCCACGATATGAGCAAAATATATATATGCAAAATTAAAATACAGTTTGCCTGACCACGTTTTCAAGTGAGGGATCAAAGACGAACGTGATATAATAATAATAATATAATAAATTAAAAATTAAAACTAAAATAGAAATAAATAAATAAATATAAGCCATTGCTCTACTCTCACTCTTTTTTTGGGTAACCTAAAGTTTTTATTAAAATCAAACTGCTCTCTCCAAATAGAGTAGTGCAATTAGGCAGCTCGCTGCACTTGTTATTTTTGCCTGCGTTTTGTTTATTCTGAGTTGGCAAACACAAAGTTATAATTTGTAGTATTTTTATTTGCCGTCTGGAGACTGCCAGTAGTATTGTTGCAATCGAAGCTGGCTAAAAATTGGTGAAAGTCAGTCGAGTAATTTTGCACTTTTTCGCAGTCGCACTCATATGCGTGCAGCGATTTAAGTTATATTTTTTTTTGAGATATTTTCTGTATGTTTTATTTCGGTTTTTTGTTTGGTTTTGTTTTTTTTTTATTCGGTCTATGCCTTGTGGGAGGTGCTGGCACTCGATTGAGCCTTCTAGAGTGGAGTGAACTAGTTTCCATTTAATAGTTATAGCTCAAGAGCCACTGGCCAAAGAGAGCATGAAATGTGCAACGAATTGTGGCAGCCGCACAAAAAGATTTATTGAAGCCGTTGCTGTTGGTGGTGCAGCTATTAACAAAATTACTTAACAAGCGGCCGAAAAAAAAATGCTAAAAAAATGTAGTGTGGCAGCAGGAACTGGCTGAGTTATTGCCAGTCCGTTGGGTTGCAGTTTTGGTCAGGTTGGGAGGCCCAAAACCACAGGAACCCTGGACGACAGGGAGCAAAAGGCGACCTTGTGAAAGGCGGCGGCGATGGCGATATATTCTATTTAATTGCATTCGCGGTGCAGACCAAAGTCGACCAGAGAACCCAGAACTCTAAGCCGTTGTCAGTGCCTTCGTTTTCGGGGCTGCGAAAACTCTGGGATTCCGGGTTCCGCCTTCACATGTGGTACAGGGAATTGGAAAACTCCCAGCACAATGGAGAGAATGTTAAGCCCCGGATTACAACGGACATCAAAAGTGGGCGTGGCACTGGGCGCTTTGATTTATGATTGCACAATAGAAAGACAGTGCGGCTTACACACATGTAGTAGTACATATATTCAAGTGTGTTTAGTTAGGCTCTGCATGGAGTGCAATCCAAGGGAGTATTCTAGTGGAAGTTTGATCAAAAGAAGCCTTAAGGGGCCAATGAATTACACAGATTAAATCTAAGTAATACTACAACAATATACAACGCAATAAACAATGGTTGATGTTTAGATATAAACTAAAAATTATTTCAAAAGTGAAAAGCTCATTAAATTTGCAAACGTCCCTTGGCTTATAATTTAGTTTTAAATCTAAGTAATACCACAAATTACTCAACAAAATCGTTGACATTAAATAAATATCAAAAATTAAAAATTATAACCTAAACATATAAATATAGTTATGCATTGATATATTATATAGATATATTAAATATTATTTAATATATAAATGCAAAGTCATTTTCAGAATTTATAAAATAAGTAATTTATTGAATTCCAAAAATTCTACCATAACTTTCCAAAAAATGTAGTTCTTATAATAAGTTTTTTGCCGGAAGTCAGCTTTTTTATTGACAAAATCCGCTAATAACATTTTTAAAATACATTTTTTTTTTAATATTTAAATATATCAAGCAAAATGTAGACGAAATGGTAAACCCAGGAAAACTATAATTTTTTTCTGCCAAATTGAATGGCCTTACAAATCGGAGTGCTATGTTGAATCCCCGGCAGAAGATCAGGCAATGAACCCATTCTCAGCACCTCACATTCGCCATTGATTGGAATTTGGCCGCCCAATCGAACCCTTTACAGTCAGCCGCAGAAATGCTATCGCTTGCTTGCCTTTTCTGTGTTATAAATTTCCGCTAACGACGCCCCTGGCACTAAAAGGAGTTGCTTTGTTTCACTGGCTATTTTCTCCATTGATTCCCCTTCTTCACTCCTACCACTTTTATTTGTCCAGTCACAGCTTTGGACAGCAGAAATGGTACGAAAACGGCAGCAACATCGCAGCGACAGCAGCAATATCGCAGCTACAGCAGCAACAGCAGAAGCAATTGCGGTTGCCGCCCGCCAATCGGCAAAAGTTGACGACCGCAGCAGTGCACCAATTGAAAGGCAATAAAAAAAGAACACAAAATAGGGAGGGAGGGGAGCGGTATTGAAGGACATTCACTGGCTGAATGCAATTTGTTATTTTGAATTTTGCAATTTTCGAGTTCAAACTATTTTTGTGCACCCAAACCCAAAAGCAATCGGAAACGGGGCACAAAGGGGCAAAATGCATCCAGCATCCAGATTTTTCGCTTCTCTGTCTGTTATTTAATTAAATGTTTCGCGAATTTTTGCAAAAGGAGTGCGGTAGTAGAGTAGTGTTTTGTTATCCAGAAGGGAGGGGTCAGAGAAATGGGCGTGGCAGAGGCTTTGGCAGCTCTATTATTAGCCATCAAGAATTGTAATTGATTATTGGTTCCATGGAAATGCAGAAATCAGTCATTTTCTTCAACTATTTTTAGTGCCCATCATCATATTTCCTTTGCTTCACCTTTTACTTGGCATCTTTTCAAGGCTAGCAAAATTCAAAAAAATTCCCAAGTCAAGGGCTAAATAAACTTTGTCGCCCGGGCAAAAGAGCAAAAGTGTTTGACAATCGGACACTCGAAAAAAATAAGAAAAGTATAAAAATCAATAAAAATATACTAAGCATGCCCATTTATAATTATATTTCTAGTATTTACTCTGCATTTTTTTAATTTTCATGTTTAAAGCTATTTCATTGAAATAATTCCTACTGTCAAAATGGAAAAATTGTAAATCTGTAATCTTTTGCTATTATATATTATATAACTGTGCTAAAAGTTGTTCAGCGCTAAAAAAGTTTAACTTTACACAATCAAATTTACAATCAATTTCTGAAAATTTAAATAGAACTAAATTTTTTATTTCCATTATATAACCCAATCATTCTGACAATCAACTTCCGAAATGGATATTTTAAGTACCTCGTACTTGATTTTTATTCCCTGTGCCGAGCAGCTCAGTGGTAAGTCGCAGCCCACTTGAAACATCTATCGCTTTTGCTCCTTCGCTACATATAGATGTCTATCAATTTGAGCTGCTATCCTTGTGCATATCCTTTAGCCATAGCTCACTGTCGGCAGCTTGTCTGCCCCCTTCTCAATGGTCCCTCCACTTTCTGTTTTTCCCCTGGCCGCTTTTTGTGTAGGAAATTTATTGAATTTAATATGCATATTGCAGGAAAAATTTATGCAATTTTTTTTTTTTTGTGCCATATGCCGGTAGCTTTCTTCTGACGAAGCACAGACTCTTACCCTTTTGTCATTAAGTGTTATGCAACATCAAATTGTTTTTATTGTTGTTGTCATTCTGAGCCTGAGATGGAAATTTCAATTTGGATTTTTGATGGCAACATTTTCAAGTGCAAAATGCTTGAATGACTGAAGAAGCAATTTTGATGTAAATTTTGGGGCTATTTTAAAATGTGTAGAACAATTTTGGTTATTTTGGCAGAATATGTGACTATTGTAATTGTTTTTATTTCAATGAATAGGAAAAGCTCTTCTGTAACAATGTATTCTTAATAATTTTGCCTTATAAACTAATTTTGCTTTCATTTCTTTTTCTTTTCAGGTAAATTTTCTTAAGCCGACAAACTACAAAACATGTTAAGGTAAACCTACCAAGCAAATCCATTAAATTTAAACCAAAATTTGGACACAAACTTTGACCCACTGCCAATCCATAGAGATTTCAACTAATTACGCGCGTGTGTGTGTGTTGGTCACTTTTACGAACTGTTCTCAAATGACCCATTAAGCTTGGCCATTAATTTTTAGCCCAATGACCCCGGCTAAGATGGCGGAAAAAGCGAGAAACCCGCGAGAGAGACAGCAAATTAAAATTAGAAATATTTGAGCCACAAGCAAATGAAACACTAAAATTGCGCATAACACAAAATAAATAACCAATTAAGGCGGCGACGACGGGATGTCGGAGAAAAATTCCCCCGGAAAATCCAGTGCGAAATTCATTAATTAGCCATAATGGTCGCTTCGCCGCAGGGGGGGCGTGGCCCTTAGGGGGGTGGGGCGTAACAGGGGGAGGGGGCTACGGAAATATGTCCATTGGCTATTGGCATATCAGAAACACATGTCGCTTGTCATGATGTGTGCCAAATGTGGCATGCAACATTTAACTGCAGAACAACATGGGCAGAAGCTGCGTCAAACTGGCAACAAAACAGAACCATAAACGCGGCTAATTGCCATAGGAATGCCGCCAGAAGGTCAGGCCATGTCACTGCGGAATGGCACTTGGGGGATTCTGAATCGAATACAGGCTGCCAAATTACACTCGAAAAATAATCGAACAGAATAATAAATTATTGAAAAAATATTCTTCAAAATTTTATAACCTAGTTCTTAGACTTGCATCAGTATATCCCTACTGAGGTCAGATAATAAAATATACCAATTAATAAATATAATTTTTGATACTTTTGATTATATGATATATTTTTTACATGAATATATATATATACTATTATTATGTACAGGCATTTACCACAATTTGCTTTAAAAAATGCATTCGAAATGCTTTCGATTTTCTCCCCAATTTTCGCCTCGTTTCGATTCGATTCGTTTTGTGAAGTGTAATTTGGCAGGCACATAAGTAATATAGTTTGGTATGTGACACGGATTGGCAGTTTGGAGCGGCGTATGGTGCGTAAATTGGTGAAGAGCCCAGATTAACCGTTAATGGCCCAGAGTGTTGTGGATGCCACCGATGTATTCAGATGTTGTAGCTGCCACGCTTTTTGATTTTCGGTATTTTTCGGCATTTAGTTACGCTTCCCAGCTACGTTTATTTTCAACTTGTTTGTTGGTCAGTTGGTCGAAGATATCCAATCTTCAATCGCCATTCTCCCAACTCGATTGACTCGTTTTTTTCGGGTTTTCTTCGCTCTCTGTGAGTTGGCCAAGACATAATAATGATGTTTGATGATGCGGTAACTGAGATGAGGCTCTGTGGATGCCTTGCCGCCGTTTACTCCACTGGCAATTTGCCGATGTTTATATGCCTATTTGAAGCCGTTTTTCAACTCGGCTTCATTCTCCTCCGATTCCGATTCCAATTTCAATCGCCTTCAACTTCGTACAGTTTGCCATTGGAAATGCGAGTCGAATGTATAAACATAGTTGGGCATTTGAAACCTGCCAGCCAACAAGACTGCACTTATTTCTGTGTATTTGGGACAACGGGGACCCCAGGGGCAAACATACTATATTCCGGAACGAAATGAGCTCGGGGAATGCAATTTATATGGCACTCATTAAGAAGCAATTGATATGGCCAACAGTCGAGAAATAAACAATGTTAGGTATTAGTGAAACGTGGACTAATGGCAAGATACATAAAGTTGCACACTATAAATGTTCAAGAATTACCTTTAAATAATTGTTTTGAAACTTTAGGTTACGTTAAATTAACGTCGTTCACCATAATTATATAATGAACATTAATTTAAATTTCTCATTAAACCTCTTTAACATGTAAACAGATAAAAACCTAACAAGTGAAGCTACCAATTAAATGTTGATATACAAACACAATTATTTATAGTTACAAAAATACAGAAATACTTTAGTAGAAGATAAAAAAATGTGATGAAAAAGATTTATTTAAAAAACGTTATTGCAAAAATATATTATCATTATTTTCTCACAAACTGCATAGATTTACTTGCCTTTTCACAGCCAAATTTAATCATTTCTTTTAAATTATACCGATTTAAATTTAATATGTACCCCAACCAGTATTTTTACAACATCCAATCCACACCACAGCAAGAGGGCTTCCAACACTTTATACAGAGGCGACAAAAGTTACAACATACTCGTAAATATAAAGCAAAGCCAAAGCCAACGAAAATTCAAGCTGAAGTCATGCGTATTAAATACCATGGAAAACGAAAAAAAAAAAAAACAAAAAATCAACCAAAATCAAATGCAAGGGGAGCACGACAACAACAAAAAAACAAGACCGAAATCGACGAGCACGAACTAAATTGCAGGCAATCATTTGGAAATATAAAAGCAAGGCACTAAAAAATGAAGAAAAAAGCTTAAAAATCCCAAAACAAACTAGTGTGTGCAGTCACGATTAAATGTTTATGTGTATGCATGTGGATAACTAAACGTAAACGGCTTCAGTTAGTGATTCATGTTACTAAATACAGCTATATTAGAGCCGACACATTTATCGCCATCGACGGATATCTTTCACTCGCGAAAAGGGGGTACAAAAAAATTGTGCCACTTGTGTAATTATTCCATTTGACATGATTCATTTGGAGGGGGACACACTCTTTGATTTACGGCGATCAGCCAGCCAGCCAGCAATCGAAATCAGTGCAACTAACAGTGCAACCTGTTTGAGCCAGAGCCACAGAAAACAAGTCCCCAACTGCAGCAGCCTGAAAATTGGCCTGCAAATAGCCACGGAATTCCCGCCAATTCCTCTCGTCCCTCTCAGAAACTTTTTATTTTATCTCCAGTTACACATAAAAATAAAAATTCAATTTTTTTAATCTCTTGAAATTCCAATCGAGAATTAGAAAGTTTGCTACATCGAATATCCTTAGCTTAGAAGTCTTGTTCCAGAATTTAGTTATTTTTATTTTGATTATAAGTATTTTAAGTATTTATATATATTTTTGATAAATATAAAAAAAATTGTTGTTGTAAAAACAAATTGACAATTATAAACTGTTTGCCGAGGAAATCTCATTCTAGAATTTATTCATTTTATAATTGAAGATGCAAAATGGACATTTTTAAATGATTTTATATCTTATTGTGAAAGTATTTTGTTGGGAAAGCAATATGTATTGATATTTTTATTATCAGTTAGACTTACACCCTGTTTTCTCCAGGTGTTTTCTTCCTGAACTTCCACAGCCGTCGACGGCGAACGGGACACTCAACGTTTTGGCCATTGACAACGATTAAAAACAAGTTTCCCCCACCGGCCACGCCCTCCGCCCGACCGCCGCCCCCTTTTCGGGACCATGGGCACACTTGTCCACTTGTTTGCTTAACCGTTCTCGGCCGCAGTCGCTGCCTCAGTCGACGTCGACTGCATTGCTGACCCACATACAAAAGACATTCAATCGAACTGTTTTCTTTTTCTCCCTCCCTCTCTCCACTTTTGCCCCTCTTGCCCCCAAAACTCCACCACTCCCTTTCCCGTTCGCACACACTGCTGCCATCTCTTTCTTTTGATGGCCTTGAGTGGCCAGAGTATTATGATTTTGATGGAGAGCCGGGCTCAAGTGGGTCCAAAGGAGCACTTCGAGGGGAAGCTAAGCCACTAAAATGATAACTTTATATGCTGGGAATTTAAAGTTTCTTGAGAAAATATTTAACGAAATTTGTATACTTACTTTGGCAAGTTGCCGAATATTTCATTTGTTTAAAATTTATAAGGATGTTAAAAATATTGTATAAAAATTATTTTTTTCTTAAACTTATTGAATTGAAAATAATGCGAAGTACTAAAACAACATAAAGTGTTGGCAGAAACAAATTTTTCTGATATTTTAAGATGCAATTTAAGTGTTCGAACAAAATCTTTCTAGACATCAGTTTTTTTTTATTTTCAAATTTTAATGTTTCTAATTATTTTAAGAGCATGCAGTATATAAAACATTTTATTTTCCAAAGGTATTTATTTAAAATGAGTTCTTTTAACTGTAGTTCTGGCTTTACTTTGAATTTTTTGGAATTACTAAAGAGTATTTCTGATTCATAATGACCTCTACTTAATCCGTTCATTGCTGTTATAAATAAACATTGAACTGTGCCGAAGAGCATGTGAAGGAGACAGGGATATTTGACGGTGGCAACTGGCGAGTTTTGTCGTCATCAAACCGCGAAGTGTGTGTGTGTGAGCTGGGTGTATCTCTGTGTGTGTTTGCGAGTGTCTGTGATGATTTACCGTTGTGGCCTCGTCGTCTACACACAGATACACATACACACATGTCCATTCTGCCGCTGAAACAGTGCCAAACTGCGAGGGGTTTTGGCCAAAAGTAGAAGGCTGCTTGCTGACTACGACTATCCTCCTCATCCTCATCCTAAATCCCACTCTGCTGACATTGCTGTTACTACTGTTCTTGTTGCTTTTGTTGTTCTTGTTGGCTGTGTGTGCCCATTTGAACGTTAGCTACACATAGTTGGCTTGTTAGCCAGTTGCTGAGTGTACGGTACTCTGCTC
Organism: Drosophila elegans; assembly: GCF_018152505.1. NCBI lineage: Eukaryota > Metazoa > Arthropoda > Insecta > Diptera > Drosophilidae > Drosophila > Drosophila elegans. The sequence continues at coordinate 18,677,070 of NW_024546167.1, read as the reverse complement.
TCGCTCAGGTGCAGAAATAAGATATCTGGCGAAAAAAAAACATACATATGCATGGATCTGCGAGGAAAACCCAAACTCTTTGCAAAGGCAAGTGGAGAAATGTATCAATTTCCAGCCAGAATAAAGAGTTCATGTTGTAATGGCTTAACTTACGGAAAATGTTAACAGGTCTTTAAATTTTATTTGAGATGACCTGTTTTTAAAGCGTTCTTTTTGTACACTTTTTCTTTGTAAAGATACAGTGTAATTTTTCCTTAATGGTTTAGTCACACTCTTTCTTTAAATTAATCTTTTGGTCGCACTGATTCCATACTTTTTGTGACTACATAATATTTAAAATTTAATTAAAATTAAGTCAATAGTCACAATTCAATCACAATACTCTGCGTTTCCAAACTTTGCGTATATATTGCCTCTGCGCACTCAAACTACTCACTAATTTCACCAGAGACTCACCTTTGGCCATTAGTTCATGTAAAAAATTTTTGTTTGTTCCTCGAATTGATGATACTAGACCGTTTGGAGCCTTCAAACGACCGCAAGGGGAGGCGGATGAAGCTGCTGCATCTTTCACAAAAGAGCAAGTTGGCGAAATGAATAAAACGGGAACACGCACAAACAAAACACACACACACACACACACAGTTTGCTGTGATGTTGAATTCTCATGTGTTTGCCACGCCCACACAATACGCCGGAGGGCGTAAACAATAGGTAACAGCCAAATGAAAAAAGTATGATGTGGCTGATGATGATGTGAAGCCCGCAAGTCATTGCAGGTGAGGGATAGGATATGTGTGTACGAAAGGGGGGCGGAGTAGCCCTAGTTGCAACATAAGTATTAGCTTCATTTTTGCAGCTTTTAACTTGGCTTCGTCCCGCTCTTTCCCACTCGGCTACCCTTTTGCCTTTGCAACTTTGTTTGCTGTTTTCTTCGTCTACTGCTGCTGCTGCTGCTACTGCTACTGCAATTTTTATTTTTTTTTGTGCGCTGCCGAGCCTCAAATGAATTGAATGTGAAAAATTTAAATGCAAACAGCCGCAGTCGACGCAGCAAAAAGAAGAAACAGCCGTGGCACTTTGCGAAAAATGGGAGTAAATTATAGGTCTTATATTCGAAAACATTCAATAAAGTACTTTATTTGAATAAAATCTAAGTGTACTCAAATGTGTGTCTGGACACCCTTAATTTTTAATAAATTAAATTATATATGGTTTTGAAAAAAAAAATATATATATAAATCTAATATAAAAAAATACTTGTTTAATTTTAAATTTTTATTTAAACAACTTCCCATTGCTGTCTTTAATAGAATAATAGAAAAAGAAAATTCTGCACTTATTTTATAGAGGAAACTTTAAAAACCAATTTTTATCATTATTATTTTTTCTCAGTGAAGCCTCTGCTCGCGATTCTCGACTCTGTACCCCCCCTTTTTCCCTCTGTGATGTTTCTGCTTGCCTTGCATTACACAAGTCGACAAGCCTTACCGCTCCTCCAACTAAAATCCTCCTCCCAACACCCCCTTTGAAATCTCCCACTCAGCTCGGTCTAGCAAAGTTCATTGTACCATCTCGCTTAGTTGAAGAGCCTATGAGTCCAAAACAAACGATGCTTTTGATTGCCAACGAAGGGTGGACCCTAAAAAGGGGGAGGAGGAGGTGGTGTTTGTTAACGCCAGCAGAGATCGGGTCAAAGACTTGACTTTAGGCCTAAGTTGGAGCTTTTTGTTGGGGGCCAACGCATTGCTCTGAATTTTATGTTCCCATATTTGTTATGACTTTTTTTATCTTCGCATTATTCAGGTGAGAAATAAGTTGCTGGAGATAAAAAGGTGCTGTTTACTTTGGAGCTTTGGAGATTTAATTACAATAGTGTAACCTTTTTATCTTTTGTTTAACTCGTATTTAAATGTGTCAATTAAAACAGACCTTTTGAAAAAACAGCATTTATTGTGTTTTTAAATTTATTTCAAAAAATTATGATTTTCTTAAGATAATTGTTCAGATTAAAAATAAATATTTGAAATAGATTTTGTTGGGTGAATTAATTAATTTTGACTTCATTCATTCATTCAATGTTATTAGGAAACAGCATTTTATGTTGTCAATATTAAATCTAAAAGTATGATTTTTCTTAAGATAATCAAATCATTATCATTTATATCACTAACCACTCCCAACCCTTTCTAAACACTTTCCTTAAGCAAAAAAAACAAACCCTTCTATTTGCCAATCAAATTAGTGAAATCACTTTGAAGAAATGTTGACTGTCTGTTGACAAACGAAGATCTTTTCAAAGATCTTTTACTGCGATGCTCATTAATGAGACATTTTTCTACGCTGAATAGATTTCATTTCGTTTCACCTCGCGAATCTACTGAGTAAACATTTCAAGGCGATGCTTTAGCACCTTCACAACGATTTGCTTTTGCGAGATATTTGTGAAACTTTCTCAAAGAATTGTGAATGGCCAAAGAGTTGGCCACAAAAATAAATTAGCACTTGAAGATGTCGACAAAGTACAAAGAAGATCTACAAATTAGCAAGAGCAAGTCGCATTCGCATTCCATCCACTCAATGGTAAAGTGCGTAACATAATTATAAATTGTATATAACCAGCAACGGATTTTGCAAGGTTAAATGTGGGTATTATAAGGATTTTATTTTGCATTTAAGTTACCTTTTGCATGCGAGTGTGTGTTCCTCTTCAGACAACTGACAACTGTTGGCAAATAATTTCCCTCTGCATTTAACCCACCGTAACCCCATTAACCCACAAAACCACCCCCTTGAAACTCTATTCATTATTCTGGGCACGAATTCAACATGAGTTTGTGGCTCGGTTATCTGGGCGTCGTGCTCTAGTCCTAGATAAGGACCCTCTTTCAGGCCCACAGTCCCTTTTGGCGTATTTACTTTATTACAATGTGTGACCCCAGTGAAAACGCGACAGGATTCGTTTATGGGTCGCCAGTAGGCTATTCATAACTATTAAGGCAAGCGTTGGATTTAAAAAACTACGAGATTTAGGGAAAAAGCAAAAACTTTAATTAAATTATATGCCCTATATTAATTAAATAAAATAAATCCTTAAAAGTGCTGCAATATTTATTTACTAAGTAAATATTTACTTGAAGTGAACATTTATTTTATAATTATTTAGTAAGCATACTGTTTGTTTAAAATTATTTACAGTGGCTAAAAAATTAATAAATTAAAAGCTGAAATAAGCTTTAAAACTTAATAAATATTTATTTTGTAAATATTTATCGTAAATATATAAATATAGACTTTTTTAAAATACAATTTCATCTTACAGTTTTTAATTAAGAACGAATATTGCATACAATAACATTACACAAATAAAAGCTGAAATACATTTTAGATTTCTGATTTTCACCAATTTCACTGCGTCAATACGCAATGTACTTGTTAGTTTGCGAAAGCTCTTGCGCAACGGAATTTAAATCTGCAGTTTTTGGTCCAGGACATAAATAACGTATACGCCGCATTGGACAGCAACCTCATATTTCCCTCTCTCTTTCTCCACCGACGTCACTATCTCCCTTTTCATCCGCCCGCTGTTCTCCCATTTCCCGGCATATTCCTTCAGTCATTTATCATTTTCCACAGCGTTGACACTTTCACTTGTTTCGCACAATAAACTGGAAACCACAACAAGACAGAAACGAAACAAGGAAAATAAAAAAAGCCAAAAATGAACCATTGACAAGTCAATTTTTGTATGGGTCTCCGCCCAACTTGAAGCTCGTTATGGCCTGTCAAATTTATTAGTTTCAATATAGTTTGACAACGGGAAAATCTGTACCTAGTTTGGCCACAAAGGCATGCACATTTATCAACGATTTTGACCTCTTCTGGACTTGGTTTTGTTTTTCTGCCCATTTTCTGTACGTTTTTTATGTTTTAAATGTTGCCTCTTAGCATCGATTTTATGTTTATTGCACGCCGGCCTTGGCCAGAAATTATCATAAATTGCACTGTCATTACAGCAGCAAGGAAAAAAAATGAAGCAAAATGGTACCATAAACATGAAAATACTGTTATTCAGCGTAATTGCGGCTTACTTTGGTTCATTTTCGGTTCACGACAGTTCATCGCTGGATCAGCGCAGTTCATTTTCAGTTCACCCCAGTTCATTTCAATGTCATTCAGAGAAATTTTGCTTTCATCTTCCAGCGGCAATGGTAAAAACAAAAGTGAAGCAAAAAAAAAAAAATAAAAAAGAGAAAAAGTGAAGTGCGAGTCTGTCCATTTGCTCCGCTTTGTATTTTTCTGCTATTTTCACTGCCTTCGCATCTTCTTTTTATTATTTCGCTGTTACATTTTTGTAATCTTTTTGATGTCTTCATTGTGCGAGCGAGCTCGCCTTTTTTTTATTGGGTTATTTTTACGTTACTGATGAACTTAATTAACATTTGGCACGACTTTCAATGTCATTGGCAATGGCAATCTCACATTGCTCGGCCACACAAATGCCAGCAAATTAGTTAATTTCTTTGATCGCCAGATAAAAGAAATACTTTGCACTAATGATCAGACATAAGTGCGGCAAATGATGGGAGAGTTTCGCAGGTTGAAGAAAGTGATTTGGGACATGCAGAAACAAATTGCAGTAGCTTTTTACTCTTATCTAAATGTAAATAGGTGTGAATGATCATTAGTTTTACATGAAAAACCTAAAGAATTGAAAGATAAATCAAGATTAGTCAATTAGTAAGTAATAAATATATTTATTTTCTCAAAAGTAGCAATACAGCGAAGCTTATTAAATGAATCACAATCATTAATTCAATTTCCTTGTCTTTCAATCAATTTGTTCACTTGCTCACTTCGTTCAATTTCAACTTACATCGATTTACACTCTTACGCACTTCAGAACCAATTTGGAAACAGCTAGACAGACCGAAACATCCAACAACTCCCCCAACAAATGAACCCGAACACATTCCAAACTCTAAAATATCTACGTACATGTATGCTTTACATTTCACAAGCACTCAAGTCGAGCTGAAGCTTACGAGCCAATGCACTTAAGTTTATTTGCTTGGGGACAGGATGGCAACCGAAATGAAATAAAAGAGTTGGGATGATGGAGGGATATATATAAAATAAGGAGCCCAAAAATAGCACAAATAGGGACATAACCCATTGGGCAACATCAATTTAACAATGCTACTCATCTTGAGGGGAAAAGTATGCGCATTTGTTTACAACTCACTTGGCTGGTCACACTTGACCCAGCAGGCCACCTTCTCTAACCCAAAATGCCATATCCATCTACCATACATCTTTTTCGATCCCAGTGACACTTGAAGATACACGAGAGTCGCTTCAGTTTGAGTTGCCCCTCTCAAGAGATTTCACTCAACGGGCAGCATTATTTATTTGCTATATTCGTTGATGCCTCCTCTACAGTTTTATATTGATTAGTTGTCATTGATGCTTCATGCTTGATGCTGACCTTGGAATCGTCTGCTGAGCCAATCGATAAAATATTTGAAACTCACGTTTTAAGCACTTCCTCGAAACTATTTTGGGTACAGTGTGTAACGAAACTTTAAGTTCAATAGATATTTTACTTAATTTAAGCTTAAAACCTAAATGTCAAGATGATTCGATAAACTTTTGCACATGGTAGGATTTTTTCGATAGGCCATTATACATTTTTTTTACATAAAAATTAAATATTATTTTGAATATTGTAGAAAATTTACAAAACTTGGGAATGAGCCTTAAAAATGCGAAACGAACTGTTTGTACCTATTTCTTGATCTACCCACATAATTTCGGTTCGTCATCGAAACTGACCAGCATCACAGCCATCCGAATAAGCATCTTATTTATAAGCATTAACATCGCATACCGGATTACTTGCCATATTCAAGCTGATGTCTTCTGTATTTTTTTTCTTTGGCCCTCTGGCATTTGGTCAACTTTTTAATCGGTTTTTGCGGCTTAATTAAATATGTGTTTTTTTTCTGTCAGTTTGGGATACGTTTTACGCTTCATTGTAGATGTTATTGCCATTAGCATATATTTTTTGTTTGTTTGCAACTTGCTCAACTCTTCGACATTAAAAGTTTCTGCGATTGCTTGGCAAGTTTTTCCTCCCTTCTTTTTTTCTATATTAGAACTCGATGAGTTCCGATTGGGAAAGAAAACTTTGTCGGTTGTGTTGCACAAACAGGAAATCGAATGCCGGAATGTCGATTCGAATGCTGGTAAACATAAACAGTCTGTTATGATTATTTATCATTGCCTGATTTGTATTGTAATGTTTTGCTGCGGGTCTTTGGGAACCGCTCGGTTAGATGCTCTGTTTATTTATAGACAGATGATTATGATTGTGATATGCATAATTCGGCAAGAAACTGGTTAAATGACGGAAATCGGACATCAAACAGTGATTGGGTCTCAATGTCTAAGGCCATCGAAATGGTTGAACTATATATAGACTGAGATATGAAATTTGAACTGTATTGTCGGAGAACATTAGGTTTTTATGGTTACTGCTGGTTGTTTACTTTGCTGTTATTTATTAGATTCATTCAGGAAAGGTTTTATTTGCATATACTTTTACTTTTACATGGGCTAGATTATTTGGGTCATGTTTTAAATGGGTCTTAAATTACTTGGGGATGTTTTAACTACTTTTGTTTGGCTTTACAGAAATATAGGATATGATTGCAAACCTAATTAAATATTTAAAAATAAATATTATATTTTGTAAATGCATAACTTTCATTGTGTCTAACTTCGTAGATTGTGCTTATTATTTTAACAACTTCCATATTCATGCATTTCGACTTACGCAAAGTTTACAGACCTAAGGCATAATTCCCCAAGGGACTTAATTAGAGCAAAATACAGCATAAATATATGCATGTATTCCATTTCGGACAATGCCACACTACGAAAATAATACATCTTCTGTCACATGCATTATATCAATATAAATCATCTTCGGCTGTCCATGGACTGACAAACAAATCTCTTAATGTATACAAATCATATTTTCCAATTCTGGTGTAACCTTCGGTCTCCATCTCTCCAACCAAAAATAAACCATTTCCCTCGATCCCAATGGCATCGCCCAATTCACGTAGCAAATCACTTTACAACTGTCAGACAAACAATGCCAAAAACTGATGGCCATGCGAAGGTTGAAAAGGGACAAAACGGGCCAAAGGGGGCGTGGTAGTTGAGTTGAAAGATATCCTTCACCGAATCCTGTCCAAGCATTTGACTTTATCACGCAAATTGATTGCTTTGACCCGAAACGATTGACGAAATTTGATTGATAACTTATTAAGTTGCCCACTGTCTGTCTATCCGTATGGGCGTGGCCCGCCCCTATCTAATTTTTGCATGCTGGCAAAAGTTTTGTGTGTGTGTGTGCTTTTTATTCTATTTTGAGTCACGCATGAGTGAATGGCTAATATAGATAAATATACAAGTTGCCAGCTGGAAGACTTCCCCCAAAATTTCTTTCCTCTTTATCTGCACTTGCCCAGCAGCATGTTTTTCAGTCTGAAAAATATTAAATAAAAACAAAATAACACAGACCAAGATTTAGGTCCACGAATATATTACTTCACATAAAAATATAAAATAACAAACATTCAAGTTAGCTCGTTTTTTCTTTATAAAACCGCCCAAAGGCCAGATAAAACACCAGAGATGAGGAGCCAGAGGCCCAAGAAATTATTGGCCAGACCTGAACAACCGAAAAAAGAAGAATATAAAAAAACATCAGCATCAACAACAAAAAATGCTAATTCAAAACAAGCAGATTTTGCGGTTTATGCAAATGTCTCTCAGACCAGAAAAATACCCAAACAAGTCATAACAGCCAAAGCAACAGCCACAAAGATTCCTCTCGTTTGTATGTCTTTGTGTTGAAAGTACAAAAATAAATAAAGATTTAATGTGTCTCTGAGTAGAAGTGCAACGGCACCAAAAGTAAATTACAAAGTTACATAAAACAAGAGGTCATTTCCTAAAACTAATAAAATGTAAGTTCCATTCTTATGCATTTAATTGAAGATTATATCAGAATACTCATCATAAATCGTCTAACAATCCTTTGTTTAGGTAAGAATTTATATATATATATATATATGTATAGGCCAAAAAACAAAACAAGAAAAACCTATATGTTGCTCAGCTGCGTCAAACTGTGCAGTTCAAGGCTATTTCATCTTCGCTCCAAGTCATTTTGCTTTGGGCCAGAAAAAGTTGAAAATAGCTGGCAAGATAATGCCAAAAATGCCTTTCTTTTCAACTACGACTTGTATGTCAGCTATTTTTTTTTCTTGGTCCTCTTATGTTTGTTTAACACACTGGCATACACACGCACATAGAAAAACCAAAATGAGTTTGGCCCAAGAGCAATAATTCATTTTGACTTCCATTCTCGTCTGACTCTGATGGAAAACCTTTCTCCTCGTTCTATCGCCTCCAAATTGAATTCCAACTTAAACATCATTTGGCTATTTTGAAATGGAAACGATTTCGCATATGTGAGTTTGTGAGTGTTTGTGTTTGCTTATGTAAGCTGCCCTGCTGAGCTGCGATATTGATTACATTTTTTACAACCCAACATTGAATTTTTGTTCATTAGATTGGTTTGATTTATCCTTGGGTTTTTGCTTTTATTCAACTGTTGTTTGTTTTTTCAACATTTAATGCGTAAAACGCTTAGCATTGAAAATAATTTAAAAATGTCCATGTTTACCTCAACCGTTACCTTTTGTAAAAACTATGAAGAAAAAAAAATATTGAGCCAGGAAATATTCATGAAAATATATATTAAATAACGGCTAATGGTACAATTTAGTCAAAGCGATCATTTTCCCTTATTTTTCATCAACATTCAATGTTATATCGCAATAATCCATTAATGATATCTTTTTACATCCCTTCATAAAACATATTTTGTATACTTCCGTGACCACTTTGCAACAAACTTCTTCATTACAAATATTTGACATTTTTTTTTACTGTTGTGGACTTCAAGCACTTTGCACAAATTATTTGTCTTTGACTTTTTTATTTGTTTATCACCATTTAGCTACACAAAACTTTTCTATCGAGCTTTGTTTAGAAATGCCGGAATTTTGTCGCAAAACTTGTTCCTCCTTTTTTATTTTTTGATTTTGAGGGAAAAGGGCGAAAAACCGCAGAATGGAAATGCGGGTTTCTCAGCCGCACATGCAATAAATAATTTCCATGCACAAGTAAAGTTTTTCGCCCTTTTTTCGCCATGGCAAATCAAAAAGTTACCATTACCCACTATTAATATTAATCACGGCATATATATATTCTTTTCTTTTTAGGTGAGTCTGCAAAGTTTTAAAGCCTTGGGAATATTTGCGCAGAGATAACAGAGTGCCGCAATCGAAGTTGGTTATGGGGTAAGTGAGACGTGGAAATTGGCTCAACAATTTGGCTCAAGCTCAACACTTTCCTCGGCAAACCACCCGATTTCCCGCCCACTCCAAGTGTGACCTTCGAAGAGCGACAACAATGGCGCATCTTCTTCCCATCATGTGTCTGGGTCTCTACTTGGTTTTTTTTTTGGGTCATTTCCGCGACTTGCTTTTTGGCTTTTGCTCTTGCTTTCCACGAGATGTCGAGATCGAGAGACTTCCGTCTTAGCCTTGCACTCAGACCCCAATTTGAAGTGTTTACTGTTTACACTCGTTTTCGTTTAAATTTGCATTTTAATTTATTTGCCCGATGTCTTTGTTTTCCTCTCTGTTTGCTTCTTTCCTTTTTCTGGCCATCTGCGGTGTCCATTGCACAATTCATGGAGTTGCAGTTGACGTTATTGCCGCTTTTGCCTAAGTCGCCTGTCATCGATGCACAAAGAAAAGTTTATGATAATTTTCATAACCATTTTCAATGATTTTTTTTTATAAAAAGGGTTAAACTTGCTTTGAAAGGAAATAAAAGCGCAGTATGACCTTGCATCATGCTTTGCGTCTCTGTATAAGGTCACACTACACCAATAGCTTACACTTATATCTTTAAAGATATTTCTTTTTTTCTGTGCAATGTTTTTGTCACACTTAGTTATTTCAATAGCTTTTATCGCTGACGTTTTGCCAACTTAGTCCGTTTCTGTTTACTTTCGGCCTTTTTTCGCCTTCCGGCTTCGCCCGTTTTACTTGCAATTTATGCACTGACCTGTTTCCATTACATTTTCGCTGCTGTTGTCTCTCTTTCACATTGCCGGCTCTAATTAATTTGAGCGTTCACTTATGTGGCTTTAATGCCGAGCACTTGTTTTTACCATATTAGTAACTAAAAAACATCAATTGAAAGTTGTTTGCTGCAGTTTATTTAGTTTAACAAAAAATTCTAAAAACGTATGCTAATGTGTACTACTTTTTAAATTAATATTAAATGCTGACTTCTTTGTTTACACATTTGTATGGTTAATAAAATATATATACATTAAGTTTGCAAATGTGTTTATATACCTTGAAATTCATCATTTTAATCATAGTAATAATGTTTAAATATTCTCAATTCAATAATTCATGTTAAATATGTAAATGGCATCTGACTAATATGCTGAATAATTTAAAATTTATGTCGAAGGAAGTTCTCCATTGTAGTTAACATTTGAACAATGGTAACTGACATTTTTGCCATATTTACGGTTGCCTTTTTTCCATATTCCGGCTGATGGCCTTCGGAATTTATATGTATATTTATTCCTGTCATGTTTTGCAGCTTTTTGCTTGTTTCAATTTATGGCAAATTTATGCATTTAATCGTTAGCCTATTAAAACGAGCCCTGACAGTACATTCAAGTCATTCATTGTAAGCCCACAATCAGGAGCAGAAATAGGCTCACACCCCAAGCAGAGGACAATAAAAATTGTTTATCAATTGCTGCCACAAGCACGCTTCGAATGCTGCAATGCGATGCCAAATTTAAATGAGCCACAAAACGAAAATAAATATGTTAAAATATATTTCCATGAATTTGCACTACACGCTATAGCTGTAGGTAACTGCGTCAATTAAAATCTCCCAGTTAAAAAGTGCAATCAATGGTAATTTCAAAGTGTCGCACACAGCCATCGAAACTTGAAAATTAATGCTCTTGGCCAAAAAGTCCATTAACATAAATCGCTTACAGTCAACATATTTTATTTAATTCGCTTGTAGTATTATACGGTGATGCAATGAATATTGAAGTGAAGTGTAACTTGTGTGTTCTGAGATTAAAATATGTGGATATGAGATATGTGGATATTGCATATTGTGAATATTGCATACTGTGAATATTAATTGTTTTTACTTGGGCAAGGGATTAATGTTTTAAATATGTAAGAGGTTCGTAAAGTGTTATTGACAGGACCACTTGTAATTTATAATTAAAGTGGATTTATTAAAATAAAATCAGCTTTAGAAAATAATTTTTCAATATTGATTGCTTTGACTTTGCGACTTGGTTAATAATTGTTTCACTAATTAAAGATATAAACCATGCTGATAGCATAAATGGAATTCTTAACCACTTTAGCACCCAGTTATATATTTTTATCCGTCAAAAGCATAAGTTAAATTTTTCTGCATTGATTATACTTTTTTTTTTGCATAACACTCCATCGTCTTAAATTTTGTCAAATTATTATGTGTAACAATGAAATAAATACTGTCTTTAATTTTTGGATATATGAAATTATATCCACCCAGTGTTTTTCTTGGAGAGCACGACCTTCTGCATGTGTTCATCGGCGGTGTGGGTGGTGTGACTTCCGCCAGCATGCCGCGGAGTGCACTTGACCATGGGAACGCCTTTGGTCCAGGCACTTGTCGAATGCGGGAACTCGTCCTTGCGATAGTATCCCATGATGCCGGACTTGCGGATCTGGCCCAGTTCGTAGGTGACAATGGGACCAAGGCCAGCGGAACCCTTGGCATTCGGCAAGGATGGCACCTTTGATCGTTCCACTGTGCGCATCACACAGGTGGTGTCGCAGGCCAGACAGGCCAAGTCCTGCATGACCTTAACCCTTCCAGCGGCCGCAGCACAATCATCATTGGTCATCTCCATATACCTTTGCAATGCCTCGGCTATCATTTGCACTCTCCTCTCGATCATTTCCCTAAAGTCCTTGAGACTCAGCTCCAAGGCATCAATGCCCAAGGTCATACGCAGATTGTCGATTATCTGCAGGACATTCTTCTCATTTAAGCTTACAATATGACGCACTTCGCAGAACATCTGCTCCAATCTGGCCTTATATTCCTCGAGTTGCTCCAGCGACACTTTGGTGGCCAGCTGCTGGAAGTCCACCTTTTCGGCCAGTAAAAGTTCCACCTCTGTCTTGTCCATCTTCACCTCATCCAAGTGGGCAGCAGACTTTTTCAACACTTGTATTTGATTTACGCATTCATTAAGACGTGTCATCATACTGCTAGTTGCCTCCTTATTACTGGCCATATAGAGCTTTATTTCGCGCACTGTTTCGGACAGATCCCTCATCATATCCATGAGTCTTTGGGAGTCCTGCTTCATGAGTGCTGCTGCCAATTCATTGACTTTGTTGGTCAAACCACAGAATTGGGACTTAAGATCCAGTAACTCATTTAGCATTTTTTCGGGTGTATAACAAAGTTGCTGTTCTAGACCCAATTCCTCTTCCTCCTCGGGTTTCTCCACTTCTGTGGGTGCGGAGGACTCCTCGGCCACCTCCTCCAGGGAAAGCTCCTCCCCTTCGGCTTCAACGATTTCGCCACTGGACCAACTAACTGAAACCTCATCGCCTGTGGTTCCCATCAGCACCCTCATCTGTTTGGCTATGTCACGCAGTACTTTTACCCTATGCGGATTCGGTTTCCGATCGATCAGCATGTGGGTCACATTGTTCACCTGCTCCATGGTGATTTTTAGTTGTCCAGTGAGATTGCTTACGAACTGATTCATCTCTATGGTGGTCTGTTCCCTGTGCAATTCCATTTTGGACAAACGTCTTTCGAGACGCGTGAGATTGTTGGTCAGCGAACCATCTTGTCGTGCCTTGTCGCGAGTGGAGGATCGCGAGGACACCCTTGATGCTGGCGGACCGAGCTCCTCGATCTTGGGCTCCGGTGGCGTCTCTGTAGGTACCTTTGGGGTTTCTGCACCGGCTGAGGGTGCCACCGGTTCCTCGGGGGCAGGTGTTGGCGCTGGAGTTGGTTCATGCGTGGGCACTACTTCTGGCGTGGCTGCGACAGTTTCTACGGGAGCAGGTTCCTCGGGAGCTGGTTCCTCTGGAGCCGCAGCTTCCTCCGGAGCCGCAGCTTCCTCTGCCGCAGGAGTCGCCGGAACAGGAGCCTCTTCCGCGGGCGGAGTTGATGGGGGAGCTGCCTCCTCGGCTGCAGCCTCACTTGCCGGCTCAGCGGCTGCTCCTTCCTCAGCATCCGCACCAGCAAACAGGCGGAACTTGGAGGTGTTTCCCAAAGTCACTAAAAACAAAAATAAAAAAAAAATTGGTTATAAGAAGTGAAGTCCATAAAGATCTTAAAAAAGACATCTTATTTTATTTAGACAATCAATAATATTATTTAGATGAACAGCTAAAAAATAAATGGTCATAGAAACTAAACTATGGTTACATGAATATTAAACTAATATTAAATTAATTCGACGAAAGTATCAAAAATAAATATGGCCTTAAACTACTTTTTTTGAATCTTCGGTATAGAAATGAAATTATAAAGTATTGGGGCTATAAACTTTAATATTGAATTAATTCTTATTTTGATTTGGAGTGCTAACATAATAAATACTTAACAAGCTAGTAAAAGTAATCCGGACATATTATTTTCAAACGATGCTTAGAAAATTACTTTAAAAAGTGCAACCCTGAAACCTTGTAATATGCAAATTCTACTTTCTACTCACATAAACTGCTTTGCATGCGGACATTGGCAACCATGTAGTCCTCTTGTTCGACGACCTCATCTAGGACCTCCAATCGCTGGGCAAAACACGTGAGCAGCACATGCAAAGCGTAAAAGTTGACATGTCCCGATTCCGGGGAGCCAATGGCCACGTCAATTAGTTCCTTGTACGTAAACGTCATTTTATTGAAAGGATGTCAGTTGTTTAAAAGTGCTCGAATTTAGTGGCAGTTTCACCTGACAAATGTGGACCAATACCGAAAAATTGTTAGTAAACAAAATGTGAACCGAACCGAACGAGGTTGTCAAATTGAATAAAAAAGTATATAAAGAGTTGATGGAATAGTCAGAGCCTTTGGTTTTTGAAGTGCTTGACTAAGGAGTATAACATACTGAGAAATATGAAACTATATTGCTTTTTTAAATATATGACACTAAAATCTACTTTTAAAATTATTTTAAAATAACAGGAATTCAATTTGCTTTGTCATCGCCAATTTAAAATATAAAATGTTATGGAACCTATTAGGGTGAGCCAAAATCACTTGAATATAAAAGAAAATGTTATTAATTATGGTCGCTTAAATTGGGTTACTCAAACTCGCATTAAATCTGCAGAAACGATTAAAGTTATGCATTTTCAGGTCGGTGTGGGTAAATACGAATTGCGTTTTACTCAAGCTCAGATTCCGTGGCTGCGAAAAAATGCTTCACAGCTATTAGGGCTTAATTAATTTTTACACCATTTTGTGTTTAATATTGGTTGCCCTGGCAGTTATTATGATTGCGTTCGTTTAATGAACATCATCAACACGGTTAAGTTTAATTTTATGAAGCTGCTTGCTGTTGTTTTTCTTTTTTGCTTGCTTTTATATTTTTTCCGTTTTTTTTCTTTTTTGTTGTGAAACAACTGAGATGCAAAATGACTGGGTTTTTGTGGGTGAAGATGATGCAATTAAGACGAATCGACGAGAAGTGGGTTAGCCTTGGGCAATCAGCACGACAATGTCTTCTTAATTCGATTGAGACATTTGGCCAAAATTATTGTTTCAATTGGTGGTAAGAAAACTGCCAGATTTATGGTCCCAAAGCCAGAACATTTCGGTTGGCTTTTCGAGAGCACCCAAAACTACTACTGAATATCCCATTTGTCATGTCTGCAACGCAATCCAATCGACAGCCCTCAAATGGGTAGGTACTCGAATGTTTGTGGCCTCGTAAAATCTAATTTAAATGCAAACGCAAATGTCAAAAATTGTGGAATTAAAAATCACATACGGTTTGATTCAGTCAGACAGCCCACACATTCCAGCATCCAGTTTAACTATTCCTCGGGAGGGAGTGTAGTAACAGTAGCTAGCGGTAGACAGGGCGTATACGCAACATATTTTCAGCAAACTGTCACATCGCGTATACGCAATCAGTCGGCAGTCAGTCAACAGGATGGCACATATTGGTAAAACTTCACACGGATAGCAAAGTCTACAAACAAATAAAGAAGAAAGTAAGAAATATAAACTGGTAAAGAGACGCCAATAAGGAATACTCTTTAATAAATGTAAAAATAAATATACGTTCGATACAACTGACGGAACCATTCATTTTTATTTTGCATAAAACCTTATATATATATACAATATATTTTAAGATGCGTCTTATTAATTTAATATTTATTCAATGCACCCGTTGTGCCAGTAGAGTATCTTAAAAAAAACGAAAATCCCTGGTTATCTGCGAGATGCGTTTGAAAGGTTTTTACATCAAATGTCAACTATGTTGATTGAACTGCCTGAAAGCTGTACACCCCCCATCGAAAAACGCCCCATCAACACACATATGTATATATATTTACCCATTTGTGTGGCCATCAAAAATAACACATTTTTTACCAATGGCAAGCTAAATTTCATCAATATCAAATGCTGAGCCAAATATTGAAAAATATTAAAAAGTGTCTGGTTTTTGCTGGCATCAGATTATAAGCTTCATGCTGTCCGACAACCGGTTTAAAGTTGAGAAGTTATAAATACATTTTTTGGTAGAATAGCTCGTGGTTACTGCAAATATTTCATTACAAATTGAAATTCGTAAAGTTTCATTTATATGCCATGCCCAGGATCGTATGTTTAAAATAGCAGTATGTATACCTTTAATTTATTCAGGCGACAGAAGGGCAGCCAAAACTGCAGCTCAGGTCGCAAAAAAAAAAATAGTTGGCAAAAAAGTCCAGACAGACACAAACACATAAGCATTTTTGCAGGAAACGGAAACGGAAATATGCGCAATTTCTCAACAAGACAATGTCTGGCAGCTAAAACAAAAAGAGCTCGAACAGGAACTTCTGCTTGTCATTTTCATTTCTTCAACTTTCAACAGAAACTGCTGAAGTTTCCCCTCACTGTTTGAGTTTGCCTCAAAATGTTTCTTTGTCTTGAGCGAATTTTTAATATCAAACAGGATTTGGCAAATGGAAAGTAAGTCATAGAGAAACTTTATATAATTATGCAAGTGTCTGATAAAACCAAAGCTGGAAGTGTGTGCGAACAATTTTTGCATAATTAAAACTTGATTATGCGGTTTTTGAGCCTGGATTGTTTGGCAGAGTTCCTTTATACCTTTTTAAATGAGTTGGGAAACTAATTGGGAAGAACCAATTTTAATATTATTTTAAAGTTGTAATTAAAGAAAGATTTAGCAAGATTTATATATTTATTTAACCTTTTTTAGGTTGATTTTTTAAGCTTTAAACGGAAACTTCTTTTTAGTCTCTGAATTGGGTTTAAAGTATTAATTTTTTTTTAAGTTTTAATTATAGAAATTTTTAACAAGATATTTATTTTCTGATTAGAATCTTAAATTTTAATTTAATTTTAAAATTGTAGTTCTAAAAATATTTAAAATGATTTAAAAATTTATTTAAGTTACCAAAATAGTTGTTTTCTTTTAAACGTAAATTATAAGGACAGTTTTATGTAAATCACAGAATTCGATTTGAAATTTTATTGCCTTTTATAATTTTAGTTCTGGGTATATTTTAAACAAATTAAATATTTATTCAAGCTACCAAAATAATGGCTTTCCTTTCACTTTAATTTATCCGGAATTGTATGGACAGTCTTTTTGTGAATCACACTCAATTGTTTGCCCTTCCACTTGAGCAAATTAATTTAATTTGTCAACTGCATTTTCATAGGGTTTATGATTTTCTGCTTTTGTCAGCTGAGTTGTATTTGGCCATTCAAGCATTGTGTGCAATAAATAAATTGAACACCATATCTTGTCAATTATTGTGCAACGATGACTTCTTCGCAAAGAGATGCACAATTAGAGATGATTTGCTTGCATTTGCATTTGGCACTTGGGTCAAACGCACAATGAAGAAGTTAATTCCTCTGAGCTGGCTTTGTGATTTCTTCTTTTCCATCTTTCGTTTCAATGGGTCGCAAAGTCAAGTCAAACGCTTGACTTTCTGTTCACAGCAAGTAGCCAAAACCAAGCGCAAACTCAAAGTTGGCTGGAAATCTCAGCTTGTGGCGAACAATGGCCGGCGATAAATGGCAAAGTCGGCAATAACATTAACCGTTAGGCAGGCTCTCCCCCTTTTTCCCACCCCCCATTCTGCTTCCTCTCTTCTTCTTCTTCTTTGAGCCAAAAACGCGGCAGTTGACCCAATTCGTATGGAATCGCGTTCCCAGCCAACTCAACTCAACTCTTTCAACGCATCGGATTCGGATTGAATCGCCGAAGCAACAACAACGGCAATTCCATTTTGTCTCTGCTCCCATATTTGGAGCACACAGTGAAACGCACAGAATGCCGGGGAGACAGTACACTGAGAAAAACATACTAGGAATTATTAGAAACAGAAAAATTCATTACCAATTTGCTTATTTTTCCTAATTATATAACTCACATCTGAAGCAAATAGAACTTAAACTACTATTATTTTTCTTGATAATTGTATTGATACAATATTTTTAATATGATATAAAAAGCAATATTTTAGTCGAAGTATCACAAGCCAAGTTTTAACTTTGAAACCAATATTTATAATGTTTGATCAAGTTTTTCTCTCTGTGTAGTGTTGTGTGTTTTAAGCAGCCCATGCTGGCACTCATTCCCTCGAAAACTGTTTGTGCGGCAAGCCGCTGACGTAATTTACTTGAACATCGCCAAATGCATTTCCTATTAGAGATGGCCAAGTGCCTCTGGTAAATTCGCAGTAAGGTGCGTTCGTCGTTACGCAAAAACTTAAATGGCAAAAACTGAAAATGGGTCAGTGATGGAACGAGTTATGATGCGGTGGTTTGGTGGAAGTGGGACAGCCAACTATTATAGGCTTTGATGAATGGATGAACATATATTGACTTTACAACATAATATTTATTTTATTTTATTTATTGGGAAAATGTGTATTTTTGGAATTAATTTTATACCAATTTTGTTAAATAAAGGCTTCTAAAATAGATCGATTTTGGTTTGAAATTTATATTTTTCACACAACGCTATTTAAGAGCAAAGAGCATGCCAACTAAGTTGCCAAAAAAACGACCGCATTAAACTTGACCAAATGTTTCTGGGACCAAATGGTTTCCCGGCCAACACTGCATTTGTGTGTTTCTTTATAACCGAGTCTGTGTTTGTCTACTCCGGTTGTTGCCCTTAGCTCTTCCAATTAAAGTTCAAATATCGTTGACCATCCACCACTTTTTCCATTGAATTCTAGGGCCAAACAAATTCAGCTTTAACTTCTGCCTTTTGCTTGCCAATTTAATTAGCCATTAAAAATGAAAAAGCCGCGCGTTGAAGCGCACAGAAAAATCAACGGACACGCGTCGAATATTTTCCATAAATATTTTGTCTGTTCCGCTGGCACACATTTACCATATTTTTTATCATTAAAAAAACAAAAAAAAAAACGGAATACCCGTCTTCGCGGGTAATTTATATTTATGCCACATCGGTCGGATGGTAGCGAAATTTACGGAGATTTCTTTGTGCCTCCGCGCTCGACACTTAAATTTATTTATGCTGATATGTGAGATTCGCTTCATCATCATTTCGCCCCTCGTCGTCTGAATCTGCCACTTAACACCTTTCTGGCAGCATCTGCCCTCTTCTGCCCGTCTTGTGCCACACCCAAGCCATGTTAATAAATGTCTGCCCCTGAGCCCCCAGACTTCAGACTTTAGACTTTAGCCACCAGCCACGCATCTTCCCCATAGCATTTTCTCGGCAACCCACTGACAGATGAGTTGATCTGCGCAGCCCTAACTTCGTCTGCAGCGATATTACAAACTTTTTAAAGCTTTAAGCCGAGCGAACAATTCCCCTCCGAATTGCAAATATTTGCTTCAGGGGTGGGCGGGGCAATGAAAAAAAAAAAACAACCAAAACAAACAAACAAGCGAACAAGGTTTACAAGACTCATATCAATAATCCCATTTTGGCAGATTTTCTGGTTTTCACTTGAGCAACTGGAAAATCGGTTAAGAAAAGTAATATTTTCCCGGCAGTCAAACCAAATTAAATTTGTTTTGCACTTGTGCGGGGATGACAGAAAAATAATTGAGCGGAAAATCTTAATCACGCTTAAATTTGGGGATAATATATTTAAAAGCTACAAAAAATTCGAAACTAATTTAATGTTTATAGAAACGTATTTAATTAAGATGAAATATCACTAAAAAATATATCTAGTAAATAATGTATGACAAGATAAAAAAAAAAACAAAAATAATTGTTAATTAATGTTTATTAATTATTTGATAGTCCCCCAGATTGGTAAATAACCAACAAATGATTTTATAAAAAATAAAACGATTAGTCCATCCACAATTAGCATATTAGTTAAGGTCACTTACTCAAGCGGATATTGCTTTCAAAATATTAGTAACTAATATATTTTTGTTTAAATGGCCAAACCCTGTTTAACATACATATAGCCATATAAAGAGATGATTTCATCGTAGCCACAAAAAAATGTACGAAAACAAAAAGCGATGAAGGCGTCAATCAGCAGCCCCCACAAAAATTCATTATACAAGCATGCATCATTCTGTACATATATCCAAAAGAAGGGGGCTAATTGCTGGCAAACAATTGCCATCTTCAATTACAATTATTTACCATCACTTTGCAGAAGAGCTCAAGTGCCAATAATCTAAGAGGGAATGGGTAAAACTCGAGGGCAGGTGAACCACTTGAGTCGGAATCTGCCTACGAGCATTCATAATTTAAACTCATCTCCTTGCTTTTGCATACAACAATACAGCAACTGAAAATTTGTAATAAGCCGCTTAAGACGCGTGCTATCCCAGATTGCAGTTACAAATATAGGAATTTACATACTGTACGGAGTACGGAGTACGGAGGAGTATATGGTATTAAGGTGCAGTTGACAGGGGAATATGAAAGAAGACATCGAGTAATCCCACCTGCCTTCACCTGAATTTGTTTTCATTGCTGATGATGCTCTGCCACGATTTAAGCTTTATTTTCCATTAAATTTAAGATTTAAATTATTAAAACATACTTTATTTTATCCAGTTTTACAACCTGGAAATCCATTTTAAATATTAAAATCTATAATTAATTTTAAAATATTTGCAATTAAATTTTGTATGTACTATTAAAATTAAAAATATGTTTTTGAACAATTTTCTTTTGCTTTTAATTAAAATTTCTTTTTAAAATTCAAGTGTATTAAAAATGTATCAACTTTTTTCAGCCTTCCCAATTTTTCAACGCGATTTTCGTTTTATTGCTTACTTTTAATTATTGAGTTGTGAAACTTATAATCTGCCGCAGTTAAGCTCAGTTTTTTTCAGTTCGCTTTCAGCAATGAATATGCAAATTTGTGCAGCTTAACAGCGATAGTAGATGGTGGATGGTAGATGGGTTTGGGCCTTACTTACTCCCATAGATAGCTCACTATGCCCTATTATTATTTAAGGTCTCTGGCACTTGGCGAGGCTTTTGCATATTTTATTGTGAATTTGAGAGAGAGTGAATTCGAGCTAAATTATGGTCTGTGGGTGGTGCCTTTAGAAGGGTGCTTATCATTGCAGTTTGTTGGATGAATAATTCATGGCCCGCAGAGAAATGCAATCGCCTCCGGTTTCTCGAAAAAGGACTTGAAGAGTTTTACTTTACTTTATGATATTTTTATACTCCAGATTTCTTTCATTTTATTCCGACTTGCCCCCAGTCAGTTCAATAGAAAATTGAAAATCTCAACGAGATGTGTGTGTGTGTGAGTGTGTGAGTGTGTGAGTTCGCTATGATTCAATTTTCTCTGCAAAAAAAATAGGAAAAAGTTTCATTAAAATTCAACTGAATCAGCAAGATTGTAACATCCATACACAAAAACACACACTGACAAACATAGGTGGACCACAAAACCGCCAGCAAATCAATTGGAAGCGAACTTCACTTTTCACTCGACCCCACTGCCAAATCAAACCATTTCATGCCAAATTGAATGCAAGAATTTAATTAAGCTTCTCTTCTCTTTTTTTGCCATATTATGTTATTGAATATAGGTAGGTAGGATGATATATATATATATTTTATATCTGACTGCATGTATGAATATGATTTCAAATATGTTTGGCTTACTTTTGTATGCACAATTTATTCTTTGATTTATTGAATGGCCACTAGCTATCAATTCGCATATAGGTACAATAAATTCATTGAGTGCGGTCCTCGGTGGGATTGGCATGCGATTGATGGCGTCATAAAATCATTCGCTAGGTGTCATTGCCAGAAAGGGAAATGCATCAAAGGAATGTAAGGAAAGAGTAGTAGAAGAGAAATGATAAAGCTTATTCCCAGACTAATTTGCAGTTAAATCCACAAAGGCAAAGAGAAAATAACTAACAATTTTGTACGTGACTTACAATTTCTAAATAAATATAGTTATATAAATAAATAGCATAAAAATATAAGGAGATTGAAGATTATTTTTGCTATTATTAAAACTTATTTCTTTTCAAGTATTTTATGTTTTCTAAACTCTTTTTGCACTATTGTAATCTTATAACCACTACAGTAATCATTTTTACATATGCATTATATTTTTAAAAGTTGACTTAATGTAAATAAAAAAATTAATTATATTTAAGATGTACTGTATAGTTATTTACATAATTTTGAATTTTGCTTCAGCAACCATTAAAATATTTGCATCACTTAAAAAGCCAATAACCAAGTATACCCTTCCTATACAAAATAGTAATCATTTTGTACAGCGGCTTATTATTATTCACATTTATTCAATTATAATTGAATGAAAAATTTTCAAGGATTGCTGAATATATACATAAATATGTATTGTAATTACCTACATAGTATCTATCAATGTTCAGCAATCCTGAAAATATTTCCATTGGGGTTTTACATCCTTATTAATTAAATAATTTGTATATATGTTCAGCAAACGTTAAAATATATCAAACACTTAAACAAGTTTTGCGTAATTTTCAGAAATAACCATTCCTGGCTACCCAACTTGAAACTATTTGCCATAAAACTCACACAAAATTTAGTAAGCGATAAGGTGGAAAAGTTAATCTACATATACGCTATTACCACCAAGTTTAAGCCTTAAAATGGATGTGAATGGAATGTGGAAGCCGGTTAGTTTGGGCCATAACAAACAGCAGATCCCGATGCCGAAACCTCCTGCATTTAAGCACCTCCTGCATGTATGCACTCACATAACTCCTGCCCTCAAATGCAGTAAATACAAATTTATTTTGCACTCTTACAGTTTTGGTAAGCAAAAGGGGGCGAGAATTGGTGGAGAATAGTGGTGCAACAATGTGGCAGGCTTTATGAGCCAACAACAGGCATGTACACAAAACAATTATTGCCCGTAGGTAATTTAGTGGAGAAAACATTACCAGCAAAACCGAGGAGTGTGAGCCCAGTAGAGAAATGTTTTATGTCTGGTTGGCTCCCAGTTTCCCAGTTACCAGTTACCAGCCCCCCAATTTCTCCCCTTTCTCCTGATATTTTGGCCCAAAGTGTGAGCTTAAAATAATTCCAGTTAAACATGGCCCACAATTTGCTTATGGCCCAGACTGGAATTGGGCACCGCCTCCTCGCATTTCGGCAATTGCCTGGCCAGAAAGTTTGCTAGTTTGAGAAAAGTGCCAGCAGAGAGCTTTTCTCGCTTTTCTCCTTGCCTGTCATTCAAGTGGGTTTTCATGCGGATTTCTTTTGGCCCTGAGACTTACGGCTGGCAAAGTGATTATGTGATTATTTGTGGCCCAAGATCTCAGGGGTCTACTCCAAAAATGATTTGAGAAAAAGGTTGTTCTAAAATATTGTTGATTAAAATTGTTATTTATATTTTATTTTTATAGCACCAATAACACCAATTTGAGTAGTATAATAAATTATTTATACTTATATTATTATATAATATTTTAAGTCCATTTTAAAGTTAATACAAATTTTAATGAACATTTTTCTAGTAGTTTCTTATTAAAAAATTAAATACAATTTAAGAAGCATAATAAATGATTCATAATAATATACTGTTAAATATTTGTATGTGCCTTTTAGAGATTAAAAAAAGAATAAAGAGAGAGGTGATTCTACATTTTGATTGATTTAAATTTATTTTTTATGTTCAGTGTGGAACAAATGCCTGTCTTAATCAGCTATTTTTCCAAAATATTAGTTGTTTCTTTTTTGATTTATATTTTAGTTTAAAAAACTTTAGTCTCTTTACTTAAACCTTCTACGAAGCATATTTCCTGTCCTGATCTGCTCTTTTATGATTAAGTCTTTTAGGAAGTAATTCCTGTTCTCTACTCTAGTCAAACTTCTATTTTCCATTCTTAAACAAAAGCCGTACTTTCTGTAAAAGCTCCACAAAGTCTCAGTTTCTCGCCCGTGACAATGGCCCGCATAAACTGTGGACCCAAATACAAACCCTTCTCGGTGCTCTTCGTATCCCCATCCAGTCTGATGACATAGTCCTTGCTAATCAACCGATCAGCCATATCCTGCTCCAACTTGGGTATCAGTATATCGTATAAAGTGCCATCTCCAGCTGCCGTCAGTCTTCGATTTACAATTGTGCAACAATTCTCATTGCGAAGTATTTCCTCAAACTGAAGTTTCACTTGGCGAAGAGAGCTTCTTTTTGGATATCCCGAAAGACGTTCAAAGCACTTAAATTGGTAGAAGCGGCGTTCTA
The DNA here is from genome assembly GCF_018152505.1 of Drosophila elegans. Classification (NCBI taxonomy): domain Eukaryota; kingdom Metazoa; phylum Arthropoda; class Insecta; order Diptera; family Drosophilidae; genus Drosophila; species Drosophila elegans. Next base: position 18,652,919 of record NW_024546167.1, on the reverse strand, counting down.
ATTCGGCCAAATCATCTAGTAAAGGCTTTATGGGGGGAAGTTCATCCGAATGAGAGCGTGAGAGTCGACAAAGATCGGTGAGAAGTTGTTCGATTTGTGGGCTGAATAAGTCCTCCACTTTGGCATTGCTAAGAATGTCCTAGAAGAGAAAAGTTTGTAATTAATGATTTTCTTTAAATTTTATACTATTAAATACTTACTATAAGTTTAAGTATGGCTGAATGTAGCAAGGGAACTATGGTCAGCTTATAAATCTCATGCATCTTACGTGTCTCCAAATAGTGTAGGACTTTCAAAGCTTCATTGGTGTCATCGAAAAGTCTTTTTTGCCTGTTAATAGGAATGGCTTGGGCCTGTTCCCAGACTTTCTGCCAGGTATTGCCCTCAGTGGTCATCCTTACACTTAACTGATTTTTCACTTGACCTAATTCTAAAAGATATTAAATTAAAATAAGAGTTAATCTTAAAGGTTAAAGTTCCTTACCATTAGTGACCTCCTCCCAATCTTTGGGACTGTACCAGCGTATAAAATCCTCCATTATGCCCCTGGGATTGGCAGCCTTAAAGGCCTCCATATCGGAGAGCAAGGAAGTACACATCATTTGGGTAGTTAAGCCCGAACCAGGTCCCAATTTCAGCATAACTTCGGCATCGTCCTGCAGCTGATCCTCGGTTTTGGGCACAGGATCCTGGGTTTCTGGTATATACAGATACTCATCGGGCTCCTCCAGCAATCGCTCGTCATTCAAACGTCTTAGGCGACCCTCGGGTCTTAGGCTAAGCACTGCTTTTGTGGGAGAACCAGCGCCGGCAGTCAGATCATCGCAGTCGAAGAATTCGCCCTCGTCATCCTCATCCTCCTCCTCATCATCATCCGCATTTTTCTCCTCCTCCTCGGAACTGGCTTTCAGAAGAGATTTTCTTTTGCTATTCGCCTCCCGTTGCACGCGACGTTCCACGCAAACGTTGAGCATCTGAAGCTTTTGGTGGAGCAGACAGGTGCGCGTGTCGGGAAAGCCAGCGGAAATTCTGGGGGGAAATCCATATGAATTAGAAGTGTTAGCATGTGGAGAGCACCAGCAGAGGTGTTGATAGATACACTTAATTAATTAGGCTTAAGCTGTTTTGTTATTTATACGCTTTATTTGATTAAAGACTTGGTTTGGCTTTTTTATGTTATTTTTGAAGGCTCAGTATTTCATGCAACAAAAAACTTCATATAAAGCAGATTGTAGTCTAAACTATGTAAGCCCTTTACCATACTCTGTCATATCACAGCATCATATTGTTTATTATATTAATTCTGAGCCGCAGTCTTAACTTCTTAAACTTTTAACCATATGCTGTCATATCATAACATCACTTAATTTATGTTATTATTTCTGAGCCTCAGAGTTCACTTCTGCGAATCACAGTCTTCAACTTGAGCATTATGCGTTTGAGATTTCATCTGTGTTTTTATCTTTTCAACCTTTTCATGGCTGTCCCACCATTCCCTCACCTGGGTCGAATCGGCCTCCACCTCTTGGGCATATCAGTCACATTCTTTGGGGCAATCTCAGTCAGTTTCTTGACAATAAACCCGACAAAGACGACAAATGTGGCTGGCTATAAGCGAGCTCACTGCCAACTAGCTATGCATATAGCAGGGTAAAACTATGGGAGTGTATGCCATGCCCCCGCCTGCTAAACCAATTGATATTCACGCTCATCATGGCTGTCAACGCGTGCGTGGCCCTCTGGTCTTGCATAGCCAATGAGTCCTGTCCCAAAGTGGAGGTGACTCAGCCAAAAGAGTTCGCTGAACTTTCCGAGTAGACTACATGCACTGATCAAAATCGGAATAGTGAAAATAAATATTGGGCTATTGAATCCAACACATTATATTTAATATTTAAATTTAAATGCAATGATATTATATTAATAACAATGCATAAATAATTTTAAATGAATTGAATCAAAAAGATTATATTTAAGTTATATTTTAATAAATTTTTTGATTGCAAGAAAAATATTATTAATATTTAAGTTAATTAGGTAAAATTGTTTACCTTTAGTCAAATTAAACATTATACAAAATTTAATATTTTCAGAAATAAAATGTAGATAGAAAATTAAAATAACTAAAAGCCGCAAAGGTTAAAAATCAAAGCCCAATTTAGGAAAATTACTTGGATTTACTACGATTTTTTTTTACCAGTGTGGGCTGCATTTAGCCGGTGGAAGTGAGTTATTTGGACCACGACAGCGGATGTTGGCCAACCCAAAAAAGGGAGCCCCTGGAGCTGAAGCTGCTGCACTTGGCATTTGCATAAAAGTTGCCTTATTAGTGGCTGCGTGTGGACAGCTGTAGGGAAGGAGCAGCTGCTTAAAAGGTTTTTAAAGTGGCCAAAATTGCACTCAACACTCAACAAGGCAGCAGGAGACAAATGGCTCTTGACTCTTTTATTGACCTAATGCCAGCCACTCTCCCCTCGACACTTTCGTTTTAGTTGCAATGCAATAAAAACATCAAATGTTCTTCAAGTCATTAAGTCTATGTCTATGTTTTCTGGGTTCTCTACCACCCATCACCATAAAATAGTCCGACTTATGTTTATTTTTCTGGGGGGTGGCAGAACTAAGCATTTCGGTCGGCTTGAGTGGCCAAAAGGAAAAGCTGCGGTAAAATGAAAATGGGTTTTTTGGCCTTCACAAAAAATGGAATGTTTAAGGTGGATTTTATAGGATTTTCTGGGAATTTATTGTGATAAGACAAACAAAATGATAAGATTTAATGTGCCCAAATATTTAATAAGCATTTTGTATTATCTTTATAGCCCCTGTTCAACACCAAATCAAAAGATAATTCTCTCCTGAAAATACAAAATTAATATGCCCCAAAAAAGGCTTCAAACTTTATCGCTGCAAGCTCAAACAGCAACCCAAATTTTTTTGTTCTGTCGGTCACGTTTTAATTCCTGTGGCTAAGCTGACCTAAAAGATTATCAACCAACGCACACCAACTAGTTCTATATATAATCCCATCTATATAAAAACTTTTCAATTGACAACTTTTTCCACAAGCAAATTCACTTTTTTTTCAACCTCAGAAATTCTAATCCACTTAAATGCTTAACAGCATTATGTGACCTTAAGCCCAGACGCCCATGGTCGCACCCCCCGCCCGCCCCAAAATCCACGCCCACAAGAAGTATGCCCGGCTTTTGTTAAATAAAACTTCAATTAAAACATTTTTGTGCCTAGAGGTGTGCGATGATGGTGAGAGCCAGAAGATTGCCTAACTTGGCCCGAAAGGCAGGTGGTTGAAAACAAAAATAAGTCTAGTACAACAAAAACAGAAAGAAAAAATTAACCGCTGGACCATTGTCTAAAAATGCAAATTTGCCAAGCCAACGACCACCAAAAAACCAAAAAGCAAAAAAAAAGAGTGAATAATTATGGGGCCACAACAAAAGAAACAACAACTGAGTGAGTGGGATAGAAAAATCATTTGCACCTTTCAAGTTTTCGGGGTGTGAGAACAAAAAAGTTGCAATTTTCGGTAAATACCCTGGGGAAGAGTTTAAAAATGTCAGAGTAAAATGTTAGGGAACCAAAAGCAATTTTGTTGTTGGCTAAACTTGAGACTTAAATTATTTTATGATTTAGGGTATTTTTTTTTAATTAAGCTGTTTTTAAAACGGATATATATTAAGGAAAATTCAAAATGTTTTAAAAAAAGTTTTTAAGCCAAATTAATTTTTTTTTTATTTTAACTTCCTTATTTAAAAATGTCAGATTTTTTTTATGATCAGATTTTTCGCTTGTTAAAAAATAGTTAAATATATGAAATTATTATTATATTTTTTTCTTCTATAAAATGTATTTTAATAAACGCAAAATATATAAAAATATAATGAGTGAGGCATGCCTTTAAATATAATATATGTATATTAAAATATATATGTCTTGTGCATCAATTTTTCAATAATCTGCATTTAAATCATTTCAATATTTTCAAGGGTATTTAAATAGACCTTAATTAAACAAATATATTTTTTTTAGTCCCATTTTCGCTGCCCAACGGTACCCGATTCGGTTTTCATTTATTCACTCATTCAGAGCTGCAGTTCTTCCTTTGTTTTCCCGCTGCAATTTTCGCACTTTTCGCGCATTAAAAAATTTAGTGATGCAATTAATACGCAGAAGAAAAACAACAAAAGGCGACTTGGTGCGAATAAAAGAAAGGGAATAAAATGGTGCAAGAATTTTTTAATTAAATTTGTGGCCAGACAGTTGAGTGAGAAATGAGAAATGTGAAGCAAGCATAGGGCATCAAAAAAAAAAAAGAAAAGAGCTGGAAAATGAGGATTGCACAGTGGAGCTTGAAATATTTTTCTGCCTCCTCCCCGCGGATTTAGCCACGTAATGCAATTTATAAGTTGAATTAAGGAAGAGAGGAGACAATACCGCTCACAAAAACCCAAAATGCCATGAAAAATGAAGTCAGGCGCAACGGACAATTGAAACATCAACCTCAAAAAGGGGGGTGAAGTACTTATAAGTATCTTTCGGATTCAGGGAGGCGTGACACAGCTGCCGAGATGAACGAGAAAAAACTATCAATCAAAAGACACAAAATGTTTATTATTATTTGGGATGCAGCGAAGCGTGCAGTTTAATTATTATTCTGCGGTTTATCTCGCAGATGGGGCTACTTTAAATTGCAATCCAGTAAAATATCCATAAGCTCTTGCTTTGATTTGAAATTATACAGGAAATCTGTACAAGTAAATTTGATTATTTGATGGATGAGGGCACGAAAACTTTAAATGCTGATTATTTTATAGCATTAGTTTACGGTTAGGATTATTCAACTCCAATGAGTAATCATATTTTATATTCGAACCATTTAAATACACTTAAAAAACATATTTTGTTTAACTATTTTGACTAAAGATTAATTAAACTCTAATGAGTAATCATATATAATTTAAATACATCATAGAAAATATTTTGTTATTTTTCCATGTTTGTTAGATAATTAAATTAATTAATTAAGTTGATTTTGTGAAATGTTTCTTAATAAATTATTATGACAATAAGTGCTCTTCTACACAACAAAGTTAGCTTAATCATTAATTTAAATCAAAACAATCCAATCTTGTATTTCCACCTAGCTTAATTTGCTTATAAAGAAAAAAAACAAGAAAGTCCATTCACCTGTTCTTTTAACTCCTTCAAAATTTCTGCTTGAAATCACATAATATAACAATGATCAGCGAGAATAAAAAATTGTCTCAAACAATAACAGCCGAAAAAAAGGGAGAAAGGCGGCGAATACTGTGTGTCATCATAACTCATGATTATGCAAAAAGGTCAACAGCTTCTTTGCTGACCCTTGAGTCACCAGCTATTGTTTGCGTGGTTGTGGAGAGGGGGGTAAAAAGTGGTTAAAAGGGCGGTCAAAAGGGTACTCTGGGTTAAGCAGTGAAAAAGGGGTAAATATCACGAGCTTGGCTTTTTTATGAGCCGACCAAATTAAATTAAATGGCTAACAAAAAGCTGCGCCGCGTAACACTTTTTTGTATATATATTCTGCGTTTGGCGGTTTCGTCCTTTGAAAAAAAAAAAATACCCCAAAGGGATGCAAAGGATTTACATTCGCTACGTCTTGCTTTTCATCCTGGCCATCCATCCCCGTTTTTATGCCTATTTTATGGCCAAAAGGAGGACTGAACTGGGAACTGAAGCACCTCGTTTGGCAGGCGCAACCAGGCAGACGGGCAAATTAATCAAAACTAAACTGCCCCAAGGATCCCGGGAATGGGGAAAGAAGGGAGATTTCCTTTCACGCACTGTTTGTTGGCTAACGAGCATGAAAATGAAATTGAAAGTAGCCTGCCAAAACTGATTGATAAAGCTTTCCCACTTGCATTTCACATGCAGAGAAAAAACACTATGCTCATTCCTATTTGAATATTTTAACTTATGTATTTTGCTAAATCTATTACCTGGAAATCATATAGTTTAAATTGATATTTTCATATTTGAATATTACCTAAAAACTATTTCACAACCAAATAAAATATTATAATAAATATACATCATGGCATATTAATTACATTATATCTGCTATTTTTACTGTTAATGTGGATAACGAATTTCCAAAAATCTTTAGTATTTCTCTCTGTGCACTTTATGTCTTATACAGTTACGCCAATCCCAAGTGTTGACCAACTGACCAATAAAAGATACTAGAAAATGGGGTAGGAGATTTGCCTGCCAGGCGACAGTATTAATTGGGTAATTTATGGCCCGACTGGGCCCAGACAACCTTCACTTTTTCATTGAGCCCCGAGATTCACTCGCTCTCCAACTAAAATAGCTGTCTTTCTCCATTTATTTGCTCAACAGCTCTATGCCGGCACCAAGATGAGACCAGGCCGAACGACAAAAGCAACAACAGCAGCGACCACGCCCCTGCTCCTGCTACTCCCACTAATCCTGGGAGGTGTGCACTTGGCCCACGCCCAGTGTCCTTGGCAGAGGGATGTGCCCGACCTGCAGACGAGCTGCATCTGCGCCTACAACTTGGGCAGGGAGCTATCCGTGCAATGTGATCAGGTGAGATTTATGTCATATACATTGAGCTCTATTCGATATGTATATATTTTTTGAACAATTTAGTATGTTTAGCTTTAAATTTATTTAATTTACATTGTAAAGTAGAAGATTTAATGACAACACTCAGAAATAAATGTAATTTCTACCCAGAGGGGTTTGATTAAAGACCTTGGTTTAAACACTAGTTATTCAATATGCTCAAAAAGGCAGCTAAGTTTATTACTTAGAAATTTTGGTTTTTAAGCCTAAAATAAAATCAAATTTAAAAAAATAAAAGTTGTAACTCTTGAACTGAATTTTAAGGCTTCAAGCAAAAGCACTGTGCCTAAAGCTTAAAATATAGACTATATAATTTTTTAAAAGTACTAGCAAAACATGGGAGTTACTCCATAATATATAACAATATTTACAGAGATTAATACTACACAATTTGATCCATTTCCCAGGTGGATTTCCCGCAACTCCTGGATGCGATGAACACCCATGCACGGCTGAAACCGGTGGATTTGCTGTACGTAAACAACTCCACGATTGTGGAGCTGCCCGAGGCCATTTTCAGCAATTTGAGCCTGCACAATGTGCAGCTCTCGAGTTGCGGCATCCAGAGGATAGCGAGGGGTGCGTTCAAGGGTCAGGAGTCGGTGCTGCGGAATCTCAATCTGCAGGATAATCTGCTGGCTGATGTGCCAGTTGAGGCGCTGAAGGTGCTGGGCAAACTAAACCTGCTGGATCTGTCCAAAAATCAGCTTAGCCAAATAAACGACGATGCCTTTGTGGGTTTAACAAAGCTCTCCACGCTGAAACTGAACGATAACAATGTTACCTTGGCCGGCAATGCATTTAGGGGATTGGAACAGAGCTTGAAGAACCTAAATCTGAAGGGAACCAAACAGCGCAAGGTGCCCGAAAGTATTAGGGGTCTGAGGAGCCTGGCTTTTCTCGATCTATCGCAAAATGGCATCAAAGAGCTGCCCGGTGCCGGTGGCATTCGAGTGTTCGATGGTCTGGATGCCCTGACAGCCCTCAACTTGGAGAGGAATCTCATCCAGAGCATTGGCGAAACGGCATTTGCGGGTGTGCGCAAAACATTGAGCTCGCTGAGTTTGCTCAACAATCTGCTGGCCGAGTTTCCCATTGGCGCCGTTCACTCGCTCAAGGAGCTGCGTGTCCTGGACATCGGCTTCAATCTGCTGACCACTCTGCCGGAGGCTGCCTTCCGGGGAAATCCCGGCATCACGCTGCTGGCCTTGGATGGAAATCCATTGAGCAGTGTGCCCGAGGGAGCATTCGCCCACCTGAATGCCACATTGCGAGGACTTTCGCTCGGAGGCAGATTCCTGCACTGCGATTGCAAGTTGCGCTGGGTGGCCGAGTGGATTCGCAATGGTGACTTGCAGGTGAGTGACTGCAATGGGGGAATTTTGGGGTGGATTTCTTTACAACTGGAGTGGCACTTAAAGCCCTTTTAAACTCTTAACTATCTAGATTTTCAATGGCACTTTAAAGCCAAGTAGGTTTCTAAGTGTGTTTCATTACTTAAAAAAACTAATTTCATTTAGATTTTAATGAAATGTTTTCAGTGTGAAAATTTCAAGACAAGAAATTAATTTTTTTTTAAATTAAAATACTGAAAGCCTTTTCAAACACGGAAATATCTTACAAATATTATAATGTTTAGACAAAATTGAAATATTAAAAGTTAACAAAATATATTCCCATTAATTAATCTTATAAAAATATAAAGAAGTTTTAATTTGAAGATTTAATAACTAATTAAACAAAAAGTAAAGTAATCAAAATATATTCATTTCTGTTTTGGTTGTTCTCATAAATAATTTATTGCAAACATTTAAACAAGCACTTTTGGTTAGGAATAACAAAAAGTTAATAGAGAAATATAGTTAGAGCAGTACCCTATTTAAATAAAAAAAAACATTTGTTAAACATAATTGACAAATTTGAACCCCCATTTGGCGGAGGACTCTAAAACCCCCCTTTTTATGTTGCCCCGATAAAAACCTGTGTCAAATGGTTCACTTCCGATTGGATCTTTTTCAAACTCGCCATCGTTCGTTTCATTAACTTTGGCAACTGTGTTTTGTGTGTGTGTTTTTTTCCCCCTTCACACCCGCAGGTAACATCTCGAGAACGGAATCCGCAGTTTTGTGGCACCCCACCACGTTTCCGGGACCGGGGCTTCTACTCGATTCAGCCGGAGGAGCTGAGTTGTCCGGACATTGCCGATGCCGCCCTGCGAGGACCTGTTGGCCTGGCCGATAACCTGAAGCCCACTCAGTCCGCATCCCCCGATTCCGTGGAATATGAGACGGGTACGGGTACTGGTACGGGAACTGGTACAGTGGGCACTGGCACAGTGGGCACTGGCACAGCAGCCTCTGCACCTGTGTCGAGCATTGTGAGCAGCTCCACTTCCACAACGACGGCCACAACAACGACAACGACAACCACAGCAGAACCAACAACCAAACGCAGCACGGTGAGTGGGCAGGTGATAAAACAAGTATACAACATGATGGCATCGTTAAGTTTAAAATTGGGGGAAAATAAAATAAAAAAAGGAAAGGAAAGGAAAGGAAAGGAAAGGAGAGAACTGGTATCATCATGGTGGCATAAAGTGTCTGTATATTGGCGGTTCCTCAGCTACACTTTGTCAAATAAATCAAGAAACCTTAAAAGTGACATGTAACTCATTCGGTTTTTAACAGGAAATAAATTTAAGGCGAATGGTTTAACGTTTCTTTAAAATCGGACAAAACTGAGAAATAAGCTGACCAGTTTAAAGAAAATCTTAAAAGATATTATCAAAATTTAAGTATACGGTTTTAGCAACTTTTAAAAATAAAATCTATTAAAAAAATATATTAATTGGAAATTTTTTATCACAAGAAAAGTAAAGTAAAATGAAGTTTAAAATCATTTTTGAAAAATAAAAACTCGATATTTTCAGTGGCGGTTCTTCGGCGACACTTTGCCAAATAAATCAAATGCCTTAATTTTATAATAATATTTAATGCTTATATATATACTAATTTGTCCAACAGACTCGACCACCTACCAAGTCAACGGCTGGTACCTCAGCCACCACAGCTTCGCCAGCAACGAATCTCTCGGTGAATGGAACGGGCACCGTGCAGGCCACCTCCATTACCACCAGCAGTAGCTCCTCCTCCTCCTCCTCGTCGTCTTCATCCAGTGGTCATGGAAATGGCAATGGGAATGGCAAACAGGCACCAGGATGGCGCCAAGGAGTGACCACTGGCAATGGGGGAAATAATGGAGGAGTAGGAGCTGGAGGTCTTCACAAGCCGCAGCGGCCACCACTTGTCTTGGGCTATCCACCGCAGAGGGGAACTCGCATCGACGATGCCAACGAAGTGCAGGTGAAGCACGCATTCCGGCAGGACAGTTCCGTGATCATCCAGTGGGATTCGGACACGGCCAATATACTGGGATTCCGGGTGGTGTATCGCCTGTTCGGCGAGAAGGCCTTCAAACAGGGTCCACCCCTGGAGTCCAGTGAAAGGGAGTTCAAGATCAAGAACGTTCCCGCCCAGGAGTGCATTATTGTGTGCGTCATCTCGCTGGAGGAGCTGCATGTCACCCCCGAAACAGTTCCCTATCAGCAGTGTCGCGAAGTGAGGACTGTGGCCTCGCAGGCCTCCAATATGGATAAGATTACCATTGCGGCCAGTGCAGCCATTTGTGGCACCATCATTGTGGCCGTGATTGTGTTCATCGCTGCCAGCAGGTGGGTTTTCTCTCTAAATTTTCCCCATTTCCTTAGCCAAGAGTTATGGCCTAGCAACAATAAAGCCAATCGCTGTGCAAAGTGCCTGCCTGATTTATCGCAGGTCCTTAAGTCATTGCCGCTTTTCTATTTCTATACAGTCTATTTTTGCCCTATCGCAGCAACTGCGTAGAATTTGTTACGCTTTATGCTCTGCACAGTATCAACACACTTCATCATCTTCAAGGCCTAGCCCCACATTATACTCTTTTAAAGGATGTTGTAATTCTTATTACAAGTTTATTAAGAGTTGCCCCTGATTTGGAAAGCAAACAAGACAAATGTGTTTAATAACCATTGAAAATGATTTAAAACCCATTTTAGCAAAATAAATAAATAAATAATAAATAGATTCTTGAAGTCGGTAAATCTGTGAATTCGGGTAAATAAATAAACATAGATTTTCTTTTTTTCCTCAATATTATATTTTATCTCTTAAAATCAAACCACATTTAATTTGGGCGAAGGATTAGAAAAACCATTTTCTCTAATTGTAAGAAGATAAATGATACAATTATTTGTTTGGCAAGGGTATTTAAGTCAATCTCATCCTTTTCCCTACATTTTTTTTGCAGACGTTCCCGCAAACTGCAGAACAGCCAGCAGAAGAGTCCGCTGCCAATTGGAGGTCTGCCCGTTAATTGCTGCGGTCCGACCGGTTCACCGGGACCACTTGGCTCCATTGCAACGCTATCGGCATTTAACAATCACAAGGTGAGTTCGACTTTCCCCCCAAAACACCCCACAAATCCCCCTCAAGTTGGCTTAACTCGTGGAGGAGCTTGCCAAGAAATTGTTGCCACTTCTGGCTCCCGGCTGGCTGGCTAACTATATAACTGCCTGAGTTGGCTGTCCGGATTGTCAGATAGTTGGAAATGGATCTTGAGATGGGTGCCTGTGCACCATGACTACGGGAAATTGGCAGCGAAGCGATTTTGATGACTGTTGATTGTATTTATGGGGGACGACGGCAAATTAAATGGAGCGCGGCATAGATAAATACGGCAGAGTGCAAAAAGTATTTCAGATTTGCAATCTACTCATTACATTTTTGGCAAAGACTGCTGTTGTAACAAATTTTTAAGTATAAAATAAGCTTTTAAGTGGATAATGGTGGGGTAAATTCTTAATAATGTCTGGGATTTAAAAGTTTCTTTGACTAAAAATTATTTAAGAACATTTAGGAAATGCTTTGTTTAACTTCCTAAATTTGTTTGGTACTATAAAGTAAATATAGTGAATAGTAAATACCAATTACAAATTATTACTGAAGCAAAAAATACATTTTTTAAGTTAAAAACTCTTTTCTAATGACTTTCATATCCGTTTTTTTTTGCAGGAATGGGATCAGGTGTCAGCCTACAGTGGTCGCTCGATACCGAGGCCCAGGATTTATCCAGTGGAACAACCGGACGACATGCGAAGTCACTTCTCCGGAATGCCCGGCAAAGTGGGCAAATCAAGGTGAGTCCAATCCCCTTTTTTTTTTTGGGTTTTTATAACCTTCAGCAATCGAACATTTGCTTGGCCTACATTTCGAGCTTGCTGCATTTTTTACAAAAAGCCTTGCCGTTTTGTTTTTCTTTATTATTTATTTATTGCGTTCGTTCTCGATTGTTTCATTGTTTAATTTTGCATCACACACAAACGCAAACGCACGCAAACAACATATAACACACACACCCACCCCCACACACACACACACACGTGACTACAGTAGATCCCTGGCGGATGGACAGTCGCAGCACAGTTTTTCGAATAATTCGCATCGCGGTTATTTGGGCAGTGCCTTCCCCTCGAACTTGGTGAATTCCCGGCCGGAATTGCGACAATCCCGGCAATCCCTGGCCGCCGCCTCGGAGCGAATGTCCCGTGCCTCATATGCGGGATCGATTCACGGGGGCGGTGGAAACGGAGGAGGAGGCGGTGGCCTCGGCGGCGGAAACGGAGGAGTGGGAGGCGGTGGCCTCCCCGTGAGCAGCCTGATGGCCATGAGCGGCATGGTCGGCGGCGGCGGACCCGCGAGCATTGCCTCCAGCGCCCGAAGATCGCGACCGCGTTCCAGGTCACGCGAACAACTGAACGCAACCCACATACATAACCATCGACCAGGAAGTCGGTAAGTAGTGTAACTCATAGTGAAGAAAAAACCAAAATTAAAACAAGTAAGGTAGCCAAGGTTTATATGCCCTTGCAGATATTACTAAAATCAAATATTCTTTAAAAAAACTACACCCCAAATAAATTTGGCATAGAAATTGAACTATTGTTACATGAATTTTCTGCTAAACTTATTGATCGTTCGTTGTCCGATTAACATAAAATTAAATTATAATTCTAAAATAGTTAACCAGCTCTATATTTTGAAGTATCTTTGTATAAATTCAGAAACAGCTAAGTATAATTTTTTAGGGAGCTATAAGGGAGCTGCAAGAAGTAGAAGACTTTTAAGAAAGTGTTATTTAGAAAGCTTTAAAACTGAAAGACTAGTTTGGTTAAAACTGACAGACAAACAAACTTTCGAATGAAATAAAAAAACCCCCTGCAGGGGAATAAAAATCCAATTAAAAAAAAAAAACATTTTAAGCCAAGGACAAACTAATTAAAGCGACCACGCACCCACTCAAAATCTCACACTTCTGTGATATCTTAATTCGTAAGGTGCTTATCACGCATCACAAATCACACATCCAAAATTACACTTTCAATTCTTTCTTTATGTTTCTCGTTTTCAACATTTGCGTTGAAAGTTTCTTAGTTCATTGGTTTATGGCTTTCCGTCGGTCATTAATTTAATTCGTTTTTTTATGCATGGGGCGGGGACTTTGATTTATTAGAGACCGTTTCAAAATTCTCTAAGTCCAATTTAATCACTAATGGGGATTTCGTGGGAAAAATAGGTGTTTTTTAATTTGCATAAAACTCTTTTTTTAAATATGCAATTAAAAACCCTATTTACCAATTCTAATAACCGAACTTAACGTTTAGTTTTTTATTTAATTTAATTACTTTTGAGAACTTTTATATAAATAAAATAAAATTATATATCAATCAATGTATATTGTAGAAAAAAACCTTTTAATTAACGCTTTATATTGTGCAATTAACAGTTATTACCATTCCGATTTAATTTCTCGATCCAATAAATGACCCCATTGATTAGCTAACTCTTCGTACCTCAAACTGAAGCTTTATTTTCAGTCTTAATTGGCAACTAACCAACTTTTCAACTATCCATCGGCCGCAATCAAATCAAACTTTCATCCATGTACAAAATTCTGTAACTACATTGTATACATGCATTCCTTTCACCACTAAACAAAAGACCCCCCCTTCTTTACCCTCCCCTTCCCGCACTGTATAAATTTCCACTGATTCCATTAATTTTAATTGCGTTTCGCTTGGTTTCGAGCATTTTTAGCTGCACTGTAAATCCATTGAGCAATGCGTTAGTGTTGCACTGGTGAATCCTCTGGCATAATCGATACTTGGTGCAATTGCAATTGCAGATACTCGCAGGCGGGATCGACGCACACGCTGAATAACTACTGCGATACATCGGACAATTGGACCGATCACGACATGGACATATATATGGCCCGGAATCCGACGACGCGAAATGGATTAGTGCCATTATGAGGGCGACTCACGTTGTCCTGATATTTCAATGTTGTATTAAACTGGGACGGCATCTTCTGACAATATCTGACGCCGGCCATTGGGGGGCACGCAAGCAGGGGGCATGGTCGGCGTCAGCAGCAGCAACAGCAACAGCAAGAGCAACAACAGCAGCAACAGCAACAGCAGCAGCAGCAACATCAGCTACAGCAGCAACAGCAACTGCAACATCAGGCTGCACAGCATTTGAGGAATGAGCGACATCAACAACGACATAGAAACAATCAGCAATTGGAGCAGCCATATCAGCCAGCACAGCAGCAACATCAACGATTACACTACTATATGCCGCAGACGCAACAACGTTGCACCTCACCCCCCGATGTGGTGCCCCGTGCAGCCAATTTCCATAATAGCAATAGCCATGCCACAACTACAGACTGCAACAGCAACAGCAATAGCAACCAGCAACAATTGCCGCTGGCCGCGTTGACAGCAACACTGGAAGATGCAGCAGCAGCAGAGGCAACAGCAGCAACACCAGCTAGTGGCATTGTTGTTGAGAACTATTTTAACGAATATGAACGTCAGGAAATCATTTATCATCATCCCACAAGCAGCAGCAGCAACAGTAGTAGCAACAGCACGGCAGCAACACGCCAACTACCCCGCAGCAATGCCTTCCGTTTACAGTTACCCGCAATGGCAATGGCAACAACAAGAACGGCAACAACGACTAACAACATTTTATATAATATCAGTAATAATCATGTTGCAACCGGCAACATTGGCAATTATAAGGCGCATACGTTTAGTGATAGCTGTAATTGTACATGTAATTGTAGTCTAAGTGACGAGGAGCAGCAGCAAGAAGTGGCAACAGCAGCAGCAACATCAGCAACATTAGAGGAGGAGGAGAAGGAGGAGGACTCATCCTTGGCGGGCAGCACCTCGGTGTCAAGCATTGAACAAGTGCAACAGGAGGGGGAAATGTCCTTGTCTCTGAACTTGACATTGGCTGACACAGAGGAAACTGCAGGAAATACAAAATCAGCAGACGCAGACACATCTGCAGACAGGGCCAGGGCCATGTCTTGAGTGCAGCTCGTGTAGCCTGATGTTGCTACTACGGTTGTCACTGCTGCGGCCCCTTAGAATCTGCATAATGCATAACAATTGCACACAGAATGTGTGGTACACAAAAATAGAAATAAAATATTTTTATATGCCGTTTAGAGTGTGTGCAATAAATACAACTTTCCCTAGTTCTTTTCTGCAATTAGTTGAACAGTTTATAATGTTGAGCAATCAAAGAACTACAAACTTAAGTCAATATATGGTACTAACTATACTTAATAGCTATTAAACAACTGATTAACTAATGTTTAGAGTGTAAGAAGGCAAAGTCCTTTTAATGCTGGGATAGACAGGCACGGAAAAGTCGCTGAGAGAGCACAAGAAAAGCAATATGTAAATAATTTAGAAAGAGCAAACAAAAACCTTACTTTTAAAGTTTAAAGAGTTTCAAGATAATTAGAGACCAAAAAAACCAAATGTATTTTTCACACACTTTTGAAACATTCTCTAGTCTAGACCTTTTATCATATATTTTTCTCAACTCATTTTGTACTTCATTCTATGTTTGTCTATCCCAGCCTTAAGCTGATTACCCACATTCCAGTAGTTTTTGAACCAACCAAACCATTTTACTGCCTAATTAGTTTTAGTTTAACTCATATTGAAGTCCAATTTCAGTTCGTTTTGTACAGAGAAGCTTCAATTGAAACATTTGCGTGCTAAGTTCTTTCTTATGTTTATGATTTCTAGCTTTTAGTGAGATTTTAATAAAAAGAAAATTTTAAAACTATTTTATTTGTTTTCGTTTTTATTTTTATTCTGTATGCTTGTTGGTCGAGCGCCTGTACATGTTTGTATATAGAAATTCGTAGGCTTAAGCGTTTGAAACGATTTCAGTTTTAGCCCTATCATTATCATTATGATTATCATTATCGTTGAAGGGGACAAATCCGGATAAACAGTCCGGACAAGTCTGTGGCGAAACACAGTTGACAGTTAACAATATTTAGTGCCCGTGGGCCGGATTTCCTTCGGAATCCACAACACGCCCATGTCTGGCACTAGATACTTAGTGAAGTAAGCTAATATCTATCTATCTGTATTTAATCTACACTCTATATCCCTAAGTAAATCAGTTATAGAAAAAAGGCTTTGAGCATTAGTACAGTAAGCACAATTTTAGGTGGAAAACGGGAGCAATTATTTAGAACAAACAAACTAAACAAATATTCCAATACAAAAGTAGGCAATAAATTCAAGGAAATTCCGTTTAATGTTTCACTTGTAAAGCAAGCAAAAGGGAAAGTAGAGGAACAAATATCCCAAATTAACGATAAGAAACTTTAAATCAAATTTAGTGTTAAATAACTTAATTAAACTGCCTTAGCACATGGAGAACGTTGATGGAAAACAAATGAAAGCACGTGCTTAAAATTGGTTTAGCTGCACTTGAAAAACAAACAAAAACAAGAGATGAGTCAAATTTTATTAAATTCGGTGACACCACAAACTGCCAGCCTACAAAACAAGTATAATAAACTTAACTGACCGAAAGGAATAGTTGAGAAAATCCATTAAAAATGCTCATCTCTCACACTGAAAACGAAGACACCAACCGATTTTGATGAAGATAAACACCACCAACCCAAAACATCTAGACTTATAGTACACGATCCCATAATAAATGTGCGTTATATTGTTAAATAAACATCAAATTCAAATGTTAACTTTGCGGCTTCACAGATTAGCAAACTAAATTTACTAGAAAATTTACGAAAACGTCTCGTATTTTTAGTTTTTAGTTCGTACGCATCAAGTTCCAAATAAAGCATATTTTTGTTACTATTTGTGGGGTGTGACATTGTGTTTTACTTACCCTGGAACTGTTAGGCAGTTGTCCCACATCAATCGAAGTTGGCGGGTAAAGGCCGCCCACACTTGGGCCATGCCCTCAACGCTGCCCAAGTGGGCGTGGCAGGTGGCCAAAAGACAACTGAGGCGTGAAACCAAGGAGTCGGGAACAGCGCTCTTTATTCGCATGGGATCGATCTGGAAAGGTTTACAAATTTATGGTAAATACGGGCCAATTTAAAGTCGATTTTAATTTTAATGGTATTTAAATGAAATAAATCGGTTTAATTTAAAGCATTCATTTTAATGAATTAAATTAATAATTTAAATGTATTAGATATTGAATACATAGCATAAACAAATTATAAAAACGTTTAATAAGTACTGGCTGGTCAAAAACAAAATTAAGCTAAATCAAATGGCTTTATTATAATAATAATGTTTAATGAATTTATAGAATTTTATTTAAAAGTTTCCAATTAAAAAGGTTAAGAACATAGGTTCAGAAAATTATAGTTTTACTCCCAGAAAAACTACAGAAGCCATACAAAATTAAATTAAAGTTAGTAAACCAGTTTATCATATGTATTACTAGACTATAAAATTATTCATATTTTTTGATTTTAAGGTATTCAATCATTTTACCGCCACTCACCTTATCCTTGAAGCTCTTTTTTTCGTAAGGAAACAGCGCCATATCGGGATGCATATCGGGGAAAAGGTAGGCCAGAAGTTCGCTCAACTCGCTTTCGGTCATGGGACCTGGCAATCGCTTGGTCAAAGCCGCTTGTGAAGGCAACTCGTAGCTCCTATCCCGCCTCTTGGTCAAGTTG
Organism: Drosophila elegans; assembly: GCF_018152505.1. Lineage (NCBI taxonomy): Eukaryota > Metazoa > Arthropoda > Insecta > Diptera > Drosophilidae > Drosophila > Drosophila elegans. The sequence goes on along the minus strand of NW_024546167.1, from coordinate 18,635,123 downwards.
TGCTCCGTGATGCGATCCAATGGATTGGAACCCGCCTCAGCTCCACTGCTAGTGCCCGAGAAATTTCTGCCCACAAAGGACTCCAGGGATCTAGTGACTCCCTCCACAGATTGGTAATCCCTCAGGCAGCAGGATAAATACGATGAGGCTTCAACGGAGAGGTAGATCTTGCCAAGCGGAGCCTTGGAGGGCACAAAATCGGTTCTTTGTTCGCTATCGAAGGCCACATGTTCGGATAACTCCGGCCAGGTGTAAACCAAATAGATTTCCGTACAGGATTCGGGTGTATAACCATGTGGTAGGGCATAAAACTGCTGCAGTTCCAGGGGCGAGACTTCGCCATCCACCACAATGTCCTCAGAGCTGAGGCCACGATCAAAGGGCACATACAAGGGCATGCGGATGCGCATCGTATCCAATGCATAGGTGGTGCACACAGAGATCATGGCCGCCGCCTGGGAATACGAAGTGGGCAGCTTCTCGCGGAACAGGGTCAGCAGACCCATCAGAAAACGACACTCGGGCGGGGCCTTCTCCAGTCCAATGAGCCGGAAATTGGTCCTCAGGGCGGGAGCTAAGGCCACGCCCGTGTAGAAGTTCCATTTGGGATCGTAGATCTGCACGAAGATGGGCACAACGCTCTGCACCTCAGCGGATACGACGGCCACCGAGCTGAGGAAGAAATTGAACTCCGAGGTGGACTTCATGTAGTGGAGATTGGGTTGCACTGGATGCAGGACTATAAAGCGTCGAAGGCCATAGATCCTGGCCAGTATATGCAGATCCTGGGAGCTCCTAATCGGAGGACCAAAGCTATTCCCACTCGACATGAGGTCATGATGGCAGTTGGTGCGTTGCAGGCAGGGATTCTCCTTGATTTCCTCCTTGTTCAGTAGCTCCTCATCTTCCAGCACAGCCTGATGGTACTCCACTTCGATGCCATTTCTTAGCATATCCAACGTTTCCCGCTCCACTCTCCATTTGCACATAAAGATTTCCTCCGTCTTGAGACTCCTGCCCACGTCAGATTCTGCGGATACGTCCCATTTCTGGAGTATCTCACCCAGTTGGGCATTGAATACCTCCCAATCGGAATCGGCACTGAAGTTTTCGCGGTAAAATTCATTATCGTCGATTTCCTCGGCCATTTCTAAAGGATTTTAATGTGAATATCAACAAATCACAACAAACTAAAATCGCAGACAACAATGGAGCGGGGCTGCCAGACCGCTGGAATTTAACTTATCAGCTGTTGCCTTAGGTTTAGTGTTGGAAAGTGTGCAATACGAATTTGGTATTTTTAAAGCCAGGCTCAGAACCTGAAATGGAATTTATTTTATTTTTTATTGCCGGATTGAAATATACCAATATACCAGCTCTCCGAAAACCACAAAAGGTGGCAACGCCGTCCACAAGCAGCTGATTTTTGTTTATTAACGAATTTAATATTTTGGATTAACAATGATTGCAAATGGAAAAAGAACTCGTGCGAAAAACTTCACAATGGGTGAGGAATTAATTCTGGAGTACCTGGTCCTGCAGCACAAGGATGTGGTTTGCAGTCAGAAGAGCGGTGCGGATGTATGGCGCAAGAAAAAAGACACCTGGAAACAAATCGCCGCAGATTTTGCAATTCAATCCGGAATTGAACGTCCGTGGCAAGCATTGCGCGATAAACACATAAATTCCACGCGATTAAAGCGAGTAAAGGGTCTCAATGAAATGGGCAATAAAACTACATTCAATGATACGGACTTCCAGCGAGATTTGTCCAATTCAGCAGTCTCTACAATCAGTGGAGCTGTTAAAGATGAAGAAAGTAAGTAAGGCATATACATTTTTAAATCAAGATTTAACATATATATTTCTACCCCCAGGTAGCTCCGACTTTGATCCAGAATATGATCCCAAAAACACTATTAGAAGCACCTCCAGTGAACCTCCGTTCGAGCAGGACAACTCAAACTTTTCGACTTCAAAAGTCAAAGTAAAATCAGTCAATGATTTGAGAAAAGAGGAGGCCACAAACATCCTTGCAGATGAAAAACTAAATCTGCTGAAAGTCCAACAAGATTACTATCGAAATGAAAACTCCAGGGCAGCCGAAAAGCACAAAGTCGAGATGGAAAAGCAGAAAATCGAACTAGAACAGCGGAAAGTAGAGCTTGAGCAGTACAAACTGGATTTAGAAAAGTTTCAGGTGGAACTGCAGGGAAAGCGCCTGAAAAACAAACTACTCGAAATGGAAATCCTGGAGAAACAGGGCAACATCAAGGATAACAAAGATACTACTTAGGAACTAATTCTGCTCTTCATATATAATTTATAATGAGGTAAGACACACAAGTAAACGTATTAAGGAAAAGTTTCCGTTTAGAATTTAACAAAATCAATACTATTAGGATTATACTTCAAGATTTGCAATTAAATGTTTAATTTCATATTTTAACAACTCAAATCAATATCTTGAATATGGCTTCTTCGATATGAAATCAAAACAATTATGACTATTACTTTAAAATGTATAATTTAAAAGCTTTATTATGACTGAAATATTTAAAGTTTTTCAGAATCTCAAAATCTACTTCCACTTATTAAATTAAGCTGAATTTAAGCTGTTGCTTATTTGCTTTTTGCTTTAAGATTTATCCCTCCTTGAAATTAAATTTAGCTTTATGATACATTATTAGTAAGAAAGAGCTTCAATTCATAAGTAAAGGACTCAAATAAAAATCTTGAATATATGTTCATTGATTTATAATCAAAACTATAAAATTTAATACTTCAAATTTAACATTTTAAGAGTTTATTATGATGGAATTTAGTGAATTTTGAAATTTGTTTTCATTTTTTATATAGTTAAGCTGCTACACATCTCCTTTTGTCCTTTCTTAAGATTTATCCCTCCTCAATTCGAATGAATTTTTCGTTTATGCTCAGCCGTTTTGTTTGGTAGTTTTTATTAATTTACATCGATCCATTCACTATGTAGTTCTGGGGCTTAAACGATAACAGCGCTACGGGTGTTTGCTTCTCTAGCCGACAATGAGGAGACCCTCGTTGGGGAACTCGTGGGTGGGCACTTCCAGATTAAGTGGCGCCGGTCCCTTGCGGATCCTTCCAGAGGCGTCGTAGTGGGAGCCGTGGCAGGGGCAATAGTAGCCACCCCAGTCACCGGCATTCGCGATGGGCACACAGCCCAGATGCGTGCACACACCGATGACCACCAGCCATTCGGGCTTAACCACACGTTGCTAAATGGGATTTAGAGGAGCATTTTAGTGAATTGTCTTAGTTTTCGATAGGGAAATAGAAAAGGTGGATTTGTACAGCCGCACATAAGTAATTTCATTGTTTTCAATTATTAGTTGAGTATTTATGTGCGCATAAATTATGCACAGTTTGAACTGAATAATTTCTAAAACGTACTGTCCTAAAAAAATATAAAGCAATTATAAGATTTAGTTTTGTATACAAGATGTAGTAATACATTGAATTAAATCAACTGAAGTTGTTAATTAAATATTTATGACTTTTTTAAGCAAAGATTTAACTGAATAACTTCTCAAATGGAATGCCAATTCATTAAGTTTGTTAAAATATAAATAAATACTTTGAATTACCTAAATTTTGGGCAAAGTTTGAACTGAGTATTTTCTAAAATTATTTTTCTGCTTGGTAATCATACAAAAAGAATTAAGCGCAATCCGCCATCAATCATTTGGTTTAGTTTTGTATACTAGCTTAAGTTTATTAAAATAAATAAAATGAAATTGAATCTTTGACTTTGTTGAACAAAGTTTTACCTAAATAGTTAAAAAAAAAAGTAGTGTAAACTAACTTTTCCACTCAATAATCCCTACAAAATTGGGTTTTCTAATGCTTAACAGTGGATCTAGCTTTGTTGATAGACCTAGTTGTATTACTATCCTATCAGTAAATGAAAACAGTATTTACTCCTATGCTTGCATACAAATCGACCCATTCTATGGTACCTACATCATCAGATTCGGGATCACGAAGCGTGGATGTGGCCACTCCTCGCTCGGTTTCGATTTCCGCGGCAGTACGATGGCGGATGAAGAGCGGCTTGCCGCGCCACTTGAATGTCACCGACTTGCCCTCCGGGATGTCGGCCAGCTTGATCTCGATCTTGGCCATGGCCAAGACCTCGGCGGAGGCGCTCATCGATCCAATGAAGGTGTTGACCAGACCCTTGGCCGCATAGGCACCGCCCACGGCTCCAGCTCCGACGAGCATGTAGGAGAAGGCCTTGCGCTCCTCGGCGGTCTCGTTGCGACGGCGGCTGTCCTTCACGGACTCCCGGCGGTAGGGCGAGAAGTCCGGCACCTGCAGATCGGTGTGTGCCTGGCGGTTAGCTGGAAAAAACAGAGCAAATTGTTAGACATGTTTTAAAGGTTTATGAGGGGGTTTCACTGATATTCCATCTGCACATCTAGAAACGTTGCCAAAAATTGTATCTCTAATTATTAGTCTTTAAAAACCTAAATTTGTTTCCCTATTTTAAAGATTCCTGGAAAGTCAGCTTTGCTTAGTTTAAAATAATTTATATATAGAAACGCTTTCATTAACCATCGTTTTTAAACTATCCATTAGTCAGTGGTAAAAGCTATTTATGTTTACTACTTATTTTTTAATTGTTAATAGAACTAGTTTTAGTTCTTAAAATTCAACAGTATTTTTGTTTGTTTTCACATGATAGTTCAACAAAAGATGGTCTAGTGTGGTTTAAGTTTATGTTACCAAAATAAGAATACTATATCTTAAAGATGCCACAGGATTAGTACCTTGAAATTAGCATAACTTTGTGGTTTCTTAAGATATGTTTACGAAACTTTACAGGGGAGTGTTATTAGTCCAGGAGATACTGTATACCAAGATTGATCAAAATCGGTTGTCTATATCCCATAGTTTTGATGAGAATGTTGGGTATGCTTGAAACTCCTGCTGATTGTTGTTATTGTGCGAGGTTATGTTGAAATTACGTAAGGAAATTTGCCAAATCTCCTTGACGCTGCCTGCCATTCGTATCCTGGCTGTATTTTACAGCTTTTAGCCAAGTTAATTGCTGTTTTTCCCGGTCCAATCGTTATGTAATGGTTGTGTTTTTCGCTGGCAACTCCAGCAACAGAATCCACCTCGCTGAATCTTACCCATGGAATTCACGGCCCCTCCAGTCGCCTTGAGTCCTGTGGAAAGGACCTGGGCTCCGCCCCGGACGTAAGCACGCGACACGGCGTTCATCATTTTGTATGTTTTCCTTTAAATTTAAATGATCACGTATAGTTTCCTGTCGAAAATTTCGACGTTCGTCGCCTTCGTCTCTGCCAGTGTGACCGGATCGTAAAATCCCGCCAAATGCCTTTGGCCAAACATAAATTCCCTAAAAAATACCATTTTATTGCTCACTGACAAAAGATGAAAGCTATGCGGCTAGTGCCGGATGGGCAACCTTTTTTGTAACGGTTCTGATTGGAATTTAATTTAATGTTTGAAAAGTGAACAGAACAATCAGACAAACAAATTTACCAGAATTAAAACGAATTCAATAGCAACACAAAAATAAGGAATATGTGTTTAACTCAGAACGATATTTTACGATTTTTTATTTTTGTTTATTTTATGTTTAGTTTATTTTGTTTACATGAAATAATCATTTTATTTCTTGATCATAAAATTCTCTGATTTCTGTAGCTTCTGAACAACAATGATCGTTATATTGTAATTCCAGTTTGTTTTGATTATTATTTAGCGTACAATATATAAATAATGTTAAAAACATTTTAAAGTAATTTCAGACTGTTATATATTATTTATTCATTAAAAAAAATGTATTCCTTTTCAAAATATTTTGTTCAGCTCTTCGTGTTACTTTAAAATAATTTTTTATTTCTTTGCCTTTGCTTTTCGATATGAAATCCAGTACCCAAATTAAATGCATTTGTTTCACCTTGCCAATCAATCCTTTTCATTCATCCCCCTTTTGTTTACCCCCAAAGCTGAATCTCAGCTTCCACCCTTGTGTAAGTGAAAACTACTTTTTAAATTAGCCACTGCAACTGCCTGAATTTTCTCCGGATGAAAAGGGGTTTCCATGGCAAACCGGTTGGACCACGCACCACCAACTTTTTGTCCAAGATAAAGTCCAACCACCGGACATTAGCCACCCAGTTTTTCCACTGCACTTTTCCATTTCCCCAGCAGCATCGTGATGTCATTGATTCATTGGTCCCTTTGATGTTGCCAATCTAATCTTTTTAAGGGTGGTTTAGCCTGTCCTAATTAATAAGAACCTCTTGAGCTATTGTTTTTCTTCGGCTGATCTCATCCAACGCATAAAATAGTAATAAAAAACTGCATAAAAAATAGCTGGCAGTAAGTATGGGAATTTGTTATGCGCATAAAAGTAGGAGGCCCGAAATTTGGCCAAACTTTAAAACCAAAGAGGCAGTAAAAAGCATGAAAAACTCTCCCGCAGCCTGCTGAAATGTAATTCCTCTGGCGCCAGTCCTGTGATTATCGAAAGTAGTTCTTTTTGATGTCGAAAGTTTGCTGCCACCATCCCCCCTTCCTCTTGCTTTTCCAAGTGAAAGTGAAAGTGGAGGCGAAAGTATGCCCATCGTCTATTTTCCAGCCGGAGGAGGAAAATCTGCGCACATAAAGGCGCCTCTATGTACTTGCCCCAAAAAAACACGCACACAGGCATAAAAAGGGGGGCACTACGGAAAGTGCGTGAATTTTGGCCAAAAACAAAAACAAACTCGAACATAAAGTAAATAAATCGACAAGAAAATACTCTAACTATAAAAATTTTAAAAAAATAGCTTACGAGTTCTTAAAAAAGCAATTTTTATATAATGATAATTTTGAAGTTCTAGAATTACAAAAAAAAATACATATAAGTTTGGCTTAACCATTTACAAATGTAATAAATTAGAAAAAAAATAAATTAAATTAAATAAAAACACGGAAACACATATATCTATATGTTATGTACATAAAGATGTTTAGTGCACTTCAATAATTAAAAGTAAATATTTAAAAATATGGAGAATTAATAAAATTAATAGATTTAAGTTATATAGATAATTGCCAAGAATTGACCAATCATTATATTCTCAATTTACACAAAGTTATGTCTGTTTTTATCACCTTACCAATCATATCTTAAAGTCCAGACAGTCTTCTTATTTGGCAGTGCGTAGGCCGGGAAAGTTGAAACTATGCCGCGTAGGCGACATGGCAATGGCATCTGCCCTTTCCTTGTATTTTCCACCCACTCCCGAACTTCGCAACCACCAAGCACCCCAACCACCGAAAACCCAACCGCATCCCCCACTCCAAATTTAACTCTGTCAAGCTTCGACTGCGTTACACTTTTCAGCAACTTTTACATGGAAAACTGGCGCCAACTACAACAGCAGCAGCAGCAGCGGCAGCAGCAACAACAATCTTCTACTTTTCATCCCTGCCCCAGGGCAACCCCTCCCCCTGCCCCTGCCCCTTTTTGCCACCCCACCCCCTTTTCACCCATTTCTGTGCGGCGTGTGCAGCGTTGCGGCTGCGGCAGCAACAACAACAGCAACAGAAGCAACAAGAACCAAGATACACCGTCGAAAAATATTTACTAAATTTGTTAATAGTCAGGGGTATAATTGCCCTAAGCTCACTTATAAAGAAAAATCTTTAAATATATAGTTGCATAATTTTACGCACCTTTATAACTATATTTAAACTAACTATGTTTATAACTATGTTTAAAGACTTTTATAAACCTATTTTTTAATTCCGAAAAACAGTTTAATTTAAATCTCTATTTCTTTGAAAATTAGAAAATTATTGAAAATATCACTTTTTTTGTATCAAACCAATCAACTTTGTAAATGTTTGAAAAATTATGTAATTTCTAACTGTGTAGCAGCGACGACATAGCCAGCTTATCGCAACATCAGCCAAGCATAAAGCTCAGCTCACAGAAAATTCGGCACCCCCTTTGGAAAAGTTGAAAGTGGAAAATTGTGCGTGGCAGGCAAAAGTTTTCTGAGGCACCTCTGACTGACAGTCCTTAACAGATGCGGAGGCGCTGCCACGCCCACTATGCCCTTCTATACCCCTTCTCCGCACTGACTTTACCCATTTACAAAAACGAAAATTAAATGAATCAGAATCAGAATCATCTGTGCAGCATCAGCGCGGTGGAAAAGCCGCAAGGAAGTCGAGAAGGGAAAATTTTAAAAGGGAGTTGTGGCATGTGCAGCGGTGCTTAGATTCAGGATTCAGGATCCAGAATCCAGGAATTTGGCACAGCTGGCGGTCATTTATGTGCTTTTCCTTTCGACTTCTTTATCTTCATCTCCTCCGGTTGGGTTTTGCATTTGAAATGATTATTTCCCAGCCTCGCCAGCCACCGTTTTTCTGGCCGAAATGGACTTAAGTTTCTGGGCCATTTTGGGGCAGTCGGATTATTAGGTGACCATGACAATGGGTTCCTGTTTTGTTTTCATATTTTATTATGGCATGGCCTAAGGAACGTGGCTTTGAGGCGTGTGAGTAATGATCTTTCATCGTATGGTCTTCTGGTATTTTGTGACTTATTGATGATTGTGGGCACAAAAATTTAGTAGACGTTCATTGAAATAAGTATTAATATATATGGTACATTAGATTTAGTTACTCCGCCACTTGTAATTAAATTAGAAACATTTTTATTAATATATGTTATATTTTAGGTCAATTATTTCCTTTTAAAGAACTGAACTAATTAAATGTTAAGAGTGTACTTTAAATATATTACATATTAATATTAGTAAGTCTATAATTTGATTCCTTTTTTTCATGACCACTTATATTTTATTTGTATATCTCTGTCTTTTCATGCTTATTAAAAGTATAGATGTTGAATGAATTTGTATACTTCTGTTTTAGATATATGTATTTTTTGACCTTTAAAATTGCGTTCTTGGGATATTTCTACCCAATTTCCTAGCATTAATCGTAAGCTAAACATTCGCCTGCCAATGTCCATATATCAATTTCCGATCCCCAAACCCAAACCGATGTCCTTTTTTATCTTCTTCTCGGCTTGAAAGTTTGTCAACAACTCTCGTCTTGCCTTTGGCTAAGTAAAAAGACCAAAGTTCCTTCTGGCAGGATACATTTCGTATTTTGGGTTTAAGCGCGAATGAAACCTGCCCTAAATTCGGCCAAGCGGCTTAAATAAAAAGCAAAAGCTGGGGGAAAAAATAAAAATCATGTGGCACGCGCAGCAGGAAAGCATCCTGAAGGAAAAGCGGCAAAGCGGGAATATAAAGGAAACGACAACGTTGCGTTTTCCCCAACCGATGTAGATTTGGGGGAAAATTCTCTTCCTTTTTTGCGGAGGCGCAGCACGCATAAATCTACGGTCCAAATTACATTATTTTGTCATTTTCCTTCTTTTTTTTTTTGGGGCACCTCCCTTGGTGTTTTTTCTCGTGCTGCAGTGTCCTGTTTTGGTCCTGTTTAGTCCTGTGCCCGCCAGGCACATAAAACTCTGTCAAAAATAAACTTTCAAGAAAGCGCAAAACACCGAACACAAAAAAAAAAATGCAAAAGCTCTGGGGCAAAAGTTTTTCACACAAAAAAAGGAAGTACATTATATGCAAGCAGTAAAGTAGGGGGTGGCATTATAAATGGGTTCGGGGGGGGTCTTAACTTTTTGCCTGGGGTGTCGGCTAAAAGTGAAAGTAAATGCACGAAGCCCCATTTCACCACCCCCTGCAAGTAGCCAAGGACATTGCGGCCATTAAAAATGTAGCAGCGAAAAGCTTTCAACTTTTCTTGAGACAACTGCAACTTTTCTCTCACTCTTTCTCTTACTCACTCTCTCTCTGAAGGATATTTTCTGCATTGTTTATAACTATTTTTGATGGAAAATGCGCCTGCGTTGGCTCTCTTTTCGAACTTTCACTTTCCTCGTCGGCTGCCTTGTCCTTTGCCTTCAACTTTCACTTTCACCCTGAAAGTTCGCCGACATGGCTCTATCTCTCACTCTTTCTCTCTGTTGTCGCCCATCTCTTTCGCGCTGAGAAGAACATCCTGTGTGGGCTTCCGGTTTTGTTTTTACAACTGATAAGGCGCTTTTGGTCCTTCGAGCCCGCACCGCACCTCCCCCAAAAAGTATGCTATGCTTTTGCTCTCTTTTTCTCTGTTTTTCCAAGGCGACCAGCAGGCGCCATTCTCTGCTTCTTCCTTGCCGCTTTTATTATGGCTGTGCGTTGCAAGGATCAAGGACGTTCAAGAAAATCCACGGCCAAGAACGAAAACAAAAACAAACCCAAAAAAAGCAAAAAAGCAAAGCCAAAGTAAAGTAAATAGAAAAAAAATGCAGGGAGTTTTCTGGGGAGATGGGATGGATGACTTTGACACGGGTTTTCTGGGCTTGAGCGGGGAGTTACGCCCCCTTTTCCCATTTTCCCATGAAAATGTTTTTTTCGGCTGCAGCTTTTATATACTTTACCCATACCACATATATATAGTATATATTTTGGCCAGATGTGCGTGCGCCGACGCCTATATAAAACTTTCTTTTCAGGAATGGGGTTTTTTTTTGGGGGGCGATTTTTCGGGGGGGGCATGGAATTTACTGCAGTCCTTTATGGGCAAAAAGAAGAAGAGGGCAAGGAAATGTGGAAAAGTGAGGAAAACTCACACCCATTAGCAGCCGACCACTCGCTGCGTTTGTAATTTTGGCGCCTTTGTGCGTGTGCAGCGGTTGAATTGGGGATTGAGGAATAGGGCAAAAGTAAGGATGGTATAGGCTGGTTGGAAAATGGGGAAAACGAGGAAAAAGGGGGTATCCTGGCTGCCAGGGGATTGTACAGTGACAGAATGTAATTTGATATATTTTTGTGTAGGCATTTCCGATGCGTAATGGTCCGGGATATAGTCAAAAAATGTCAGATTACTTAAGGCTGAATCGATAGTTAATAAAGTGAGTGGAAATCGCCATGTTTTGTGGATGTTAATTGCAATAAAATAAAAATAAGAAAATTTGATGGTTAATTAAGAATATTTTTGACTATATTTACTCTACTTTTAAAAGTATAAAAAAACTTTAGGATTAAATAATAATAATTTTCAATTCCATTTGATGTTTCCGCAAGCGATTTATTTATTTGTGAAGTCACTTTTAAACTATTTTTGTTGTCTAAAGATATGTCTTACAATAATATATTATATTATGCCAAAAATGTATATATTTTGCATATGTTTAAATAATTATCGTACTGTTGCCTACTTTTCTTCAAGTGTAGCAGGCACATTTTCTTCAGTGTTATGTGAGTGACGTTGCCTCCACTGCGGTTGTTCTTGGTTGGGGTTTCTATGTGCCATATACCATATAGCGCAGTGAGTTGTGGTACATAGAAGTTTGGGTTTCTTCGACTTGGGCTGTAGTAGAAGTAGTAGCCCTACTTCCACTTTTTCTTGTTCGTGTTGCAGGCCTGCTTTTCACCAAATTGCGTAGTTCGGCCGTCTTTGTTGTTTCCTCTGCTGGAAATGCAAGAAAAGCGAAAACATTTTCCCCGGCCCTTAGGTTTTCTTTGTTGGCTTTTGGCGCCTTTGGCTGTTTTTCGCCTTTATCAAAGTGGGTCGTCTGCTGCTTCTTCTCTGTATTTTCCTCATCTTCTCACCGATTTCCTGCAGTGCATAGTGATGAGTGTGTTTGTATGTGTTTAGTTTAAAGTTTTCCTTATTTTTTTTTTGGTAAATGGGGCGACGGTTGGGTGGTGGAATTTTCCAAGCTGCGGCTAGTTTTTTTTGGTTTTCGACTAGCGCCGAAAACTCCCTTTGAGGTTTGAGGTTTTATGTTGTCAGTTTTCCCTCTTCTACTTCCGTTTCCTCTTCATCATCTTTGCTTTTTTCCAAACAGTTTCTACGGTTTTCTAATAAAGTGCCTTTCCTGCGGCCAAGTGGAATGAGTTGTAGGCTTGGTTAACTCGAAAATTAATTGCAAATTTAAAGCTTTAGTGGCGACTAGGGAAAAGGAAAGTTAAAGAAAATGAAGTTTAAAATGAAATAGGTTGATGTCTGAAGTACCTAGTAAATAATCTTTTTACTTTCAATAAAATACATTTAAATACATTAGGGGTATTGTATTTGGTAGAGTAATTTTCTTTTGGCAAATACTTAGCTTGAAATACATATTTTAAGGCTTTGCTTAAATACAAATTGACAAAATTAAATAGTTAAAAAATATTTTAAGCTTTCATTTTTTTTAAATTTATTTGTATATGGTCGGATCACCATTTTGTAAATCAACTACTGCTTTGGTAAAACTTCTGTCAAAACGTTTGTAATTAATTAAATGAAGCCAGAACTTGCTTCCACTTGTACAAATGTTGCATTTTACCTTCACCATCCCGTCACACCCTTTATAAAGCCTGACAGTCCAATATCTCAGTCCATCCTAACTTTCCCTGTTCGCTTTCAGTTTCACATAAAATGTCAATCACAACATTGCCATCCTCGCTTTTAGTATCAACCCTTCCATCTGCAAAACCGAGGACAATTAAAAAACCGTCAGGATTAAATGTATTTGTAATTATGTATTAGCTGAAAATGCTCTGCGAGTTTTCCGCTGTCTTTGCGTTTGCTTTTCTTTTTCCATTTCCTTTGAGCTTTGATGCCGCTGCTGCTGTAATTGCTCTTGAGCTGATAACAAACACCATCACAGATGCAGACACACAAATACAATGTCAGAGTTCTACAACACATAGAAAATCCCACTGTTATGTAAAATGTATTTCAAGGCATATATAAACGAGACGGGGGAAAGGAGGCAGGCAGGAAACACAAGCAGCAGCAACATAAGCATCGCCTTTGGAGCCGGCTTGCATTGACAAGACAGTACACTTAGAAAAATGTATTTTATGTATATGGCTTCGAACTCTTTTCTAAATAATCGAAAATGCAGACGTTGATAAAGCCTTACTTTAAGGACCCATTCAAAACCAGATTAAAAAAATGTACACTTTAGAATTTGTTTGGAAATCACAAAAATATAAATTTATATATCCATTAATAACATATTTTTAGTAAGAGTGTAATATTATTAATTTTAAATTATTACTGTAATTAAAAAATATTTATATATTTAATATTTGTATTGGTAAAAATAATAATTGCTTAAACAAACATACATTTTTTTGTTTTTTAATATATTTTCAGGGATTATTATGGGAAATTATCAAATGAAACTAAAAAATAAATAAAGAAAAAGTAGTTTTCCTTTTTTCAAAGGTAAAAGCTTTTATCTTTGGTAAAGCTTAACAAAAAACATTAATAATAAATGAAAAATTAAATGTTTTTTTTCTTTAGTTCTTACAATGAGAATTCTTCTTTATCTATTTTTAACTAATAAATTTTTGTTAACACCCATTTTCTTACGGTACAGTAAAGCCTCAGCTCGGCCCACGCACAAAGACAATCACATCCACACCTACACGGGCTGCCTAATACAGCTGCAGAGTAATTATGTTTCCCCAGAAGCTCCCATCACCCATCACCACCCAGTGCCACCCCCTCATTTAAGGTCCTTGGTATTTTTAGTTCGGGTGCTTCTTGCTCTTCTTCGCCGACTTGTTTTCAGTGCATATCTCCTTCGAATATCCCTCTCTCTTTCTCGACTTTCTCCAACCCCCAGCTGCCATCTCTTTCGCACCCACCGGCCATATGGACAAGGCGGTGCGACGGCTCAATTGAAATTTGAGGATTTTTGTCTCAGTGCCCTAATTAATTTTACGTACCATGAAAATCATTGTTTGTTGCTTTTGCTTCTATTTTGTTGTTCTCCGTTGTTCTTTGTTGTTTTGTTGTTATGCGTAGTGTACATGAGCATAATGCAAAATTCAATGTGTGCGTCTGTTTTTTGAAAGTGTGGGAGGTAAGGGAAAGATGTGGAAAAGAAGGTCAAGGGTGAGTCGTGTTAATACTATATTCAATACTAATTAGCATTTATAATATTTAATAATTTCTTATCCTTAAAAGTCTTTTAGTAAAATCTATCAAACTACCAACTAGTTTAGTAAGTATATTTTTAAATTAGCATGCCAAACACAAGATTGGAACAATAATTTACAAGTAATTAAATGGATAAATCTATTTATTTTTTATTTAACATATTACACATTTGCTAACACGATTACTTAAAACCTTTAATAATTTTTAAAGCATTTTTCAAAAAGCTTTTAAATTCTAGAGTATTTTTGTTTTTATTTATATTCTTTACCTTAACAACAAACTTAATTTTTCCAATGATCTTTCTGTTAATCCTTCCTTTTGTTTCCTTTCAATCGCAATCGCCATTCAAGAATTTTTTGTTTGTTTCTTTATTGGAACACATAGTCGTCTTCCTGTTGAATATTCATTTTGTGCATTTGCATTTTTATCACCCTGAACACACTGTTTTTCGGAGATTTTGCGAGAAACCAAAACTCTGAATCTGGAATTTCTAACCACTTTCCTTTTTCCCTTTGGCTGCCCACATTGCGTTGCTTGGGAAATTTGAGAAAATTAGGTTATGCCTTTGTTGCCGCTGTCGTTTTCCTCGATTTTCCTCGCTTTTCCCTCACTTTTCCGCTCACCTGTGTGCTCTGTGTGCTTCGCCATCCACGTTTTTTCTCCAAGGTAATTAAATGCTGGCCGACTGGACCGCAGTTACCAAGGTGGAAAAAAGGGGGTTGGAAAATGGAAAGGGGGCGGGCGGTGTTGGTTGGGCACTGCTAATCAGCAATCCCAGTTCGCCTTTCAGTGGGTGTTGGGTGTTGGGTGGTGGTGGGAATTATGCAAATACCCAGCGACGGCGTAAATTTTCTATAATAAGGAATTTGGAAATTGTTTTTTCATTGCTGCATTTGGGAAATATGTTCCCGGTCACAGTCAAAATTTTAATTAAAACTTGGTGAGTTGAGGACTTGAGTTGCATTACAGATTAAGTTTGAAATTTATAATGTTTGGATTACATTTTATAACTATGTTTTCTCCAACCCCCTAAAATAGTAATAAGAACTTTTGCTGACTTCCTTCTTTTCTCAATTTTTCAAGTGGTTTCTATGACAGTCTTTGGGGATCCCATGTTTGTGGATAATTAAGTGGCTCTTCTGGAGCTTCTTCAAAAATGACAATTTCCTTTTAATTTGCTTTAGTCTTTCTTGTCTTTTTGGTTATATTTCAACAGATCTATTTGTAGTTGAATTCTTTAAGGTTAATCATGAATTTAATGATTATAAATTGTGTAATAAATTTATAGTTGATTATAGTTTAATACTTTTTTTAATGTATTTTTTTCATATACCAACCTTTTATAACTGCAGCCATCTATGATTTATTCACAAGCCATGTCATTTGTTGTCTTTTTCGTTAGCTTGTCGTTGCGACCATTAAATTAATTGCAATTTATCGATTTTCAAATTGCAATCTCAACGGGCCATAAAAAATATCAGCCCCAAAAAACACGGTCCGCCTCGAACTCAAACTCCATTGCATATCATCACGAAAAATGCCGCAGCACGACCAGATAAGGGACCTAAAAAAAAGGGAAGTTTGCGAGGTTGGGGAAAAGAAAAAGGACGAGTGGTTAGGAAGCCAGGATTCAAACTGGGACTGGGTCAGAATCTGGGTGCGGGTGGCTTTTTGCCCGCGGCCTCAATGCGTTGCATCCACATTCACATGGTGGATAGAAAAAAAAGTCGCGGCCTCTGGTGTATAGAAATAAATTGTTGGTCCATGCTGCAAAAGGGCGAAAGAATCAGACACTGCGTATACGTAATGTGCGTGGTGTGGTATGCGAGGGGTAAAAAATCTGAAATGTGGGTACTGAGGGGCTAACGAGAGTATTACTTTGTGGATAAATGTAGGGTATGTTTGGAGTATGCTTGATTTAATGTGCTTTAAATTACTGATTTTCTTTTTGGGACTTTTTTTTTATTTTGATACGTTTATTTATTTTAATTGCCAAAATTGAATCAAATCTATTTAAAAAGTAAAACGTTTTATACTGAATTTTTTTTTTTTTTGATCTCTCAACTAACACAACATTTTAAACAACAGATTTTTTAAAATTGAAGCCTTCTTAATAAAAATTACCATTTTTTTTTTAATATTTGATATTTTAAAGGGTATTGTTTTATTTCTTCCATCTATTTTCTACATGATATTTTTGTCTGCTGGTCAACAGGCAGCCAGAGCAATAATGAAAAATATATGTGAGCACCATTAAAATACATCAGATAGGCATAGATCACATGCTCAGCGGGTCTTCCTGCGTGCGTGTGTAGGTGAGTGTGTGTGTGTGCGTGATTGCTTGAGTGTGTGTGTGTGTGTGAGGGAGGTCCTTTTGCTGGTCATTTGCTTGCCACATGCATTGACATTGCTGCTGTTGTTATTGCGTTATCTTTGCTGTCACAGCAACGTCAGGCGATGTCCGTCCATCTTCCATTTTTTTTTCTCTGTGTGCCTGTGTGTGTGACACCCTCATGGGGCTGCGTGTGTGTGTGTGAGGGGGTGAAAAAAGCGGGAGTTGTAGCTGGGTTCTATATGCAGGCTGAAGTGGACGCCTCGTTACTTAGATGAGATGAGATGGCTTCCATGTAACTTTAATGAAGTGCTGCCAGGATTAGGGCGAAATATCTACAAGTTTTATCTTAAATTCTTTGTTATCCTAAAATTAGATTCCAGTAATTTTATTTTTATTTTCTTAATGCCAATTTTAAGCCAAAATAAAATGATTTCGAAATTTGTAGAAAGCGAATAAACATAACATAATATTTTCCTTTTTTAAAGACCTTTTTTAACACCCAACTGATTATTTTTTTAAATAACTGCTGTTTGCAGTATGTTTTATTATATAAAATATTCAGTTATTCTATAACTTCTAAAATGACCTGAAATTTCTAGTAAAATTTCGCTTTCACAAGCTACAAATATGTCCATTAAATCCCAATCCCTTAAATCGTTATTGGCCATTTCCTTTAAACCTGGCCCATTGGCAGGCAAATTTAAGTAGCTTATCTTCCATAACTCCATGACCCCCAACCACAGCCACTTTAAGCCAGGTTCTCGGCGCAATTTAAACTTGTATCAATGCAGAGAATCCAAGCTGAAGAGCCTCTTGACTTGTCCTACTTTGTTACCAAGCGAAGAAGCCAAGGGAAAGGGACAAAAAAGCAAACCCCTGGCCAGAAGAAACTTTAGTTCGCATGTGTTGCGGTCTTTCGTCATGAAGAAAGATGGGGGGAGTCCTAAAAAAAGAAGCAAAGGAAGGCCCATCAAGTATGCGCACTGTTGGCCCTGCCGACCAAACCAAAAACCTACGAAAAAAGAGCAAAAAGTGTGTGAGTGTAAGGGAAAAAGTAGCCCTTGTGTTGTGAAAAATGCCACGTTACTTGGCCCCAAAAGCATTTCTCCTCTCCTAAAAGCAAGTTTTTTTTTTCTGGAGCCCCTGCGAAGTGCGTGTGTCTGCATTGTGAAAACTTTTAATGGCCAAAGCAGGCTCCTTTTTTTTGGGACCCTTTGCTGCTGCATATGTGGACCACAGGTGCTTGAGTCCAAAAAGTCTCCTTCTCCATTTTCCCTTTTAATATTTTTGGAAACAACTTTACAGCTGTTACCTCAATTCCCAACCATAATCATTAACATTATTGCTCAGATTGCTGAGGCGAATCGTTGGCTTAAAGCTTCATTTTTTTTCGTCTTCCTTTTCTTTGCTTTTCCTCTTTGTTACTTTCTCTTCTTTTTTTCAGAGCCCAATGCATTTTCAATATACAGTTGACAATGTCGACAATTTATTTGTGCTGGGGCCATAAATCAAAAATGCGTAAAATTTTTACTTCGTACGCAACGGACAGGATGGGGCACGCCCACAGCCCCCCGTCCCCACTTCCTGAGGTCCCAGGAAAAAACCGTATATATAGGGGAAGGCCCATTATCATCATCAACAGTCAGCAAAATGGCCCAGAAGAAGGGGGCTTTCCTTTTTTTTTGAGGGGGAGGGTCAGGAGCAGTCGAAATAGCAACAAGCAGGCGCACCTGAAGCTCACAGCAGGCAGTGCGGGCTAGGGCCAGTTTGGTGAGCGAGGGTTGACACTAAAGTTGTTAGAAGTTGTATATTAAATTAGAAAAAGTATATAAAACTAAAGCTGTTTACAGGTAACATTAAAAATATTTATTTAAAAAAAAATACAAATTTTTTAACGATTAAAATCAAAAATAGTAATATGCAAACTTGTACTGTATAATTAAAAATTTTAAATATAATCCTAAATAATTATTAATTAAAATATGGAATTAAAATGTATTTTCTAAAAATTGTTATTTAAAATTTAATTTAAAACTAATTAATTTAAACCCTGAATATTTATTTTATATGTAAGTTTTACACATTTAACTAAGTTATATTCCTGAAAATTATTCTTTGATATTCTCAATCCACTTTCGCAATACCACCCCTTTTTGTGAACATTTTCGGCAACAACGTTGCAATAACAACAGTGGCAGCAGCAGCAACAGCAGCATCAACACGCACACCAACAAAGCAGAAAATGCCAGGAGCAGCAGAAGCTGCAAGGAAACCAAAGGACGAGGATTCGATAAAGGGAAAATTGTGGGAGTCAGAGAGAAAGAGAAAGAAGGCGTGGACGGGAGTCGGGTGAAAGCAGAAGGAAAGGGGCTCCAAAGGTGCGTACAATCATTTTATTGATTTATATGCCGAAGCTATTACAACTGACATTCGAATTTTCCAACCAACTTTTGGATGGCAAACGGGGGCGGGGTTAAAATGGCAAGGGGGTGGAGTAGCAAAAGTTGCGTGTGGCAAGTAGCAAACCGAAAATGCCGAAAATTGTTGATATTTCAACTCATATTGCTGCTCTGTCGGCTCATGTTGCTGCTGTGTCGGCTCATGTTGCTGCTACGTCTGTCGCTGTTATTGCTGCCCGAGTTGCTGTTGTTTTTGCATTCTTGGCCGAAAGTCCATGTTGCCCCAGCAACGTGCAACAGCAACAATAACAACAACGGCAGCACCAGCAACATGAAGAACAGATAAAGTCGCAGCAGCAGCAGCAGCAACAACACAGCCGCAAAAAAGCCGGAAAAGTGGCAGCAGCAAGCGAAGACATGCCACTGGCAGCTTCTTTATATACTTGGCCATAATAGCCCCAGCCCCCTCTTATAGCCACCCCCTATTTTCTTTATGTGTAGCACACTTTTAGGCGAGGCCTTTGTCTTTTTAGTTTACTTACTTCTGACAGGAGGGGCTGCGTAGTGAATGGTAGGCGTTCACCGAAAGTTGAGGGGGGTTGCAAAGGCAAGAGAAAGGATCTCGGCAGAAAGGAGCCAGAGTCCTGAGTCCTGAGTCCTGACAGTCTGACAGCCCACTCGTTACTTTGACAACAACAACCCATGCCACTTGAGAAGCAAAAACCACTCCGCCTTCATCCCTCGAACTTTCGGTATCCGTGAGATACTTTTGCGCGCTGCGCTTTTGCACTTTCACTTTCATTTTCCGTCTTCTTGGTATTGTATATAGTAAGGAAAATCAATTCCCTACCCACCCACCACCCCTTTGCACTCCAACAATGTCACTGGGCCAAAAATTAATTAAGGTCGCAAAAGGGAAAGTATCTTTCTGCGTCTCTTTCTAACTTTTCAAACTGCGTCTGTGTGTGTGCGCGAGCTCTAATTAAAATTTATATATTTATATATGCGCGATAAGTTTTTAGTGGCTCACTTCGACTTCGACTTTTACGTCGTTTCCTTCAGCTACCTCAAACCAAAGCAGAATTTCCCTGAATTTGACAGGGGACGACAAGTGGCATGTGAGTGTGGAAATCCGGAATCAAAATGATATATTTAAATATTCATTAATTAACTAGATGGGTTTATAATAGGGAAAGCATTTAGCACAGTTTAAAATGGACATTTTTGCTAGAATTTGAGCATTTACAAAACAACTAAAACCCTAAGATATGTTGGATTCTAATAAATAAGTTAAAGTTTTAAGTGAAAGTCATTTAAGTTTTAAATGAAAGTCAACCAATTAATAAATATCACTATCACTTACAAAATGCATTATGTCTTCCACCACAGTTTTTGTATTATCCCCAATAAATTAATAAACGATTTCATAAACGTGATAATCGTATACCAACTATCCTAAAAGTTCACAACACGCCCCAAATCTCTTGCTTAAATCACTTCCTTAACTACTCATTAACCTCTTCTAAAAACACATAAAACTGTCGTGAGACAAGTATGACAAATTTTTAGCAAATTGTAAGCCAATTTCGGATATTAATTACATACATCGTTAATTTGTGGCATTACAAGCACGACAGCTACAACAACAACTGATGATGGAGAAGTGGAAAAGACCAACCCTTAAAGAGAAAAAATAACTAAATAAAAGGAATTCCATAGCGTAGTTTCAGTTTGTTACACCCACAACAGAACTCCAACTCCAAAAGTAGTGAAAGTAATAGCAAAAAAAAAAAACTTTCTGACACACAAACACAGAGAAAAAGAAAAGGACGATGGAAGAAAGTGGGATAAAGGACCAAACACGTGTGTGCGTGTGTGTTACGATGAAAAAAGCGTTCAAAATAAAAGGGGATAAACATGTTGAAATTTATTATATTTAGTTGTAAATATGCCCGTGCGTGTAAGCCCCCCAGAAAACCCAACCGTACTTGGTCTGGCGTTAAATGAGATATTTAAGTCATTCGGATGCTGTTGGCTGATAAGCAAATTCAGGTCAAGCCTTCCTGGGCCCCATTCCCAGTTTTTCCCCCCTTTCGCTCTGTGTGTGTGGCCCAAAGTAGGTGAATAATAATGGTCCAGGTCTGTTTATAATTTGTTTTTATTTCGGTCAGCACAAAGTTTGCTTTTTGCATACATTTTGGCAAAACGAAAGGATAATTACTTGCTATTTGATGTGTATTTTTGTAATCTCCTTAATTTAAAAGTTTTATTATGTTACCACATTAAGTTTGTTTCGGTTTTTGGGTTTTCTGTATTTAAAAATAGTTTTGATTGCCGGCTGTGCTTAAAGAATTCATTCATTAAAAAAAACTGGTACATACTTTTAGGTTGCACAAAACTGAACGAAGAACTTAATTTGCAAAAATCATGAAATGTAGCCTTTTGCGTTTTAAAAATATACAAATAGTGTGTATACATACATTAAGTAATAAACATACATTTTAAAAAATCAACTAACCATTAATAAATATTTTAAAGACATCTAGCTTTTTTAAAATACTTTGATAAATATAAAAATTCAACTTATTAAAAAATTAAGAAGCCTTATATTTTGTTGTTGTTAACCATTAATAAATATTAAAATAGGTCTCTTGTTAAATAAAACTTATAACTTATATAATCTAATTCAAATTGTTTATCTTTATGAACTAAAATCTCTCATTAAATATATATTATAACTTAGACTTATTAAGGCAAATATGTATCTTTAAGTCTTATAAAATTTATACATTAATAATACCACATAAAACTAAAGAATACGTTACAACCCATTGTTAATTGCATACAATTACCCCCAATTTATCGTTATCTGGCCTTCTGTCTGCCGTCTGTCTCTGCCAACTCAAGCTATAAAAATGGTTAATATATGTCAAACCAAAACAGAAAAAACAGCAAAAAACTAGATAAAAACAACCAGTAGATGACATTCGGCAGCGAGCATACGCATAGTTGGTAGGCGGTTAGACCTAGACTAACATAATAATCATCATAGATTATATAGAATCTACCACGAGCTTTGCCAGCTAGACCTGAAAACAAAAAACAAAAAACTAAAAACTAAACATACTATCAAAAAGAAATACACACATTTATATACATATAGACACATGCGTTTGCCCGAGAAAAAAAATCGTTGTTGTTGTCGGCGAAATAGAACGCACGATCGGCCAGATAAGATTCGGTCGCTTAGTGTGGGCTTTTTGCTTTGTCAGACCATAGGTTTTTATAAAGAAACACACATACATAATCATGAAAAGAGACATAGTCTCAAAGCTACGATCGAACCACGCACATTTTCTCTCTATTTTAAAGTTACTCAAAAGTCTAGGCTACACTTGAAAAAGTTAAGGGGAAACTTCGAAGTTATACAAATTAAATTATAGGATAAAAATACTTTAAAAGTATTTAGTTATAGATTTACAGTTCACTTAACTTTTTTAACTTTAAAAATATTATTAAGGATATAAGTAAATTTTATTATTAATTTTTCATTAATCACAATGAATTTTAAAACATGTAATTTAAGGACTTAAATTAATTTATCACATATAAATACTTTTCAAAACTTTTATTTGTTTAATGAACATATTTGTTTCTATATTTTTTTATAGATGATTTTTTTACCATTGAAATTCGCACTTAATCGCACGCACCTTCCTTTCAAAAGGTCTCTCTCTCTCTCTCTATCTTGCTCCTATCTTTATCACCCCCTCTTTTTCACACTCCCCTAAATATATATATATATATATATATACGTGTTCTTATCTGTAAAACATACACATGAATAGTTCTCCCTGCCAACAATAGTTAAAGCTAATTTTGTGGCTTGCCTTTTTGGTTGTTTTGTATTTAATGGCTCATACCTTGAACTTCACCGAATTTTTGCCATTTGTTTTGAACACTCGCACATTTTGTTGTTGCTGTTAATTTGTGTTTTTTTCGCATTTCTATTTCGCGAATGCTGATAGTTTGTTATTGTTTGGCTCTTCATGCGTGGGGGTGTGCGAATTTTTTTTTATTATTATTTTCTTTAGTCTGGATCGTAATCAATTTCGTGGCTGGTGAAAAATAGTTTTTGATGATTTATGTGGGGTGGTTGCCGTTTTTAGAAAGGGGGAACTCGAAAATTTGATTGCCGTGAGTCATAATACATTTCATTTAAGAGGATGGATCTATTTTAATTACTTTTTGCTAAAACTTATTTTTAGGTACTATTTGGGGGAATTAACATATAACATAAAATGTTCACTGTGTTTGCTTATTGCATTTATTTGTATATTAATAAAAGTGTGATTGGGGTGTAATAAGAGAAGGAAATAAAAGAAAATAATAATAAACCAAAGTTATCGAAATATTAAGTCACCTTAAGTTCCCATATTTAATATCAAATTCTAACTATCGTAGATCTTACAACTAATTTCTGTTTGTCTTAAAGTTGGCGGCTATAAATCTTGAGAGTCGCGACTAGTTGGTCACAACAAAGAATATTAAAATGAAGCTCAGCTAATTCCAAGAACCGAAAGTGTTCTTACTACCCCCGATTCCTCTTAGTTTGCCGAAAGGCAAAAAAAATAAAAAGCGGCCATAAATAGTCAAACCAAAAAAAAGGAATGGCGGCACAAAAAATGCGTATATATTTGCATTGAAAATGTTGACCATTCCCTCTCTTTTCCCCCAACTATCCATCTCTTTTACTCCATTCTGATATGCGTGTGTGAGCGATTCTAGTTTTTTTTTCATTTTTTTTGCGTGCAGCCCAAAATTTTTAGGGGCCCCGAAAAGTCCGGCGAGAATTCTGCGTCCAAATAAATTATGTTATTTTTGTGCAAGTTTGTTTTTCGGACTTGGGACGTTGCGTTTGGCGTGAATGAACTTTTCAAGGTGAAACTAGAAAGAATAGTTAAAGTGAAAATAGAGAGAACGTCTGCAGAGGCAGAGGCAACTTGCAAAAAAGAGAACAGGAATTGCTGAGATGAGTGTGTGTGTGGTGTGTGTGTTTCAGCATTGGTGTGTGTGTGCTTGGTAGCGTGTGATTGGGATTGAATCAACAACAACAATCCATTCACGCATGCGACGGGTTTTTTTTAATGCACAGAAAAAAATATTAAATCAAACACCTGTTTTGTGCAAGACATAAATCGGGAAACATAATTTATTTTCAATAAAATTTCTTTGAATTTTTTCAAGTTATCGTTAAATATTTATAATAAATTCCAGATATTTAATCAAAATTCTTTGCATTATTTGAAGCTTCCGGCTTTTATTTACAAAACTGCCAACACACTGCGTATGATTTATTTTTCTACCAAAAGACCACAGTGCGTATGATAATTTTTTCAGTGCATCAAAATTTGATTTGGAAAGAGTCATCGCTTGCAAGTCGACTTTTAGAGGATGGAAGTTGGTGGAGACCACGCACAGAGCAGCAAAAATAGAGAATATCGAATAGAAACTGAGGAGCAAAGAAGAAACCAGCTAAGAACTGCTAGAAAAACTTTGACTTTGGCTTTGGGCTCGCTTTGTTTGACTTTTTCTCTTTGGCTCAAGCTTGTTATGCTTTTGGTTGAAAAGTCATTTTTGTGGGCTCTGTTGTTTCTGCGTTTATTCTTGGACCTGAACTGCCTCATACTTTTCGCCCCAGTATCCCCTGATTCTAAACCACTGATTTTCGACTGGTTGCCGATGCCCTTTTTTTCTACAGCATCCAAAGATTCTGTTTTGTAATTTAGGAAATCATTCACTTCGAAGTTGAGATATAAATTTAACGGTTTAATAAAAGTTTAGAAACATTTTATATATTACAGATATTATCATAATATTAAATGCTTGATGTTTTTACCTAAAATGCAACACTACCACCCACAAACAATTTGTATTATTTTTTGTTCTGGAAAATTTCATCTTGCACTGATTTTGAAACAAGTTGTATATTTTCATACAGGCATTAGGAACTGTTATATTGAATTTAAAAATAGCTAGGGTTAAATTTTAAGCATTGCAACTAATTGAATTTTAGAGCCAATAAATTTATTAGATGCTTAAACATCTACACAATCTCAAGATTGCGTTGAATTGCTAATGATCCAGTTTTATTGATCTAGCCCAACATTAATTTCCTTCACTTCTAAAAATATTCATTAAGTTGAAATTGCGTTCAATGAGTTTTTGTGCTTTGCTTCTTGAAAACAAAAAAAACAGAGTGAATGGCTGGGGCCCACGCATCTGAGACTTCCTAAAACCCCCACCTTTTCTTTCGTTTTGCCAATCAATTTGCCAGCGTTAGAAAAAAAATTTTGGTTAATTAATTGCTTAACTGCCGAATGAACGAAACGCAGCAACAAAATTTATTCAAACTTCACGCAGTTTCGAATATCGTAAAGCTCGATTGTAATTAGTATGCATAGAGTGGAATGATCGCTTGTACAGTTTTTCAAGGTTATCGCATTTGAGACGAGCTCGTCTTCTAGGCCTACAGTTTGCCAGAAAACCATTTATCTATATGCAAATTAGTGGGATTTATATGCAGTATATGGAGAAATATTAATGGGCCTGTCCACTTCCTAGGGAAAAAATGGGTGGGTCTTGAAAAGATTTAAATATATTTGTGATTTCTTTATAAGAAAAGTAAAAGTTATAAATGTTTTATTTTTGTTAGAATTTAAATTTCATTTATTTTCAAGCTTGATTTTTTCAAATATTTGCAAAAAAATATAAAAAAGCACTTTGCATAATTGTGCGTGAAGTCATCTCCGGCCACAACTTTGTTGCTTTCTTATTGTTTCTGTGGGCGGCGCACATAAATTGAAATTTATGCTTTGCTAATAGCTCCCGAATGAATTTATCTGCATAATGAGTGGCATTAATTGAATGCCTGTTGAACGTTGAGAAAGTGACATCAAAATAGAGGAAGTGTTGCAAGAACTTTTTGAATTAATATAAGAATATTTTAAAAATAAAGAAAAAAAAACATTTTACTATCAATAACTTCAGGGGTTGGTTATAAAATATCATTATGAAACAATATATACCAAACATATAATTTAAAACTGTTAAAAATTAAGCACATATTTAAGGTAAATATTATAAGCAGAGATTTTGTCTAAATGAAAACTAACGATATATAGACAAATAAATATATATATTATTAAATTTAATTTTCTTTATTTATTTGTATTAGTATCATTATTATTTAATTCAAAACTGTTAATTAGTATTTAGATTTAAAGATAAAGATATTGTACATTATTTAATTTATTTTTTCTTCATTTATTTGTAAAAGAATCTTTGTTTTTAAATGCTCAACCTTTCTGCAGATCGTGTGAGATCTACAAAATGAGGACAAGCAAAGAGAATTGAAGAATAGAGATTCGCATTTGGGAAAGGAAATGCTCTAATGCTGATTGGTGCAGGCCAGCAACAACTTTAGCGAACCCATGGCAAAAAAAAAAAAATAATAATGTACAAGATACAATACTATAGTAGTACATATAAATATATAGAGATATGGCACACAGACTTGTGCAAACACATGTGCTGGATTTCTTTGAAGTCAATGAACTTTTCTATGCACGATGCGGTAATTTTTTGCCTCTGCTTTCGCGAAATTTCGCTTTGAGTATTATCTTTTTTTTCAGCGCCGATTTATTATTGCCTTTTTTGGCGTTGCTTTTGAGCAGAGTGCAATGACTGCTGACACAGCATTAACAATGATCAACATAAATTAATATTTTGACACAAGCGTGGGAGACAATAAATTTAAACTAATAGGGGGAAAAGAGATACAATTATAGAACACATATAAAAAACTACAATTAAAATTAGTTGCTTATAAATCTGTTAATAAATGTAAAATAAATGTAGGCATAAATCAATGAAAAGTGATAGTATTGTTTTAGTTTTCATTTTTCATAGGCCAGAAAAGAGGTCATAAAAAATCAAATTAAATACACGTTTAGCCTGGAAATAAACATACTTACCTATAGATCTTTTTTATACTTTCGATGTTTTTTGTGTGCGTGCGAAAAGTAAAATTAGAATTTATGTGCGTACGCCGCGAATGGCTAATCATAACAAAGAACCCGAGTAAAAGTTGTTTTCTATTTCTTATACATTCTCTTTCTCCCCCTCCCCCTTTTTCCCCCTTTTTATCACACTCTTTCTTTCTATTTGCTACCTCAACATAACATTTTTGGGGGGGACTCTATGGTTATTCAAGGTCATGGGGGGATCTTGTCAGGCATTAAATCATTTTTCGATCCACAAGCTTAATAAAAAAGTTCTATGTTTTGGGAATACTTTGGAGAGAAACTGGAGAACATTTGAATTCAAACAGATTATTGAATTTAAAAATATGAATGGAATTATTTCTTATTAATATGATAAAACGTTCTGATATGTGGATTATATATTCTATATGCCATATATATTTTATATTCATTGTTTTTTATACCCTTGCAGAGGGTATTATAATTTCAGTCAGAAGTTTGCAACGCAGTGAAGGAGACGTTTCCGACCCTATAAAGTATATATATTCTTGATCAGCATCACTAGTAGAGTCGATCTAGCCATGTCCGTCTGTCCGTCCGTCTGTCCGTCCGTCTGTCCGTCTGTCCGTCTGTCCGTCTGTCCGTCCGTTTATATGCAAACTAGTCTCTCAGTTTTAAAGCTATCTGCATGAAACTTTCCCAAAAGTTGTCTTTCTATTGCAGGTAGTATATAAGTCGGAACGAGCCGGATCGGACGACTATAGCATATAGCTCCCATAGGAACAATCGGAAAAATAATTGAAAAAAAATTATAACTTTGCTGTTTTTTAATTTTTTGCTTTGTTCTTCGACATAAAGCAATGGTTAAATATTTCAGAATTATGGTTAAAATTTCATCAAAATCGGACGACTATAGCATATAGCTCCCATAGGAACAATCGGAAAAATAATTGAAAAAAAATTATAACTTTGCTGTTTTTTAATTTTTTGTTTAGTTCTTCGACATATAGCAATGGTTAAATATTTCAGAATTATGGTTAAAATTTCATCAAAATCGGACGACTATAGCATATAGCTCCCATAGGAACAATCGGAAAAATAATTGAAAAAAATTATAACTTTGCTGTTTTTTAATTTTTTTTTAGTTCTTCGACATATAGTAATGGTTAAATATTTCAGAATTATGGTTTAAATTTCATCAAAATCGGACGACTATAGCATATAGCTCCCATACAAATAATAAAAATATATAAAAGAACAATCAAATAATTAAGCTGCAAATCGTCATAGCTTCAATGTTTTTAAACATATACGCAAGTAAATCATAATTTTAATGTTTTCAAAAATATTTAATTCTTGCGATAGCTGCAAGGGTATATGAACTTCGGCTTGCCGAAGTTTGCTTTCTTTCTTGTTTTTTCCTGAGTTTCTCGGCAGTTATCTATCTTCTAACCAAATTCATCTCCTTCCCTTTATAGTTTCTTAATTTTATTGTCAATCTTTCAAATGCAAAAAACTTGTTCGACTCGGACTTTGATGAATCGCCATCGTTTCTAGTGCGTTTGTGGCCCATCGCGGCTATTATTCATGCTAACCAGTCCCCTGAAATGTTTTTTTACACCCCCCACACCCCTAATTTTTCACATCGCTCCCACAAATGGTAAACCCAATCCCACATATTTCGCTGCGAATTAGAATTTCGAAAACAAAAAAACAAAAGTCTCTGAAACCAAAGTGCAGAGTGCGTGTTAAGAAGGCAGGAAAAACAAAAGAAATATATAAGCAATAAAAAAAATGAAGAACGGACAAAGCTGAAAAAGAAGTTAGACATAGTAAAGAATGTGTAAGATTAACTAGTAGATTACCAAACCAAATGATTCAAAACTAAAATTGTATATTTTACTTTACCAATATATTAATAGATATGTGAAATCAGTTTTTTTCATATTTTCTTTGGTAATGATTTATTATTTTATGTCTCAGTCATAATAAATTAAAACATTTTAATTAAAAGACAAATCAAATAAATAGACCAAACATTTAAAGATATATATCCATATGACTTTAATTAAAAACTAACAAGTTTCTGTACATTAAATGATAATAATAAGTTGTTAGAAAAAATGTTGCCCTTCTTAACTGAGCTCCACTGTACTGCGAACTTTGTTGCTGGCTTCGTGGCGTCGTCGAAATGCGTGTATTGCATCATCAAATTTATAAAAACAAACTACTCACTCACACACACAAAATCCAGAAAATAGCCGAAGGCGTTCGTAAAAAAAAGAACAGAACTTCGGTTCGACTTTTGTGCGTTTCTCGTTGCGCTTTTGCTGCTTTTACTTATTTATTTTGTGTTTTTCCAAACGCGTGCGTATGTGTGTGCGTGCGCGTGTTGCGTATTTATGCTGATCATGGGTGGAATTTTTTTCATACATTTTGCACCAATACAGGGGCAGCTCTTTTGCCGCGCTTAATTGCGCTACGTCGCCTACTGACTTTTCTCCTCTTTTTTTGCCATTTTTTTCCTGATTGTTCTATGCTTTATAGTTGTTGTGTTTCTTTCGAGCATTAGAAAGTGCAATAACCTCGTGGCGAGAATTTCGGTGGCTTTCGAAGCAGTCAACGCTTGACATTTGGACAAGTGGTTTGTTATTTTCTATTTTATTTCGCTAATTTGTGTGTGCAGCCAACGCGGCGTATGAGTAATTTTCCAGGAAGCCCTTTATTTTGTATCGATTTGCACGCACTTGTACAAATAATGTTAGTGTTTCAACTCTTGAAGAACAGATATAACTAAAACAAGTAAGAATATTTTATTTTTATTCTTAGATTAATTTAATGTTTTATATATCCACTTTATATATTTGAATTATTTATATCCATACACTTAGGACGTATGCGTGATTTTCCTGCTATTCAATCTGTGTAATCACTCATACGACATGTATAACAATAGTTTTCTTTTATTAATGCTTAAGCTAAGTAGCTGGTTAATAAAACATTTTCTTTTATTGCTTTTTAATATAATTTATTTCAAGTAGTTTTCTTTTATTGCTTTTTAATATAATTTATTTCAAGTAGTTTTTTTTTAAATTCACACCATATTTCCTAGAACAATTGCCTTATAAATTTCATCTGTTGGCATTAAACGCATAGAGCATCGCAATTTGTTTTAAAAATGAGCTCACTCCGATTCATTTTGGTCGGCACGCATTCATCACCGTCACATGATGCCCAGCAACAAAAAAAGAAATAATAGTTCCCCCTTCTTAATTCATTCCCTTGCACATATACATAGAGTTTAGAACTCGGCAACCATTTTGCACTAAACAAAAAAGGCAATACCTAAAATCTGGCTCCAAAAGTTGTTTACGAAAGTGCGTGTGAAGGCAGAGCAATGAGAATTATTCCAGTAAACAACAACTGCCGCTACCTGCAGCGTCCCAAACCCACACACTTTTACAGAAACTCATAGGCAAACTACCTGTCATTATTATTTGTGCCTCAGTTTGAGTACCCTGTACTTACTGAACATATAGGGCATATTTCTTATTCATATTGCTTCCATTTTTACCTACTATTTGTACTTAAAATATTTCATATCCTTACAAATCAATTTCTTATTTATATTGCATCCATTTTTACCTACCATTTGTACTTAAAATATTTCATATCTTTAAAAATTAATTTATAATATATAGATATGTACATCATATAGTTTTCTTTGAAGGAAATTATATCTATGGTACTTAAAATTCGAGCACTACACTCTGAAGAACATACTCTTGTTGGTAGTTTCCCTTCATTTTGCTCGATTCTCTCTCAGTCACCATATCTTTCTGCTCTATGACATTTCGTTGCTTTTATTTCTTTTGCCAGTTCTACACGCACTGCGGCTGAAGAATCGAAAATGCGAAAAGACTCAATTAAATTGTTGTTATTTCGGCTGCTGCTGACATAAGGCAGCAACAAAAAACAAAAATTCAAATAAAAACGTATAAAAACGTATAAAAAAGAGAATGAAATTGCCTCTATCGCATTTTCAAAGTCAGTAACCCGCTAACCTTGAATGTTGTTCTATGAGGAACCCGAGGCCATAGTGCGTGTGATCCATGATCCGCGTCTGCTTCGTTTTTGCTGTATTTTTTTTTTTTGATAATGGAACGCAGCGGGGTGCTCCAAAAGCTATAGTCAAGATAAATATATATACACATCTGAGTGGTTTATCTCAACATATGTTATATGTGGTGTAGAAGCATATTTCGATGGATCTGGATTTGCCGAATATTGCACCGGAAATGAGTCAATAGTCGGATAAGAATTATCAGCCAGTAGTTTTTGAAAATTAGAATGCAATGAAATATCTATAAACGAAATGAGTTTATTAAATGCTTGACAAACGATTAATTTTTAAGATATATTTAAAATATATATTGAACTCTTAAAAATGTACATAATTTTGGTTGTGAAAGTATACAAAGTATTTTAAGTACATATTTTAAAAACATAAACAACTACTGGTTCTCTTTATTTTTTCCTTATATTTTATCACTTCCGCTTAAGCTAATTAACAACGGGTTTGGAATTTTTTTAGGTTTCCACTTCAGTGTGCAAAGTGCGTCAGGTGCATGACAAAAAGATACGCACTTTAAATTGGAAAAGGAAATAGAAGACATAAATGCGCCTCTCGAATGACAGCTGTCAAATGTTTCGGTAAGTTTGGTTTTTGATTAATGCTTTTTCGGTTATTTTTTGCCTGCCTATAAATTTTGCAATATATTTTTGTATATATTTTTAAATGTTTATTTTTAGTGAACTGCTTAAGAGTCAGACACAAGTGACAAAATATTGCGGTAAGAGCAGAATTGAGGTGGAAGGTGAATAGTATTTGTCTATGGGGTGGTCTGATCTTGGCATGGCAGTTTTTTATTTTGAAATGTGCGTGAGATTATATCCACAAAATTTGTCACAAAGAAAAATTGCTTATAATTTTGTTTAAAAAGGAAAAGGAATTGTCTTTACTTTAGATTATGTTCTATGTTTAAAGTATAAGTTGAGTTTTTTTTATATATTTTAGGTTGGTATGCGTACTTTTGCATGTTTTATAAACTTTAAAGAAAATTATGTCAGATATTTTTACTTTCTCATATATTTGTCCCTAGTAATTTGATTTAATAAAGTTTAAAAACCTATCAAATAACAAATTTGTTATAAATTCTTCTAAGCTTATTATTATATATACTAAATAATTTATTAACTTGAATTGATTTTCTATGGAACGTTAAAAATTTCAATAAAATATCATAGTTCAATAAAATATTAATTAATAAACTAAGTGTAGTAAGATATATTGAATATTTTGTCTCTATAACTCAATAAAATATTTACTAATGGCGCTGTAATTGCAGCACGTCCATATGGGGAAAACACGCTCTTATTTGCGTACCTTCAGATACAGATACAGATACAGATACTCATTAAAACACTCTTATTCAGCCCGCAATCGTATATCTCCCTGGTAATAGGAGACATTGGGCGGGCGTGCCAAAAGTCGCGGAATGAATTGAAAAAGGTTTTTTTCGGGGGGCGTAAGAGGGGAACCCATGAAATTTTGTAAGGGGGAAAGATGTGGGTGGAATTAGACACATACAGACAAATGTTTCATAAAATTTAATTACACATTCACACTTTTGCCTTTTGTTTTGCATATTTTTGTAGGTGTGACAAGCACGCGATTTTCTTTTCCCCTTTTGTCTCCGCGTATATTTTATCCCCTCTTTTGAGTCCCACTTTTGAGCTTCTGTTTTTGCGGCTACTTCATATCTGACTTTGATTTGTTGAGCTCCGCTTTGGACAACGACATTTAATGGTGACAAATGAACGCATATATATATATATATGCTCATATTTATTTTCATGTGCGTGGGCGGATTTCTTTAGCGCTCGGGACCTTCGTGTCTTGGCCTAAACAAGTGCATTGTTTTTTGGCCCTCTTGTCTACAGCTTAATTACAAACCCACTAATTACGGGCCGAGTGTCTCCATGAGTTATGTGATTTTGATTTACAGTTGACAGTCGTGATGTAGTCGCAAAATGGGTGGGTTCTGAATTACACACTGTAGATTAGCTTTCAGCAGTCAAGCGGTAGTAATCATATAAATCAAAAAAAATATATACAAAGTTAAACGATGAGATTAGAACCCTTGTAAAGAAATCAAAATTAACCACTGTCATTTGTATTTATTTTGATATAAATATTTATTATATATATAGGCACAATTCACAGTTTCTTGAACATTTGTAAGTCCTTAAATAGGGTAGCTATAAAATATTTGGAAAGTAAGACAACAAACGATTAATACTTTTTATACACTCAATATAAAAAATATACAATATAATAAATAAATAAATAATTATTGAAACAAATTGTTTCATTTTTTTGTAGAAATGAAGATATAAAATTTTTAAAACATTTGTTATCACTGTTTTTATTTGGTAAACTACACATTCTTAAAGCTAAAATCACATAATAAATTTAGTTTTTAAAGGATTTTGAAAGCCATGATTTTAAGACGATTAAGAACATTAACAAGATTACCATTTAACCTAATTATCCCATAACAATTCTATGACTATAAAAAACGAGCTTCAAAAACCCTCTTAAGAAACTGACCTTGCAATGAAAAATATTTGTAAAATGACTTCATCGATGTTTGGACTGCAAGTTTTTCTTAGTTTTGCTTGTTGCCTTTTTGTTTGTTCGCAGATCAGTTGGAAACGCAGCTAGAAATGAGTGACCTTGAACACCAGCACACACACTCAAAAATTACAGACACGAGCATTATTTTTTCTTAAGGGCCCCCATATCGCGCTGTCTCGTTCTCGCTCTCCAAAAAGCCCCATAAAAATGCCCTTCACATCGGAACCTCAACAACGAAGTAAAATCAAGAGAAACAATCGACATCTTGGTGTTGTTGTTGTTGTTTCTTTGCTATCAATGCGTATATCAATTAATTTTATTGTTGTATTTGCTGGAGACCTTAGGCCCTTCAATAAAATGTGTGTGTGTTTTTTTTTCGGACCTACTCATTTCCGCACTCAGCATCGAACACGTTTTCAAATACGATCTTTTTGGTTGTGCGCGATTAGAGCTGTTGAAAAATGATCAACACAATATCTTATAATTTTCGATGGCTTTTCGTTGAGAAAATGTGTAACAAAGGTATCGGTGAAGGCTAAAATAGTCTAACAGCTACGATAATCAAATTGAACTTTAGGTGAAACTGATATAGACTCAATTCTGATACCGATCTAAGCATTTTTTAATGGTTTTATTGATTTGGTGTTCATAGAAAAAAAACAGTCAGTGATAGTTTATCCAATCAAATATCTTAAGTATTTATTTTGTTGAAGATGAAATTGTTAGGTCAAATATGCATTTTTTTTCGTCTTATTAGATTTTCTTAAGTTCTATATCAAAGTTATAATTTTTATTTAAACTATCTCTAACAGCTAAAAAGAATCTAATAGATTAACAACAAAAATATGAATTTGAATGAACGTTTAAATTCCGTTTTTTCCCCTTTAACTTGCAACACATTATAAATGGACAGCTTCAATTAGGAATGTACAATATTTAACATAATTTATCTGGGAGTCTGAACACCTGACTGGTGTACGCCTTAAAAATATTTGGTTGTTACCAAAATTTGTAGCGTGCAATGATTTTTCAAGCACTGCGTCCCTCCATTTCCTGAGCTGTTAAAATATTTAAATTGAGCCGTAAACTTGTAACCTGTCGGCTGTTTTCAAGGTTGGCATTCGATTGGCCTCTTGATGGATTTTTTTTGGTTTTTGGTTTCGGTTTGTGACCTCTGGCAGTGCAGGGCCATTTAAAAACCGTTTGAATGTCCAATGCACGTGAGTCGTTTTTGGTTTTTTCTTGTGTATCTGGTATCAATATCAAAATTTTACTTAATGCGCCATTCGATTAACTGAAGCTTTTGTTTGGCCAAGTTTTATGATCTCATGCATTTCATTACATGATGATTCGGAACCCGATTTATGACCGAGGAAAAGGGAAGCCAATCTTGGTTTATGCACGACTTTGGAGGCGCTTAATAAAATTCAATAAATGGCGGGGTCAGGTAAACAAGATTTAAATTACTGTAATTAAGCGTGTAAACTTTAATTGATATTTGGAGCATCGAAAAAATGTTGAAAGTTCGTGTTTGGGAAGTTAAGTTACAGGAAATACATTAGATATGATTTTTAGTTGGGCGTTTGGATAGTTAAAATTGAAATTGGATTAGTAATTTGTGGTTTAATTCCAGGAAATTCAAAATTATAGGTAAATTTAAATAGTAATATAACCAATACAATTTTGGCTGAAGAAAATTAAGGGCTTGAAGATGTTATGCAGTTTTTAAAAATATACGTATACTTAATTTGTAAGCTTCCGATAGATAAATTATAACAAAATTTAATATCTTGTGTACAAAATCAATATAGATAGAATTTATCTTACTGCACCATTGAAAAAAATGTATTATGTTGTTAATTAGAATTTTAATTGAATGCCAGACCTGAATTCTCATATTTTCCCTGTGTCATTCCAATTAAAAGTCTGAATTCAAAATGTAATTAACCCCTCCATATGAAATTCTAACTGTTGCCTTTATAAACGAACATATTAATTGTAAAGCTAATTGAATGGGGCTTGCTATAGACATATAGCATACGATATAAGTACATAATTACATAGTTAGTGCCAGGCACTGTATATAGTTTGCACTGCAAATACAAATCAGTTGCGTAAATAATGCGTAACCCCACAGAAAAAAAAAAAAGCAAGCTTGTTGGGGATTTATAAACTACAGCCAAGCATTTTGATTAGCAGCTGCAAAAACTACACAAAAAAATGTCAGCAAAAACATATATATAAAGTCGCTGAAAAAATGCGTAAACGCACTAACCGAAAATCCGACTGCCAACGAAAAAAAAGCGACTGAAATTCGTTTGTCGATGCGGTGCGTATAGCCCTGAACATAACCTTGAGTTGGGTTGACTTATGTTTATACCCTTGCAGAGGGTATTATAATTTCAGTCAGAAGTTTGCAACGCAGTGAAGGAGACATCTCCGACCCTATAAAGTATATATATTCTTGATCAGCATCACTAGGCGAGTCGATCTAGCCATGTCCGTCTGTCCGTCTGTCCGTCCGTTTATATGCAAACTAGTCTCTCAGTTTTAAAGCTATCTGCATGAAACTTTCCCAAAAGTTGTCTTTCTATTGCAGGTAGTATATAAGTCGGAACGAGCCGGATCGGACGACTATAGCATATAGCTCCCATAGGAACAATCGGAAAAATAAATGAAAAAAAATTATAACTTTGCTGTTTTTTAATTTTTTGTTTAGTTCTTCGACGTTTAGTAATGGTTAAATATTTCTGATTTACGGTTTAAATTTCATCATAATCGGACGACTATAGCATATAGCTCCCATAGGAACAATCGGAAAAATAAATGAAAAAAATTATAACTTTTCTGTTTTTTAATTTTTTGTTTAGCCCTTCGACATTTAGTAATGGTAAAATATTTCCGATTTACGGTTTAAATTATATCAAAATCGGACGACTATAGCATATAGCTCCCATAGGAACAATCGGAAAAATAAATGAAAAAAATTATAACTTTTTTGTTTTTTAATTTTTTGTTCAGTTCTTCGACATATAGCAATGGTTAAATATTTCAGAATTATGGTTTAGATTTTATCAAAATCGGACGTCTATATCATATAGCTCCCATAGAAATAATAAAAATATATAAAATAACTATCAAATAATTGAGTTGCTAATCATCATAGCTTCAATGTTTTTAAACATATACGCAGTAAATCATAATTTTAATGTTTTCAAAAATGTTAAATTCTTGCAATAGCGGCAAGGGTATATGAACTTCGGCTTGCCGAAGTTTGCTTTCTTTCTTGTTTTGTAGTTGTATTTTGTAGGTGTTGTTGCTCTTTTTATTTAAAGATTCGTTAATTTTTTTTCATAAATTTTTAGAGCTTTTGTCGAACGAAATGCGTTGGAGCGGGATGGAGAGCGTAAAAATGCGTTACGCACATGAACAAAGCTATGAGATAGAGGCGAATCACACAGATACGGTATATTCGGTCACAGATACAATTCACACATACATATACAGTCATAGCTATAGGCGCATGGCACTCGAAGGCAACCAATAAAACAACTAAAAATTATGCGTCTACGAAGCTTTTTGCTTGGAATCATATGGATTTTTGAACAATCTGCACTTCTTAATGAATTTTGTAATTTTTAGTGGACTTTATTTTTTTTTTTTAAATTCAAAGCAATTGTACAACTTAAGCTGTAAATTAAATCATTTATTAAAGAATTTCGAAATTTTTTATGATCTTGATACTTTGGAAGATTTTAACAGCTTAAACCTAAATTTTAGAACATATAGTATACATTTTTCTGTTATTTTTCAAAAGTCTTCGAAGAAGCTCATCAGCCATATCACCATAGCCGAATTTTAGGAATAGAAGCCTATGACTAGATCTACGAAAATGAATCCCAAAGCAAATGGCGAATGACGAGGGGCCGAAAAAAGACAGAGGACAAAAGACAGAAAACAGAAGACATGGGGACAGCGAAATCAAAATCTTTTGCCGAGCGCATAAAATTCTGCGTGCGGTTTTCTGTTTCTTCGACCTGGGCTTTGGGCTTTGAGTTTCTGAGTTTTTAGGCCCAAAATACTAGAGCCCCGAAAAAAACCAGAAATACATTTTTTGTTCAAACATTTGTGTTGCCAAGCGTCAGTGAGTTTGTCTATGTGAGAGGCCTGAAATTGGTTGGCTTTATGTGGGCTTGAGACTTATTTTTTTTTTTTTTGTTAACACAACACGCATTTTGTGCGTAAGGTCGACGCAGCTTCAGCGTACAATAACCGGTAATTATATAGCAAAATATATACACACACGCGCATTTATTTAGTTACGTATGACTGCAAACTTGGGCCTGAGAAAATCTCTGAAAGACACATCATCAGCACATAAATCTCAAGACATTTCCGCATTTCAATCGGTTAGCAAATGTTACAATGTTAATTTGAAACTTTAAATTTTGTATGCAATTTATTGCCTACGAAAATTGTTGAATTCCTAACGACTTAACTTATTCGAGCTGCAAACCAACTGAACGAATGCGCAGCACACTTTTGTTTTCGTTCAACTTGACGAAACCCGATGCACTCTTAGGTACTTTTGCTCTCTTCTCTTTTAATTGGCAAAAATAAGAGATTTTGGCAGTTGATAAATTCATTTTTTAATTCAAGCGTAATATTTTCATTATAAATCCAAATAAATTAAAAAAAATAAATAAATAATTACTTTAAATTTTTTAAGAATGAAATAACTTAACTTTGTATTGTTATTATAAAATATCAATAAACTAAGTAAGATAAAGATTTTATGCATGGCGGAAAGTAATTTTGAAAGTAATTAAAAGCAAAATCTTTAGCCACTTTAATTCCATCCCTCTCGCTTTAAAACCCCCACAATATAAAGCCAAAAACTCATTATCCTTATTGATCAGCCGACATTTTTTTTTCTTTATGTTGTTTGGGGGATAAGTTTCTGTCAATTGTCCTTGTTGTTTGTAGTTGTCATTGGCATTATTAAGGCGACAATTTGTGAGGGGCTGGCCACGAGAATTGGGGCTAAGTTAGTCCAGAAAGTACTTAATGTATTGGCTACCATAACTGCGCCCCTTCCACCCAAAAAAAAAAAAAACAAAATCTCAATTGAAATTGAGTCTTTTGTATCCCTCTGGTTTATTTTGTCATTGACTTTCGCTTCCTGCCTTGACTTTGGCTTTTGGTTTACTGGGAAATGTGTGCCACATGTTAATGTCTTTGTGCGATTTCTGCAAGGACCCCAGATCCTTGAGAACTGTCAGTACAACTTTTGCCTTTGACAGCCTTGTTTTATTGCCATTTTATATTTTTGACATTTATTGGCAAGTTGTTTTTTGAAGTGTCCCCTCTCTTGATCAAAACTTTTAAAAAACATCTAAGTGGAGAGCTTTGTTTTCCCATTTCAGTTGACTGTTTTATTGGTTTTCGCCTGGGCTATGATATAAAAAATGTATTGTATTTAATTAAAAAAAAACTTTGTATTACTGATGTTTTTGAAAAATTTACTTCAGAAAAAAAAAGAAGAACAAGCAAATTACGTGTGGTTAATAAGGTAAACATTTATAAAAATATATAATAAAAACTTAAATAAACACTTAAAATTAAAAAAAAATAAGTAAGTACGTTAAGCAGTTAAAGCTAAAATGTTAAAATGTTTAAATACAAAAACTTACTTAAACACATTTTAAATTCGTTAAATAAATTGTCTTTTTTTCCTTATTTCTTATATAATACCTTATTTCTTTTCATTAAGCTAAAGATGAAATAGCTTACTAATTATTGATTACATTTTACTTGCATTTCTAAGGAAATATAATGTACTTACAAGCATGTGGCTTTGTTGTGTACCTATTTGATTTAATGTTTTATATATTTAAATACATTATTTTGGTATTTTCTCTATCATTTAAATTATATCATTTAAGGTAGTGTGACTTAGATTTACACCCAACTGTTAGTCAGCTTTATGACCATTTCTTATTAACGCCCATTTACACCCCTCTTAAGAAGAGTTTCCCCCGTTTTCCACAAAATTCTAGCTATCAGTCGACTGGCATCGAGTTAAGTCTCCCCTTATTTTCTTGGCCACCCCTCCATGCAGTTTGGGGAAAGCCAAAGCGAAATTCTTGCTGGCTCTATATTTTTTTTGTTTTGGCCTTTCGCTTATCAATTTAATGGCCAACTGGCGTCAGCGGGGGCAGGCCAAAAATAAGGAATCTCCCACAAATGTCACAAACAGAATACTCTAAGGGCAATGTCAAAGGACACAGTGCACCACAGACACAGATATGTGGGTGTATATATACATATTATTCGGGCCGTGAGTTAACCATTAAAACCCCTCGAAACGCCTCACCAGATCCCCAAAAAAAAAAAGTTGTCAGCGTCGCCAGAATGCAATAACATTGTCTGGGGCCACAGAAAAGTAGGCGAAAAACAAGTCAAAGATTAAAAACAAGCGCATGAGAAAAGCAAAAAAAAAAACAAGGAATAGAAATACACACATACAAAAATGTATATAAACTATATAGATGAGATTTGTGCTGTGTTATTTTTATGGGTCGTCAGTAGGCGCCAGGATTCCTGCTTCCTAGCTCCATAGGCTCAATATAGTAGTTCCTCTGCTCCTATTTCTCTGGCTTTTCCCCCAGTCAGCGATTTTCCCGCCTTCACATTTCACTTGCACATTTCATTCCGTCTGATTGGATTGCTTTCTGGTTCGGTTTTCGTTTTTTCGGCTTGGATTGCCTGGCACTTCCTTTCCCTTTCAACTGCCTTGTTTTTCACATCATTTCTCCTCTTGGAACTAATTTGAATGAATTTTTTTTTCTTTCAATAGGCATAAATATAGCGTTCATTTTCTTGACTTTATTATCATATTTTTGTTTGGCTAGATTTGGTAAGGGAAGAAAACTGTTATAATAGTTAAATGTTCAAATATGGCAGCAGAAAACAACAAAGAGGAAACCTATAAAATAATGACAGGAGAAGCTATAAAAACTAATAGTAGCTACAAATTTTACAATTATTTGTGATTTAATTCCTAATGTTGTGTATATATGCCGTATAACGGTTTAAAAATACGAAATAATATTATAATAACAATAATACATTCGAACAATAGAAATGTGAAAATTTCCATGTTTATATGCAATTTCAGTAAGAACCCAAACATAAACAAACATTAACTACAACTTAGTTCAACACTTATCTTATCAATAAGCCGATTAAAATCTCATTTCGATTACCTTTAGCGATAAAGTGTCTAGAAATGCCCAAACTTAATACTATCTTCTAGCATTGAAACTATTTTTCTTTGACCAACCGACAATCAGCCAAAATGACCATTATGACCACACCTCCTTTAACCAAAATTGATGGGACACGACAACAAAAAATTATAAATGAAAACGCAATTTTCCTATAAAAAGATCCATTGAGCCGCATGACAAACCCCGAAAAACGCAGCAAATAATTAAATTATTTAATTTTTGTAATGAAATTTTATTTCACTTGTGCGCATAAGAATAGCAAAATATTTCATGCATGTTACCCACAAAAATTTCCATTAAAATGCAATAAAAAAAGGAGGGTAGCGTAAAAGGACAAAAAACTAACTACAGTCGAAACAGGCACACACAAATTTATGTGAAAATAATAAAATTAAAAGGGAAATTTTCGTGGGCTGGCCGGCGTACCACATGGCGTATGTGTGCCTTGATTTTGAATGCCATTTGGCCATTAGCTAATAATGTGGAGGATGGGGCCAAAAGTGGATGTCCTGCATCAGCAGGTGACCTGCGTGCTCAAACAAAGAATTATATTACGCATACGCCGCCTTGGTTTTGCTTTTGTTATGGCTTTGATTATAGTTTCTGTTTTTTTTTTATTTTTCGTGGGCGCAGCTACATATGTGCACGTACTAGAAAAACCTTTTGCTGAATGTTTGATATATGATTTTGTTAGTTAAGAGATTTTTTTACGCATTGTAGTGCATTCTATGGGTATATTTGCTAACTTATTGTTTACTGATGAAAATTTTGCGTTTTATCAATTAATTTTAAAATAATATTAAAGCGAAAGAGTATATTATTCTTTAAGATATATTGTAAATACATTGTAAATTAAGTTAGTAGTAAGTTAATAGAGAAATATCTTATAATTTATTATTTATAAAGCTAATTATTCAATATTTAATTCATTATTATTAAATATTAAAATTAAAATGTATACTCTTAGTATTTTAACTTTTCAGATATGTAACAATTTCGAAGAGTGGACTTATTCGTTTTCCAAAAGTCACATACGATTTGTCCCCACTTGTTTGATTTATTATTACAATAGTTTTTACGCACATTTTCCACATTTCATAATCCACCATCCTAGAAATGCAAATTAGTATAATTATGTTATACTTTCCGCGTTGCGTGAAAAAACCAAAAAGAGGACCTGATGAAAGGAGGCTCAGGAGTGCAGCCAACTCTCATACACACCCTTTTGTTTTTTGATTTATGAGATTTCTATGCCTTCAGGCGTTTTTGATTAATTGCCACTCAAGCACAAAAAAATAAACAAAAAACCAAAAGTAGTAAAATGCAAAATGGTCAAGCCCAGGCGAATGTAATTGTGGAACTTCGTCTTGTAATCAGAAAATTACAAAACTAGCTACATTTCCGGCATTTACAAGGCAGGCAGAATGACCTACCCCATAACCCAAAAGAAAACCAACCGAAAAACAACATGAACTGGCATACTGATGAACAAGAAGCCGCAGCGGCAACAACAATGGATCATTAATTCAAATGCTGCCTGGACCAGTTCTTGGGCTCCAAAACTTACAACAAAGCCAGAAGGCAAAACGCGAAACGCAGAAGCCATCAACATGGAGATCGCAGCAGGCAGAACCAACAGACGAGGGGAAAAAAATAAGGAAGTTTAAATAAACACACTATATACTAAAGGGTCAGTTAATTAAGAAAACAAAAAAACGTACATCTACTGAAATATTATAGACAATTTTGTCTTTTTAATAAGTTGATTTAGTTATATGTACTGAAATCAATTATGTTTCAAGTTTTTCAATCATTGTTTTTATAAAAGAATTAAGAAATTTAAATTAATTTCGTTTTGCATTTTAAATCAAAATATTTATTAGCATTTACAATTCAATTTTTTTTTATTTTCATAATTTTATGGAGTTCTCAGAAATTCTCAAAGACAAGTTCTTGGTTTTATATTTTTTTTTTGTATTTTTAACTGCAACTAAATTAATGTGCAGCACTGTAGGCATGGCCTTTGAGCATGGACCCCCCTCACTCATTCAAAATTTAATGCGCACGCATTCCAGCCTGTGCTTTGCTGCTGTTGCTATTCTGCTTTGCGCTCTGTGCTTTGTGCTGCCATTGCTTTGCGCTTTTGCTTTTGCGCTGACATTCGCTGCGATGAGGTAATCGGCAAAGTGCGTGCGTGTGCGTTTGTGTGCGTTTTGTGTGCGTTAGTGTGTGAGCGAGCGAGAGAGAGCTTGAGTGCGTGAAAAGAGTGCGGCTCTCGTTGCACGCGCCAAAAATCCAACGCACCCTCTCTTTTCCCCCCCCGCCCCATCTCGCTCGCTCCCCAGCAGATTATACGGCCCTTTGACATCCCATAAATTTCATGTCCACGCGGCTCGTCGACAAAGATTAACAAAAACTAAAAAAAATACTACAAAAATAGCAACAAGGCTACTACAACAAATTTCCAAGATTTTATATTTCTACAATGTCGAAAACGTGTTTGTTTTATTTTGTTTTTTTTTTTTTTGGGGCTCAACACTATTTTTGCATTGCGGGAAATTCTGTTTAAATTTGGCTTTTGGAGCTGTTCACACATCTGATTATGTTTTTGGAGATCGCCTCGTTAAATATTAAATTTTGTATGGCAAATATTATTTGTTTTTGCTTGTTTGATTGAAATCGTAATAAAGTGTTTGATAAATGATTTTTAAATACAATTTTAATAGGCCTGCGAATAGGGCATTAATTTGTTCAATCGATTAAGTTGTAAATTTCTGTGGGTCTAAGATCAGGGGATCATTGTATTTGTAAATGGTCATCGAAAGGAGATTTTAATTTTGAAAAGATTGTAAATATGATTTATAACTAATTATTAACTACGAATTATTATTTATCATACTAAGCCTGGATTTCAATTTGTTTCTGTATATATAAATATATTTTGTACAATTAAACTCCGATAATGTTATTTTATTGAATATTTAAGATATTGAATACCATTAATATTTTTCTTCAAAAACAAAAATTTACTTTAGTGATAATCAATTTCCTTTGCACTTGTTAAATGTATATTTTTTACATATTTTCGCCATCAGTTCGATCGCCATTTTTGCGCATCCAATGAGAATCGTTTGTTGTTGTTAAAATGCGCAAAAAGCTCGTTTTCACACAGATACTGTAGCTCACCCATACACTCACGATCAATTGGCGCATACAAATGCAATTCTGAAAAAGACAAGGGGGTCAAAAAGAGATAGCAGCTGTGTGCAAAAAAATTGCAATGCTTTTACGTTCTATTGCCGTCCTTTTCTACCTCTTCTAGATCGCTCGGAAAAGAATAACCAAAGTAATTATGTACAAATTGACAGACATATGATAGAAATACTTTGTCTTTTCTGTCTTACTCCTAGGCATGTAATAGACAAAATGATTGATTAACCTGAGCCCAAGGGCTCTTGTATCTTTGAGATGCGCAAATATATGTATATATACCTATATCCCATAGTTCTGCGCGCTCGCCAAAAGTCATTAATTTGCAATTAGTTCGCAGGCGTAAACTGTGCACGCGTGGGAATCGAAATTGCCTGCGATTTTCCCCAGTCGCGGCGAAACTTTTAGTGAATCTTCGGAGGTCTCCACCCCAGAAAATATTAAAATGAACACATAGCTTCACTAGAAATTTGTTAATCAGATGGTGCTTGAAAAATTAATAAAGCAATTTGCTTAGTAGGTTGCGTTTAACTTGGCTTAAAATGGAAGTCATTTAGCGTTTGCTTTTACAAATAGGTACACGGTTATGATTACTTTTTAAAGCTGTACATTTTGTAGATACGTTAATTATATTTTCGTCTCCTTTTTGTTAAAATATATTAATTTGTAGTTTTAACTTTATTTAATTTTAACATTTACGGGGCTTAGAAACTTATTTTTGAAAAATGTTCAAAGAATTTACCAATTTTGTATAAATATTTCGTAATTGTTAAAGTGAAGCTTAACTGCACA
Organism: Drosophila elegans; assembly: GCF_018152505.1. Taxonomy (NCBI): domain Eukaryota; kingdom Metazoa; phylum Arthropoda; class Insecta; order Diptera; family Drosophilidae; genus Drosophila; species Drosophila elegans. The sequence continues at coordinate 18,590,328 of NW_024546167.1, read as the reverse complement.
AGATTTAAATTTAATATAAAATATGAATATATTGTTTGGTTGATTTCCTCAACTCCGAATCTATAATTGTTCTCTTGGCTTCAGCAGCATCTTCCGTTTTTGCGTAAGGGCATGCAAATAATATCTTCCTCAGCAGTATTTCCCGCACAGATTTTAATATTCACAATTGCCTTTTTGCCTGTGGATTGCCGCCCCCGCCCCAAATCAACCCACTTTTGCCCCAACCCCTCGCCAATATCTTAAACATCTGACACACAATTGAATTCTTCCGGTTGCTGTTGCAAGCACAAAACTTTACGTCATCCACCCCCTCCATGAGGTTTTTGGGCCCAGCAATTTGGCTCAACATTTACAATTCATGCATAATAAACAAATAAAGAAAATGTTGAGAATTGCCTATGAACATTTTGTGTGTCTCTCTGTCTTTGATTCGGAATTTCAGTTGTTTTTCTCTGCCGCTGCCTTTTGTGCCCATTAAATTGTGCAAGTCTTTTTAACTTTTCGTCTGCATAAAATAAATATAAATATAAGGGAAGGGAAAAAGCGGAAAAACAAAAAATAAAGCCAAAAAGAAAACTGGAAAACCTTTGACAATTGTGGCTATTAAGTTGTTTTCGGGGTTATACGCTGGTCTTCCGTATTATACCATTTTTTGTTGTTGTTTTCGTCCTCTTTGCGTTTTTAGTTAATTTAATTTATGGTTAATTGGTTTGAAGGTCCTTGTTTTTGGCCACTAAATGTGATTTTATTATGATGTGACAAGCCTGAGAGGATTTTCTTTTTGCTTTTAGGGTGTTGTACGAAATAAGATTATATGGAGTGTGAACTTGAAAGGAAATTCGCAGTTCTACAAATTTAATTTAGTATTTTTATTACAATGAGTTCAAAGTTTATTAATACTGTAAAAAATGGAATCAATATTTATGTGTTTTAATCATTTTTAACTTTCAAGAAATAGTTACCGTAAATATATTATTTCCCATAGAGTAAATATATTTAAAAAAAAACATCATTTTAATTGTGTTGATTTTTCTGCCAAGTACCATTAACACGTTTAATGGAATAGCTATTTTTCCCGCTCAAAATATCACTCTTACATAACTTGCTCGGTGGTTGCACACGCACAGCAGCAAGATCGCCAGCGATTGATAGATTGCATTCAGAACATTTCCCAATCCGCCCAGTGGGAGGCAAGGGCAAACACAGAAAGAAAAACAACAATCGGGCCGAAGATCAAAGGGAGAACAGCAGCAACATCAGCAATATACGAAGCTAAAGCGGCAACATCAGCGCCATCGTTGCAACATCCACCAAAACAAAAAAAAAACACACGCACTCGCATTTGGATTATATGCAGTGACCCAATTTTCCACTCACCAAAAACGACATCAACAAAAAAAAAACCAGAAGCGAACTAAAAAATTGTTGTTCAAGTTTGTATGTTAGAATTGCATTTGAACAAGGGGAGGAAGTGAGAAAGGTAGCGAATGTGAACTGCAGCAGTCACAAGCGGTCAAATTTGAGCTACAGTGGGTAAAACACAACAAAAACTATGATATCATATACAAAATAAAATAAAGGTCTTACAAAACTAGGCATTTTAACTTGAAAAAACAGGCCTAAGAATGAAAGATCAGCTTTTATAAAAAAAGGAAAAGTTGTTTATACTTCTGTGACACTATAATTCCCAAAGGGTTCTAACGTTGCACAGTTAGCATATAAAATTAAAGCACTGTTACTACGTTGCTTGAATTAAACTGTTACTCAACAAGCTTTATCTGATTTTCACTTAAACATATTTCACTGTACCTAAATTCTATTTTGCATGCACCACCAGCCGACCAACTGCTCACCTCTCTAACACCCTGCACCACCACCTTTCCCCGCTTTCCACAATCGCGTCGCTTTGTCTGGGGTCTTTTTGGGTTGGCTTTAGTTCGGTAGTTCAGTAGTTTGGTAGTTTGCCATTGCTGATGATGTGTATCTGAACGTCTAACCTATCTCCACATCTAGTCGGAGTGTTGCTGTTGCTGCAGCGACAAACATGCGTGAGTGACCCAGTTTTTCCCCGATGCTCATCATTAAATTACATTACCCCTGCCCTGTGGATCCATCCACCCGCTGTTTGCTCTAATTCACATAGCCCTGTGTTTCATTCAGCAAATTTCGAACATATTGGGTGTTCTCTCCTCCTCGGCACAATGGCTGGAATGTATTGTTAATGGGGTTCACTATTGTGTTACAATTTAAAGTGCCTAAATTCGAACTTGGAAAAGTCGAAATCAGTGCAGGTTTAGTTTAAATGAACATTTATTGGAAAAATAAAGTAATAAAGAAAATTAAAGCATTAAAAACCTAAAAGTGAAAAAGAATTTATTTTTTAAGAATTTAGAAAACTAGTACCACAAACATTTTTGCTAAAGCACTTACACTTTAAAGGAAATTATTTGAAACATACTAAATTATTTTAATTGCTTCTTCTGATACCAGGAAGTATAAAATCGCTCATATGGGACAAAAATGAAATATAAAAATCATTCTTTTTGTATTTATAAATTTGGAGAGTTAAAACTAAAAACATTCTTTGAATAAAAGTTTATTTGTAACAGAATCGTTTACTTCAGTACTTGAAATTTGTTTTAGTTTTAAAGATCCTTAGCATTTCTTGTAATTTCTTATAATACGGAAACAAAATATTGCTCATATGCAAATGATTGTTGTCAACCCACTCAAGTTCATTCACCCAAATCATAATAATCGATTCGCCGGGTCGCGCAAGGTAAACAAATGAGGTATGCAAAAGAATGGGTATAGGTAAAGAAACCTTCTTAAATGTGGGTATGGGTTTGGGTATGGGTATGGGTCGAAGGTGAAAAGGCAATCAATGTCGTCGTGCTAGAACTTTGGCTTACATCCTGGTTTCTTTTTATACTATATTTTGCAGTGCCTCCACCCCTTTTTGCGTCCCCTTATTTTACTACCGATTGCGGGTATTAGAGCATTCAACTTGGTGCCGAAATCAGGACGAGAGCAACAGGAGTTTTCCCCTTGACAAAAGCCGAGCACAAAAATTATTACATTAGCCAGGACTTTTCCGTTTTCCCCGTGGGTGGCCTGGTCTTTTAAGGTAGTAAAAATTATGTGTAAAATGTCCTTGAAACCCTTTTTTTATCTTTTGTTGTCTGCTTTCCTTTTCTCCGCATTGTTTGTTTTCCTTCGCTCATTTTCGCCTTACTTTTGAATGAATAAGTGGACTTTTGAATGGGAGGACAGGCTTAAATGCGCAATAATTTTTGGGACTGCGACACAGTTTTTCTTTTTGCAGGGAAATTTTTGTTTAGTTTTTCCTTTCGAATGAAAATGTATATTTAGCTGATTTCAAGAAACATTTAATATTAATTAGTTAATAATCTTTAAAAACAAATTTTTTAGCAAAAGAAAAAAACAAAACTAGTAAATATTTTCAATCCCATTTTCATAATTTTCAAGTGCTTAAAAATTATTGTTTTTTGTAAAAAACACTCTGCAAAATTATTAATTTCAACAAACAACTTTAATCAGTATAAAAGAGTTCGAGGAAAACGAAAGAAACCCCATTTGCTTATTGTTTTTAAAGATACATTCTTAATCTTAAGTTTCTTCATAAAACTGGTTCCAGAGAATTGAAATCAAATAAGAAAATATAGAGCGGTACAATCGATGCAGTCGCAAAAAGTTAAGAATGCCCAATCCCAAACATAAAAAAAAAAAAATAAAAACGAAAATAAATAAACACCCTGCCACATACAATTACATACACTCACACAATCGAAATTCAATGTGCTGGCAATGCTACAAAAACAAATGATATCATCTTATCTGAAATCGCAACAACATTGATATGTGAAAAGGGGGTGGAGAGGGGGTATAATTGGTGGGTAGGGGGTGTAAAAGGGGATGGGGTTTTCAAGTGGGTGGGATGTCCATGAAAAGCAAGGCGAATGTGTGAGCATTTGTTTGTTTGACAGGCATTACAAACACAAATGCCAAACCAAATGTCAAGCATAACATTTATTTTTGTGCAATTTTTTGGAAGTCCCTAAGGTCCCAATTTTCAATAACATAATTAAATGACTGGAAAATTTATGCATTGATAGAAAAGAGCAATTTCTTAAGTGCAAAGAAATGTTATCCAGTGAAACAATTTGAATTGCTTTAATTATTATCCCAAGCAAATCAAATTTCTTAATATTAATAAATCTAGGCTCGTTTTTGGTAGGAATAAAATGCATAAAGTCGATATATAACAACAAATCTGTTTTCAATTCAATTTTAAACGCATTTCTTTTGTTATAAAATGAATTTTTTGATCAGTTACTGCCTATCTTATAAATACAATTATATACCCTATGCAACCATATCGCATAACCCCCAAAAAGTAATACCCTTCATGGGCATAAAAATGCAGTATACACACATAAAACAGTGTGTTTTTGGGGAGTGTTGTTGTTGTTTTTGGATTTTTTTTTGGCGGCCCCAAAGCAAAAGCGAAAAGCACAAACAAGCAAACATATTTATATACAAAATACACAAACAAACAAATAAATATAGACGTGCAAGTGTATAGGTATATAAGGCGAATGTAATTGCCAAATAGTGTACATAGGCGAGCCTACGCACTCACGCACACAAACAAACGGATGGAGAAAGAGGGAGTAAAAGAGGGAGAAACAGAGAAAGAGAGGGAGAAAAGGCAGCAAAAGCAGCGCAGCAGCAGCAGCAGCAGCAAAAGCAAAAGCAACTTTGCAGCGACGTCAGTTTGAGTACATAACAAATAAATGCTAAAATTTCACGAAATACCAAAAAACGCACACCCAAAAATGCGCGCACACCAATGCAAACACACACACAAGCGCAACGCACGCGCCCCACACAAATACATAGACACACAGTATCTGTGTGTATATGGAAAAGCATACAAACGCAAGCTGCAAAAGTGCGTTCAAAAACAGAATTTTGGGCTGTGGTTCGGCAGCCCAAAAAGTGGAGCATATAACGCACAACCCCTCCCTCCCTTTCGCCCCCTTCAACCAACCCCCTCCCAACTCCCAACCACCCACAAAAATGCACAGAAAATAAAGAAAACCTAATAAAAGTATACAAAATTAAAACATTTTTTTAATGTTTTTTAAGAGACAGTAAAATCATAATTAGTTCTATAACATTTTCAAGAGCTATAAGTATTAATTTATCATGATATCGTAGACATAACAGTAAAGATACCATAGGTCCGGGTTCAAATCACACTTAAGTTCTTACCATTGTATTTACTTTTTTTTTAATTAAAAACAAAAAACGTTTAACTATTAACCTTAAAAGTAAAAATAAAAAAATTATTTTATTACTCATCCGCCATGTTGTTTCAGTTTTTTTTTTCTTTGTGTTAAGCCAAAAGTTGTGTAGCTAAGCAAAAAGTTGAGTGATGAAGGGATGGGGAAGAGATAGGCCCAAAAAGTGCGTGCAGTACTGCAAAAGCAAAAGCAGAATGAGAGCCAAAAGAGAAGCGGGTGACCAGGGGTGGATTTGGGGGGTGGGAATTAAGATTAGGGGGGCGCCCAACCAAAAGAATGCAGTGAATCTTTCCCCAACGAAAGGGTTTTGGCATAGTGACATAACATATTGAAGTCGTTATTTTCCAGAATCCTTTTTTTTTTTGCTTAATTAAATTAATTCCCTTTCATAATGTTTAGGAAAGAAATGTTTTGTACTTGCGGTCTTATTTTGTTAGTTTGAAAGGTTTTGCACTTTAGTTTTAAAGACTCTAAAAAACAAGCCTACATTTTTTGTATGAAAAAGGACCAAAAACTTAATGTTGGCAATTAATTTAATGGATTTCAATCAATTTCGTTATTAATTGCCCTGCAGTTGAAATTCCGTCCCTGCGACATGCGTCTGCTGCCGGCGTCGCTGCAGGCGCCGCAGTCGGCGTCGGCAGAGCGGCCATTGAATGCTGAATGCCAAAAATACGCAATACACGCACTCTCTCACACACCCACACACAAATGCTTGTATGCACATAGGCGTTGCATTGGTGTGCGGAAGAGGCAAAAAGCTTTTGCTAGTTGGATTTTTTTGGGCAGCAGCATAAAAGCAGCGACGTTGGCAGCGCAGTCGCCACTCCACGTGTTTCTTGAATTGCGTAAATTTTCGGCTGCCCCCCTCACCACCCCGACCCAACCCCTTTGCGTCCAGCAAGCTTTCATTGTCATTGTGTGTGCATAAAATGGCAGCAGCCGCTCTCTCAAGAGAGTGAGTGCGACATGCGCTCTCCATTCTTTGATATTTTGTGGGGGGTGGTGGGGAGAGGAATGGGGAGCCGCCGCAAAAAAGCTTCGCTCTTGCTCTTTCTCTCTCCCATTTTCTCTCACTGCAAAACCAAGGCGCATTGTTATTGTTTTTGGCATTGCTGCACTGAAAGGAAATGTATGCTCTTTAACGAACAATTATATGATTTTTATTGTTTCTTCACCTCTGCTCTTTAATTTTTCTCCTTAATTATAACAATTATTCTTCGAGATTTATTTAAAAATAAAAATATTTATCTGATGTCTTAAAACTCGTTTTGCTTTTGTTTCTTTGTGTTTTTACTATTTTTGCCCTTACTTCTAAAGTTTTTGTTTCTGCGTTTGCCGGCAGTTAAGAATCAACTTTTAATTAATCGAAATAAATGAATAACTTTTCAAGTTTTTTGATTGAAATTAAAATGTAATTGTTTCGATTCTACAGGAATTTGATATTTTTCTGTAAAGGAAATGCATTCAAAAAAGGGATAGTGACACTTGTGGGAATAAGGGAAGTTTTTGGGTGAAAAATGTCAAGCATTTTGAGGGTTTTTGTTCGAATTTCAATGGTTTGATCGGGAAGATCTCAAGGGTTATGCAAATTTATCCAGTATTTTGGTGAGAACTTCTTATCTTACAAATTTACAAATGCATTGTTTGAATTCTTTTTAACTGATGGCGATTTATTGTCGAAGAACCCTTCAAAAAAGATAGTAAAAAAAAAGAAATTAAATCCTTCGGTGCATCGTTAAACAAACCCAAAAAAAATGCAATTAAAATTGTTTTAGCATTTATGAAACCCTTTTCCTTTATGCCCATCTTAAAGTGGTTTGCCTATTATTGCATCTAGTATTTAGAGACCACCTGGATGGAAATATCCCGCTGCGTGAATAGGTTAAGACCAAGTTTAGGTTTGCTTTTGCTATTTCTGGGCGAGATTTCCCTAAACATTTTCCACTTGAGCGGAGTTCTCCTAAATTACCTCATGTCCTTTGCTTTATCCTTATGCAATTGCGCCTGCAAAAGAGAGAGGGAGAGCGCGCGCGAGAGAGAGAGGGAGAGAGGACGAAAACTCACCCCCGGATTATAAGGATATATGTAATTTTTATCCTGGGGCGGCAGTGCATACACACAGAAAAAGGCATGCAAAAAAGCGATTGCAACCGGGGTTATCTCTTAAGCCGCGAGTAAATATTGTACAAAAAAAAATTGGTAAAAATATATATTTGGTTTTAGTGCATTATCCTTTCATCCATATTCATTAATCCTAATTGGAACCCTCCAATTTGTCAATTGCAAGTTACTCGCCTGCATTCCAATTGGATTAATAGCCCAACGAGAAGAACCGCAAGTGGTTGTCTCTCTCTCTCGGAGAGCAAAAGAGCTCCGTTCTCCCACACAAGTGAGAATAACTTTTGCATTTGCAAAAACAAAACCACACGCACATACACAGTTGCATGCCTCTCACCCACACCAACGCACTCTTATGCGGCGGGGGCGAGGGATCCAATTGGAACCAATGCAAAATGGGCGCACTCTCTGCGGCAGCGAACAAAAAAACAACAACAAAAGTCTCTGCTCGCATTTCTTCCTTCGCAAAAGCAAAAGCAAAGCACGCAGCCGAAACTTGTTTGGATTTTTCGACTGCGACTGCGACTGCGGCACAGCTCCACTCAATGCACAGTGGGGCAAATAATAAATATAGGTTTGAAAAAAAATGAATGAGTATACTTATTTATTATATAATTTAATTGAAAGGAAATAAGTTTTATTGTTTATGAAAAAGTCTTTTGTTCAAATCCAATTAGGCTGAGTTGTGGCACAAAGATTTTTGAAAAAAATTTAATTTTTGGTTGCAAGTCTTATATGTTTAAAGGGCATTTTAGTAAAGACTAAAATGGTTGCAAATGGTTGATAGATTAATTGCAATCAGCCTGTGTTGTGGCCAATTCAAGCAACAAAATAACACATTTTAACAAGTTTAAAATGTTATTTTGCTATTTTAATTGAAATAACAGTTTAAGGTGGTTGTCTACCACTTTGCAGAGAGTGCTGTGTGTTTGCTTTGCTGCGTTTTTGTGCTCGCTCTCTTTCCCAGCCGCCGACTGTTGCTTTTGCCCTGCCATTGCCGTTGCCTTTGCTTTTGCTTTTGCTTTTGGTATTGGTGGTGGCTGCCGCTGCTGCCGCTGCCGCAGTCGACGTCGCTGCCCGCCGGCTGATAGGCCATAAACGAAATTTTGGAACACAACGCTCGTCTATTCGGCTCTAGGTTTCGGTGGTGCTCGCAGCTCGAAGCAGCAGCAGCAGCGTTTTGTGTGCATTTCGCATTCGCATATTCGCCTCTCGTCTCTCGTGCAGCAGAAATTACAGCCACAGGAAACTAAAAACTAAAACTCTCAAATTTCGAAATTCAGAAACCGACAAAATTCAAACGAAACCGCTTAAAAGATATATATTTTCTCACTCGGAAAACTGCAGCGGTCAAAGTGCAAAAAAAAAGCAGAAAAGTGCGAAAAACTTTTTTAATTATTATTTACGTTTTGTTTGTGTTTCAACGAGCAAATACACAAAATAACTGTCCAGTGTCAAATGTTAAGTGAATGTGCGTCGTGAGTGTTGCAAAACGGTTTTTCGACCAGTGATTGGAAGGTAATTTTGAGTAAAACTAAATAATCACATTAGAAAAAAGTGCAAAGTAAAGTACTTGTTAAAAACCGAAGTACAATTGCAATTTTACAATTGTGAGTGCGTACTTGATTTTCTAACAAACTCATCACAATTTTTGGGGTGTGCGTAAGCAACTCGAATTTCAAGCGGCATAAAAACGCAGCACAAAATGCGATTGAGTAGGCAAAAAATAAAAAGCGAAAAAGCAAACACAAACTGGGAAAAAGTGAAGTAAAAACTTTTATGCATAACGAAAACGTCTGCATTTTTAATCAAGCAACAACAATAGAAAAATAAGCAAAAGCAATAGCAACGACAACAACAACAACAACAACAAGGGGAACATGGAACAATAAACAACCCTCCCCGTTTTCCGCCTCCCCCTGGAATCAAACAAGGCGAAATCCCAGTGAACTGAACCCCTTTTTTGCACTGTGTTTTGGTGTTTGAGCGAGTGTGTGTGTGTGTGCCAGTGTGTAAAGGAGAAAGAACAATTAAGGGAGAATGAAGGAAAGTGCAAGAAGTGCAAGGAAGAACGAGAAATGCAATTAATCGCCAGGACACTTGCTCAATAGCAAGATGCCAGTGTTGAATTACTGTGAATAAATTTTTAAAGATGTGAAAACCTTTTGAAGAAATACATTTGACTATAAAAAGCTTATAAACATGTTAAAGATTGTTTGACTTAAACAAAATGAATAAAATCCCCAATTAAAATCCCAAAGATTTTTAAACACGAGACCGGAAAAGCCGAAAGATTAAACATAAAAACTTAAAATCTGAAATCAGGCGTTGTATTTCTCAGTTTGTATGTGCACACATGTTCCCCCTGTCCCAGAATATTCAATTCCCAACGCCAAAATAAAGTGTTTTTGGGTAGCCTGTGGAATAAAAGACATTTGCCAGAAGGCAAGTGGGAATTAAAATCCGAAAACGACAATATAAAATATATATGCTGCGATAAGTTTGCTGATAAGAAAATTGTGTCAGAAACAAGATGTTCTGGGAACACTTTGCACATAATGATTACTTAAAAACTTAATTAATTGATTTCATGGAAAGTGTGACAAATGGGATTTTTATAATTTAAAAATATATATTTTGCAAGTTAAAGAACCAACTATAGACTACTATATATTTTTAAAAAGAGAGCATTTATTATAAAAATATATATATATTTGCTTGTTACTCTTTCAAATTCCACATACATTTTCTAATAACGATTTTCACCCGTTTATTTATATTTACAGCTTAATGTCACTGTGAAAATGCCTCAACGAGCCAATCACAACACCAATTTGAGCAACATCAAGAAAAACATTAAACGACAACAAAACCGGCAAATGCTACAAAATGCCAATCAAGCAACACATTTTGAACATTTAACCCTCTAAATAATACACAATTAAATTGAAAATAATTTCGTGAAATTATAATAATTCAATTAAAAATTGAACTAAACAAAAACATTTTCGAAAATCAACGCAAAATTTTAAAATTGGCAACATAACTTTTGGTCTTTAATCAAATTCAACAAAATAGTAAATCAACAAAAACGATTTTTGGCAAAGCTGCGTGCAACATAAAACATCAAATAAAATAACAAATTTAAATTATCTCAAACGTCCACACGTGAACATGTTTTGCAATTAAGATGCAAAACTAAATAAAATCAATGTAAATTTTTTAAATCAACAAAAGAATATATAAAACAAAACCGTCAGCAAAGAAAACCAGCCCAAAATCAGTTTAAACACCGGAGGGAAATCTTTTTAGAACAAACGCAAAAAACCGCAAAAATTTAAGCCACCAAATTGGTAAACTCTTCAAAATTATTGGTTCGGACATACGCAATACTAAACACAGCAACACAACAACAACAGCAGCAGCCATAGCAACTGAACAACAACAACAACAGCAACTACTACAGTGATCACTACAGTAAAAGCAACCTACAGTAAAAAAGCAGCAAAGAAAACGTGTGTGTTAGTTTGCATAAAAATTTCGTTTCGATAAAAAGCAAAGCAAAAATATTAAGCAAAACAAAAAATTATTACCAATCGTAATACATGTATTTATAAAATATATATATATACCTATACATATATCTATGCTTACAAATTATATCGAAGAATATTTGGTAAACAATTTTTGATAAACAAATCGAGTATATATACTTAAATAATTAGCAACAAAACTGAAAAATAATAAGAACAAAAAACGTTTGGCAAAGGAAGTGCAAGAAGTGCAGTTTAATAAACTAAACAAAAAAACTTATAAATTCAAAATTAACATTTGTGAAAAGTTTTACAATTGAGGATTCTGGATTTGGATTAATACGAAAATTTGCAATTGGATATTAAGGTGAGTTTTATAAAGTTGAATTTAAACAATAACTTAATAATAATATTTGTTATAAACTCCAGCAAATCTTGATTAACAAGTTCACTTTTTATAAGTAATCAATCCAATTTTGCTATGTATATAAAGATATTTTTTTTTACAACTTTCTGCATTTCTTAATGGCTCTTAAAGTTTCCCCACGCACGAAAAAGTGCGTAAAAATGAAAAATGTTGTTTTAGAAAGTGTCCACAAACATTTGCAAACAATTACAGGTAACAGCTCAACAAAAAAAAAAAAAAAAAAAAACCGCCTCTAATTACAATTATAATTTATGCAAAAAAAAAAGAAGAAAAACATTTTTTGGTCAAGAGAAAAAATTGTCTACGCACTTTGCGTATGATTTATGACACTCAAAACTTGGAGTTGCATATTAATAACGAAAAAAAGCAAAAGTTGCTTGCTTGACATTTCTACATGTGTAGATACACACACAAACACACACACACAAACTTTAAAGGGGTGTAGATACTTTTTAGGGTTGTGCATAAATTAAAAATATATTATTTCTGCTTCTTGACGCTGCACAAAAAAAAGGAAGCCGAAAAAAGTGCGTCGCAGTTGGCACGCAATATTTTCTGACTGCGCTGCCGGCGCCGCTGCCACTTTGACCTACTTTAGCAAACGCAGCGTGTTCCAAATTTTGTGCGTTGTGTACTTTTTTGTACCGCTCGCCCTCTCTCGCTCTGGCCATCGCCCCATCTCGCTCGCCCTCGTTGGGGTTGGCCCGCCATTGCGTGCGCTTGAAATTGTAGTTTCTGTTTTTGTTGCTGGGGGTCTTCCGCATTTAATTAAATGCACAACAATTTTTTTCTCTACTTTTTTTGGTTTAAGTTTTTACACGGAAAATAATTGAGCAAAGATTGTAAGCTTTAAATTAGTGGGGGATTTCTAATAATTTTGATTTGTGATTGAATTATATTTTAGATAATTTGAAAACAAAATCTAAAATATAATTTATTTATTTGAATATAATAGAAAAAAAGTTCAAAACAGTACAAAACAAAAGATACAAAAATATAAAACACAAGTTGTATCTACAAGGTATTTTTCCTAATATCTTATTGACGGCAAAAGTATCTTTGAGATGTTTTACATGATATCTAAAAGATAAATGAGAGTTAAGTTATAAATATTTAAATTATAAAATATACTTTTATTGAACACTTTTGATCGTGAAAAGTATCTGCGAAATAGTTTTTTTCAATTATATAATGTGTTAGAAAATATTTGAATTATTATCTGCAAGATGAATTTTTTTTAATTATATAAGGAGTTATTAAATATTCTTATTATACGTTTGAAGGAAAATACTGTCTAAATAATATATTGTATAATTCAATTTAAAACATTACTAATATACAAAATTAATAAAAATCATTTCTATCTGTGTAGCCTTTGTCATAGCTTTTTGTTTTAGTTTTTCGTCTGCTGCATTTTCCCTTGTCGGAAGTGCTGTGGAGTTGTTTTTGTCTGCCGCCCTTTTCCATTTTCCTCTGCCTTCTCACGTGCATTTGCACAATCGTTAGTGTTTTTTCTAAGAATAAATTGTCTTTGGAGCAGACTGCGCGGCTTCTCCCTCTTCGTCGTCTTCAGTTTTTTTTTCTGTCTATGTTGTAACTGACGCAATGCAACCGACTTCATTATTTTCTTTTTTATTTGCTGTTTTTGTTGTCGGCACTTGCGCAAAGTGTCTATGATATGCTCTTAGCCCACAGTCAGTCAGCCCCCCGCAAGAACCCCCATTCATTTTCCCTACAAAAGCCGAACGCATTTCGGTTCTCTTCTTCAAATTGTTTAAATTTTATGACTTGCCACTGCAGTTGCTTGAATTTTAATGCGACCGATTACCAAGAAAGCGAAACAGAGCAACAGCGTTGCAAGAAATTGTCAGTTGCCTGATTGTAATTACAGTGGTTATAGCCGAGTTTTTTAGGGATGACGAAAAATAGACGATTGAGATGTTCCAAATGCATTTATTCTAGGTCTATAAAAACAAAAATACATGCGTGAGAACGTTTAAATAGTTAATATATACATTTTGAAGTTAAAGATATTTTTGGAAAGTTTACAGATTTTCGACCTTATAAGCATACTTTTTGAATTCTGAAAACCATGCAAAAGTCAAAAACATACCTTCATTTATCTATGGAAATCCCTTAAATATCATAAAGCTTAATTTAACTATCTTTTTTCATAATTTTATAGACCATTAAAGCCAAGACACGCACTTACCTTGGCCTAGGGCTGCCAAAGACTTAAAAAATAAGGAAAAAAACAAAATGAAACTTACACGAGACTTGATAATAAAAATTCATATGAAATAATCGCTTTTATGAACTGCTAATTAGGCTTATCAAAAAAAATGTGAGTGAGCAAAGTTTTTTTCGGCTGCAAAATATGGTAGAAGGTAGGGCTGTAAACTGGCTAAGGCGGCGAAGGGGGCGTGGCGGTCTGCAAACCTGTCAGTGTCAGTCAAAGTGACAAATTTTTTTTTCTTTTCTGCGTTTCCATGCCACTTAAACAAAAGTTAAAGAGAGAGAGAGAAACCATAGGCCTAACTAAAGAGTGAATGAGATAGTGGGAGAGCTTACACATTTTTTGGGAACTTACAGCTGCGGTCAAAAACGTATTCTCTTTTAACCAAAATCACTAATCTTTAAAGACATCGTTTTAAATAATAAAAATTACAATTTTTTTGATTCTATTTTAATTCTAGAAAATTGTTATTTGAAACGGATTTATTCGTATTCTTTTTGAATTAGATATATGTACATATCTAAATAACATGATTTTAAATGTTACAAAACAGACTTGATTTTAATATTTCTCTGAAATGCATGTTATACCTGGCGCATTTGAATACTTATTTTGAACGCTGCTGTATGTGCAATGTTTATTGGGGTTTGGCAAAGTCAATTCGTGTTTTTTGTACCGTTTTTCGCTAGTTTTGTGGGGTTTTTTCTGGCCATTCCCCAGTTGCTAATTGCCAGTTGCCTTTTGCTCCACTTCGCCACTCACGCATACACTCACACACGCAATAAAAAAACGAAACTTTTGCATGCGAGCGATGTATTTGTGTGGGTGGTAAATGTATTCGCATATGTGTGCGTATCCATGTGTGTATATGGCCGAATGAATACTTTGCACAAATAGAAAACGCATTTCATGGGCGGACATCTTTCGCCCTTTGTCTCTACCTCTCTTTCGCACTATTCCCTCCTCTCTCTCTGTGTTCCTCTTTTTTTTGGGGGGCTTTGGTTTATCTGCATTGAACAGTTGGAATGTGTAAAGTTTCATTGCCATTTCTGCAAGTGTGTATGTGTGGTGGGAGTCATTAAAATGGCATATATGACGTGGATGAAACAGAGGAAATTGTGGAATCTCAACCAAAACACACTGCACAATTGTATCACTCATATTTCAATAGTTTTTTGCGGTTTTTTGATCAAAAATGCAATATTTCTAGGGAGGTGAAATATAAGTTAGTTGTTCGATTCAATTTTTTTCTTTGAACCAGTAGAAGTGCAATATTGCTGATGAAATTTTGAATATTTTCAAATGTGTCAAAACATTTTCTTTTTTTAAAACATAAAAACCATGCTAATCAAAATTCCGTATAAATAAAAATATTCTTTAAAAGTCAGACATCTTAAAAGCACAACAAAACCAATAAAAATTAAATAAAATTGCAGGCAGACGAAAGGCAATAAAAATATGTCAATTTAAAGCCTATTACATCACAGTTCGCCAGAACTAAATGCTGATAATTCCAAAATACAGAATAAACGCGCACAAAATACGCACAGAAATACAGACACACATGCAGAAAGGCGCAACAAATAAATAAAATACAGAAAAAATTTATACAAAATTACACACAGGCAAATGTAAGTCTGTGCTATGTACAAAAATAGCAAACAAAGAAATAAGCACATACATAGGCCTATGTACACTTGTCACATTGCCATCTCTCTTCCGCAATTCCAACTATCTCTTTTTCGCTCTCGGCAAAAAAAATTCACAAGTTGCATCCAAAAAAAAAAAAAAAAAACGAAAAACTGTATAGCGTGGCCTACAATTAAATTGGCTCAAAGTGCGTAAGGGGCAGCCTGCACAGCAACAAAAATAAAACGCAGAAAAAAAAGAAATAAAACGGCAGCAGCGATAGAAAAAACCTTGAGCTGGCACAACATAATTAAAAATGTGCGTATACGCGCACACTGATAGGCCCCAAAAAAACTCTGACTACAAATACAACTAAACTTTTGCAGTGCGTAGAGCTTTTCCCGCTTCACAAATGACATTCACGCGCAATAAATATCAGGCTATACTAGCCAACCCAAAAAAAAAAATCATGAAACCAACAACAAAACAAGGAAGTCTAAAAATGGTCTCAGAAGCACTAACAAAAACCTATAGTTTGTAGGCCTAATCTAAATGCAGTGGGAGCAAGAGAGATGGGGAGATCTGGGGAGCTTTACATCAAGCATTTTTTGGAAGCTTTTCTAGGCGCCACGCTCATTGGGGAAAAAGCTTTTCAATGCGAAGATCATCAGTTTGAGATACAGATAGATTGTGAATCTTAAAAATTGTTAGTTCTAATTGAGAAATGTATGCTTTTTTCAATCGAAGCCTGTTAAAATAATTAGTTTCAATATGTGGATTGATTGGGGATCAATCAAAATAAACTATAAACTATACATTTATGTAAAACTTGCAGAAATTGTAATCAATATTTCGTTCCAAATAGATTTTAGCTTAACCTAAAACTAAATGCTTCCTCTTATTCATCTATAGAAAAACTAACAATAGTGATTAAAAAAAAAAATACCCTATAATTTCAATCTTAGTTAAAATGCAATGGTGACACAATTCCCATCTCCCTCTAACGAAAGGAACGGAACCGAAATGATTATTTAATTGGAGAACCTTCAGCCTCTCCAATTTCTTTTTAATAGCAGCTAATTATGTCAAGTATAATACACGCAAACACTCCAGAAAAGAACACTCAAGACACATGCAACCCATACATAATTCCCTTAAATTGCCGCAATCTGTAAAAAATCTGTTACTGTCTCTGTCACACGAGATGTTTTTTTTTTATTATACTTGATTTTTGTTAGCCCTTACTTTGTTTTTGATGCGTTTCCACCTTCGATGATGCCACTTCCTCTTCTGTGTTTTCCTCCTGGCTTTTTCCCCATCCTCTAGCCATCTCTCTTCCTCCAAAGACGCTTGATGAGTGCACTCGGCGGTAGAAAAAAAAAGCGAGAAGTGGAACAAAAAGCACAAAAGAAAAATGGTTAAGGAAATTAAAAAGCATAAAAACAACAACACACAGCGCCAGCTTCCGTTAAAACAAAGCGAACTCAAGTGGAAGAAGGAACAAAGAAAGCAGCAAAAAAAAGGGTTACCAAAAACGAAAGAGAGAACACATATGCAGCATTTACCGTTAGAGCCCTTCGAGGGCGTTCTTTCTTCCGCCCCATTCTTGTGGTTTTTTTCGTTGTCGTTTTTTGTGTATTTTTTGTATGTGCTTCTTTGTTGCTTCTTTGGCCGTTTCTGGTTCGTTTGGTATGCAGAACTTCAGAACTTTGGATGGTATGATGATGCACTTGGCTTGGCTCAATGGGAAACTAATCATCCAAGGAGCAGCTTATTTGTTGTCAAGTGGGAGGTAATTGTAAGATTATAAGGAACAGTTTTTGGAGAGATAAATGATGCTAAAATCAATTCGAAAATTATAGTAATTGTATAATAAGCATGCTTTTTCATAAGCATGCTTTTTTATTAAGGTTTGTCATTTGATATTTAACAATTTTTTTAAAGCCAACATAAAATAACAAGTAAAAATACTACATTTTCTAATTTAAACTTCAGGATGCAACGTTGTAATATTTCGCTGGCTCTATAAAATGCAGTCAAGCAGGAATTCCACCCCCAAAAAACGAAGTCTTACATTGTCTTTTGCCATACGCTTCGCTGAATCATCATATGTTTGGAAGTCACACTTTCGGGTATAGTTTTTTGTTTGGATATAGGTTTTTCCCCGCGCCCAAATCTCGCACAAACAAAGTAACAATGCATTTACGCAAGTCTTGCACTTGGTAGCCCAATGATGATGATGTTGTATACCAAGCTTAATTTATGGATTTTCTCAGACTTCTTTTTCGGTTGGGCTCTTCATTTGGCGTTATGCGTGGGTGATTCTCGCTACCTCGAATCTTGTGCAAGGTGTTTTATTTACATTGCGATGACCGCTGATAAAACACATTTAAAACCGACCGCCTGCAGTGAAGTCTGTGTTTCTTTTTGTTGTTTTTCCTTAGTCTAATTAAAATGCACCAACTCGAGTGCAACATTTTTATGGACGTGATTTACACAGGAACCAGCTACCACGAAAAAGAGTAGATTTTTTTTCATCGTGGAGGTTGAGGCGCAACCATGAAATTGAATTGCTACTTTGAAGTGCACTCGATGTCAGTGGATGGATGGGCCCGAAAAGGGTTAACTGCACACATGGCTGCACGGCTGATAGACAGACCCCGAAAAGCGGTGGGGGGTTAAGGCCGAGGTGTTGGGGCCTTCACAACCTCTGGGCCACCTAGTTACCCACACTAATTACGGCAAAATGCAGCCACGGCAACGTCGCATGTGCAAAGTGGAGAATTCTATATTTTTTCTACCGATTTTTTTGACTCGTTGGATGGACCAAGTTCATTAGAAGTGTACATGAAAAACACTTGCTATCATTTTTTTGATACATCATTGATTGGAAGTAGGAAAATACAAAGTGAATCAAGCAAAAACAAGACTAATTGAAAGAATTTTGTTTATTTTTGTTTTGTAAAAGTACTGTGAAGTTCCATGTTGTTGCCTAAGATATAAATAATAATAACTAATATAAATAAATAATTATATCATATTATTAGTAATATAATTATTTTTTGGTAAAGCGATTCAATTAAAAGAATAAAAAGAAGATATGAAAAAAATATCTTTTGATTATTTAATTTATTTAAGAAACATTAATTAAAGCATTCTTATTGTTGTATATAAATAACTATTATTGTATTAATACTACAATTTTAGGGAACATGTTTAATCTTCAATTAAAGGCTTAGTTTATTTTACATATATCTTTAGTAAGAAATACTGTTTATTAACATGATTTTGTTATTTCTTCATATTTTTTGCACATAATAACCTAAACAAAATGTACTATAATTTAATTTCCTCTCTATTTATTTTGCAGGTAAGCAGTTGTGTCTTTGTTCGAACTAATTGGGACGTACTATGGCTTAACGTAAGTTCCTTCCACGCTATAATTGCATAAAAATTTCTCATTTCTAAGGGGCATTTATTTTTTTTCTCTCTGTCGTATTTGTTTTGCATTTAAGTCCAGCAGCCCCTTGAGGCATTTTCCATTTGCCAGGGCTTTCCCACCGCCACCAACGCCCTTCTTCGCTTTTCTCTGGGATTCCTGACCATAAATTTTGCAATTAACGACAAATGTCACTTTGTCTGGCCGATGGCGACGTAGTCGACGACATCCGACGACCGTTGCAACAACCATTTTGCAGAAAGAAGTGGGAGGTTCGAGGCTCAACTCTTTTTCTTTTTTGCTTATACTTTTTTCTTTTTTGCATATATATATATATATATATGTATATATTTCTGGGTGGCCAGAAACGAAGAGCATTGGTTGAATGCTTTTAGCCCGGACCAACGGAGCATAGAATGGCCTGTGAACCTGACACCCAACATCCCACCACCCAATATCGCACCACCCACCACCCACTTACGGTCTGCTCGTCCTGCAATTGCATTAAAAAGCATAAATTTACTTTAGCCCAGGCTCTCGGAACGTTATAAAATCCATTTATGCACTTCACTTGCTCTCTTTTTTGCATGCCAACCACCGACCTGACCCACACCCACTTTTTGGGTGGTTGCATGCTGGTCAGACTTTTCAGGACCCAGGTCCTAGAGTTCCAGGTCCTCTGCAATCTACAATAATTTCTGATTTCTTTCCTTTTTTTTCTCTCTCTCTGCCGTTCCCATTTTATATTTTTGCTGCCAATTTCTGCAGTCCAGGCTAGCGTAAAAGCGAAAAAGAGAAGGGAAAAAGCTATGCAATTTTTACAAAAATTCCCATCCAAACACGAACCCACTTTTCCTTTTGTTTTGTGTTGTGAGGACGATGATGAAGTTTAATTTAGAAACGACCCTAGTCCGAGCCTCAGTTTGTAGGGATTTTCTTTATTTTTCTGCAGCACCCGCATAGCAGTGGCTTGCAAGCCACCCACCCACCAGTTCCTTGTTTTTGAGCCACTGCAGCCACTCATAACCACCCACTTTTGAGGTCGGAAAACTCCTGGTGCATGTGCTAAAGAGTTGGCCAAGGAAAAGTTTCGCAAATTGTTTATAGAGAATGTTTTAAATGCTGGTTTTTGTTGAGGAATTTCGTTTGCACTCTTTTAAGCTTAAATTAGGGGCTCAAATTCACGAGTTTTAAAATATATATTTATTTCTGGAAGTGACCACATTCTTGATTTAAAATTTATTTATTTTTAGATTGGGAAGTTTTAACTTTAAAAAAATAAAACTTTATTTATATATCATTGAATTCCTTTTAAAAAACAAGCCTGCAAGTTATGCAAGTTAAATTAAGTTTATCATTCAATTATATGAATTTTTGAGGGATTTTTTAACTTAACTAGTTTTTTATAAAAAGCTTAAAGTATTTTTAATTTTTCACATGCATATACTTGTTTATAAATATTTCTTTTGGTATATTGCAATTTTCCCACTGCTTTTCAATTGTCCAGTGGCTGTCTTTTAGTTCGAAATGATTTTTCATTTGCATTCTGCAGTAGGATTATTGTTTTTTCGTGGCTTTCCTATTTTTGTTTTAGCAGTTCCATTGGGCATTTGCCCATTCATTAATCTTGCTTTCTCGTCCTGTTTTTTATCTCCTGGGCTCATCTCCCTATAGTTTCCACCTCTGCCTATGTGCAGTTTTTGTCCATTTCCGCCTTTCTTTTTTGCTCCTGCTCTAATATAATTTCGATCGAGTCCACGTATGTGTTGCCTCAAAACTTCATTTCCTTTAGTTTTTCGGGGCGTGGCTGAAAATACTGCAGTTCCCCAACGCCCCGTTTTCCATACCACTCGTTAGATAAACAATCAGCAAACTGCAGCAGCAGCATAAAATAATAAAAGGAGCAAAAATTTAATTCCCGTTTTTTGGGTGTTGTATTTCCTCTTTGAAAGTTTTTGTTTGCCGATTTTTCTCAGCTCTAGAGTGTGTTTCTGTGTGTGTGTGTGTGTGTAGGATGTTTTTGTTTGCTTGCGCTTTTCTGCAGAATTTTCGGCAATATTCCATTAATACTGTTCGGACCAACGGGGGAATTTCGGGGGAAAAGGGAGAACTTTGTTTGCTTTGTCAGTTGCGCCAAAGTTTTGTTGATAAATAAATTTTTTAGCGATAAATTGGCAGAATGCAGAAATCAATTTTTACCCTTTGTATGTGCTCTGCTGCATAAATAAATCATCAATGCATTGGGGGAATTTCGTATTTTGCCTTTCGGGTATCGAATTGCAGTTTGGTCTGCTCCGAAAAAATAAATGCTGCCAAGCGTAAATGAAAATCTAAATGGAAAATCCACATGTCAGTCTGCATTTTTATCTTAAAAAAATAGAGTTTTATTTTCGCTGAAGGGGATTTATTCTTCAAATGGAATTTGAAATGGAATTGCATATTAATTTTGATGGGAGATTGGTTGGTATGGTAAAAAGTTTGGTTATTCAAATGTTTATTTATAGTGTGGAACTCTCATAAAATATTTATATATTCCGTGCTCTATTTAAATTATTTTGAATTATATATTTACAGAAGTTGGTTTAAGATCATAAAGATTTTTCTAGATATGAAATGCCTACAAATTATATACATTTTACGACGTCTATTGCAATTGAAATTGACTTAACGGAGTGGTCAACCCTTGTAAATGTAACCAATCAAAGCCCTTTTTAAACTTATAAATTTCTTTTCATATGTACAATGCAATAGATCCGTTTGTCAGAACTCTCAAAAAAACAAAAAAAGCCTTTTAGTCTAAACTATTGATGAATACTCAAACTCTCACAGACCGAAAACTAAAACCTTTTATCAAAGATAAATAAAACGAAAAACCGTTTTGGGGGTGGAGTATTGGGAAAAGCTGCATGCGACAAATGCAGGCAAAAAAGGGCGAAATGAAAATGGGAAAACCCAGCATATGTGAGGTTTGAAAAGGAGGGAAAGGAGCAAAAAGGAAAGCCTCTCGCTGAAAAAGCCAATGTGCAGTGTGTATGCAAAAAAAGGGGGGTGGTGATAGTCTGCCTCCCTTAAAACAACTCTTTCTCCCTCTCTCTCTCTTTCGCACGCTTTCCTGACTCTGTCTCACTCACCCACTCCCAACTGCAGTCGACGAATGTGAAATAAATTAAAATATTTTTATCTACACTCGTGCACGTAGTCGCCTCCTGCAATGGAAATTGCCAAAGTCAGCTGCAAAAGTTTTTCCCAAGCTTTGGAGTTTGGAGTTGCAACCCTCTGCGGCAGTTTTTCATCACCTACTCACCCCCTTCATTCAATTTTCCCTCTTGCTTTGGCAAAAGTTTTGTTTTTGCAGAGTTGCATTTCGGGTTTACTTTATTTGTTGTTTGAGAATTATTGCTGCATCGCGTTGAAAAAGGGTTGCAACTGCAGTTGCTCTTGCTCTCTCCCTCACTCTGGCTATTTGCCTCACTTTCTTCCAGTGATTTTCCTACTCTTTCGTTCGCTCTGTCTCTGCTTTATGGCTTATATGTACATATGTGTTGTCTGCTTTTTGGCGCATTGCACTAACCGACTATAAATGAAATGCCGCATGACGGCGACCCCCAAACTTCGCCCATTTCCTTCTTTTTTTTTTTGGGACACCACCCCCTTTTTGGATTTCCTCTTTTCTCATGCAAAAAAGTGAAAGTTTGTGCTGCTCCTTTTTTGGATTTCCCTGTAAAGAAAAGAGAGAGAGAGAGAGAGAGAGAGATGGAGGGCGAGAGAGAAAAAGCCAGAGAGAGTGGGTGAAAAAGGGGGATTTTTGTGTGCTCTGCACTTTGTTTGGGGGTTGCACACACCCCCCTTTTTTTGGGCCAAGTGTGTGCTGCAGTCGAGGGTTGTTGTGTGTTTCATAATGATGACAACCCTGGCTCCTGATGCTGCCCCACCATCATCACGATGATGATGATGATAAGGATGATAATGACGTTCCTTGCAGAGCATACAACCCTCATGCAATGTTGTTGTTCATTGATTTTCTTTTTTTCATCCTACCCCCTACCCTCCATTTTCTTTTCCATCCAGGAAAAACTTTTTTCCCGGCAACAAAATGCATTTTTTGTGCGCCGCCTGCAGACAATGCGACAGACAGAAAATGGGGAAAACAAGGGGGTGGAATGGAAAATGTGTTTGGTGGGTGGGTGGTTGGATGGTTTCTGCTGTATTTTTGCCTGCATAGAGAGAATTCATTTGGCTTGTCTGCGTCTGGTCGAGAAAGTCTGGGAAGGAAATCACAGACGATAAGGAAATGAGTGAAAATTCATTTCGGCCTGCAACCCCCTTCCCCTCGCCCACCGTTTTGCTGTGTAGTATTTTATAGTATTTCCTCTATTTTCACCATTTTACTACGGCCAAAGTTTCTTGGCTTGACACATTCACATCCCGGGCTGTGGCTATAATTTGCCTGCATTTTGCACAAGCCAACCCTCCACATTTTCTCCATTTGAGCAATTTATTGCTGGAACGTCATCCTTGTCAATGGTTTGCTTTTTTTTATTTGTCTTTACTTTGCTGTGTTTTATTTTTTTTGTTTTGTTTTCTGCGGCTTGCACAACTTGAACTCAAATGAATTTTCTTATCCCTCCACTGGTTTCCTTTTTTGTTCCGAACAATTTTTCATTTGAATTTCTATGCTGTCCTGCGGCAGTTTTCTCTAGTTAATTTGTGTGATTTGCTGCATTGGCCAAGGGAAAGAGAAAAAAGGGGTCTGGGATACTAAAGAAAAGCGATAAATCATCAACAGAATGGAAAATACGGTATACTGCATGAATTAATTGGAAATTGCTTAAGTCTGGGAAGGTTTCTAATCGGAAGTCTATTCAGTTAAATAAATAAATAAACTGCTGTTTAAGATACCTTTAAATCTTCTGTAATATAGATAAAAATGTATAGTAGTAACAGATATAAGGAAACATATTTTACAAAAAAAGTTATTCACATTTCGGCATTCATGTGAGACACTCATAATAAAGAAAAATCTAAGGTTACCTTAGTAAACTCTAGTCTTTTAAAAAAGAACTTTTTAAAGTTAGTTTTCATCGATGGTATTTTGGAAAGAAAAGTGATTTTAATGTTATTTGATTTATATCTTAAGAGGCCTAAGGAAACATAAGCATATAACTATTAAATATTCTCTAATGATATTGTTTAATATCACAACAAAAAAACAAAACACATTAGGTCATCTTCTTGTTCGTGTAACCAATCACAATTCACATTTGTTGTGTTAAATTGTGGTTATGCCACCTGCAATTTGTAGATACAAATCTCGAGGCATTACACTCGAGACAGTAAAAAAAAGGGTGGCAATAGAAAGGTGAGGCGGGGGCAGTAAGCCACCCACACACCCACACTAAACACTTTCGATTTGGCTGCCAAAATGCCATAACTTTCGCTTTCGTTTGGGCCGCGAGCTTAACCCCATAAAGACTCCCATTTCAATTCCAATTCCTAGTCCTATTCCGACCCAGTCTGAGCCTCGAGTCGCGGGTTTTGGCGTCATCGTCGCATTGTCGCATTTCCAAGTTGTTGCACGCAAGAATAATATATATACAAATATATAAAATGTGTAGACTGGCAGCCAAGTAAAGTGTAGTAAATAACAAAAAAAAAAAAAAACAGGGAGAAATAAAAGTAAAAGTCATGGGACAAAACAAATTTTTTGCAGTAAATTGCATGCGACGTTTCATTTGTTTTTCTTTTTATTTCCCCTTTTTTTTGTATCATTTTGCGCCTTTTGTACAAATGTCAACGTCGTGACAAACACTGTCTGGAACAATTTGAGTGTGACTTTTGTGTATATATGGTATACTATAGCTATAGTCAAACTCTTTGTTGTGTGGATTGTGGGCGTCTTGAAGTGCAAAAGAAATTCAATTTCTTCAAGCCTCTTTCACTCACTCGTCTGTTTTCAGCTTATTATTTGTTGTATTTCAATTGTTTTTATAATCATTTGACATTTTGTCGGTAAATTAATAAGTTGGTTTTTTTTTTGTCTTATTTCAATATTTTGGGTGGGCGAAGTGTAATAGTCACGATAAAAATAAAGAGATTTATGTGCGGGGGCTGGTTTTCGATGAAAGTTGTTTGAATATTTCTATAATTACTTTGGGCTTATGATTAATGAATGCCTATAAGTTTTAAACATGGAATGTGTAATAACCACATGTCAGGGAACTTTTTTTATGATAGTCATTCTATATTAGAGCTAAAATGAAATCATATTAATTAATACAATGCATATCTAAATATATTTTTGTTATATTACATTCAATTTTATTAACCAACTTAACTTAACTTAATTAACTTAACTTATTTTATATTTAAGTCTTATTTATATAAATCTATACATAAATTGCGTGCTTTAGTAGCTATGCTTTTATATTCCCCCCTTTAAAGAGTTAATCTTTAACAAAAGCCATAAATCTAAAGAAAACTCTTCCTCTCTTTTGCTCAACTCGCTTTTATATGAATGAAAATAATTTTATGCAAAACCCAGATACGCACACACACCAAAAAGTGAGAAATCTCTCAGTTACTGTGTCTGTGAGTCATGTAAAAAAAGTAAAATAAAAGAAAAAGCAGACGGAGAAAGAAAAAAAGAAAAAATGTAAAATGAAATCAAATTTATCTTGAACTTGAACTTGAAAAATAAAAATGAAGACATCGACAATGTTTAACGTTTTATTATGGCCGTGGCTTTGGGGTAAATGTTGAATTCGTTGTTAAACATTTATTTCTATGCACATACTTATAGTCGTTTAAAATGTGTAATATCTTATGATATCTTGATATAAAACAACATCCGATTTTTAATTTTTATAAAACAAAAGATTTAATAATACATAAAATATATATAAAATCAACAATTGCAGCTGCAGAGCTAAAACAATACAAATTATTAAAGCGCTGACATTTTGCGGTAGGATATTTAGCAATTAATTTGAAGCTTTTATTTATATTATTTGCATTTTATTTTATTATTTTTTCTGCGTCCGCTTGTGAATGTCAGCCGGCTCAAAGTCAGCACAAATGTATTTGTGACTTTGAAACGACTCAAACTGCAATAACAAATGATAATAATAACTTGTATTTCTGCAAAGGGGGGGAGAATCGTCAAGGGGTTAACTGCGCAAAAGAACATTGAATGCACACAAAATGTGTTTTAATGAGATAATCGCTAAATAAAAAACAAAAAATGGGTGGAAAAAAGTTAATCGTGACACAGACGCAGAAAATGAATTTAGCTGAATTTAGCTAAAAATAACCAAGAGTACACACGTAGTATATATGTCTGGGGATCGGAGAATATAAGTGGATAATGCATGTGCAAAAAGTTGAGTTGCAATGAGAGAACAAAGTTAAGCGCGATTTTGAATTGAAGCTCGTGTCATTTAGCGACTTTTAATTAGTTTAACATGGCCAAGTTTAATTAGATAATATATGAGGTTTTAGATTTAAAAAAATGCACAACACGCGCTTGATTTATTGCACAAATATAGTTTATAGCTGTAGTAAGTAGTGGGTACATAGTATATCCATTTAAATTTGCTCTCCACTAAGTTTTTAAACAGTATCAATTAAAATCAACTAATGCATTCATTATTAAATGTCAAATATCGTAGAGGCAATCAAGACAACAACAAAATCACAACGCTTCCGTAAATAAACAAAAATCCAGCAACAAATTCGACGTCATCAACCAAAGTCAAATGAATTGTGTTTAAATAAATGTACGTATAAAGAGTCGAATAAAATGACATAATAGAGCAAATAAATGTATATACTAAAATACAAAATATATATATGTTCTTGCATGTATGTGAATGATAAAATACTTTTTCTCTGACGGGATTAATGAAGCCGAATGCAAGTTCATAAATTAAAGAAGTCGACATTTATGAAACAAACGTGCAAAAAAAGCAAGACAATTAATAACTTAAGCTCAATTGAAAAAAATTAAATGGGAAACTGAGTAATATTTAAACAGTGCACTTATATTACAATCAGAAATAAAATCTTAGATTTAAATAAGAAAAAAAAATATTTAAATAAAATAAAAATTTAATTTAATTTGAATATTTCAAAACAATAATTAAAAAAAAAAATGTATTTCCTTGTTACATATATATATTTTTACTAATTTTAATGATGTACACAAAAATTCCATTTATTGAAAAATAAAATATGTTAAATTAAAAAAATAGAATACGATAACAATTATAGTCTTGTGCTCCAAGAAATATATAACTATATTATTTCATAAATATACACTAGTTCCGCGAATATCAGTAAATGTTATAACCAAAGTTAAACACTTTACTTCGCTAGCTAGTGTATCTTATCCATTGTATCCCTATCCCTATTTGTATCTGTATCCGCACTCGCACTCGCACTTCGTATCTGTATCTGCGGTCTAACTGTTTGTTGGCAGTTGCCGTCGTCGTTTATTTTTTTGCAGCTTTTGCTCGCCTCTTATTATTATGTATTAGCATTATTATTTACCCGAAAGGCTGTTTATTTTTTTGTATTTATTTTTTGTGGAAGCAGCGTGGAATGAGAGATTCGTGGAATTGGGACACTTGTGTGCAGTGCGAGCAAATTTGTTGTCGAATATTTTTTTTTAGCGACTTTTCGCCGCTTGCTTCCCCCTTTTTCGGCTTTCTTTCTTTCATCGCGAAAAGTCTTCCAAAACTTCTGTTAGTTTGATTTTTTTTGCTCATGCTCGTCAATGTCAAATGGACAACAATTTCTTTCCTTTTTTTTCTCCCCATATCTTTAACTTGTTTTTGTCATAATTGTTTGCGTAAATATTTTGACTAAGTTGCACTTGATTTTGCAGTAAATTTCCACTCATCCCATGTGGCGGATGATTAATATTTTTTTATCACTCATTCGCTTCCGTTTTTTTCCCGAGTTGCATTATATCGCCGACGATTTCTTTGAAAAACTTAAAATGCAAAAAAGAGCAAGAAATCTTAGTTGTTTTTCTATATACACCCGAAACTTGAAATGCGCAAGCAAAAATACCCAAAAAAAAATCGCACAAAAAACTGAATTTGGTGAGCAAACAAATACACACAAAGATTGCAACCAAGGTCAATGATGAATAACAGCAAAATGCGCTGTTCTCTCCATATATTTTTTACCAGTCCGGAGATCTCCACATGCAGACTGAGTGCGAGTGGGAGGGAGATGAGGAGATGGATGTGCGACAGAGAGAGGTGCAGCCGAAATGCGTTCTTTATTTTTCCTTCGCTGACTTTTTTGGGGTTTGGCATACAAAGTAAATAAATTGTTTGACATGGAATTTTTAGTCGGGTGGTATGGTGTTCGGGGGTGTTCGACGTCAGTCCCACCACATAGATCCGCTTTATATACACTGCATACTCTCTGTATTTTATTTTAGTTGAATTTATTTGTGCATTGTCGTTCTGTGAGTGCGAATTCGACAAGAGTTTGAGATCCGCGTTGAGTTTGTCAAGTGGTGAAAAAGTTTTGCATTTCAGCAATTGTGGATCGTGCAGGTGTGCTTATACAATAATTATAATTTATGTGTTCTGCTGTAAATATTAATCACATTTACTTCTTCATTATGATGGCCTATGTTGCAACCAATTGTTATTGGCGCCCAACGAAGGGCCTTTTCTTAAGTTACACTTGGGAACTTTAATGCCGCCCAACGATTGGTAAATTTCTTTAATCTCCAAAAACTCCTTTTTAAATATCGGAAAAACTAGACTTTTATTTATATATTTAAAATAAGCTATGATATAATAAACTAAATTATATAGCAACCACTGTAAATGGTCTTTAAAACCACAAAATCAATTTTAAATTTCTAGATGATTCCATAAATCCTTAATTCTCTAAACCTCTTCTACTGCCTTGCCAAATGTTTCTCACATAATCGTGATCATTGTGGTTCCGCAACGTCGAGTTCCCATCGTTTTGCATACATCATGTGCATTAATTGCTTAATTGATTCACATTTTATTCAATTCACTCAATTTCGTATTCACTGCCAAACACTTGAACACACACACACATACACACACACTCTTCCTCAAATATCCAGATCCAAATACGCAGAGATCTCAAGAGTATTATTCTCACCTTTCATGCATGCGCGACTAATTCCTGGAATTCCTTTGACTGACTAACCCAAAAGTTGTTGTTCTCACACGCGCAGAATACAAAAGACAAGAAATGGCGCCGAATATCCTTGAAAAAGGCAATGGGAAAATACAAAGGGAAAAAAAATCAACTTAAGCTGCCGGCGCAGTCGCAGGCTGCAACAAAAAGAGAGGAACAAAACATTTAAAACGGAAAAGATAAATCAAAAAGTAGCCAAACACACTCACAAATGCAATCGAAATAAAAAAAAAAAAAACTTTAAAGATACGAACTGAAAAAGAGAGCGAAAAAGCTAGCAATAAACAGTTTCATCCGTTTTTTTTTTTTCGTCTTGTTGTTGAGCAAATAACTGCATTTGACCTTGTTTCGATCCGCTTTTGTATGGGTTAGCTTAGAACAAACAAGATATTTAGGAACATACGTATATACACTGTATGTATATAGACATGTGAGAGAGCGAGAGGGCGACAGCATGCTGTGTGCATACGAATTCATATTTGCGAATTTTTCGGCTTGTTTGCTTTGCTTTGAAAGTTCGCTGCGCACGAAAAGGGGAACAGATAGAGGAAGAGCGTAAAAAAAGCGACAATAGAGAATGGGCACAAGTGTTTTATATGGCATTAAAAAATACTTTAACTAAATAATACATTTTAAATAATAAAAAATAGGGTGGTACCCTAGTATTCAAAAATTCGTTATAGCTAAAAACTTTAATTTGCGTTCGCATTTACATATGTATATTTTTTGCATTTAATTCAGATGCGCAGCTGACAGCGACATTTAATAAAAGAAAGGAAAAGGAAAAACTTCCACCAGAAATTCCCCTAAAATGGGAAATTTTAGAAACATTCCCCATAGCTATCTCACATTTTCCCTCGCTCTCTTTTTTTTGTTTTGCTAATTCTTGTTGTTTTGCCAAAAAAACAAAAAGCGAAATCAAATGTAGGTTAAATTTACGGAAATTGCGTCGAGGGCAGACATATACACAAATGTATATGTTTGTGTGTATCTGTGGTATAAAAATATAAAATAGCTATAAAGCAAAAACAAAGCAAAACAGATACGTGTTCAGATAGCGCACACACACTATAGAACAAATATAACGTGCTTGATGTTCTATATTTTATTTCTGTCAGTGTGTGTGTGGATTATGCAATAAATGAGCAAAGAGACAAAGTAAGATAGTCCAAAAACGGATGACTAATGATATGGAATCAGATGCAAACAGGTGCTGAAATGTTTTTTTTTTTAGTAATTAACTAACTGCGAGTGGTAAACAAAATTCTTAAAAGTCAGCAGTCATTATCTCTTATAAGAGTTTGCAAATATAACCAACTCAGTTTCGCCATTTCTGCGCATCCAATCAGAATGCGCATGCACTTGGAGTGAAAGAGATAGAGGTACGATCGTTGCATTTCTCTCTTTCTCTGCTTTGTTTTTATTGCAATTTATTGCTCGGCTTTACTTTGTTTTTGTTTTTTGTCATTGCAATTCCAATTCGCATGCGCTTTCGGCTTCGTGTTCTGAATTTTAATTCGTCGGCAGTTTTTTTCTTGCATTGCACGAAGTGACTTCGTGATCGTTTAGTCGGTGTTTTTGTAACTGTTCGTATGTGCATTATTCTTATTGGAGGAAATAATAGGAATGCAGTTGTGTGCAAAAAAAAATTCAAGCCAATAAGAAAATGGCACTTGGTAAGATATTTATATAAAGTGATGTATATATACATTTAAAAATGTTTTATCATAAAAATAATTAACTTCTAAGCTTTAATTTATTATAACTAAAGAATTTTTTAATAAAATACTTAAATAACATTTTATAAATAATTTTGCTTAGT
Source organism: Drosophila elegans (assembly GCF_018152505.1). Lineage (NCBI taxonomy): Eukaryota > Metazoa > Arthropoda > Insecta > Diptera > Drosophilidae > Drosophila > Drosophila elegans. The sequence continues at coordinate 18,559,594 of NW_024546167.1, read as the reverse complement.
ATTTAATAAATTAACTTTTAAACCTTAAACTAATTTCGATTTCTCTTTCCTTGCAGGTAAATATTTTGCTCCTCCTGGACCAGTTTGAAATACCCACCCTAAGTAAGTGCTATACCAAGCAACAATGTGATACAGTATCTTGAGTATCTTTTGCTAGTCATGCCAGTCAGTTGCACACAGGACCTGCCACGTCATGGCCAAACAATTCCGTGTTCCCAAAGTGCGTTAACCAATTTGCGCAAAACCAACCCCTGCCCCATAACAATGAAAACCAGATCCATCATTTCAAAAACACATGGCTGTGGAAACTTTTGAGCCACCACCACTTAGAGAAACTTCCCCCAGTTTTTGGGATGCCAGTTTGCCTGCAACCAAAACAAAAATGCAATTTCGAAAATCTCGGCCGGAAAAAGAGGAAAATCGTTCTAAGGGCACGTGCTGATGATAATGAACACGACCTTTGGGTGCATGCACACCACCCTCGGATAAAGTTCGAGTGTTAGGGGTAGCTTTTGGTCCTTTAGTCCCTTAGACCTTGGTCCTAATCCCCTGACTGCAGCTGCATCAAAGGATTTTGGAAATTTCAATTCGCGGCGCCCAAACCTCGAGTGCAACTGCAACAATTTTTCGGCCTGGGTTAATTAAGCGTTGCGTCTTTGTTGCATTTGCCACGAGTTTTTTTCTTTTTTTTTTTTGTTAAGGGATGCCCGCCGAAGCGGTAAGCTGCCCAAATTGCCAATGTGACAGGCGCTGCGCGTGTGCCGCCTCACAACTAATTGCAGTTCCTGTACAGGAAATCAAAAAAAAAAAAAGGATAATGGAAAGGGGTTTCCCTTACATTGTGTGCAGGTTTCTCTCTACAAAGTTGCTTTGAGCTGTGGATTTGCTTTGAGGTTGTAAGTACAAACTAAGACATGAGCGTTTATGTAAATGGGTAAAGGGTGCTAGAATTTAGTAAAGTGGTTCCAAAATTTAAAAATGTAATTGATTGTTGATATAAGATTTAAATCTTATAATCTTATTGAAGTCAGTTTTAATCATATCACTAAACAGAGAAAAGAGAATAATAATTTAAGAATTTTGTTTAATGTTTCCACAAAAATGTGATAATAATTGTTGTTTACACTTTAAATTTAAAGCCCAACATAAAAACCTTTTAAAGATTTTAAATAGGTAGAGATTTTAGATAAATAAAGCTTTTTCTTCTTCCAAAACATACTTCCCTTCTTAATAATATTGGAATGGTGATTTAAAAAAAGTTAAAAGTTTCTTCAATTGAACGAGGTAAACTCTAAATCTAAAGCATCTAAAAGTTGTTGATAACAAAACACAAAATCCAATTCGTTACAAGTTCTGAAGTTAGCACCCAAAAGTTTTCTTTATTTTCGATACCTTGTCAAAAATTCTTGAAGCAGTAAATAATTTGTTGTCAAGCCCAAAGAGTCCTTTTGTTTTCCTTTTAGTGTTGTTGTGTTTTGTTGCCTAGAACCCAAAAATGACCAAAAGCAATCCTGTCGAATCGACTCGAAATGTTGCTGCCTCAATTTGACACATTTTCAATAGTCACCCTCTGGGATTCTTACCTCCCACGATTTTCCTCACAATCTTGTTGCAGCTTTCCCCATCAATCTGCAAGGGAAAATGTAAGGAAAAAGAAAAACATTTATCCTTCTCTGCCTATGTACAAGAAAAGGAAAATATAGAGGAAAAGCCGAAGAAGAAAGAGTCACGCCTTTGTGGATTGAAGAGGGGTTTTTTTTGGGTAGTGGGGGGGCGGAAAACTTTGTTGCAACATTTCGTTGCCGCCTGTGCTCAATTGTCCAACAACAACATTGGGATTGGACTTTTTTAATAACACAGAAAAAGAGAATTTAACTTTTGTTGCTTACGTCATTGGAAATGCTACTTTTTTGGCAAGTGCGTGACTTTTTTAGTGGAGGGCTTTTCAGCAAGGTAAGGGGCTCCGAAAAAGTCACTTTAATGACATTTTGTTGTAGACTCATGTAACAAAAAAGTAAGAATAAAACAGGACAAAAATAGGGTGAGAAAATGGGTTCTTTACCACAAGTAAATCTTTTAAATTTAAACATTATAAAACTGTAATTGTAATTTTAGTATTCTATGTTCTTAGCACCAACAAATTTTTATTCCTATTTTAACTGTCAATTTCTTAAGCACTGTTTTAAGTTGTTTATTGGTTTACAATTTATTTAAAAATACCTAAATGTTTTTGTAAGTGCACACCCATCTCCCCAAGGATCTGCCACCCACTCGTCCTTTATTTTTTGTGTTTCCCCGCCTTTGGTGTTTCTCTCCTCATTCAATGCACGTCCAATGAAAATGATTGTGTATACGCCTCAGTGCCCCGCGGCAAATGCGTGCGGCATGAGTAATTAGCAGACGCAGGACACTCTGCAGGATATACACACACACATAAACACACTAGGCACAACACACTCCCACACACCTACTTTCTAATAATTGCCTAATTGCGTTAGCCCGAAAATTATGCTGCATTTTTGCACTTCAAAGACAACGGGCTACATTTTCGGCCAACAACTTTCTCTTTCTCGATGGATTTTTATTTCTTTTTTTTCTGGCTAAAACTGGGTGACAATTTGCTGCACAAGTGCGTGACAAGGAGTGTGCTTATGAGTGTGTGCTTGTGTTGTGCGTGTGCAACCCCCAAAAAACGCACAAAATACATATATATATATATAGTACACATCCCACCCTTAGCTGGAAATTTTGGGCTCGTAAGAAAATTGATTTTTCCGCAGTTTTCCCGTTTTCTGGCTGCAGTCTGCGTTTTATGTGCGCTCCTTTTTGGAGTCCTGCGAGTCCTGCGAGTGCTCTTCGGGCTCTTTGGATCCTGTTCAGCCCATCTCCTTGGGGTCCTTGTACATATACATAGGCATAAATTATGTGCGTGTTTTTAAGGGGAGAAAGGAAGAAATGAGGAGGAGGAAGTTTTGGGGGGCAGGACACTGCGCCTGTGCGTTTTTCGTATTGTTTTGACACTTTTACTCGAGGTGATTTGCAGCTGAAATCTGCAGGCGTAAAAACGGACTTCGAAATGGACAAATGAGTTCTCAAGAAATAAGTTTAAAAACAACCTGTGTAGATTGCTTCTTTCAATGATTTATTTTTTAACAAATAACAAATAAATATTTAAATTTGATCAAGATTTAAAAGGTGTTTCTTAACCCAACCTCCTTTTTTTTAAATCCCACCAAAAAAAATATAATTTCACAAGTATTCATAACATTTTCGTCAAAAAAAAGTACCACAAACGAGAATATTTTTTTCCACCTCTTTTTGTATTCAATATTTGAAATAAATAATTTTTTTTATTTGGGTTCGGACAACCCCTAACGAGTTGTGCGTGTGTTTGCCACGCCCACTGGCTGAATGAAAATCACTTGACTTTTCATTAATAAAATTGGCAGCAGACGCGAATGGAAGGGGAAAGTTGGAGTTTTGTGGAGTTTGAATGGGCGAACATATATGCATCTGATACTTGGTCCAGCATTTGAACCCTTTTTTCATTGTTAAATTTCATAAATTTTTTTGTTTTACAGCCATTTCTGTATTATTTTTTTTATTCGCGTCAAGTGAGACACGCAGGATGCGGCTTACCGAAAAGTGAAAGGTTCCTCGATTCGCGAGTCGCGCATTTCCAAAACTTCTTTTCAAAATGGCCCAGACCCAACTCACACATCATCATACTGTAATTATATTGCAGCAACCCCAAAACGAAATTCATTAAAAAAAAAGAATCGTTAAAAGACATAAAAAATTGTTTTCCATACGCATTAATGCAGCAATGCGTAAGTAAAGAACTTAGTTGAGGAATGGGAAAGTGTGGTGGCCAGACTTTTGGTTATGATTATATGCCATGTACGTTGGCAAAATATGGGGTAGTCCTTCTTGGGATTTGCCAGTCTTTGATATGCGACAAAGAGTACGAAAATTATTTATTACTCCTTTTTTTTCGTGGCTGGTATTTCAAGAGATTGATTAACGGAAATGCTTTGTTTCACGGCAATGGGTTGGCATAACATATTTTTCGGTGTGAGATTGCTTTCGTTTGGGGATTGGAAGTGGCTTTAATTTAATTTAATTTTATAGAAAAGTTAAATAAAAAGTTTAATCCATATGCTGCAGACACTTTTTAAAGAAACGATGAATATGCTTTTGAAATACTAAAGGCTTTTTGTTTGAAGTTTTTAAATTTGTTATTGCGAAATGCGAAAAGTTTCTTAGTAAAATTATTTTTATGAAAGAATACGTTTTAAAATAGTATTTAGCAATTAATGCTTTTCTAGTTAATGTTTGTATTTTAATAATATTCACTTTAACATGAAGAAGTCAAACATTTATATGTTTAAGTCATAAAAATTAAAGTAGAAATGCAAAATTAAGTAATTAAGCTTTATGCTATTGTTTATTAAACACACTTTAGATATGGTATCTCAACCATTTGTTTGGCCTTTTTGCAACTCCTTCAACATCCATTACCATTGTTTGTTTTCAACTTTAGGCCTAGCTTTCGTGGTCCATGGTTTACCCTCACCATTCCCCTTAAAACTCTCCGGCATTTATGCCCATACCTATCCAAAGATCGCTGTTCAAAATTCAATGAGCAAAGTGCCGCATGGACGTTGAATTTATTGAAAAATCATGATATGTAACCATCACATAACCGCAGGATGGGGTTTTGCATGGAGGGATTGTGGCTGATAGCCAGTCAAAAAGAGTTGGTCCCAAGTTTGAGTTGGTTTTTGAGTTTGGATTGGAGTTGGAGGGGCTGGCTGGACTGGTCTCTGGTCTGGTCTGGCATGCAAAAGCGTCGATATGACAGCTTGACTGAACTAAAACCGCGTTGCCAATGTGCCTAGACAAAAGGCCAAAACACACACATCGGCGAAAAAAGGACCAAAAGGGGAAACACACGCACCAGGAAATATGATTTTTTCGTGCTTGTTGAGCATCAGTTTTTTCCGAGCAGCGGGAGTAGTACACTAATAAAAAAAGTGTTTTAATAAAAATATATAAAAACGTTATATTTCATTTTAAAAATAAATATTATATCAAAATATTAAATACAAAGCAACTTATATTGCAATGTTTAGTATTTAAATATATTAATTCATGTGAAAAACATAATATATAAAATAGTTCCTATAAATTTTGAGATATTAAAATCAATTCCGAAAATATTCCAACACAAAATTTCAAAAATTTTAGTGATTTCATATTAAAAAAACTAAAACCTCAATTAATAAAAATCAAGGCAAAAAGCATTTAAAATGACTACAAAATATTTAGATTTACTACTTTTTTTTATCAGTGTAGGAAAATGGTTAGAGCTAGAGCTTAGGCTAGAGAGCCTACCATGCCACACGCTGATTGACGTGCCTTTTATTGATGCTCTTGATTGGTTTTTACCTTTTTACACAGACATGCGGGCGGTGGCACGCCCCCTTCTAGTCGTTAGTTCAATATGTGCGTCGGTGTCTGGTGCTGCTGCTGCTGCCACGCCTCCTGGTTATGATTTTTATTACAGGTGGGAGACGAGTTGAGCCCAAGGATGATAAAAAAAAAAAAAATTAGAAAAACGTCGCTCCTCTGATGAATTGCTGGTGGTCCGTATTTGCCTAAAAAATTTCCGCGCTTTTTCCTTTCCATATTTTCTATTTTTGAGCATTGTTGTTGGTTAATTTTTTATGCACATTGTGGATTACGGAAGGTTGGGGCTTCCAAAATCTATTTGCGTTTTTAATCAAATGTTCAAATGTTGGAACGCATATCGCTTGGCATCGGATCCTTACTTTGTTTAACTTTTTATATCGTAATTGCATATCTCAAAAAGCGGAGAGAAAGAGAAATTTGGGAGGCCAAACAAACTAATCAAATGTCTGCCATCGCTCACTTCCGCTTCCGTTTTTTCCATTCCATTCCTTTCTTTTATTTTTATTTTTATTTGTTGGTAAGGATAGCTCATCCTTGCTTTGCTAATGCTTTAATCCTGGCTGCGTTCGCTGTATCCTGTTTGCCCTGTATCCTTACTCCTGTCCGCATGTATTAAATCGATGAAGTATTAACGACTTAATTGCATGTTTGTCAGACATTTTGCATTGACCCTCGCACTCGCACTCTCACTCGCACCCTCCCATCTGAAGTTTATGAGCATTTCGTTTGTTATCCTTTTGCTCACAGGAGGCGTTGCAGTAGAAGTCCTGCGGCCGGGCGCTCATTTCGATTTCGGGAAATGCGAATTCGATTAAAGTAATGACTTTTTGAGTAGCCTCTGGGTTGGCGCTGTTTTAGCTCAGGTGCGTTGGCAGAGATAGAGGAAATTTCGTGAGTTTGGCATAATGAAACGAAGGCCTAAAAAGTTTCCAAGAAAATGGGTATTGATTTTCCCGAAATCATTTTGAAATTACCACACTGATACAAATAGTATATAGACAATTTATTGATTTCTGAAAGTCATTTGGAAATTACGACGATGATAAAAAAAGAAGTTGTGAATCTTAGTATTTCAAACTCAATGTTAGACCTATTAAAAATACAATATTACATACAATTTAATATAAATTTTATTCAATATTATGATTTTATAAATTATTAGATATTACTAGATATTTATATATATTTATATATATTATAATGAATTTATTTTTGATCAGTGTATGCTAATGTGGTTGCTAAAATAAGCTATAAATACACATAGGTACAAGTACAACAAAGATTTTCGATATAAGTGTAATCACTTTAAATTGCGTTATGGCGAAGCAAAGGATGATTTTCTATTAAGAAGTTCCTCCTTTACAATTGTAATTTCAGATATGTGAATTGAGTTAAAACTAAATCCTTTAAAGATCTAATTTGAAGTAAATCTTAGATTTTTCACAGCCTTTTAAATTTTTGTTCAACATTATTTCTTCAAGTTTCTTTTGATTCGTGAACATACAGTTTCCACTGCATTTTCCAGACTCTATCACTTCTACTAAAACCCAAACCAAAACCCTTTCGAAAAAAGCCTACAGTCTTTTACTTTCCTACTTCTACTTCTAATTCCAATCCAATCTGATGCTGCCAAAGTACAAAAAACAACAGCAGCTTAACGTACTAATTGACAAGCAAGCAAAAATATTTACGTACTCAAGTCCAAACATTCTAATCAATGCACTGCGAGGGACAAAGGATCGTCCTAAAAAAAATGAAGTATAGGAGGGATATAGCTTCCAAATGGGGAGGTCTAGGATATCTAGCTATATCCTAGAGGGGTGGCAGAAACAACGAGAACGAAGCCTTTCAAACAAACAACAATCGGTTGGGGCCAGTGAAATTCATCAAAGCGACTCAAACCAGAAAGTGAACGAACGAACAACCTCCTCTCTGTCCAAATGTCAAAATGCGTCGAAGCGAACATCATTGGATTTGTGATTGAACAGAAATTTCCATACATTGAAGCTTTCCTTTTTGTCCTCTGCCCATTTTCATTTAGAAAATGCATGCTGGAGTTTGCCTTTAGGTTTGAGTTTGGACAACCTTCATTAGTCCACGTTCTCTTTCCCTGTTTGTTTTTTTTTGTTTTTTTTTTACTTTTTTTCATGCCACAGAGAATCGAAAATTTATATTTACGGAATTGTAAGTTATGCACTCGAATGATTCTCGCACTGTGAATTGTCTGTCAAATGTCGCGACAGGCGGAATTTTCCCATTCGCATGATTCTTTTTCCTAGAGTGGTTTTCCCTGTTACATCGAACACTCCCCTTCCCCTAGATCTACTTTTTTCGATTTTTCGACGTCCATCCTCGTCGAGCGTTCAATAATTGTGTAAAACGCTTTCAGTTTTACATTTCAATCTTAATTTAGTTTCTGGCATAACGTTTGCTTGCCATTTTTCTGACTGCCGGACAAAAGTCCGGCCAAAAAAGGGGTTCTATCTGCCCACAAAATTAAGGAAGGGGGAGGGCAAGAGGTATTTACGGATTTATTTCTCCGGGGGGTAGGCAAATTGTTATTTTTGTTTTTCGCCATTTGGCCAGTTGATCTTTTGGCTAATGAAGTTTGTCATTGAGCTTTATTTAATTTGGTGATGATGCGAATAAAAGAATAAATAAAAATGGAAAAGGGGGCAACATAAAAAAAGTTCGATTCTAGATTGGTTAATGATTTGCAAAAAAAAAATATCTGGAATATTTTGATGGCTTATTAAGGGACTTACACAGATTTCAATATTTTAATTGAGTTTCAAAAGTGTAGTTAAAATAGGATGTAGTCTGCTGGATTTGGAAAAAGTATTATACTTTTTTTTTATTTTATATGAAGATAAATTAAGTCAATTTGTTTGTTGGTTTCTAGATGGGTAAGTGATTTTTAAAAAGCATACTAAGATACTTAAACATAATTCATATTTAAATTCAGTTTCCGAAATAACTAAAGTTTAATAAAATGTTGGATAAGACTGGAGTTGAGAAAAGCATTACTCGCTTTATGTTATTCCATTTGGTCATCAAATATTTAGACTATGAGAATGCAATCCCTCTTAAATCGCCAGTCTCTGCCCATTGGTTTTTCACCCCCATTGAAATGTTTCCTATTCAAGTTTGACAGTTTTCGAATTCAAGATGACAATTTGAGCTGTCACACGCACAAGGTAGGAAAATGGTTTGAGTTTAAGTGCGGGGGTAGAGGTCAATTCTTCTATTACCCACCTGCAGCTGTCAGTCTGAAGCCAACCCTCACCCTCTTTGTTAACATTCGATTCGATCTATCCAGCGGAATTGCTTAAAACAATTGCGCATACGACGCGTGGCCTGCGTGAAAATTGCAACATTACAACGTGTAGGAAAATTGTAGTAAGAGAATGGATGGGGGTGGTCATTTCTATTTAAGGGAGGTTGGGTCCACATTCTGTCCATCTGCCAGTTACCTTTTTGACATTTGATTGAGATTTGTTATCGGCGAATTCATCAATGATATATACAATAAAAATACACACGCAATGGGGGGATGCTTTTCTGGCCAGACTAAGACTGAAAACCACCCGAAAAAAAGAAGGGAGGCCGTGTGGCCATTCATTCTGTGGCTCTCTGTTGGTGTCTGCTTTTGGCTGCAAAGGTAAGTGGAATGGGTATGAGCCATAGTTATCGTCCTGCACCAGTGACATTTCAGGCCAGCCAGGCATTCAGCTCCTGTGTGTTACTTCTATTAGATTTTCCCTCCAAAAAAAATTGAAAAAAGGCAGGAGGAGGAGGAAAACTGCCCAAGCAGCTGTTGTTTGGACCTGGGCATAACCCCCCATTTTCCATTCCTCTTTTACCATCAGCTTGTTGTGTATTTTTGCAATAAACCAAGGCTATAGGAGAATGGTCTGGTAGAGCTGGCCATGCGTACCTTTCGATCCTTGTGTGACATTTGAATTCGGCAGAGAGAATAGCTGCAAAATGGAGTATGAGCAATTTTCTTTCATATAACTTTGGTGGCACTCCACCCCCTCCCTTTTTTTTTGAGGCCAACGTTTGCGTATCTATTTTTTAATTTTGCTGACGAGGCACGAAAACATACAAAACGCAATTGTTCCCAACGTCCACAATGCATTCCAGTAACTCTGTGGATGTTTGTGCTCCTGCTGCTCCTGCTTTTTCTCTTCGCCTGACATGTGTGCGTCTCCTGCTGATAAGCAGTGGCTCCCAGTGAAAAAGGGGGGTTTTCAAAAGGGGGTGTATACACCCCACATCCCCTCTTGGAAATACAGGCAACGCCAAATGAAAAGTTAAACTGTGTGACGCGCTGAAAATGTGGGAGAAATGGAGCTCTAGTAACACTGATAAAAACTGGAATAGTAAAAATAAATATCTGGCTAACTGAATACAAAATATTTTGTTTCATATTTAAATTAAATTTAAAAAATTTAAGATTTAAAATGGCCGCTGTTGATATTAAAATCTGTAAAGAAAATAGTCAAATTAATTACTTTCCAAAAATGAATTTTTTTTGTTTTTAAAATACACAATTAGTTGATCAATTTAATATTAAAATATTTGAATTAATGTGAAAAATAAATGATTTAAAATGCTCTTTGTTTTTAAAAAGTAAAGTTTTATATGCTCTCAATTTAAATGAAATTTTCTGATATTAAAATCTATTACAAAAATACTCAAAATAATTAAAAAGAAAAAAAATATATATATAATATATTCATATTAAAAAAATATTTTAAAATTGCCAAAGTTGATTATCAAAAGGGGAAAATATTTGAAGAGAGCTAAAAATACTTGGACTTGTCACGTTTTTTTGAACAGTGCAGGATGTTTGATTCGACATTGCCCGAGAAAACCAAAAACCCCACGGATACTCCTTCCAAAAACCTTAAAAACTCTTTTCGCGTTGGCATGGCGTGATGAATATTTACTGCGTGCGCTAACTGCTAACTACCTACAGGTATTCCCCATTTTTTGACATTTTTAATTGGGTTTGAGCTGAGCAGTCCGCCGGCACCAAGGGGTTAAAACGTTGGTGCCACGCAGCCGACAGTTTTTGCCACTTTACGCTTGTCTGTCGAGCCTTGTTCCCCATGATTGAATGCCCGCCAAAAACTGAGGGTTCGATTTCAAACGTAACATAGCCCTCTATTAAAGGTAAACTTTTCAAATGGCCAGCCATTCGGAATAAGTCATTAGGTATTTAACATGACATAAATGACTAATAAACTTCTAATGATTTATTACTTTTTTATTTATTAACAAACTTATTGACCTTTCTTTACTTTTTAAATTTCATACCAAAACTAATTTTATATAAGAGGTTAACATTAAAAAATCTAAAATGTACTTTTAAATTTAATTTTATCACAAGTAAATATAATAAACTAATTTAATTTAATTCCACTTTTTACTTGCAGGTAACTATGCTTTCTATGATCGCTCAAGCGTTTACCAACTGGGGTCAAAGTTATCATGTCATTGTAAGTTTAGAAAAGAACACTAATTATGTATCTTCAACAATTAATTTGGGGACCTATATGAATATTTTACATGGTATTCGTATTTTTTTTCAATCTAGAAAAGGAAATGTAAACAAAAAAATTACAATTTGTAATTGCAACAAGGCAAGCGTATCTTGAAGATATATATTTTCTGTACTTGCAGTGCATTAACACAACATTTTTCTTTTTTTGGTTGCTGCTCAGCGAAGCGTATTAAGCTAACTGTCAACCGTATTTGTGTTAACTGCTTTTTCTTGCCCCTTTTTTTTTGATGGTTACTCATTTGTAATTCATGGAGTTGCATTTCAAGCTGGTTGCATTTACATGCATAGCTAATTACCTTCGCCACACTTGACTTTTCTTAGTCGTAACTGGGTGAAATTTGGTAAAATAACTAAGTAATTGCAGGGAATATGGTACACGATTTAGTGGAAAATAAAAATTGGTTTTATATGATTAGTTCATCTCTAAAAAGGGGCCTAATTTACCTACTGTAAAAAGACGAATTATTTTATGCGAATTCTGCTCAAATTTAAATATTTATTTTATTTAATAAAAATTATTAGTTTAACCCAGAAATAAATTTCTCAATCGAAAGTGTGAATAATAAAAAAATGCACTTTGATGCAAATCAAAGATCTTGGAAGTGCTTACTCTTCCGTAAAGATTAATGAGACTTTTCCACAAATCAGACGAGATTTCCCCCCTGGAATTCCCATTGCAATTACGTTCGGTAATAAGCGCTGGAAAAGCGACTGAAAAGCGAAATGCCAAAGAAGTTACTCAATTGCGGTGTGTTTTTTCTTCCGAAATGCACCTGATTGCCGCCCGCTGGGAGTGCTTATCTCAGCGGGCTGCAAAAGATATGTCATAACTCAGATTTGTATATGTATATATCTTCGACCTGCCACGCCCCCTTTCCACACGTTTTTTTATGCAATGCCAGGGCGGAGCTCACTTTGATGTATCCCGCCCTCCTGCGGCGAAGTATTTCACAATTTCAGCAGCCAGGCGCTGTGAATTATGCGACATTTATTCTTGGATCTCTCGGCTGCACATCTGCCAGGCGATTTTGCTATTATGCGGACATGTGTAATACTTGTATTATGGAAGGGATTTCCCATCCAAGATCCTGTTCTACTGAGTGTGGGAGCTGTCATCGCCAGACCCTTGAAAATGATAAAAAATAAATGCGGGGAGTGGCAAAAGTGCTGACTGCGGGTATTCTTAACTCTGCATCCCAGCTGTCATCGGCAACTTTCGCAATACGTTGCGGTAATGTTATCAAATCGAAGTTCTTGCCTGGTTTTCAATGGCAGGGGTTGTCTTTGCTATTATATCAGAAGGAAAGAGTCAGCAATTAGGTCTAATAGAGTTTGTAGGAGCACCAAAATGAGGAATAAAGATTGTTAATAAAGATTTAATCAATTTTCAATTATTGCAGTTTATGGTTTTGAATAGTACAGAAATATAATATTAAACCAAAATAAAAATAGATAACAAAGGGTACAGTTAATAATGAATACATATTAATTTTAATATTATTGTTTTATTATTTAAATACTAAATTAACGTACAGAAAAAATTGATACATATTTTTGCATCATTTTGAATAAATATAAAATAAATTATCGCTACATGGAATTTAAAGCATAGTAGGTTATTCTATTTTTTTCAAACAAACAAAATAAAAAAAATAGTTATGACCTTTTCCGGCCCCATATTCATATGTGATGATGAAAAGGACCACAGAAGGCAAGAATTAAGGACCTTAGCCGATCGTCTAAGCCGATTGTCGACACTTTTGTGGATTTTAATACTAGCTTGTCTCTTGTTTCTGTTGTTTACGCAGTTTGAAATTTTCCGGATTCCAAGGCGAAGAAATAAAAGCAAGCCGAGTGCAGTTTAACTCCTAAACATCTTTGTCATTTCCCTAAATAAAATTTCTGATGATTGCATTATGTTGCTGGCAGAGAGAAAAAAAGAAGACAAAAAGATTTCATAATAATCTGCGTCATTTGTCGGAATTAATTGCCATTCAAAGCGAACAAGAATGTCGAAAATAGACTCGTAGTTGTATCCACACATACGAATATATCTATGTATCTATAGCTGACCACTTGAAATATGCTGCCCAACTGCACTCAAACGAACTGAGCACACACAAAAAAAATGTGAATCACGGAATTGAATTGACGTTTTGTCTAAATAGTGCACAAGGTCAATTAGTTGAAATGCCATCAACAAAAAATATAACAATTAAATATGCAAGAGAGCTTTGAAGGCAATTCAATGCTATTTTATTTAGATGAGAAAGGCATAAACAGTATTAGGAATTGAAAAAACCACTGATCTGCCTCAATAGATTGTTTATTTTGATTAAAAGATAATAGCTTTTAACTGAAATAATATCTGAGTGATAAAAAACGAAGTTAATTCAACAACTTCGCACTCGTTTTAAACATATTTCGTTTCGGTTTTAATCCATTTGACTTTAAACCATATTGAACTTAAATAAACCAAATTTTTTTACAATATTTTAAATAATTTAATACCAATATAATTTTTTCTTATCAGTGAATCTATCTTTCTTTTTTCTGTTGCATTACTGATATTGCGCAATTTCTCCAATATTTCTTTTATTCTGTAGCAGAAAGTGCGTTGCTATTTTCGACTGAACCTGAGGATCAACCCTCTTACTCCCCTTTGGACTATATATTCCCGATCCCAATACCTTATGTACTTTTCCTTCCTGTCCAACACAAAGACAACTTTTGAAGGAACTGAAAAAAGCTGCTTTTATTTCATTTGTGTTTGTTTGTGCGTTGTTCTTGGAACGCATATCCTAATGTATCTGTATCTGCATCTGTGTTTGTGTTTGTGAAAAGGATTTACGCCTTGTCTTTTTTTTGTTTAGTTTTGTGTGTGAGTTTGGTTTCTTGTACATTTCGCACATATCTTCGCCTTTGTTGTTGTTTGTTTGGTTGGCAGATAGGTTACCAGATACCTGAGCTATGATTTCGCCTTGAGACTTCCATTCAGGTGCGTTTTGTGTATGTGTATCTCGTAAGTTCCTTTGGACAAAAAAAAAAAACGAGACGGGTATATACTATTTTTGATCTATTTTTCAGCTTTAGCTTTTTTTCTTTTATTCTCCTTAGCATGTAATTGAAAAAGCATTTCAAATGCAGCTGCGTAAATTTCATTGCGTATTCCTTTTAGACAACTACAATGGCAGAATGAGGATAAATGAATAAGTTTCTGTAGTACAGTTGAGTTCGAAGCTCCCGAAGTGCAGAAATAAAGAAGTTTTTTCGATGAAGATTTGTAAAAGGTATGTTGGGGTTGCTTTGGAGTAGTGGAAAAGTTTTTGGAATGATTTATTTCGAAACGGAATAAATGGGTAGGTTCTACATTGACCTCTTGAAAATATTCAACAATATTGAAAGTAATACCGCTAAAAATAAAAATGTACCAAAAATTAGTTTGTATTTATTTCCTTTGCAAAATCCAGCTATTATGTACTCAATCAAAACGAGCAACTTCTGCATCATTTTATCGAACAGCCAACACTCTTTTTGAATTGCTCCACATACCGTGAATCAACTCGATCAATTTCACCCAATCTTTAAATCATTCTTATCCCCCAAGGGCATTCTTGTTCCCCTGCGAATAAATTCCAGTTGTCGGGACTCAAAAAACTGCAAACTTCCCAGGAATTTCTTAATAGCTTTTTACCGATATCTTTTTTTTATCCCCCCCCCCCCTTTTTTTTTCATGCCTCGAAACGAAACGAAACCGTTGATTTTGATGGTCAAGAAAAAAGAAAAAAGAATGAATAAAAGAAGCGAAGCAGCAGCTTCCACAAAAGTTGCGGGTCCGCATTTTTCTAACGATTAAACAAATTCGAAGAAAACAAACGCATCCCATGCAACGAAAGGCAGCCTCACCTGCAGTTTCCAGGAATCGAAAAAGGATGATAAAGGAGGGGGTTGAAAGAAACTGTAGACGAGGCCAAAAAGTCAGAAAATCAGAAATCAGAAAGTTGTGTGTTCGCGCGTTGCATCAAAAACCTTTCGAAGCGGCGGCATTTTTTGAGTTGGCCAGCCCATAGAATTCCCAGAATTGAATCGTATATCTTGTGATTTTTTCTTTCTTTTTTATTTACCCCTTCTTGGACTGTTTTCGCTTCTTTCTAAATGCTCGATTAATTTCTAATAAATTGGTCGGAAATGCTGCAGGCGGCCAAAGATAGAGTTACCAACACAAATGCGATGCAGTTTCAGAAACTTGGCTTTTGGCTTTTTTGGAAATTTGAGTTTGTCCGGGAACATATGCTTGTAGTTCTCGGAACTACTTGGAGTGGAGTGTACATTTAAGCCTTTTTGCAACCTGCATATGCCCAAAAAAAAAAAAAAATTAAGGGCACTAAAAAGCAGGCGATGAATTTGCCATCGGGTTGTCTGTCAAACGCATCGAAATTGAAACTAATCGCATAATATCATTTTCGTCATTCTCGTTGCAGCATTTGTCGTGTTCGGATTCGGATATTCAGTTTTGAGATTCGGTAAATTTTCTATGCCAAAGCCAAAAAACGTATCATCAGCAACGATTGTGGTGGCAGCGGATGAAGTGATTGGAAAACCGGAACAATTAGCGAGAACGACACACAAGAAATTAACTAAACAATTGCAAAATTCCCTTTGGCTAAGGATTTGCAGCGGCCGAATTGCTTTTATGCTCTGCTGGCAGCTACAAAATTCCACGAAATTCCATTTTGGCAACACGAAAACAAACAAATCAATTACCGAAAAACATCAGCAGCAGCAGCAGCACAAATATCCAGATATTATTGGCATAAATCGTAAACAAAAGCGACACCATCATCATTACAATCATCGCCGTTCTGGCGCCGTTCAAACCACAACTTGGATCCTGAGAGTTAGGCACACCGATACGGAAACGGATAAGGATAAGCATACGAATACGGCTACGGATCGGGACAAAAGATTTAGGGTAGAAGATATCGGTGATATAGGCGCAGCCACGGAGGACGCACAACTACTGCTGGCAAAATGGATCCACAGCAGCAGTTCTGCCTCAAGTGGAACAGTTATTCGTCGAATTTGGCAATAACATTCTCCAATCTGTTCAAATCGGATCTGCTGGCCGATGTCACATTATCCTGCGATGGTAAGTGTTTGTCTATCATTATATATTTTATTTATTTTATTTGATTTTTTTAATCTGACGCTGCAAGTATTAAATAATTTTAAATAAACTGACAGTTAACTCAGTGCTACAAAAATCCATTTAAATAGCATTTGATTGTAGAACAGTGAATAATATGGAGAGAATATTATTAACCATATAAATTAAAGGCTCGTTTTTTTTAATTTTAATAACAAAATTAAATAAGACATTTAATATATATGCAGTGTAGGTTACCTTCAGAGCTACATAATCACAATTGAATAGCTTTTATTTTGTCCACAAATTTTATAAATAAAACTTAATATGAAATTTAATTTAAATCAATCGATTTTAGGACACTTTGTGATATTCCCAAACTGGAAATGTACTGATATAATAGTCATAAACATAAAACGTGCAAAAGTGGCCACAATGTGTGTAGTTAAATCGTCATGAAATTGAGTTATTCGTATTTACCTACGACTCGCTTACTTTTATTTTCCCTCCACTGCTGCTGTCCATGTTTATTTTTATTTTTCGCTAATAAGCCGGCAGACATTGATTTCTTTTTGCCTTTGCCGGTTTTGTTTGGTTTGATGGCATAGCCGCGAAGTGGAGGTGGCTTTTATGGCCTGTCTCGTCCTTGTCTGTCAGCCACATCCCATCCAGCCCATCCATCCCATCCATCCATTCCCCCATTTATTTCTAGTCTGTGTCTGCTAGTTCATTTATGGCCTTTTACTACAGTTTTTATGCTGGCTTATTAAATGGCGTATAAATGCGGGCAAACCTATATAACAGCTTCACATACAAAGTATATAACTTTTATTTGTATATACAAATATACACATATATTTATTCAGCCTTTTTGACTGAGGTCAGTTATTTGGCAGCTCCTTTGGGTGTATAAAATGTATGTGCGGCGTATGCTTTTTTGGGACCCTTGTTAACCTTATTTTCTTTCTCTTTTGATTTGGGTTTAAATATTTTCCGTCGCCGGTTTGCTTTTTTGGTGTTTATGTGTCTTGAGTATCTTGGCTTATTTTTATGATTATTATGTAGATTATGTATACCGTTTTATGCTCTTCTTTCTTTTATATATTTTTTCTTTGAAGCCTAACCTTGGCTTAATATCATGCTTTAAATTTTACAAGAATTTTGAGGGAGTTTTAGGCACATTGGTCATACGCCATGTGTGCGTAAGTATAGATTTTTTCTGCTGACTGGGATTATTAAGGGGGGTATTGGTTAAAATGGAGAGGTTGGGGGACATACGCAGACAGCTATCCGCCTCAAAAAAAAAAAAAAAAAAAAACGTAGACAAATCCCGAAACCCTTTTGGCTTCCTGTTCCTCAGTTCCCTGTTGTCATTCATTCATATCAATCGAAGTGGTACTACTTTTGATTAAAATTTTTGAACCGTTACACCCCAGCACACAGACACACACACACAAAATCCCCCCCATTTTAAACCCTTTGCTTTGACTGTTTTTAATTGTGGTTTTTAATATTTCTTTGGGGGTTAGGGAGATTTTTGCACACGAAGTCCAACCAAATTCTGCATTTGTTATGTTTGATTTGGCTCTACACTCGGCTCTTTTGTCCATTTCGAAATGAAGCATTAAATATTTGGCCGTCTGCGAAAACAAAAGCAAATAACGTATGTTTTTTATTGTTTTTAATATTCATGTGGATATATATGTTTTTTGTTACTGATTGAAAAGTGTATGCATTGCTGGAGTTTTGGTTTAGGTGTTGGGGGCACATTTAGCACTTGAGAAATGAGCATTTTTAGCCAAATGAACATTTGCTTAGCCTTCGGCTACGTTTTTAATGGGGGGATTTCAAAAAGGGATAGATTGTGCATTTAAGGGGTTGATTTGCTTAAATACTTGCAAAAAAACATGCATTTTTGTAATAATATAGCATAAAGCAATATAAAGTAAGGCCATTGTTAATTGTTTGCTTAGTTATTCTAGTACTACACCACGTGCTGGTTAATACACGATTCAATTGATTAGAGTATAATCAACAATTATTGACCATAAAAAACAAATAAGTACTTGAGCCCATGTTATTGCCAAACTGCATAATAGCAAGACTGAAAAAACCCCGAAAATCAAAACAAATTATGGAGTAAATGAAAAAACGAACGCAAACGCAGAACGTAAACAAGCGAAGGCAGCAGAAAATAATATATATTATATACACATAATGTCATTTCTTTATCAAGGCCAGTCCATACAGACATATCGAACTGAATTTGTATAGCAATATGTGTTCTCTTTTTTCGCTTTTTTTTTTTTGCGTTTCCTTTGTGGTGATTGTGACCCAATTTCTGTTGTATCAAGTGTTAGAAAATCCAGCCAGCGAAATAACACAACAAAATACCGTCTGTTAGCCGAAACATAATCGCCAGAACCGAATATAAAAGTTTCTGAGGGGTAAACAAAAAATAAAAAGAAAGCGTGCGTGTGTGTGGAGTGGCGTGTGTTAAATGCAATTTGCGTAGTGGTCTGGTAAATTAATCAAGCGATTATATAATACATACATTTGGCGACGAGAGCAGCAGCTAATCAGTGACGACGCAAATTGCGCATACGCCGCGTTGCTTGAATCACTTCCGAGTGTTTTATATTTTTCGGGGCTCGTGCAGTGCGTCTGATTTTGACCTTGATGTCGTTTTGTTAGTTGACTTGCCCCACGAATTCAATATTTTTTTTTTGTGTTATCAAATGCCCTTATCAGCTGGTAAACGCTGAGGCAAGAATTGACACAATTCTCTTGAATTCCATATAGAAATAGCACTGCACTGTGCGATAAGCCAGCCCAAAAAAAAAGAAGAATGAAATGTTAAGTTGAGTTGAGGAAATGTCTTAATGCATTTACGCTTCAGCTGCTACGGAAATTTCACAAAGTGTCAAACTTGAAATATATTTATGAACAATGTCGGCGGTAAATATTAGCAGCCATCTCTCTTTTCCTCTATAGTATATACATTGTTTGTATTTATCTTAAAAAACACCGCTGTGCGAGTGTCGTTTCAATTTGGCTTAAGTAATGCTCGCAGCTAACACAACAAGTGCCCCATAAACAAAAAAGACATAACTTTCAGTGCCACCCCTTAAGGAAAAAAAAGGGAGAGGGAAAAAGCAAAGAAAACTCGAAAAGAGAGACAAGAAAAGCGTGAAAAATTGTAGCCAAAAAGATTATATATACATATGTACATACAAACCAGCAGAGAGCACATCAAAATACACTTAGTTTCGGAGTGGCTTTTTCCCCTAACATTGCGTATACGCCGGGTGGGTTTTTGTGTGTCAGGTATTTTGTACAAAAGACTTGCCAGGACACCAAGACACAGCAAAACCAAAACCAAGACGACGACGACATTGATGTTGAATAATAACCCACCCAGACACACATACTCTATGAAAATTGCGAATGGTGGAAAGCTCTTTGTGTCTGTGTAGTCAACAGCAAGGAAATCATTTCCTTTTGCTGCGGCTTTTATTGTCCTCCGCGTACGTGTACGTGTACGTGTTTACGTGTTTATGTGCAAGTGTGCCCATCGTATATATTTGACATGATTTTTTATGAGTTCAAGGTCTCGGTTGGCAATTCGGCGCCACCTGTTGGCAACCTTTTGTGGGTGGGGATTGTGCCCCAGAAAAAGATGCTTTAATCGGCAAATATTTGCAAAAATACCCTTAAAAATATTACCTCACATTAGCTTAATACGAAATTAGGAATAATTTTTTAAAACTAAATCACTTGGTTTTGGAAATCACTTAAAAAGGTGTCTAAAAGTATGCAATGAAATCTGAAAGTCTTCTTTCGAAATAAATCCCACAGACACTCTGAATTAAAATATTTTGTGGCATACTTATAGGCACATTTTTCTGTATCGAGCTCAATAACCTAGTATATTTTTTATTTTCTCATTTTAACCTTTATTTACCTTGTCTTCGCTTCCAGGCGCAGTATTCAAAGCACACAAACTTATATTGGCGGCCTGCTCGAAGAAGTTCGCCGATCTGTTCGAGAACACGCCCACAAATGGCCAGTGCGTCATCATACTGGAGGCGACCACGCCGGACAACATGGCCGCTCTCCTGGAGTTCATGTACAAAGGCGAGGTCCACGTCTCCCAGGAGGCACTCAACAGTTTCCTCAAATCCGCCGAAAGCTTACAGGTAAGCGATTAATGAAACCTAAAATACAAATATTGACACTTTTATGCTAAGAATTTCATCTCATGAACATCAGCTATTTTCCGTCATTCCGTCTTGTTTTAACTTAAAAATTCAATTCAAAAATTTAAAAATTAATTTCGCCAATTTTTGCGAATGCAAAATAGTTAATACAAATACAACATAATTTTTGTTACAATATTTAACACTTATTTTTCATATTGCCAGGTCAAAGGTCTGTCCACGGAGACGGGACGTCTGGCGGCGCAGCAGGCGCAACAGCACATGGGCGACACCTCGCCCTTGGACTCGCCCACTGGCAGGCGGAGCATACGGAACAGCCTGAGCGGCGGCGGAGGCGGCGGAGGGAGTAGTATAGTGCCCGGAGGAGCAGGAATTGGCCTGGGGACGGGAGTGAACTCCATGCCCGGCGGCATGGGCATTGGCAACGGACTGAGCCTGGCCGGAATGGCGGCTGCCGGAGGAATGGCGGCGGCTGCCAGTGTGGCGGCCAGTGGATTGAGTGCTCTGGCGGCCAGTGCGAATGCCCTGGACCGTTGTGGCAGTGCCGGCGGTGGCAACATCATCGGTGGCACAGCGACTGGCATCGGCGGTCCACATGGTAACGGCAACGGAGGAGCGGGATCCGTGGGCGGATTGAGTGGCGGAGTTGGAGGCAATGGCGTGGGCAGTGGCAATGGCGGCGGCGTCGGCGGCAACAATGGACCCATCAGCCTGGGAAGCGGCGCTGGCGCTGCTCATCACCTAGGCGGTTCCACCGGCAGCTTGAAACAGGAATGCGACTCGCTGATGCATCCCGGCGGAAGCAGTTCCTCCTCCGGCATGGGCTATGTGCCGCCCATCTACCGACCCATCTCCTACGAGCCACTGCGCAAGCGACCCCTCCGCAGTCCGTATCCCGAGCAGGAGCAGCGCGGCTCGGTCCTCAGGGATGGCTCCAAGTCCTCCGAGTGCCCCAGCCCCATCAACAAGCCGCCGTACCACCGCCCCTCCTCCAGCGCCTCCTCAACGGCGCCCACCGAGGCGGACACCATGCACTCCGAACGCGCTTCACCGCAGTCCAGGTGCGTTTTCTTTACAACAAATTCTAACAAATAGAAAAATTAAAAAAATATTATTAAAATTTTGAAAAGTATGTAAGTAATAAACTTTAATATTTTGCATCATTTTCTGATATAAGATTCCCTTATAAATAGGGATACATCCGTAAAAATTTTACCCTTCTGGTCACTTAGATACAAATGCTTTTTTCAAGCACTAAATTTATTCCAAAATAAATATTTATGAAGATTAAAATATATGAGAAAAATGAATTCTCCCTGAAAAACAGCACATTTTGTTATTAAATATAAATTAAATCCATCTGCTTATAAATAGGTACAAAACTTGAAATTTTTAGTATATCTATATAAACATTTCTCAAAGTTCCTATAAAATTGTTTGTTTAATACTTTTACCGTAAAATTGTATTTAACATTTTACAACTTTTGATTGAATCAAAAATTATAGAAACAATATTCCCTTATTTTTGCTCTATGCCTGACCTAACTTTTCCCCATTTTCCATCAGTCGCTACGAGAACCACAGTCCCAGTACCACGGCGGGCAATGGAAATGCCACTAGTGGCCTGGATCGCATAGTGAAATCGGAGCGCAATAATGGCAGTGCCAACGAGGCTAACGACGACGACCGCGAGCTAATGGATGAGTCCACAGATGTGAGTTACTATTACTTACATTTCTTAAATAAAATATAATAAAAAAATTTACAAATGGATTATCCATAGAATGGAGCCGAGGATCTGCGTGTGAAGCTGGAGAACTTGAAGTACTCGCCACCGCCGCCTCCGAACTCGAACACCTCGTCGACCACGCCCAATGCCCTGCTGGAGAACTTGAAGGCGGATGGCACGCTGTCCAGCAATCTGGCTGCCTCGATAGCGCCGGCGGATATGCTGAATGTGTGGAATGCCACCAAGATGAACAACAAGAACAGTGTGAATACGGCGGATGGCAAGAAGCTGAAGTGTCTGTACTGCGATCGTTTGTACGGCTATGAGACGAACTTGAGGGCACACATCAGGCAGCGACATCAGGGCATCCGAGTGCCATGTCCCTTCTGCGAGAGGACCTTCACGAGGAACAACACTGTGCGAAGGCACATTGCCAGGGAGCACAAACAGGAGATTGGATTGGCGGCGGGTGCAACTATAGCGCCGGCTCATGTGGCGGCAGCGGCGGCGGCAGCGGCGGCCGCCAATCATTCACCATAGGAAGCGGCCGCAACAGCAGCGGCATCAGTAGTCATCAATAACCACGCCCACAAGGAGGCGGCCAAGCAGCGCAAACGTAAATCACTCAAAATGGCATTGGAGAAATGCATGCAGCGAAGGGATGCAATGGCCACGGCGGATCAGGCCATTGGATCGGGAGAGGGAGAGGTAGAGGGAGAAGGGTCGGGGGCGGGAGAAGGGGCGGAAATAGTATCAGATGGGGCAGAAAAGTCTAGAGCAGAGGTATCAACATCAAGGGAGCTGGTGGAGGGCGAAACCGAACCCATGACCTACGAACAACAGCAGCAGCGAATGCACCAGGAGCTGACCCTGCAGATTAGGGCAGCCATGGCCGCAGAGCAGGCTGCCGAGGCCATGGATTCCACGCTGAACACCACGGGTCATACGAATAACACCACCACCACCACCACGACAAATACCACAACCAATACGACCACCACCACCACCACCAGTGATGGTTGCAGTGAGGCAGACAGTGATCGTGCCATGGAAGTGGACGAAGAGGATCAGGAGCAGGCTCCAGAACCGCAACCGGGATCCGAATTGGTAGTGGTGGAGCCCAAGATCGAAGTACTCTCGGAATCGGAGGATGATGATGAGGAGGATCGATTGCACATGTCCGAAGCGGAAGCCATCTATGATCATATGCCTCAGACGCCCACCAGCCCACCAAACACACACTTGATACCACCGCCCAGTGACACGCCCCATTTGACCTCCACGCCCAAGGTCAATGCGGAGTAGGCTGAGCCTAAGAAGAAGATGAAACAGATGAATGAGAAGAAGCCCCCAAAGAAGCTGCTTAGTTTAAGAATATGTAACGATGAAGAAAAAACATGAGTGATTTACAAAACAAAAGGTTTACGCGCGCAAAAAAGATGATGAATGACTACTAATGCAACTGCTGTTGCCCTCGGAGAAAACAAAAAAAACGGAGTTCCCTCCACCATTGATTTAAAAACACAAAACTAAAACAAAGATTTACTTATAATAAGGTTTAAACAAAAAACAAAGCAAAACACCACAGACCAGAGACAGACGAACACACTTAAACGAAAAGGCAGTATTTTGATGTCCAAAACTTTTTGCAGAATTTTTAATTGCTACAAATTTGTGTTCAAAGCCACCATCAACACCAAAACAAATCAATCACAAAGAAATGTTAAAACAGAGTAAACAGATTTAAACAAAAAACAATAAGAAACAGAGAACAACAAAACAGTAACATAGAACATAGAAATAAATGCAATCCGGCTGAAAAATAGTTTTCAGGGTGCTAATTAAATCAAACAAAAACAAAAAACACGCAATGAAAAACAAATTAAATAGTAAAATGCAAAAAGTTTGAACGTTTTTGATTGGTACCGCCTTAAAACAAAATACGAAAGTGTTACAACAAAACAAGCGTCGAAAATTTGTTTATATTCGTGTGTGTTTGTTGAGAAAAAGAAGAGAGAGGAGATCAATGATTAGATATTATTGTCGCATATATATTTTTGATTTCCTATAGAAAACGTCACAAAAAGTTGCCTCAAATCAAACGAAACGATAAAAACAAATAAACTGAATTTAACTGAAACGTGAAAATGAAAACTATGAGTAAAAACACTGCAAAATAAACAAATAGCTGCAACAAAAACAAACTACAAAGCAACAATAGCAACAACAAAACCGCAACCACAAGTACCTGCAATAATAAAATAGTATAAAAACGAAAAAAGAAACAAAATACAGAATAGAAGAGTAACTAGTGATGATGATGAAGAGCTGCAAATCCCAAATCCTTGAGAACCCTATTTGCTAAGTGGGTCGAAAACTTCGCCAACCAATTGCCCATTTGTCCGGTTTTTTTGTAAATAATTTTATTAAATTAATAATACGAAAAGGCAAATTTGGCTTAAGCGTAGGGTGAAGTAATGAGGCCACTTTTCTGTGGGTTATCGCAAGGATTTCAGGATCTTGGCTCGAAAACAGACAAAAAAAAGATTTGCTTTAAACGAATAACATTTTTATTTTTTAATATTTTTTATGATTTATTCAAATTTAGGCCTCAAAATTTCATTCAACTGCTTTTCGGCTACACAAAATCTAAAAAACTAAATACAAATTCAATTCCGTATTCAGAAGTTTCTAAAGAAGTAAAAAAAACAATTGGTAAATTGGGTGCCTATAAGAAATATATAATTAAATGACTACTAGTAAAATTTTATAAACAAAGAAAAAAGTATATTTAAAGAAAAGAGAGAGAGAGAGAGAAAAGCAAATAGCAAAGAAAACGTAAAGTAAATATAATTATTTTTTAATTGAATAATTCTAGCCAAGTGTGAAAATATTAAGCAAAAACCACTCAAAAACGTTCTTAAAAACTTGACGGCAACAACAACAACAACAAACAGCAAACCGCAATAATTACAGCATATAAAAAACGAAATTCAAAATCAAAATTTTTGGCACACCTTTGGAAAACATTTTTCATACAAAATGAAATTCACCAAAAAAGCGAAATCCAACCAACAAAAATTCAAAATTCATTTTTTCGGCAATTATAATTTCGAAGGCTACATCAAGGGGCTAAAATCCCTAGAAAAAAGAAACCAGCTGTAAAATACTGAAAACAGAAGAGAAACATTTGTTGTAAGCGAAAAGAGAAGAAATGGAAATCTAAGGAAATTGCAATTGAAAATATTGAGAAAATCTGCCAAGGCGATAAAAAGCCTTGGATTGTAAATACATTTATTATTCACGCATATACTATATATGTGTGGCCTCAGTTGTATAATGATAAAGCCTAGATCTAATATATATATATATACATATATACATATGTATAATGTAAACATAAACTACTAAGCGCATATGTAGGAACACATTAGGCTCGCCAACAGAAAAGGTTTTATTTGATTAGAAGCTAACTGAATTTCAAACGAGAGAAACTGTCTTAATTTTAATACGTTTTCCGTTAGCAAGGCAATAGAAAACACAAAATAAGGGTGAACCAGAATCCATAGAACCGTAAAATAGCCAAAATGTTGAATATTAAACTACTTTTATTAACTGTTGAATCACCGAAACACACACACACACACACACACACGCTACACAAGTTAAAATAGGTATTTTAACCCATAGAAGATGCAGACTACCAATTGTCACCCCCGAAACCCAGTTTGTTCTGTGATATCGTTTTGAAGTTGCAAATGAATTCGTCGTTTAGTTCTTTTTCGATTCGTTTTATGAATAATTTGTCGAGCAGGAGAGAACAGAAGGCAAAAAAATATAGCAAGGCAACCAAGCAAACAAAACAATAGCAATATTAACCATTAAAGTCTGGCAATATTCGAAAACCAAACTACCTCTTCACACCCATATGCAGATTAACCCCTGTTCGCCGTTGTCCGCTTTTTGGGCACCACCCCCTCAACGTTCGCTGGAGTCTGAATTACATTTTATTTTTAAGTACGTTGTTGGGGCAGCCAAATCTGCGGTCTTTGGTTCAGGGCAAAACAAAAAAGCCATCAGTCAGTAATTCAATCCGTCAGTCAGTGAATCAATCAAACAATATACTACTATTTAGTAATCAGGGGTTATTTACGATTAACCATAATTTTTAATTGATAATTTTACTTCTAGTATATTTTAGCGCTTATGTTACCTTAGTTTTTCGTTTTGTCTTTACTATTATTATTAGAGTCTAATCAAACTCAGGAACTCATATACCTCAGGAAAAGAACCTACCTCTTTGTGTTTTTAAACTTGTTTGAACTATTTGTACTACTATTTTTATTATTATTATTATTATTACGATTATAATTTTTGGTTTGCATGGGACAAACAAACAAGCAAACAAAACGAAACGAAATGAAACACAAAACATATATATATTTTGTTGTAATCGAAGAGATGCTATCAAGGAAAGCTTTAGTTCTTAGTTCGATTATCGATTATCGCTTAGTTTACTATAGTGGCTAGCAATTATGTTTAGATGCAAAAGACACAATCACACATGAGCACACAATAGCAATAATAAATAGGAAAAACATAAACGAAACCAAGACCAGATCGAACTGCAATAGTAAACTGAACTACCTCAATTAGCCATAGACTGCGCAGTAACGAGATGAGCATGATATAAAAATCCTATTTGTTTTCCAGTTACCCACTTTAGTTTCCTCTTTTTTGTAAAATGGTGACACCCAGACAGACCTTGCAATTTCTTTATAGACCATAGACCTTTCTTCATGTATAGTAAATATGCGCTAAAACCAGAGCCCACGAAATTCAGATGAAAAATAAAAACTTTTAATGTAAATGAAAAAACAACTACTTTTGGTTAAACTCTAATTATACGAAAATATCCAAAACTTTTACTATGTATGTGTAGAGAGCAGATGTAGGCGATATTTATGACCAGGATTAAGATCATTTGTATACATCAATTTCGGCAAAGCAACTAAATGAGGCAAACCAACAAAAAAAAACAAAACAAAACAAATAAACAAACGTAACTCTTTATAATCTAACTATAAACAAAAATACAAAGAAATTATTTAAGGCTACAAAATTTACCCCAAAAAGGAATGAAAAATCCACAAAAAAATTAAAGAAACGATCCCAGTAAATGGTATACTTTTGCTTGAGCCAAGTCCAATGGCCAAACTAAAACAAGTTCTGAAGCAAAGAAAAAAATTTAAATTAAATTAAATTCAAAGCAAACCCTAAAAGGTTATAAAATTAAAAACAAAAAAAATCAACACGAGATGGAAAACATTTTGCTAAACGAAGAGAAACATTTTCTAAAAGAAACTTGCGTAAATAAGCAAACACTTTACGAAACAAACATTTTAGGCTTAAACTTTTGGCTAAAGAAAAAAAATTAAAATTATAACAAACATTAGGCACGAGCAAAACTCTTTGCATGTGCATCAATTATACATAAAAATTTTATTTAAAAAAACAAAAAAATGAAAAAGCAAAAATACTTTTATCTGTAATCAGATTTTAGGCCAAACTTTTCGACAAGCGGCGTAAAATAATTTCTTTGTAAAATATGTTTGCAAACAAAACAAATCGAAAGAAAAATCCCAGAGAGCGTAATTAACTTAATCTAAACGTAAAAAATAAACACAAATGTCGCCATTTTGCATTTAGAGCGTACAGTACAGTAAAGCACACAAAATAACGTCGACTAAAGAAAAGTCACGAAATCAAACAATTAATGTACATAAAATAAATTAAACGAAAATGAATTGTGTATTGTATATTCGTAATTTTTCAGTAATTTTTAGTTACCTTTTACCCCTCCTTGAGTTGTATAAATTAATTATTAAGAAAAGAAACCCATAAAACAAAATTGAAGCTGTAACAAGAATACAAATATATAATAAATGTAACGATATATAAATAATAGTGTGCACAGGTACAAAACAAAATTTAAGTTCAATTTAATGTGAAATTTAGTGCACCGAAACACACATTTTGTAAGAGCTCGATGTAATTTTTGTTATATATTTTTGTTAGTAATTGTTTTTCTATTAATATTTAGCGTGAAATGTCAAGAAGCAAAATAACACGAAAATGAAAATCAATGCCCCTCAACAAGCCAATTGTACTTACGATTACTTTTCTCTTTTAATATAATTTTGCGACAATAGAACCGATTCCCCTTAATCCCCTTATATGCTTACTTTACCTAAGTTATTTCAAATAACTATAAAATAAAAACAAATGGAGAAAAGGAGAAAAGGAGCACAAACCCCAGTTTAAGTTTAAGAGGCAAAATAATGTAACATATATTTTTGTATCATTTTTCGTTCTGTTCGACCACAACAAATTGGCTTGTTTGCACATTTTTTCTAATTTGTAACAATTATATGATAAAATCTAAATTTATAATATATACACACGTAAATGCTAAAAAACAAAATGCAACTAAATAAATGTTAAACCCCAGAAAAAAAAACACAAAACATCTCATAATTGGCAATTTTTATTGGTTAACCACTAAATTGAACACTAAACAAAATTCTTATCCCCTACAGTACTGACAACGTTTTTGGACCCGATTGATTTGATTTTGCCCCCGACGAACTTAGTGTCCCCCAAAAAACTAATAAATGTAACGAAAATATGTATACTAAAGTTTACGACTATCGAAAGTAATTTAAAAATGAAAAATATTGTGTTTAGGCCTAAGCAACTTAACAGTTCAGTTCAATACGAAATTTGGAGATATGAAAATGCAAATGCTTAATGAAATTAGTTGTACGACTATATATTCCCATCTCCTCTCA
The DNA here is from genome assembly GCF_018152505.1 of Drosophila elegans. Classification (NCBI taxonomy): domain Eukaryota; kingdom Metazoa; phylum Arthropoda; class Insecta; order Diptera; family Drosophilidae; genus Drosophila; species Drosophila elegans. Next base: position 18,530,601 of record NW_024546167.1, on the reverse strand, counting down.
ATGTGTAAATCAAGTTGTTGTAAGTTTGTCTATCACGATAAATCGAAGCAAGTACAAATTATATTTAATGTATGTGTGTATTTGTATACTTTTTTTTGTTATATTTCTTACACCCTTTGCTTTGTTTTCAATTTAAACTTTTCATTTTATTGTGTATAAAGTCACACTTAAAGACATACAAAAAAAAAACTTTTGGAACAATGACGAGTACAAAATTTCAGGTAAAACAAACAAAATTTAGCAGATAAATTAAAATTAATTAAATATATATAGCGACGAAGTATCGATGAAGAAGAAATCGTACAAATTTTTCGGCATAAAGTATAAAGTTAAAATTTTAAGGATAACTGTCTCGGTTTGAAAAAAGAGACAGTTGGTGTGACTTTTAAGAATTGATTGAAATTCAGTTTCATCCTCTTTATTTTACCCACATTTTTTGTTTATTTTAAATATCTAAACAGCAACAGAACTTGAATTACACATGATATTATCATTCGATTTACTTTGTTCTGAACTGAAGAGTTTTCGAATTACCCAAACGAAATTTTAACCATTTAAATTCAAAAGAAGACAACGGTCCACTTGAGAAGCAAATTCGATACGCATGCCAATGTGTATTGAAATGTACTTTACGTGAATATGATGTAAATGTAAATGTAAAAGAGGTTAAACATAAAAAGAAAATAGTTTTAAAAAAACGCAAATCCGTTTGGAGCAAACTCAGGGCATTATCAAGACTCACGACGATGTATACATGCATTTAATACAAACATAAAAACAAAAACTTTTTTCGATATGTATTACGATTAAAATAATAATAAACAAAAAAGGCATTCGAAAACGGATGTTATAATCATGCGAAACGATTATGAACAACTCAGGTATTAAATATTAAATGAAATATTTTTAAAAACTTATAACTAAATGAGAACGGCAGTCAAGTCAACATTTTCACAAGTTGTGCAATATTCTTAAAGTTTTCTAAATACGTAATAGTATTAATAATCTAATAATGCGATCATGGAAAGGATCAGTGAGTTGAGATGTTCATAAGCATGGAATGGGATTTAGATTGAGATCGAGATTGAGATTGAGGGGAAGATTGAGAAGTTAGGTGAGTTTTTGAAGCACATGAGGACTAAGCATGTTCTTACCTTACCACTCTTTTAAATATTTTTTAGTTCTACCACCCACACAAAATCAAGAACAACTACAACAAACAAACATACAGACATACACTTACAAAAACACACGCAACAACTACAACAAGAAAAAAAATAGTCAAATAAATAGCTAAATGAAAATGAGTTTATATAAAGAAGGAAAACATAAAACTGTGATTACATTTGATTGTCGAAGCGTTGATAAGCGAATGTTGCATAATTATTGAGCGAAAAAAAAACGAGAAATATGAAAATACGAAATACGATTGAAAAATGGAGTTATGTATTTATTATTATCTGAGAAACCGCTTTTGATTTCGATTAATTGGCACAATGTCTAAGAATGCGACAGAGCATAAGTAAATAAATATTTAATTAGCCGAAATATTAAACTTCAAAAGAACAAGTAAGAAATACAAATTATAATTATCTAAGTTATTCGAGATTAGTGAAACAACCTGCCCTTATTTTACAAATACACCTGTAACCGTTTACCCAGGCTAAATGAAACTAAAGCTGCGACAAAAATGGAAAACCTTCGATTTAGTTCACATTTCTCTGAACGATTTCTGTATGTAGTAGTGAACCTTAGTTAAAAATTAAAGTCTGAGATTTTACATTTATGTATATGGTCGAAGTATACACACCTACACGCGTATTCGAAGCGGAAATCTAAAACCAAAAGCGATTAATTAAGTTTACTGAACTACTTACTAAATAACGAAGCAAAAAACCCACACGCATATTTGGCTAAAGTTAATGTAAAAATTCAAAAAAGTCCAAGGATCGAGCACACTTTCGGAGCAGCCATATGATTTTTAAATATGTATGTATGTATATCTGAAGAATACGCAAGCGAAGCAGCTTAAAATATATTTTAAACATTAACTCGGATAAAAAATTTACGATTATGCCATACATTTTTGTGTAACATATTAAAAAAAACTACGAGTAAGCTAAAACCAACAGTCACAGAACACGAAATCGTAAACAAAAACCAAACGCATTGTAACAGAAACTCACAAAACACGGAATGGAAGTTGGGCAACCAGAATGGAATTAAGCATAAAAAGTATATGAACGAAACTAAATTCAATAAACTTGTTGCTAAAATATAATAAAAACAAAAATTTCGCTTGGTTTTATTTGGGGGAAAAAGGGCATTTTTAATTTAAAGTTTAACAGCACATAACAGGAAACATTTCTAAAAAAAAAACATTTGTAGGTTAAATAAATGGTTTATAACTTTGGGTCGATTTTTTGTAATTTTTTAAATTTAAAAAAACTGTCTTTTTCTAAAAAAGTGACAAAAAACCTGCAGTTCTAAATCCATAACTTTTCTTTCACGCATCCGATTTCCTTGATGTATATCTTTAAACTTTTGTGGCTTAAGCCTTTAAAAATTTGCATTTAAATTTTGTTGTTAAATATTGTACTTTTTATTTTTTGACATATCTTCTAATTAATTTCCGAAAAAAATCACTGTAAAAAAGGTACAAAAAGCCTGCACTTTTAATTCCATAACTTTTCTTGCAAACATCCGATTTCAAAATGGCATATCTTTGAGGTATTGGGGCTTCAGTCTCTACAATTCTGCATTAATAGATTGGTTTGTAATTTCGGGTCGATTTTTTGCCATTTTTATGATGTAACCCCTTTCTAAATCTCCGAAAACATCGTCTTTGCAGAAAAGTGACCAAAAACCTGCAGTTCTAAATCCATAACTTTTCTTTTACGCATCCGATTTCAAAGTTGTATATCTTTAAAGTCTTGTGGCTTAAGCCTCTAAAAAGTTGCATTTCAATTTTGTTTTAAAACTTTAATTTTGTAATATTTTGACATAACTTGTTAATTCATTTCCGAAAAAAGTCATGGTAAAAATGGAACCAAGAACCTGCAGTATTAATTCCATAAGTTTCCGATTTCAAAATGGCATATCTTTAAGGTATTGGGGCTTCAGTCTCTAAAACTATGCATATAAAACTTAGATTGTGATTTCGGCTTGATTTTTTGCCATTTTCATGATGGAACCCGTTTCTAAATTTTCGAGGGTATAAATATTAAGTATTTTGGTTTGAGTATCGGATAGATGACGGTATTTTTAATAATACATACAAGTTATTGTTAAGTATTTTCGCGTAACTGGTCACACCCGACCACCACAGCAGAAATATAAAAAATCCAATCTTAATAATAAAGAAAAGTGTCAATTTAGTGCAATTACTTGCAATAAAAACGTATTATTCTAGCTAAATTTAAGATCGGCCTGTCCCCACGAACTTAAAGTTGAGCTAAGAGAAGTGTACACTTGATCAAAAACAAAGGGAAAGCAAAAAAGTATCAAAATGGTGAGTAATACTAGTGTTAAATGGTAAGAAGAAAAAAAACAGGGCCAACAAACGGTGGATTTAAGTGGCTACCGCCCATTTCTCAAAGAATTAGTGTTTTTGTTGTGTTTAGAACTTGACAAAGAAGTGAATTTGCAAAGGGCGGTGACCTGAAAATAATGCCCATATATGGTAGTCCAATATTGCCGGGTGGCATTCCGAAATTGAGGGACTTTTTGGTCACATTCCTTATCGCCGCTGCTCAGTGACTCAATTTTTAAAGCCGTCTATTTGCAACTAACTCTTTTCAGTCTGAAATGCAAATGGATTGTGCGCTGGATCTGATGCGACGACTGCCGCCCCAGCAAATCGAGAAGAACCTGATTGATCTGATCGATTTGGCACCCGATCTCTGCGAGGATTTGCTCTCCTCCGTGGATCAACCACTTAAGATAGCCAAGGATAAGGAGCATGGCAAGGACTATCTGCTGTGTGATTACAATAGGGATGGTGATTCGTACAGATCGCCCTGGTCGAACTCCTACTATCCGCCGCTGGAGGATGGCCAAATGCCCTCGGAGCGGCTGAGAAAACTGGAGATCGAGGCCAACTATGCGTTCGATCAGTACAGGGACATGTACTACGAGGGTGGCGTGTCCTCCGTGTATCTATGGGATCTGGATCATGGATTTGCCGCTGTTATACTGATCAAGAAGGCGGGAGATGGCAGCAAGATGATCCGGGGCTGCTGGGATTCCATACATGTGGTGGAGGTGCAGGAGAAAACCACTGGCCGAACGGCCCACTACAAGCTAACGTCGACGGCCATGTTGTGGCTGCAGACCCACAAACAGGGTTCGGGGACCATGAACTTGGGCGGCAGCCTCACGCGGCAGCAGGAACAGGATGCAAATGTGAGTGAGTCGTCGCCGCACATAGCCAACATTGGCAAGATGGTCGAGGAGATGGAGAACAAGATCAGGAACACGCTGAACGAGATCTACTTTGGCAAGACCAAGGACATTGTCAACGGGCTGCGGAGCACACAGTCGCTGGCAGATCAACGCCAGCAGGCGGCCATGAAACAGGACCTGGCAGCGGCCATCCTGCGGCGCAATGTCAAGCCCGATTCGAACTGAGCAACTGGAGCGGCTGAGGGCTGAATAAACCACATAAAACCACATAAACCACCAGGCTGCGGGGGTGTCCTTCTATGCAAGACTGTCTCCTTAAAAGTGTTAAATACCAAGTGAATTGTAATATTATCTAAATGGAATATATATCATTTCCATAATATTCAAAACAATTCCCTACTATTTCACACTCTTTTTCATAGAGTATATAGAGTATAAACACCTCTTAGCCTGGTCCACGAAAAAAACGCAGACTACAAAATATTAAATACGCATTTCTAGGCAGTAAATTTGTTACATGAAACGAAATGAAAATTGTTACACCACAACAAAAAACAATACTAATGTAAATTTGTCCCCCCACACACACACACATATTGTTGCTAATCTAGAGTCGCGCTCTGCATCCAAAAAATACATAGTTCAGCCTAAAATGCCAACTTCGCCGCCCCGCAAGACAGTATCCATAAGTATTTGTATCTTATTTGTAATAACCGAAGTCGAGGCATTTCAGTTTCATATTCTTAATTTCTCCGCGAATAAAATATATTGTGTTTCTTAATTGTGACTTTGTGTATTGCGTGTGTGTGTTTGTGTACTCTAACCAGTAAGAGCTCGAAGCAAACAAAACATTAACTGAAATCGCTTTGTGATTGTATTATCTGAGGAAATGCACATTACCTTCTCTTCTTTACTTAATACTTTTTTTTTAAATAAAAAATTTGGAAAAAGAGAAATTTTATACAAAGAGAAAACTAATAAATATTGAATTATTACTTTTGCTGTTTTAATTGGGGGGGAATTACACATATTTAGCTTTCTGTAGAAGATAAGATACGAACTCTTTTATCTCGTTTAATGGGAAAAACTTGTCTTGACAAATCAAACAAAAAGATATGGATATTGGTTCATGGCTACCTTTAAGATACGATTGCATTTATTTATGAAAATCTTAAACCGCTTTGATTAAAAATATATTTAAATACGTTGAGGTGTGTGTGTGTGTGTGTCGCCAGTGATTGTGTGCTTACTTAGACAATTACTTTTTAATCATTTTAGTTATCAGCAAGTAGTTGAAGTTAAAGATTTTTCGCTTTTTATCATAGTTATTACATAATACTCATACATTTATATAGATAGTTTCAGTTTTTTTTTCTTTCTTGTGTGTGTTACCAACTATATACAATGAGGCGACAACAGTTTACTCGCTCATACACAAATAAGCCAGTGTACTTATGGGATCAACAATAGAATCGAAGTCGAAGTTTATAAATTAAGCTTTACGGTTCGTCGCGTAGTTTTATCTACAACTTAGGCTAGGTGTTATGAATAAGTTAGGTTTATTTAGAGGGGGGAGGACGTGCGCGTAGAAGGAACTACAAGTACGTACATTATTTTACACGGGTTCTCAGAAGGCGTGGCCGGACAAAAACTGTGTCTCGAAAATTTGGAAGATCTGTGTCTATGTCAGCGCAGCGCGGCAATTTTTCCGTCCAGCAGCAGTAAAAGTTTCCCTCTCCTCGATGGCGAATAGAATAAAAAAAAATACATAGCTTTGCTGCTGGCGATGGTGACACGCAGATGTGTGAATGTGCAAAAATATGCGTAGAAAGTCTCTTCGGTCCAGCGAATGTCACAGCTTATTGCATTTTCGAAACCTCAAACTTGGTGTTGATGATTTCCTCGTCCGAGTCTAGGATAGGCAAAGCCGAATCCCCCATCGAGGAGGGTATGTTCTCCTCCACCCAGCGCAGGTCATCCTCCTCGTTGTTCGTGGCATTTCGCGAGTTGGTCGACGTCTTTGGCGTTCCATTTTGGCCGCGCATTTTCACACCATACGCATCGGCCACAAACTGATCCTCTTCGTCTGTGAAATAGGTCTCAATTAGTTAATGTTTACAGGTTACTTTCCATCTCTAGCCATACCCTCATCGTCTTCATCCTCTGGATTATCCAGCAATGGCGTGAAAGCATAGCGCTGATTGTTATTCGTGGGTCGCCATAGTATCATAATCACCAGCAGCAGCACCGAAAACAGAATGTGCCAGAAGCCAGTATCGATCCAAATGTCACGCCAGCCCTAAATGAAGCGTGAAATCGTTAAAACTGAGCTCGCAGCTCCATCTTCATCCATAGTCAACTCACAGGCGTACAGTTCTCGATCCTACGCAAACGCAAAGCAAAGAGCATGAAGATGACGGAAGCGATAACAGCAAAGATCAGCGTGTTGGTAAAGTGCCTATACAGCGATAGCTTGACCATGTTCCTGAAATGTGTATATTATGTTAGAGCAATGAGAATGGAGTATAAACTATTGATTTAGTCACCTCCTTAGTCTGAGTGTGCGAGTGGTTTGCACCAACGAGGTAAAGATCCACCAGCAGATTCCTGTGTCTAGAACAGCCAATGGAATGCTGGCCACCAGCAGCTCACTGCGATCGGTCTTCACATTGGTAATACGCAAATAACTTTCCACGCAGGCCAGCACAAAGTAGAGGGTACCAATGCCCACCACCCGATGCAACATGGGTCCCAAACGGGGTCTGAAAAAGATGGAATAGATTACAAATTGTATGACTGTGTGGTTTCCCTATTTTTACTTAGGCTATTTGCTCTAGGAAAGGTGATGACTACTATAACACTGGCTTACAAAATTAAGTCGACATCTATCGCTGACCGAAATCGATCAAGTACAAATGGAGATAACAAATCAAATAGTTATGAAAACAGGACAAATATTTTATAGACTTCATTTTGTAGGCCAGTGTAATCAGAATTTCTAAGAAACACTAGCTAGTCGTTCATTATCAACTATTACAACTATTTGAATTAATTAACTAGGAACGAGTTCTTGTTGATAAATCTGTTGCTTGCTCCACTCACTTGACAATTCCAAAGCCGAGACTCATGATGATGACCAGCATCCTGGCCAGCGTGCGCTTGGCACAGGACACAAATTCGGCAACTAGTTCGGCATGCTGCACGGCAACTCCTTTGTTCGTCAGCGTTTGATACTCGGCATAGAAGAAGGCCTTTTCAAGCATGCCCAGCAGAATGACGCCACCAATCCAGAACTGAATTCTCAGCAGATCCCGCCATTGGGCGAAGGAAACAAACAGCCAAATGATGCCAAATATCACATAAACAATGCACATGATTAAATAGAACTGGGGAGGCAAACAAAAATACATTTTGTATAAACAATGTGAGCACTTTGGAACAACTCATCCACATACCGGCAGAAATGGCCAATCTATGGCCGAGATATAGCCGTGTGGACCCAGGAATTGGAGGTGAACTACGGCAGTGATCTGGGCGACTGGCCCCACTGCGATGATCACCTCAATCTCGTAGATGCCATCCTCCTTCACGCTCGCAATCGGGTTTGTTGTGGGCTGAAAGGAAATGGGAGTGTTTATTTATTACCGCGTGGCAAGCATTTTTGCTTCCCTAAATAAAATAAAACTACTTTAAGTGCCCGAAAAAGCGATAAGTCGCCTAAGAGTTACTAACAACATATTAAAATTATGTGCTTATAGTTATTTAAAAGTAATCATCATTTGTTCAAATGCCTCTTTTTTATTATTGCAGAAATCCTAACGGAAGACTTTTTAATATGCTTTACTTCTTTTTAAAGTACCCTCTTTATATGACCATAAGTGATCGGAAGTATACCAAGATATCCTTAAAACCGGTATGCCCTACTTCTGTTTAGAGTACCCTGTTTTTGGAGAAACGATAAGCTGTGACTGATAAGGCAGAAAGCTGAAATGTTTTGGCTTGTTTGGATTGGTAGTTGATGTCTAGCAGTTTTCGCGCTGATTCATTTGGAATTTACCGAAAGTGGGTGTTTGTTCTCCAGCATGGGATGTTTGGGTTCCGGCGTTCCGGTAGCCACTCCTCCTTCAACCGGTTTATCCTTATCCATTGCCAGGACAATGAGTCCATTGCAGGGATATGTTTTGGTGACCTCGGTAATGACATTATTGATGCTGCTGTTATGCTGCAGAGCACTATCTTTGGAGATTGTCTGAAGCTGTTTCAGAACAACAGAACAGAAAAAAGAAGGTTATAAGCTGAGATTTGGAGGTATAGAAATAGGGTACCCACACGGCGATCATCGTAGATGCAGGGGTGCTCCGTCAGCCGGAAGGTTACAGTTAGATTGGTCTCCACATGGGACTTGCAGCCCTTGACTGGAAACATTGGATGTGGATGTGGATGTGGAAAGGTGTGATTAACCAAGGTGCATTCGTCACGCGTTTTCGGCCCCTACCATGCTAATAATACTCACTTTGAGCGTAGATTTTCGTATTGGCCAAAAGCGGACGCTGTTCCCGAATGCTGGGAAAGTCCTGGAAGGATAAAACAACTCAATTATGCCACATTACTTTCCAGTTGCTACAATATATTCCCATGTTCTTACCGTTGTCACCGGGACTTCCACAATGCCCGGATCTGATTTTCCGGCCGTTGTATCTGGGCCAAAAAGTAGCGCCAACGCAACTAACAATATCGTTGCCGTTCCCTGCATTTTGTAGACTTCGAAATCGAGCGAATACTACGTGTTTTATGTGCGTACAATGGATCGTAGAGTAAATACAAATACAAATATTTTCCTCTTCTATTCGGCTGGCTATGTCAAGTGTGACCGTACCTGTGTTTGGGTGAAAACCACAAACACCGCACTTCAGTGTGGCTGCATGCCAACAGCTGATGTGATATAACCTGACTTTAGTTGCCAATTGGAAACACGAAACACCAAAAAAATGTTACGCAGGGTAAATAAACATCAAATTGTATTAAATTGTTTATTAAAATTATATTATTTTGTTAATTTTAGTTGATTCCAAGTGTGCGTTTAACGCTGCAAGTGCCGAAAGCCACAACAACAGCTGTGAGGAGCACAAGTGGCAGTGTTTATGAACCGGATTATCTGGAGGTGTGATTTTAATTCATTTATTTGTCAATTGTTTTTGGTTTATTGCAAGGTGTTTTATAGTTTCCCTAAAGTAAGACATCCTCTTTGATTCTACAAGCATTTGTTTGTGAGTAAACATATCTGGTTTTAGTTACCAGGTTGTTTTACCATGATATCTCAGATGTTTCCCTGAATTCTTTCAGTTCTCAAAACCCCGTGATAATAGATTGAAAATTAAATTTAATTTAATATTTTTGTAAATTCTCTTGGTTAACCTTTGGCAGATAGTCCCTTACAATCCATATTCCTGGAAGGAATACACAAACCCTATCACTACCTTATAAACTCCATTCTTTTCTCAATTGCAGTCCCTCAAACCGAAATTCCCGCAGTACGACAGCCTGAATGTGCAAATCAAAGGCTACGACTATCCGCAGTTGGAGAGCTACCAGCGGTTCCTGCACGGAGTGGCCGAGTATCTGGACCTGGACGTGTCCGACTGCTATGCCCTGCCGCCGCAGCAGACGCAGGTGCAGCGATTGCGGCCCAACTCCACGGTCATCGAGTCCGAGTACAAGCTGACCACCTACGAGCGCAATTTGCAGCTAAACAACGTGGATGCTCCGGTTTATCCGCAATTCCTGCGACTCGCCCAGGCAGCCCTGCCCGAAGGAGTGAGCTTGAGGGTCCAGGAGCACACCGATGACTGCGAGGAGCGACGCTATGTGCCGGACAAGGAGCTACTGGACCTCAAGGACGAGCTGGAACGCATGGGCGGACCCACCACCTTCAAGAAGAAGTAGGCCGACTTGGCAAACATTATATATTTTTAATAAGTAACCTGTGTGTGTAAAGTGTAGAGAGTAGAGAAAGAGAGAACCTATGAATAAAAACTTTCCTATTTAAAGCTTTGCACTAACTGTGGGACGGCAATGGTTACAAACGAGTGGAAGACGCGGCTCTTAAGCAAGAAATGGTTTCATCTTGGGGATTGCTCTATCAATTGTTACACCACACCGAAGTGCACCACTTTGATGGAGGAGGAGTTGGCGCCCTTACTGCTGCTCTGCTTTTGTTCCTCTTCGCGACGTCGAATTGGTGGTTTGTTCACATCTTCAATATATAAGTTGTATAACACATATAGCATTTAATTGAACATTCAACTTACTTGTGGTGATGGGATTGAAATCCTTTAGATACTCATCGTTGGGATGACAAAGCGGCAAACTGTCAGCCAGTTCCTTTTTAGGATTGGTCAAATGCCGCGCTGCTGGCCTCGAATAACCATTTCTCTTCGGCGGCATAGGCTTCTCCTTGCGAGGAATCTCCTGTTGGATAAATAAGCATTTAAAAACATAGACATTTTGAATTTTAAAGTAGCCTTACCGGCACCACAGCTACTTGAATTGTGTCGGAGAACTTGACTTTGTTCTTTTCTGCCGTTTGTGACTTGGCAGTCGGCGTGGCTGCCTCTCCGTTCGTGGGAGCTGGATTGGCCGGATTGGACAATATCGATGCCGTTGGCTTCTTCAGCAGCAGGCGCTTCTGGAAGTCCTCATTGGACACAGAGGTCAGCATGGCGGGTATGTTGCCAGAGACAAGCGGATGCTGGTAGAACTTGGGCTGATATTGTGCCGCTGCTGCTGCTGCTGCTGCTGCTGCTGGTAAAGGCGATGTTGGCATTGCGTTGAATTGACCAAGTTGGTGGGTGCCTTGATCCGAATTGTTTGGGGGCTGGAGACGAGGCAGTGGACTGCTGGGCATGGGGAGACCCACCGTCTGATCGGGCACATCCTGGGACCACACGTTACCTGTAGATACAGAAATTTGAGAGACATAAATAACTTAGACAGCTACTTGTAGTAATAGACAGTAGGACAGTAAATAATAAATACAATTAAAATTAATTATAGTCTAGTTTTCTTACCATTTGAGTTTGAGCTTTTTACAGGCGCTTGCTGTAGATGGTTGCTTTTCAGGGAGAGATTCGCCAATGAAGTAGTTGGTGGTGCTATCGAAACTTTTGGCAAAGGCGGCCTCAACTCCGGTTTGGGTATGTTGATCTTGATCATCTCTGCATTGAAAACCTTCGACTTGAACGAGGGCAGCGGTGGCACATAGTTCTTCAGGACCTGCTGCGGCTGCACTGGCTTCAATCCTGTTGCTAATCCTGATCCTGATCCTGCTCCCTGACCTCGCAATAAATCCGAGCAGGTGGACAGCGAACAGGCCGACTCGGAGCGGAGGTCGCAGGTCAGGCTAAGATTGCCATTGGCACGGTCTTCCTCATGAATTATGGCAGCTGCCTGACTGAAGGCCACCTGGGAAAATTCGCCCAGGCTAGAGATGCACTTGGTTAGATTGTACAGGTCCATGAAAATGTCATAGTCGGCCACATCCTGGGCAATTTCAAGGGCCTCGGCGAAAAGGTTTTTGCTAGCGATAAACAAATAAATTAGTATTTATTTAGAGATATATAGGTAACCTTAGCTTACCGCAGCAGAAAGAAACAAAAGCGACGTTTCAGATCGTACACCTGATCGCTGAACTCATCCTTTGTCTCCTCGGAAAGCGTGTGGGCAAAAGTCTTCAAGGCTCTGGCCATCAGTTCGATGCGAGGTCTTCGCTGATCGCCGCCAAAGAACACATAGTTGGCTATCTTGTGCAGCGTGATTAGACACATGGCTCCGTACGTTTCCCAGTTCAAGGCGGCCAGGACATTCACGGCCCTGTCCGGCTGCTGCAATCGCAGATACTTATCCGCAATTACATCGGCTGTGAGGCCGGAATTGTGTATATCGCCGCGCATTCCCGTGCCGCCAAAGATGCGCATGCAGGCCAGTGGTCCCTGCTCGTAGATCAGCAAAAGCAGGCAGTCCGTCTGCGCATAGGTGTGCTTAAAGGTGGCCAAATCGGGCTTCCGGCTGAAGGCCACACTCAGCAGCGTTGGCTGGGCCACAAAGTAGTGGGAGAGGTCCAGGAGACTCCCGGGCGTCACACTCTCGCTGACCAGCTGATGGCCAATGGTGGCCAGGGCCAGATCGAAGCACTGCAGCACCGAACGCTCGTTGGCCACACACAGCATGGCGGAGTCGCAGTGCCAGGCACACTGATTGGGCACAATCTCAATTTGGTTGGCGTACTTCGTCGACTGCTGCACCAGATCATGCAGGCAGATATTCCGATCTATGCTGCCCAAGAAGAGCTTCTCCTGGTCGGGACTGAAGGCAAACGAGCAGATCTGTGCCCCCATCGGTATCGAGGTAATGGCAGTGCGTTGCATTTTCCCAGCTGCCAGTTCGTAGGAGCAGATCTCGGCACTTATGTCGCCCTTGCGGGACACCTTCTGCTCCAATGTGATGATCTGGCTTTCACTGCTCCGCAAAAAGTCCACGCACAGTGGGTCGTTTTCCGACCAGCAATAGGCAATCGATTCCAGCTGCAAACTAAGCAAAGAGATTAAAACGGGGGGTTAAAAAAGACATTTAAATTCTACAATTAAATAGTTAAAATAGTAGATTACATACAAAATGTATCAGGACAGAAAAATAGTAATACATTAAAATAAATAATTGTTTTTCAGATATTTTATTCTTGCATATCTAAAAATTCTTTTTTTATCTATTTAATAAAATTAAAAATATACATTACAAAATATTGAAAATTAAACGGTTGTTGTCAATATACAAAAAAAATCGTTAATCTTGAATTGTAGATAGAACATTACTTTTTAAAACAACAAAATACATTAAAGGAATTAACAAAAAAAAATATAAATACTATTCAAAAGTCAATTAAGTCAAATAAAATAAAATTTCTACCATTTTAATTTTTAGAATACTATTCAAAAGTCAATTAAAATAATACAACATTTTCTTTCTTTTAATTTATACAATGATATTGTTTTAATACTGTGCAATGGCCCAAAAAACATAAAACAACAAAATACACCACATTTTTGCAGATAATATAATAATATTATATAATAATTTTTCATGTTGACATTATTGTACATTCTTCTTTTTTTCAGTGTGTACAAAGCTTACCCCTTAATCTTGAAGACATGTATGTTGGCTCGATCCTGATCCCTGATCGTTGGCCTCCAGGGGTACACTTCGTTCTGCGAGGACTGCGTCCAGACCACGAACAGATCGAAGCTGCCGTTGACTGTGAGGTGGCGGGATAGCTTGCGTTCCGTGGCGCCCGGTATGATCACGTGGAAGATGCGCGGATCCATATTGGCGATCTTCTCCGGCCCCTGGGATCGCGCATTCGGCCGCTGCAGATGCACCACCGTCAGCTGGTTGGTATTGTAGGCCAAGACGATGTGGGAACGGGTGAAAAAAGCTAGTGACGACGACGACAACGACAACGACGACGACGAGCACAAGACAACACAACACAAGACAAGACCAACAACGAACAAAAAAGAGACACAAGCGACAAAGCTGAATGAGTGCCTCGAACAAAACATGGAAAGCTAGCGGGGATTGGCGATGGGGATTGGGGGATCTTGGGGGATCTGAGGTGCGGAGGTTCGGAGGTTCGCATATTTACAGGCAACAAAACAAGCAAGCAGATTAATTAAAAATTACAATAATTGCATGCCCCTGCATGTGTGCGTGCGGCTGTGTTGGTGTGGGAAAGTGCAAATCAAGTCGCACTTGTTGCCAATGCAAATTTCTCCATAACTGCACAAGCAGCGCTCTGAAGTGCAAGGCCAAAATGCAGTGTCTTACTATATACTATATACATATAAATAGCTAAATACCCTGAAGTACAAATTGGGCTGATTAGTTAGTGATAGATAGATAGTCTTTGGAATTGTTTTCGAAAGAATTGTGTGGAGAATATGTGCATTTAAATACATATCTCAACATTATCTATTTTAATCTTGGAAAGATTTTTTTTAAGACAAAACATATTAATGAAAACTAAAGAATTTTGTAAATTGATTTTTTTTAAAGAGTGTATATATATATATATATAAAAGACTTTTCTTTTAAATAAACGTCTTTAAAACCTTAAAATGTAATCATCTTGTCTGCCGTTAAGTATTTTAAATAGTCAAAATATTAAAAAAAAGTATAAATAAATGGATTTAAAAAAATAAGTAGTCATTACAAAAAAAGATTTTTTAAAGATTTTTGAATAATTGAAAATAAAAAGTTTTACATGAGAACTTTACAGTTTCTACGTGATTAACACACAAAGTGCTATTAATGATGGTTAAAAAGAACCACTTTAAACTATGCGTGGAGAGCTGATTAAATGTAGCGTGTTAACAAGGTTTTGCAATAAAAGCAGTTCATATTTAAATGAATTCAAACAGTTTTCGAGGCATTTTTTCAAGACAAGAAGGTGAGATTTACATGCTGAAATGATGATTAATGGGGCAAGCTTTAATTATGGGTAGGGTAGACATGAAAAAGGGAAAATAGTGAGCATGTGAGATCTTGATGATCTACTAACCATCTGTGATGATCTCCGAGGCGAGTTTGCCCACCAGATACTTCTCGAAGACCATTCGCAGGATGTCCCCTGTGTAGATGTCCACGCAGATGTGGGCTATCAATCCGTGGGCAAACAGGAGCAGGACCTGCGCCGCATCCTGCCACTCGGAGTGGATGATCCTGTGCTGGCGCAGCAGATCCTCCAGTTTCTTGAGATTGTCCTTCAAGCGTCCGGCTGCCTTTCGACTGCTATTCTTGAGAACGGCCAATCCATTGCGACGCTCCGTGTAGTCCCTTTTGGCCAGAAACGTGAGGTCCTGCTGCTCCTGTTCCTTGTCCCGCTGGCGAAGGTAGCGAAAGGCACCCAGATCCTGGCTCTTGATCCGCACCTCCTCCCGCAACGTCGTCCAAAAGTGCGTCTCGCTGAGCAGCATGATTCCAGGTCATCAAACAGATCACCTCAACTCGATCGCCACTTCGATTTGCATGGCCGCGGAATATGGGTGTCAACTCGATTCTCAATTCTCAATTCTCGATCTCGATTTGTTGGCGTGTTTAGCTGCTCGATTGGCTGCACCAATTGCACTAATTTTTTTAGATCCGGGTTAATTACGCTGCTTTTTAGCTGCTCACTAGCTCACAATCGATTGGGTGCACACACATACGCCACGAAACATAACTTTATTCTTCGCTTTTAGCCTTTTAAAACATTGTTTATGAAAATAAAATCAACTTGTTGCTCAAAACGTCAGAGATGGGTAGCCACACACAATTAGTGGTGGAGAAACATCAATATTTACAGCGATGTAATCGATGTTTAATATCGATATTTTTCCTGCTCTAGTGAGTCGTCACTTGAACTTTGAGAAATGGTCACCTCAAAAAATATAAATTTAAATTGCGCACTTTGAAAGAAGCTAGAAAAGAAAACATATAAAACTTTAGTGTGTTATGGATATTTACCAAAAATAATATACATTTTTGAATAGTTACAAGCAAAGCACTGGCAAATCAAATAATCAATTAAAACTGAAAAGAAAATTAAGCCTCTTGATCGAAAGTATTTGGCGGTTAAACTCACCTCCATATCATATTTGACTTGGGGATGCTTTTGGATCTGCGATAATTACAAGCAAGAAGAGGGTTATAAAAAGGGAGACCCATATAGAACATTTATATTTAAAGATTTCTCAAACTCCAAATGATCAAAAAGCAAATCAAGCAGAATGTGGCGATGATTTATCATGACAAAAATGTGGCTGAAAAACTAATGACAATGTTTAACCCTCGATGAAATCCAAAATGGGAGTGTAAAACAGCAAAAAACATTTTCAACTTACCAAAGCACCATTGATCCTCCCCAAGTAATATCTGTAATTGGAATTCAAAAAGTAAGCTTTAGGCACCAAAAAAAGCTACGTTTAACCTTTTTTGAATCCCAAAACCTTAAAACTTAATTTTAAAAAATGTTTAATTTTTATTTAAGTTATATTCTTGAAGACTTATCTCACATTTTTATCTGTTTTAAGTCAGCTGAGTTAAAAAAATGACTATCAAATATTACTATAAGCCAACAAATCACTTCTTCCCAGAAAAGTATTAACTTGGCAAAATCGTGTTATCTCATCGAAGTTTTTATTAGCGGGGCATTCTGCTACTCAATATTGAACTATGTTCGAGGGTCTGCAGACTGCGTTGTTGATAAGATTAGGATTTTGGTCGGCATTAAAGAGTCAATTCGATCGGCAGAGCCGACGACCGGACACTAAACAATAAACGACTTGGTGTATTTTTAAACAAAAGTGTTGTATTTATTGATTTCACCATCAAATCAGATTGCAATCAATTATTATTCACAGTAGTTTTCTTCGTTCTTTGCTCGTTATCAATGAAATACGTGTTTTTGGGAGGGGGCACACTACGGCTCTCGGCGGAGCTCACTAACTAGCTAGCTAATGGACTAAATAAACAGCAATAATAATAGTAATAATAATAATAATAATATTAATATTCATAATTATAATGGTAGAGTAACTAAAATGTATATCGCATTTGAGGAAACTTAACGGAAACGTAAACGATTACAAATTACGATTACAATTACGTATCGGATCGGTCGTTTCTATATGTATTTATATAGCGGCATTCAACATATTTTCGTGCTTAAAACTAACAAAACTAGGAGAGCCATATTGCAACGCCAGTCGACTCACTTGATCTATTTACAATACACTCTGAGCGAATCAAATTCTATTTACACACTATATCAAAATATCAACCACATTTATACATTCAATATATATATATATAGTGTATTTTTAACTAAATAGCAGCCTTTTCAAATTTTGATAACGTTTTTTTTCTGTTATTTTTTTTTTTATGCGAATCCATTTAACCCAAGTCGTTGTTTGGCCTTCTAAACATCTAAACTCCTTTTAAAGCATTTAGCAAAGTGGGTTTTTCAGTTTTGGATGGTGCATTGCGATCCTTGGTGCGTGTTTGTTTTTTTTTTTTTTTTGCATTATTGGCCAACGTTCAACGTCTAACGTCTTAAGTCTATCGAGTTCGTTTCCATTTCTCAGTTTTGGTGTGACTTAGAAGCTAGTTAACTAAAGAATTTGCGCTCGTTGGTTTGGATCGTCTAAAAAGGGTACAGTATTACAATTAAGTTGCAGCAGTCGCGTCTACATATGCACAGATTGGGTTCCTCCTCCGCCTCCTTTTCGTTTGTTAACTAGGATTCTCTGGACAGGATGACTCTCTAGAAGTCGTAGAACTCGTTGGATTTGTTGTTGAACCGTCGGGTGAGGACATAGACGACCGCCTCATAGGTGGCCATCATGATCGCCGTGTTGGGAATCTGTCGCACCAGCTGCGTGGCCAAGCCTCTGTGGGTCGAACAATAAAAACAGATGGTTGAATTAGTTGAGTAATTACTCGACCACACAGCAGTAATATAATAAAGCAGCCTGCTCGCTATAGTGATAATCAAATTAAGGTAAACAAACAAAAAATATGCGACGCAAAAGAATTAAAATAGACTACACGAATTCGTGGGTGGCGCATTATAATTCATTAGCAATGAGCAAGCAAAAAACTCGGCATCCGTGTTAAATGTTTGTTTCTTATTTAAAATGGGATAGAATATTTTTATAAAGTGTATAGATGTGTTATAAATATACGTTTGGAAAAGGTAGAGAGATTTACTTTAAAAGATTTATAGAACATAAAAACATAGGTTTTATATAAAATAGAATTGTTTATATTGACAAGAGTACTATTATAAGTTGGGTTTTTGGGATCAACAGGGATTTACTTTGTCGAATCAATTAAATGAGGGAAAAACAATCTTATTGTTTAATTTGAATGAGTATTTTGATAAGATATGTGATTCCTGTTTATATACTTGTGATTTCTTTTTAATAGCCTATAAAAGAGGCTTAAATCGACTAATTCAACTGATTAATAGATAGAAGTATCTCTATCTATTGCTTTACTGGGGATTTCTTTTAAATAGCCAATAGAAGTGAAATCCCTTGGCTTAAATGGATTTTGTTGTCAGCGGACTTAATGAAGAATTAATTCATTTCACCCACCTATAGAGTCCTGCTCTGCCCTCCTCCTTCCAAACCGTGTGCAAAGTCTGCCAGAAGGAGTTGTACTTGTTGCCCTCCTCCCGCAGACGAGTGCGAGCCACTTCGTGGGGATAGGCGATGCAGGAGGCGATTGTTTTGGAAACAGCCCCCGCCATCATAAACTCCAGGAAGTCCCGAGAGCCCTTTGTGTCCGTGTGTCGCTGATTTCGCTGCTCCAGCTGTATGACAAATAAATTCCAAATTAGAAGATAAACATAACAAATAAAACTCTTAATAAAATCTTACCAATTTAGACTTGATAAACTCGTAGATGACAAAGTGAACCATGGTCTCGCAGATGCCAAAATAGCTGGCCGTGATGCCCTTGTAGAAGGCAGCGACGCCACCTTGGGCATAGACCCTCTCGATGCACTGCCTCACGGTCATCTGCACCTTGGAGTTGTAGTCCAGCTGCATCCGCGTCTTCACAAACCAAATGGGATTCGTGGCCGTGGAGGAGACGAAGCCAGCACTTGCCGCACTCATAATATGCACCAATGGCGAGTCACGTTCAACAAAGCTGGGGATTAGATTCAATTGTTATTGGGGCACTTGGAAAAATGATTTGCCAGGGGAGTAACAAAAATATTTAGACTATTTCCCTGGCGTATAGTTTATAAAAAGTTTGATCAGTTTGATTTTACTATTTATAATTATAATTTTTAGTAATTCAACTTAAATTATAAAATATGGGGACGACATAATAATCTCTTATGATAAGTTTAATTTTGTTTAGTATACACTGTTGCTTTTTATTTGAAAAGTAAAGAGGGGCTGATTTTCGATTGGAAAAGATTTTCGATTGGAGGAAAGTCAAAGAAATTTAGTAACTACTTAATGCGAAACTTACCCCAAACTGTTGAGCGTGTTCTTGGTTTGTGAGTAGGTGCAGAAGTAAATGGCACGGGATGGGGCCACGCCCACGAGATTCGGACCCAGCCCCTTGAACAGAGCGCGGGGACCCTCGTTCTGAACAATATGTCTAGAAATGAAGTACCCCTATCATATAAATTTCTCTTGGTAAATAAGAAAGTCTCTACTTACCGCAGGCACTGCATGATGCTCATGGATTTGGGGGTTGTGGATGAGATGCCGCAATGTGAAATGGCCATGATCTGCAAGTTCAAAAGACATTTGATTATTAAACCATATTAACTAAGGACGAGGCAATGGAGATGAAGGTATCGAAGATGTTAAACGCTGCTCTTTTGTTTGGGATTTGGGTTTTTAGGGGGCTTGAGCTCAAGCTAGTTAGGATGCAATTGGCAATGGGTAAATTGGTGAAATGGGTAAAATGGGTATGAGAGAATAGGTAAAAAGAATTTGGTACTACCCTACGCACACCCCCAATCACCTGTGGCTGTGATCTGTTACGTAATATCGTTGTGCTTAGCTTACGTCGTTGTTCCGGCCGCAAAAGCTCCGATTGGCCACCGTTCGCCGGTCCGCCGGCATTCTCCGCCAGACGCGATGGCGTCATAAAAGCCGTGGAGCTCTGCAGACGCGTCTTCACCACTTCCAGGGGACATGTGACCACGGCGCCCACTGTGCCAGCCGATCTGGATAGAAGTAAATAAAGTAAAATTTAATAAATAGTGGATTCCATTGGTTATACAGTGGTAAAAATATAAAATATACACGATTTCTTATTAACGCTTTTAACTAATTTAAAGCTAAACATATTTTAAAAATGTCCAAAAAGGGTTTCTTAAAGTGAATAAATTCTGCAACGATGGCAGAAATCTTTAAATGAAATAATTTATTATTTTCAGAGCAAAAAAAAAGGGGAAATAACATGATGAGCAATATATTTTAAAAATGTATCTAAAAATAGTAGCAGCAATTAGAAATACAGTGAAAAAAATTGTATTTGTGACACAGGTAGAATACCTCGCTTTCTAATAACTAAATAAAATCTAACACTGAAATATTTAAATAAAGCAGTCTAAATATTAATTGAATAAATTTATATTTTACATAAAGTGTAATACCCTTTTATTTAATAGGTATACATATCCAACTATTGAATAATTTCATTTAAAATGAACAAAAACATTTGTGTCTAATGTAAAATACCCAACTTATGAGCAACACAGAAATAAATCCCATTTGGCAATTGAGCAGAGTGAACTCGTATTTCTTCGACTTGCGCAATTCCTTGGCTAAAAATGTATTTCCATTCTGTGCTTATAGTATAGCTAACTACTTGAGTAGCATGTTCCAATCCATTTCAATTTTGATTTTAAGTGGTGGGGCATATTTGAGTGAATGCATCGGAAATGAATAGCATTTTCCCAATGCAACGCAAGGGTTGTGGTTAAGAAAATCAAGGGATGAGAGGCGTTGTCCATCAAGTAGCCAAAGCAAATTATAGAACATTTTCTATTTCGTTTCATTACAAATTCCAAGTGCATGTAAGGCAAGGTCAGAGATGATTGTTTACTGAATTGTGAAATAGCTAAAGCAGATGCAAATTGAAAATAAGTGTGAAGAATAAAATTGGCCACTGTTAGTCATCGGGAAACTTTATGACGGTTATATCAAGAAAACTAAATGACGAGGGAAAAAAATACCGCCTATATTTTGGTATATCATTAAGATACCTAATTTCAAGTTCATAACCCAGCCAACTTAACCTTAACTTAAAGTTTGTAGTAGATTAAAAATGTATTTACACCTACGCTAAAAAGTGCCCCCAAAAACTAATTATACACGACCTTTCCCAAAAGCCAACACACTGATTACCTCTATCAATACAAACAGCACAAGCGAACTTTGTTATCTAGGAGTGTGTTTGCAAAAGCATAACTCGTGATCGCAAACTTGTAAATTGGCAGTTGGCAACCGAGGGAATCGAGAAAATTAAATTATTATAATCGATGGCAATAAACTCACGTAAAGAAAACGAAAGGTTATGCAACAAAGGGAACAAAGTAGCGGAAAATGGGAAAGAAAAGTCGGGGAAAAGTTTGATCGATTGCAAATAGTCTAGTGACAGTCACGAATGTCTCTCCCTTAATCCTAGACGAAAATAACAAAATTTAATCAACTGGGAATGCTTTTGCCTACGCTCTCCTATATATTTCGCAAATCTGGTGAGTCTATGGTGAGGCTATGGAGAACCGGTCCAAACTGGTTGAGAATTGACCCGGCTTTATTTGCGATAACCTTTGATGCTGCCTGCCAGCGGATGAATTGCAATGACCGGACAAAAGCAGCCTCCGCTTATCAGTCGCATTCACATTAGGTCCGCCTATCAGTGGGCCACGTCCATTAGAATATATATAGCTCTTATATGGTTGCGCGATCCGCATCGAATCTGGTATGCAACTATGACATAATTGCCCCGGAACCTTTGCTTAATTAACGCCACCATATGCTCTCTTTTGGTAATCAAACTTAATCACATTTAATCGAATGCATTAACGGGAAGCTCAACTATTGAGTTTCAATTAGCATCTGCCTGTGGCACATCACGCGAAAATAAAGCAAACTGCGCGCCAGACGAACAGAAAGTTATTTACACAGACAATTGGACAAACAATCCAAGGATAAGTCGGAACTCAGTGTAACAGTTGACTGACTTGGGAATGAGGTGATTAATGGGTTCCACAGCCTGATTAGAGGTGATATATTGACGATTGAAGTGTGATAAATGACAGTTACAAATTAATTGTTAGCTCAAATGTTGCAATGAAAGCATCAGCATTAAAATAATTACAATTTATAATTAAATATAATTTTTTTGTTACTTATACTGCTTGACGTTCTTAACTTAAGGTTGTTGTAATCATTAAATCATCATCTATCAGGTAATAGATTTGTCGTATATTACTATTTTAAATATATTAAGTGAGACAATTGAAGTGTAATGCATTTTCAGATAACCTAATTTGATAAAAATACTTTGTAACTAATAATAATTATAGCTTCAAATATTTAAAGCTCATTGTTTGATATGCCATTCATTTAGAGCAAACAACTTTGCATTTAATTTTTCCCAGCAATAAATTAAAACCCAAAAGGCAAGTCATGCTCCTGAGCCAAGATTAAAACCAATCCAAACTAGATTTCATTTAAAACAAATCCATTCTGTGTAAATATTATTCGAGCAAACATAATGTATTTCTTTTTAAGCCAGCAGCAATTTCTGCTGCTCATGTGAGAAACATGTGAAATTCTCAATTAACGTTTGCATGTGCAGCCAAGTAAGTACATTCAGACCGATCCGCACAGATTCACATAGCTATATCTATATACACAGCTATTCCCGATCGATGGCCTTTGGCGACGCATGTGTGAAATTCGTGCGATTTGCAACCGGTTAATGTGCGATTTATCTGTTCTTTGACATTGTCTCGGTTTCCTTTCTTGCCCGTAAAAAACACACGCGTTGCCCAGATAAGAGCGGAAATTTTGGACTCCGTAGACACCGTCTATGGGGCATTAAAAAAAAATGAAAACACATGTTTTTGCTGTGATAATTTCCATGAGCAATGCGTCAGCCTCTGCTGGGGTGACTTTTGTCCAGCTGCTTGAAGAAAACTTCCCCCGAACACCTCAAATTCAAATGGCTGATAACAAAGTCTTGGCGGGGAGACTTTCGTTATCAAAATACCAAAAGTGTATAGCACGCATATTTCAATGGCTTTTTGCGTTTCGCAGACTTAAGTTCCCATCTTATCAATGCCGTTTTTTTATTTTCACGTTTTTTTTCGGTTTCTTTTAGCTTCTTTTTTAGATTACGAAATCTATGGAAAGTTTTCAATGTTATTGTTTATGGGTCAAAAGGAATCGAAGGTTAAAAAAGAGGACTATAATTAATTTTGATTTTAAACATTTCAGATTATTAAAAATCGTATTATTTTCGAATAAAACTTAGCACGCGACCTTCTATATTTTCTCTGCCTTTTCTTATATCTCACAGTTTAGTATATATTTTGTTTATATCTACCAATATGAATTAGTGTCTAGATCAGGAGCATAATAAAACTGGCGCCCTTGACACAATTTTAGCTTTGCCAAGTGATTCAAAAATGAAAACATATAAATTTTTAAATATAGAAATAAAACTTTTAAAAAATAGTATTTTCCCTATTTTAATGTACCTCTTTTACCGGAAAACACCTTCCGTTTAGTTATGACTTTTTTAGTGGCCATTAGCGAGGTTCAAATAAGTTTCTTATTTGCATAACAAATTGTTAAAATATGCGTACGTGCATAGAGACACGAATAATACAAATAAAAAGTCAAAAGCTGAGACAAAATTTTCGATATTTTGGCCTGGTCAAGCAAGAAAACAACCTATTGAAAAAGTAAACAAATCACAGCTGATGGAAAAGTTTTGGCCTTAAAGTTTAAACTCAAAGAGAAAACACAATACTTAGCTATAAATAACTGGCAGACAAGGAATTGCAATGGGTTTATTTCCAACCTGCAACTTGAGTGACATTGTTTGTTTAGCCATATAGCCCCTGTAATATCCCCTCCTTTGCAAAAAACACCTTGGTAGCTGCCGTTTGTTGCAATCTATTCGCCTTCAACTGAGTCAGTGTGCCAGAAAAAGTTTATTTGCCCGGTCTGTTGTGTAGTTGAAAAACCAAAACAAATTCGAATTCGCTTGCCAAGCTCAATTTAGAATTGTTTCTAGACAAATAACAGCAAAATATGTGGGAAAAAACACAATGCAAAATACAGTATACAGCTTGGCTAGAGAAATGTGCAATACGGTGTGCCAAATCGAAAAGTTATAGGGAATAGATCTCAGCTGTCTGAACCAATTTCGCAATTGGTACTAATTGCCGATTGTCAGGGTAAACGTTTATATATTATATCTTATAATTTTTAAATGTCAGAAAAGTAGAGCCATATTTAGATATGTTCAACTGAGATAGGTACTAATTGCCGATCTTAAAGGTAAGATAAAATATATTATAATTTTCTAATGTTAGAAAAGATTTGAACATAAAAAAAAAATTATGAATGAAATACTTTTTTTTAAGAGAACCCCTACAAATTGCACTATTTTAATCTAAATACAACATAATAAAATAGATTATATAAAGGAACAAAATTTCTCATAATTTAAAAATGTAATTTAAATAGCATTATTTCCAAAGGGAACTAATTTGCTGTGTTCTCTACATTCCTGATATTTTCTGCTTATGTAAGACCCCCCTTTTGGAGGCTTTTGATGCTTGATTAGATGGATGTGGCTTAATTGTTTGCTTTGCCGACTTATTTATAGCGATAACAATGTGTGCAGGCAAGGTTGTTTTTTAGTTTTTTTTATTATTATTTCCAACGTGTAGTAACACGAGATACCCCAGAACTAACGACAACTAGAAGGCGTTCTACGACGACATACTGGGGTATTAAGACAGCTCAAGTTGCAACGTGCACTTCTTTCCTCCCACTTTTCCCCCACAGTAAAGGTATATAGTACGCATATATGTAAACAACTCACATAGATACGGATATACTTGGGTGGAGGGAAGTCTTACGACAATTTGTGCACATTGAGACTGCATTGTTGTCGGACTTTTTTTCCCCCCCTTTTCTTGCTGTTGATAAGTGGGCTTAAGCTGCCGGCCGGCAAATTGCCCAGTGACTTGATTGCTGAAAGTTTTAGGGGGTGTTGAATTGACATTCTGTAGATATCATATATTAGAGGGCGAGCTTTTTTAGAAGGTTTTTAGAAGGCCTCTGCCAAGATAAATTTAATCAAAGTTAATCAAATAGTAGGGATTTAATACAAATCATTATTAAAGAAAAGCTCTAACATTTCGGTCTTCAAATCAAAAAGTCAAACCAGTTTTATTCGAAATATAGTTTATGGTTAACATATACTTTATATAAGTCCCCTCTAAAAAATCTCACGAAAATTTTTAATTATTCAAAGACGTTAGCTTAAATTCGCAAGTTATTAAAGATTTCTTTGGCAGGGGACAGTTGGAAAATTAAAATTACAAGTTTAAAAATATATAGGAGCCTATAACTGCATTGGAAAAACTCTAAAGTCCCCTAAGTAATGTTTTTCGAATAATACATCAAGTAGTATGAATAGAGCTTAAAAAAATTGCACAAAATTAAGCAACAACAACACCTAAGCTAAGCTTTTGAAAACGCCGGAAAACAGGCCCTCCATTTGAGTGTAACCCCATTTAAATTTACATTTCCCGAAATACCAGGGGCTCGACTTTCCGATTCTTTATCTGAATTTCCCCCTCCTCTCACACAAAAACCGGTTCGTCAGAGTAACTAATGTGCCGGCAAGTGTGTGTGTAGGGTGCAGGTAAAACAAAAATAAATTCAGATGCGACGGGTCTAAAAATAGCCCCCATAAAAGCAACAATAAAAGTAATAAAGGAAACAACAACAAAATAATTGAAGCTTGTCAAGCGTATTGAAAAAGCCAATTGGACATTGGCTGGGAAATGAACCGAGAAAATGGAGAAAAAAATAAAGAAAGAAAGGGACAAAACCACCGATTCGCTTTGTTTATTTATGTTTGTTTGTTGCAAGACGTTTTATTTATTTATATTTTTACTTATTTCGTTTATCTCCGTTGTGATTTCGCCAGCTGTCGTTCCCGTATAATAAATTATAACAAAAAAAACACGTGAACAGAGCGTGTTTCCTGAAGAGCAAGTTGTTGTTGTTGTTTTTTACGGCTCTTTTCGGCCTTTCTTTTTTCTGTTTTTTTTTTTTTTTTGGCAATGGCGCCAAAAATGTTCAATTCACATTAAAGTGAACTAAAATCTAATCGCAATTGCGACGTTTTCGCCTCGAATTCACTACTAAATCGCTGGCAAACTGGTTTTGCTTTAATGGCATGACCTGCGATAAGACGCAATAGCGAAAAAGTATAGAATTTAATAGGTTTTTTACTTACCCGCCGGCAATTAAATGAATGAAAGTGTCTGCTGTGTTTTGGGCCATGTTTAACTGTTAATCGTAATTCCACTCTTATTACTATTTGTTAGATTTAATTAAATAACTTGGTTGTAATTAACACGCACTTGATTTTATTTTTTCGATTTTGGTTGAAAAGCAAACACGAGTTATGTATTTATTTTAAGGCACGTTGTGGGCGTGGGGAAGAGGGGGGATGGCGGCCCCAGGAGGAGGGGCTCTTAACCCGCTAACGACACTCTCCTCTTAACCCTTATCCTTCCCACTTTCTTTTGTCCTTTACAATTATTTTTTTAGTTTCTCAAAGAGAACTTTGGTGTTGTGATTTGTCCCCTACTTTTTTTGGCAATGAGTTATGCAACTGCAGTCGAAAATTCACTGATAAGCGTTATCTTAAATAAAAGGTATTATGGGCACGGCGCCTAGTCCATCGGGCACAGATTGGATATAGTCAATCGCCGATCTTTAACGTTTTGTTGAATATCAACTTTAGCTTAAGTTCGAATTCGGCCTTTTGTAGTTTTAGCGAGGCGCAGCGAAAACACGTCCGAACGGCGAAAAAATAGTTTTGGTACCGCAACTGCTTGTGAACCAAACTATTTATTTATTATGCTTCCGTGATTTAATTTTTTCGATTTTTTCGACGGCGCGACTTGATGTGTTATTTTCTTGCTCCTTTCTTTCTCTTTCTCCTTCTTTACTTTCTTCTTCTTTACTTTATCTAGAGGTGGAGAAACTTCGATGCCAAAATCGATTGTTCAAAATATCGGTCCTATCGATGTTTGGCAGGGACTATTGATGATTATCCATCCCAAACGGAGAATATCTCTCTCTTTCTGTTTGTTCGACGTTTCGCTAACATTTCGCTGTTAGTTTGACGTTTAGCTAACATTTAGTGGTTAGTTTCTCGCCTAGAGGTGGAGAAACATTCGATTTGTCAATCGATGTTTTCACAATATCGGTCTTATCGATGTTTAACAGAGATTATCAATGCCAATCCGTCTCTAACGATATTTGATTGCCACTGTTAACTTCTCACTCCAGTTCTTGCATACCTGCTGTTATTTAACATCACTCATGTAAAAAATATAACCAATGTTGTTTAATTCTAATTAGACATCTTGTACAAAAATTATTTCGTGCTTTTGAGGTATTTATACTCACCACAACAAAATGTATTTATTTTTAATGTAGATGGATCTATTTTACACGGTTTGTACGATCCATCTGGTAACGCCACATTCTGCATTAAAATTTAAAAAACCATTGAAATGGGTTTTATTATTTTTATTTGTATTTTTCACATCAACTAACAAATTGAATATTTGTACGCATTCTCCGTGTGTGTAGTATTATGTTTACTGTTTTTCCAGTGGGATCTCGACTACTGAACACCGTGTACTCGATGTAAATAATTTCAACGGTTTTTTCTGCTTAAATTCTATGTCTCAACAATAATTTAGTAACCATTTCTGAAGTGAATAACTGTGTGTGTAACTGTGTCTTTTGTTGTGTTGGCTGTGTGTAGATCAATATATAAATTTAAAACAATTACAGCGACAACATTAAAGATATTCCAAGCTGTTGAAGTTTGTTTTTTTTTTTTTTTGTGTTTTATAAATAATGATTAGATCATGGTTTAACATTAATAATAATGTCTAATTACGAAGCATAGAGACAGCAAACGGTTTTTGGTAATTTAAATCTGATTCGTTTGTGCGCCAGACACAAATTCCGAAAGTAAAGGGTTGTTGACGAACACGTGCACCGCCGCCTCCTTTGTTTTTATTTTGGATCTTCCCCCTCGTCCAGCTCCAATCTCTCTCCTCTCCAAGATCCAGATCTCAAATCAGATGGGGGTTGGTGGTTGGCTGGTGGTGTGGTTGGAATTAAGAAGTGTCCTTGCTGCGCTTACTGCGGCTTCCGGAAGGACTTGCCGGCGAACTTGACGCCGGCGCCGATCTCCTCCTCGATGCGCAGGATCTGGTTGTACTTGGCCAGACGCTCCGAGCGGCACGGGGCACCGGTCTTGATCTGGCCAGTGGACAGACCCACGACCAGGTCGCCGATGAACGAGTCCTCGGTCTCGCCGGAACGGTGAGAGACCATGGTGCCCCAGCCGTTCTTCTTGGCCAGCAGATGGGCGGCAATCGACTCGGTGACGGTGCCGATCTGGTTGACCTTCAGTAGCAGGCAGTTGCAGGCCTTCTTCTCCACGGCGGTGGCAATGCGCTTGGGATTGGTCACCGTCAGATCGTCGCCCACAATCTGGATGGTGGTGGAGCCGGTCAGGTTGGTCCAGGCCTCCCAGTGGTCCTGATCGAACGGATCCTCGATGGAGACAATGGGGAAGTCCTTGATGAACTCCTGATACATGTTGGCCAACTTGTCGGCCGGCAGCCACTGCGACTTGTCGCTCTTCTCGTTCTTGAAGTCCAGATCGTACTGGCCATCCTTGTAGAACTCGGAGGCAGCCACATCCATGCCGATCTCGATCTTGCCGGTGTAGCCGGCCTTGGCAATGGCATCGGTGATCAGGCAGAGGGCCTCCTTGTTCGACTGAATGTTGGGGGCGAAGCCACCCTCATCGCCCACGGCGGTGGCGTCCAGACCGAACTTGGCCTTGATCACGTTCTTCAGGTGGTGGTACACCTCGGAGCCCATCTTCATGGCCTCGGTGAAGGTGGTGGCGCCGGTGGGCAGGATCATGAACTCCTGCATGGCCAGCTTGTTGCCGGCATGGCTGCCGCCGTTGATCACATTGAAGGCGGGCACCGGCAGGATGATCTCCTTGTTGCCAGCCAGATCGGCAATGTGTTTGTACAGCGGCACACTCTTCTTGGCCGCTCCAGCCTTGGCCACGGCCAGCGAAACACCCAGAATGGCATTGGCTCCGAACTTGCTCTTGTTCTCGGTGCCGTCCAGCTTCAGCATGAAGTTGTCGATCGCCGCCTGGTCGACCACATCCAGATTGGCCTTGATCAGCTCGGGTCCCAGCGTGTCGTTGACATGGCCCACAGCCTTCAGCACCGACTTGCCGTGGTAGTTGGCCTTGTCGTTGTCGCGCAGCTCCAGAGCCTCGTGGACGCCGGTGGAGGCACCAGAGGGCACGGCGGCACGGAACAGTCCCAGGTCGGTGGTCAGGTCGACCTCCACGGTGGGGTTGCCACGGGAGTCGAAGATCTGACGGGCCTTGATCGCTTTGATGGTCATCTCGTTGCTGGCACTGCAAAAACCAAAGTTCACAAATAAAGTAAATTAGCAACGATTATCTATTGTTTTAATCTAGGCATGGTTTCAAGAAAAACACAAACAGCTAACCGCAGATAAGGGCATTCAAAATTGGCACTGGTTGTACTCCAGAATATTCCCGAAATTCCAGCCATTTTTGATCTTAATAACCACTTAATTATTACGATATTCCTTAATTAATCGTAATAAGACTACTATGTTAGGAAATTTAATAAGGGAACTTGGTTCATCTCAATTAAAAATTTTTATTTAAAATAATAATGAAACATCCAAAAAATGTTGAAATAATTGTAAAAAGTTAGTAGGAAATTACAAATTCATACGAATCCTATTTATTTCGACTAAACTATTATTTTAAAATGTTATTTTGCCCAAAAAGTTTGTTTTACATTTACAAATATTTTTTTTTCATACTCAAATAGTATTTGTAAACTATATTTATTATATTTAAACGAATTTGTTCGTAAAATAAAGAGATGTAACAATCAAAGTTTAATTTTGAAATTTGTAAAGTATATGTGCATAATTTTCAAATGATAGGTAAACAACCCTAAAAGGATGCAACTAAATAATAAAACTGATAAAAAATGTTTTATTTATAACCAATTTATTTTCACACAAAATTAATATTTGTTCAAAACAGCTATTACAACATCCATATTCGGATACTATTACAGGTAAATTGGTGAACTGTTAAATTAAAATAACAATAAATAAATTAAAAAATTAAATTTTACATAAAATAGGCTTTAAATTGTTTGTTATACAAAGTATTATTGTAAATAATCTGAATTAAGATAGCTTGCAATATGTATGACGAGTGGTGTAACAAAATTTACTGCCGTCTTTTGAGTGACTTTCTCCATGGAATTTTCTGGCAAAGTCTCACCTCTTGTTTCTATATTTAATTTGTCTTCAGATTTCAATTAATTATTTCTAAAATTATTTAAAGTCACTGACACCCGCGGCATTTCCTGCAAACGAAAATAAAACCGCTTTTCCGTCGTCTCAGTGGGAGAGTTTTTTTTCAGTTTTCTCTCGGCGAACAACCGAATGACCTCTAAGCTGCTTTTAAAGGTCAAACCCAAAGTGAGGCAAACTGCAAAGCCGGAATAAGTGCAAATGTTGCGAAAAAACGAAAGTATTTATTTTTATTTTCGATATGACAATTAGTTGTCGACTGATATTATTTGTTTTGTGCAATTACATTGATTGGAAATGTCGCAGAAATGGCCCCACTTGAAAATTTGCACAGCACAAAATTTGTTAGATAATCGCAAAGAAATTAGAGGTAAGAAAGTGTTCAATTTTAAAGGTTTTAATTAGGGTTAATCAAACTGCACTTTCCAGATAAAAAAATTAAATATTTTACTAAGCTGGAGCCATGCACACACACTCAATTCACACTGATACATACCAAGTACTTTTACTGAACTGCTGAAAATTAAATCCAGATGAGAGCTGGCTGGCTGCTAATTTGCTTCTGAAAGCGACTGAAATCGCTGAGAAAACGCTCGCCGATTTTTCGCTGCCCGTTCGCGATGATAGAATTTTGGGGAGAGCGCGGAGCGTCCGAATCTGCGCCATTGTGTTGAACTTGGGGAGCGGCTGCGAGAACTGCAAAAAATATCGATTAAATCAAAAATATATTTATATATATATTTTTTTTTAATAAATAATAGAATCTTAATATGGTGAAATACAATAAGTTTTTCAGTTAATAAATCTTTTTTTTAAATGGTATGAACAAATATAAAAGAAGGATTCTAGAATCTGAAAATGGTGAAATGTCATTATTATGTGAGATTAATTAAAGTCCTTTCAAAATGTAATGAAAAAATATAAAAAAAAGGATATTTTCAAGAATCTGCAAATGGTGAAATGACATAATATTTTAGGTTAACAAAGATCTTTCAAAATTTAAAGATAAAAAATTAGGTGTTTAAGAATCAGAAAATTTTAATTTCTATCTAAACCTGAATTTGGATTTTTTAAGACATTAAAACTATTTAATTACAAAAAATAAAAGTTTCATCGATATCTTTAGTAGATAACCCACCTCTATGGTGAGAGTGGGCGAGAGAGCTACTTACTTTTACTCTCCTTAATATGTATGCGTTTCCAGGTGCTCGCCGGTTTTTATTGTGATTGTGGGGGTGCGTTTTCCCTTAGTTGTTGTATTTATTGGAATATTTCCTATATTTTTTTGGGGAAAAGTGACCTTCGCACAAGGTTAGAGGCATTGGCATCCACATACAACCGTGGATTGCATGTCTAACTAAAAGAGAGCAAGAAATTATGAGAAAGTTAATTGTCAATTAAAGCATAAACAATCAAATGACGGGAAAGGAGAAATACTGAAAGTCCATGTTAATACATCCTATGTAGGTTTCTGGACACTCGGTCATTCAAAGTCACATACTTTGTGTTATTCAAGCTTTTTTAGCTGCCATAAATTAGAGGAAACAAATGCAAAGGCGGTTTTAACAAAACGTACGATTGTGTTTATAGCAGCACATCTGATGTGGATACAATTGTATATATGTACATATGTTAGTTGGTATCCCATCCCTCCCACTCAATGTTGAAACTTATAAATTCGAATAATCTCGGTTAATGATAAATTAAATTCAAAAACCATAACATATTTGTTTAATTTTTGAATAAACCTGATATTAATAAAATTAGTTAAGCCCTAAAATAAATAAAGGATTTGACTAGTTTACATTTAACAATTGATCTTATGCCAAAAATATGTTTTCACTTTTACTTTTAAAATAAATTATAGACAGTTTTTTAAATAATAAACATCCAAAGATAAAGGTCGCAAACTTAAAATTTTAAATTGGTTATTTATTAACGTTTAAAAACTTATTAAAGTGTAAGGTTTACAGAAGCAAACCAACTGTTGGCCAACATATGTAAAATCAAGCTGTTAACTGCAAGCTGCCAGGGCTACCAAAGGACAGTGTTGGCTAACTTCTCAACTTCGCATATGTTTTGAACGAACACACGCGGATTTTTTGTTTGGATTGGAGTTCTCTTAAAACTCGGAAAATGACTTCAACCAGCACAATAGTGATGCCCGGAGATCGGATAGCGGCCATTGAGGAGTTGGCCAAGAGCAAGCGTGTGATTTTGGGACCAGGACTGCGGCGACAGGACGAAACAGTGGTGGCCAGCAAGGCGGGACCGCTGCGTCACAAGGAACCCTCTACTTTTTGGGTGGACAACTACCAAAGGCGATATATTCCCGCTCGCGGAGATCTAGTCCTTGGCATAGTGCGTTCCAAGGCGGGAGATCTGTACCGGGTGGACATCGGAGCAGCGGACACGGCATCCATCTCCTATCTAGCCTTCGAGGCGGCCACCAAAAAGAATCGTCCGGATTTGAATCCCGGCGATCTGATCTACGCCAGAGTTTTGAATGCCAGTGCGGACATAGAACCGGAATTGATTTGCGTCAATTCCGTGGGCAAACGTGGCAAACTGGGCCTCCTCGCCGAGGGATTCTTCTTCAAGTGCAGCCTGAATCTGGGCAGGATGCTCCTCAGGGAAAACTGCCCTGTCCTGGCGGCTCTGACCCGGGAATTGCCCTACGAGATTGCCATCGGCGTCAACGGGAGAATCTGGCTGAAGGCCCATTCCCTGCGAGAAACCATCGCCCTGGCCAATGCCATTGTGGCCCTGGAGCAAGCGGGCTACACGGAAATCGACAAGATCTGCGACAATCTGGGCGACTTCCTGCAGGCTTAGGACTTAATTCTTAGTTTACTTACATTGTATATTAAAAGAAACTTAAAGCTACCAAAATGTTTAGGTTGATTTTTATATGCGAGTGTTGGCGCAAAGGTGGAGTGTTGGGTAGACTCAATTCGTTTACGTAAATAAAACTATCAGTGATGAGCAAACAAAACAGCTTTTAGTCGTAATGCGACTATATATATCTCCATGTTCTATATGTAACATATTACTTTTTAATGCAATTCAAAAGATTGTTTTATGATTGATTCTTGTAAAGAAAGCAATAAGGAAGTTAATAAACATTGTATAAGTAAAAAGAATTTTAAACGATTTCTTTTAAGATTTGTAGGTTTTTAACTGAGCAGGTTAGTAATATGGAATAGGCAGTATCTTAAACTCTAAACTGTACCAATTAAGAGAAGGGAGAAATGGGTCTAGCATAAAACAATCTATTATTACTAAATCTAGGATATTGTTTGCAGTTAAAAAGTCTGCTTGAAATAAAAATGTGTTTAAATCTAAAAATAGGGTACATAAATATTGAAATTTAAAAATATGTAGGTACTTTAAAAATCTCAAATAAATTTCAGATGGCAGTGGTTTAGTAGTTGGTGATTACTTACCTACTCCACAGTCACTGCGCCATCTCTGATGCTCAGCAACAGCTGATCGGAGGAACCCACTTTTCGGAGATTTTTCTGATAGGCGAGAACCCGCTTTCAGTGTCTTCCGTTGCGGCAGAGGATAAAGATTTCTCCGACCGAGCCAGAGCCTAGTCCAAATCCGAATCGAGATGTCCTTCCTGGAGTTTCTGCTGCTCCTGTTGGTGGTCTACTACGTGGGCTATGTGCTCCTCTGGATCCTGCTCGACTGCAATGTGGCCCTGTGGTACAAGTCCCGCTTCGGAGTCTCCTTGTCGTCGATGCGCGGCCAGGTGGTTTGGATAACAGGTGCCTCGAGTGGAATTGGCCGAGCATTGGCGCACAGTCTGGCCAAACATGGCGTGAAACTGGTGCTAAGTGCACGCAGGGTGGAACAGCTGGAGGAGGTGCAAGAGGAGTGTCTGGCTGCGGCCAAGGGACTACTGGCCACCAAGGATGTCCTGGTCGTACCCATGGACATGCTGGATATAGATGAGCATGGAACGCATTTGAACACGGTGCTCAATCACTTCCATCGACTGGATGTCCTCGTGAACAATGCCGGCAGATCGCAGCGAGCCAGTTGGACCGAAATCGAGATCGAGGTGGATCGGGAGCTCTTCGAACTGGACGTCTTCGCCGTGGTCCATCTCAGCCGCCTGGTGGTTCGCTACTACGTGGAGCAGAACGGTGGCAGAGGTCACATCGCCGCCACATCCAGCATAGCTGGCTTCAGTCCGGTGCCATTCTCGGCCACCTATTGTGCCGCCAAGCATGCTCTGAACGCCTATCTGCTTTCCCTGAAGGTGGAAATGCGCAAGCTGGACATCAGCATCTTTGCCCCGGGACCCATTGCCACGGACTTCCTGCAGGAGGCCTTCACGGGATCACAGGGCGGAAAAGTGGGCATGAGTACGGCCAATCAGAAACGCATGACTGCCCAGAGATGTGGCGACCTATTCGCCGTGGCCTTGGCCAATAAGATGGATCTCACCTGGTGTGGTCTATTTCCGGTCAATCTATTGGCCTACTGCGCCAGGAATCCCACGTTGACCAAGATACTGGGTCAGTTCATGACCGAGAAGACGCTGAACAAGATTCGCGAGGGTAAACTATGAGAAGATCTCTCGTTCTAAGCCCTCTCCCTCCTCTTACTCCGCCAAGTGGTTCTCAGTCAACTTTTATACTATTGTACAATGTTTAACTATGTAAAAAAGTGTATAAATATGTACACAAGATTAAGTTGAGTGTGCGTTTTGATTGCGATAACCTGGGCGGGCACAGTGGTATTGAAAATTGTGGTAAGTTGATAATGAAATATTTGTTCTGCTAATCTTGGGTTAAACAAATCTAAAGCTTAATCTGCTGAATTCTAGAATGATCATATTGATCATTTTCTAATCTATTTAAACAGCTCAACTCATTAAAAAGTTATTATAAACCAATAATTTATAGTTATGAGAACTAGTTTAACTGCTTTAACATATTAATGTTCTTGTAAATTGAAGGTAACGACTTAATTATTTACACGTTCTACCCATTAACAATATATGTCTTTTTAACGACACTGCTGCAATTTACTTTTCTTTATCGTATATTTATCTAGCAAAGTAAACCTAATCTTTTCCTAACGCTGCCTTGACATGAGCGGGTATCTTGACCCTTTTCCGCTTCGCCTTGGTTATGGCGGTCTGTTCCACCCCCTTGAGTGTTGGTTTAGCCTTCTCCTTTTTACTCTTTTTGCAGGACAAGGGATTGGGGTTCTTGGGTCCTTTGGCTTTCTTGGGTTTGACAGTAGTTTCAGCTGGCTTTAGTCCCTGTTTCTCCTTCATGTAGTCGATTCTCTCGACCTGCTTGCCCAGCATTAAGTTCTTGGCGCGTCTTTGTACCCACTTTTTGGATGCTTTCGAGGGGGCTTCCAAGACGGGCGTGGCTTTGTGCAGGTACAGTAGACAACGACCGGGAATCTTGCGAAGACTCTCCTGCAGCAGACGATCCTGCGAGGCCACTATATAGCGATTGTCCTTGGTCTGCAAAAAAATAGGTTGAGGTATTAAGTAAGGTGCTTCAGAATTTGCAATTCTAATTCCGTATTTTAGCCATTATTTACCATAGTTTTAATGCATTCTGCGGCAGCCACTGGTTTTCCCTCGTGTCCGCATTTGTGGACATGGAACCGCTTGACAATGGACGTGGCTCCAGTTAGAGGACCTCCCAAGGATTCCGCCTCCAGGATAACACACTGGGTGGTCAGTAGCTTAACGCCGCATTGAAAGTACTTCCTGATCTGCTCATCTATGCCAATTTTTTGCTAAAAATAAAACAATTCTTTAGAAATCAACTAGTTTTGTTGTGGTAAAAAACCCACCTGTAGCGCTGCCTGGCAAAAGGTGGCATCAATAAGCACCTGATAGGGTTCCCGGTAGTCAAAATTGGTGGCAAAAAACACCAACGTTTTGTGGGACTTCTTAAATCGAGATATTTTCATGATAATTTGTTATATTTACTAGATTTCCGAATAAAAACAAAAACAGCGTGCCAGGGCAGTGTTGTATAGCGTCAAAGCTCAGCTGTTT
This sequence comes from Drosophila elegans, assembly GCF_018152505.1. NCBI lineage: Eukaryota > Metazoa > Arthropoda > Insecta > Diptera > Drosophilidae > Drosophila > Drosophila elegans. The sequence continues at coordinate 18,493,842 of NW_024546167.1, read as the reverse complement.
TTAGTTAACAGCTCGAGTGCGCCTAACAGCACTATTAAGCTAACAGAGTGCCGTTATGCCAATTCAAAATACAACAAATTTAACATTTGGCGCCCTTTCAGAGAATGCATTTTCAACCCTCTTAAAAGAAAATCACCCCCCTCTCTCTTTACCAGTTATTAAGCGTTTTGTTTTCATTTCCTCGTATATAGTTAGTTGTTTCCGCTGCAGTTGCACGCGCATCAAGTAGCGCTAAGGTAAAACTTATAGTTTATGCGCAATAGTGTTATTTTATACTAAAAGTGTTTTGTGAACGTGAAAGTCATTAGTTACCACAAGTCAGTGGGGAAAGCCTTAATGATTAAGGCAATTAACTAGGAAAATATATATAAATATATATTTCTGTGAGGACTTTTGAACTTTTCTGATACGTACCATATAGAATGCCATATTTATAGAAATACCGGAATATTTTACGATGTAAATACGACAATAGTGCCACTTACAATTTCAACACTTCGGTTTTCTTTTGTTTGTTTTTGTTTACGGCGCAAAAAAAGTTTTCCTCTTACCCTCTTTTGTTTTTCTATTTTTCCCAATCACTTACTTTACCCACTAACCCTCATTTGTTTTTCCTCTTTGGTCATTTTCTTCTTGTTTTTCTTTAATCTGCTCAATTGGCATTCAATTCGTGAACTTTTTTGCTAATCATGCTGATTGGTTTTACTCGAGGGTCTTGAGTTTAAGTTTTTGTATTTTTTTACACTTGGCAAAAAAAATAAAATAGTGGTGAAAAGATTGATTTTAATATTTGAAACAAACATTTTAAAGTGCAAAAATATGTTGTACAAAGATTGATTTTATTTTATCAAACAAACTAATTAAAGTGCAAAAAAGGAAATTTTATATCTTTAGTTTTAAATTTTTTCATATGGTCCAAAAATAAATTTTTTTAATATTGCCTAATAAAGTTTTTAATATTTTAATATATATAACAAAATAAGAATATATTTTATAATTTAAAATACCGTTTAAAATCGTTGTGAATCACACATATTTTCTCCGCTTCGTTTTTCCATGCACGATAAAGAATATTGGTCAAGTTTGCCTATTAATGCCATAATGCCATGTCGATAAAGCCGCCAGTTGCAGCAGCTGTGTGATCCAGTATTGTTTTTCCTTGCTTTTCCAGCATATTAATCTCCGAAGGTCGGACTTGGGGTATTGACAGCTGTCGTCGACTGAAGGTTGTGAATCGTGGGTGCAACCACCTCGGGGATCTGGGTTCTGGGGATCTGCGGATGGATCATCATCCATCTTTCCACGTCTTCACTTTACAGTTTACTGCTGCAGTTTATTCAACCTTCAAGACAATGAAATGACCAAAAGCATAGAATTATTCATATGCAAATGAAGTTGCGTGTACTCATATTCCTTTCGGAACACACCTTTCGCTATAGGAAAAATTGGATTTATTATGAAGTACTGTCATGTCCCGCGTGTCTGGCATTTTGATTTGGCCTCTCTCCTTCTTTCGCTGTGTTTCCGGTGGGTTTTTCGGCCTTTATCATATTATTTGTTTTTTTTTCGCTTTATTTTGCGTGGGTTGAAAGAAAGTGACGCATTATAAAAAACCTCCAAAAAGGGGAGTTGGTTAGGGGAGGTAGAAATAGGTGGTTGTGGAAAGAACCCACAATTCGCATTGTGTTGAGCTAAAAAATACATAGTTCCGAGAAATTTGGTTTGGGGGAAGCACTAAACAGAAATTGATTTGTCGTGATAAAGGTTATGTGAGGTTTATCACTCTTTAGATATCGCTTATATTTAAATTTAACCTTCATTTTTATTTATATAAAATAAGATTATAAAACAGAGTAATTAATTAATTCATTTCAGTATTTCTTGATTTGTTTTAAGCTTTGTATTAAAATGATACAACTAGAGAGAAAAGTTGAAGCCCATAAAAAATGTTTAAACTCATAGGGGCACATTTTTAGTTACCAAACTTTTGATAGAATTACGTAATACATATATCATAAAACTTTTTAATGAAAGTTATAAAAAAGGTCTTCCTAAGTTTAGGCTTTAAAGCGTACGATACCTAAAAGGGTAGTTAAAAATGAATGTGTTGAATGAATTTTGGTCTTCATTACATAACAATCCATGGGTACGTTTAGTTGTGATCTCATATGCGTTTCAAAGCACCCATCTCCAAGCAGTGAGCTATGTACATAACATCAGCATATCAGCTCAGATAATTCATTCAATTGTGGTCTACGTTACCATCGTCACGATTACCGTAGAATCCGCGATTCCAGCAAATTGGGAGTGGGAGCAGACCAAATTGCCAAGTAGCCAAGTAGCCGCCGTCTCACTTAATAAACTTATTCATTCATTGATCCATTCACATTTGTCTAACGTCACGCCAATCCGGATCCCTTCTGTCCCGCCCCTTTTGTTGCAGTGTATGCATGTCAATCAGGCTGAGAAACGAAATCCAGACTTCTGTCTCCGATTCCTTACCCCTTTCGATCCCCTCAAGAGCCTTAATTAGCTGCCAAATGGTGTTTGCTGTGCATTTGGTACGTAAGCCGATTTGGTTCTGTCTATATCTCTCTTTACTTATACATATATATTTATATATATATATATATATATATATATATATATATATATATATATATAAATATTTAAGGTGGCTTTGGGTGTGTGCCTCTCATTAGCAAAACATTTGGCGTCCAAAGTGGACTTTTAATAATGCGATTTTATTTTCTTGCGATTTCTGGCCCGGCATAAAGAAAGACTTCTCATGTTCGTTTGTTTATTATTGTTTGCCTTTCACAAATTTTTCAGATTAATTTGTTAATATTGCTATCAGCTTGGAATATTTTTTGTCGAACTGAAAAAAGTGTCGCCTCGATCGAGTATTTCCTAGTATGCAAAAAAAAAGCTGATCTTGAACCTAGATTGAACCCTTGTTTAGAACGTTTTTTTTACCGATTTATGAGGGAATCGGTGCACTTGTCACATGCGAAAGCACCGTGTCGCGTTGTTATGATTTATATAAATATTTAGTAAAAGTTGAGATTATATATAAAGCTCTTTAAGTACACCCAAAAGTTTACGAAGCAAATGGGACACGCGATCTCTAATCAGTTGGCCAGACATATAGCACGACTCATCTTTATCATCATTGTCATCATCTTCAACGTGATCTCCTGCTTACGTAGTTTCAAATCAGTCAACAAACCGTAATTTGTTTTTAAGATAACACAGTTTTTCATATTAGAATAACTTTATTATTAAAAAATATAAATTAGCAAGATTCCAGATTAGATATATGGGTTAAGAATAGAGATATGTAGAACTTAACTAATTAACATAATATGTGTACGTGCCAAATGAAATTTGAAATGTGTCTGCGAATTTAGTTTTGTTAGAAAAGTTGTTTATAAACAACTGTCTCGAAAACATACACATATGCTCACAAACTATTTGTAAACAATATTTGTACACACATGAATATCAAATTTTGATTAAATGTTTGTAAATAGTTTTGTTGGGATATATAAAATTCAATGTTTATATTAAATAATTATTTTAAATGACTCAAATTTGTCTATGCTGATAAGGCAGCTTAATAACTAGTAAATATTATAAATAACTAATTGGTCTAATTGGTTTAAGACTTTAAAAAACATTATGAAAAAAACTTTTCAACTGATAACCTTGTAATCAGCTATAAAATATTTAAATTAATTGAAATTTTGCGGAGACAGTGCCTATTTCTAGAAAAACCCATTGTGTTCCCAACTGATTCACCAAAAAATTCAAGATGAATTTTAATGTATCAAAATAAAACGTATGTCTATTAAAAATAAGGCTTAAGACTACAGTTTTAGACACTTCGATATAGAAATGAAACTAAAAAGGGGCTATGTTATTTTAGAATTATTTCATATACTATAATACTCTCTTTAGTTTATTTTCAAGATACACTTATGAAAACTAATCTTTCAGTTTTTTAATGGCTCAAAGTTCGTGGGAATTGCAGCAAATGTTTTGGTCGTAGTTGGTAGCCTAATCACTGGATGCACAAACAACATGCTATAAACGGCCTTTATCAACGGATATTGCCGGTGACAAAAACCCACATAATTAGTTGCTGATAAACTGGGCAAATAACTGCATTATCAGATCGCTATCTTTTCTGCTTTATCTCTGCGAAATTAATTACGCTCTGTGAGCACTGTGAGCTATGAGCACTGCGCCATTTATCCAACTTATGGCCAGGTATTTCTAGCCAATTTAACAAACTTAAGCAAAACAAGTCAAATTAAAGTCAGAAAAATAATTTTTCCACTTGCAGATCACTTAATTACCGATAGCCGTTCAACATGTTCATATGACCCATTTAACAATTTTTCCTTTACTTAATTGCCAACTTGGGATCTGTAGAACAACAATGTATTTACAAAAATGATGGGTGATTAGAGATATGAGGGTAGGGCTTAGGGCTTAGTAGTTTGAACTTTGGATAAATCCCATTGAATTTAAAGGTTGATCGGCAGTCAATTTAAAGGGATTGTTCAGGCTTGAGTGATCAGAAAATTAAAAAAGGCTAGGGTATAACAAATCTGCTTAATATTCCGGTCAAAGTATTAGGGTGTGTACAAAAGCTGATTAAAATCAGAGTCCTTATATAATTATTATTACAGTGAGTTCTAAAAATTATGTTTTTTTAATATTTAGTATTTTTTTCCTTTAAATAAAGCTACTTAAATTAATTGCATCAAAGCAAAATATCTACACTAGCGAATAATTACCCTTATCTTAATTCATTATGGCATGTTTTAGGGCCTGTTTTTTATACAAATAATTAAACCAATGGTATTTTAAGTGCTTGAATCAATGCTTTATCTGGTAGATTAGGAACAAAACACATTTAGAACAGTTGTAAAAAAAACTCATTTAAAAGCCAATTATCTCGGATAACCTTGGTCCAATTAAGTATTTCCAGTTTAGTCTTCTCCCGTAAATTCCACAAACCTTGTTCAAAGCAAGCCCTGCACAAACCCACAATTATAGAGTCAATACTACATATTGATTATTATACTATGGCAATAAATAAATTATTTATTATTAATAGTTGCTAGTTCCCGTTCATGTCGCTCCGTAAAACCCAAATAAAACCGATTGTCATAAGACAAAAGCCCCAAAGAAACCGCAATTTTCCTCCGCAATTTTCCACATTTTTGTTTAATGCCCACATATAAATCAATGCAAACCGCAAAATGATTCATAGTAAAAGAAAAATGGTGCGAATTTCAATAGCGCACAACGTCACAGGGAAAACTTGACTTTGACTGGTGCAAACCACGCAACGATCGTTAGGCGTTAGAAAAAAAAACCAGAAAGAAATCGGGAGATTTACCCAAGAGAGCGTTGTCTTTTACCCAGTACGTAGTGCTCGACGGAATCGTAATAAAGGTCAGGGCTGGTATATTAAGACACATTAACATTAAACATATGCAAACAACATGTGGGTGATGCGACTATTCGACCAGTTTACACCCTGTCTTTATATACACTTTAGTTAAAATATTATAAATAATATTATAACTTGTGTTTTATACAAATGTGTGTATCTGTGCCGATTTTGTATTCCCAAGTACTATCATATAAAATCTTTCAAGTTAATTACCCCTCAACTTGAGTTTGCAAAGTTCACAAGTAACTCGAACATTTTTATTGAGGGATGCTCAGCATACATATATGCCCATGATCTCTGTAATTCGGAGTAACTCCGTAACGTAATGAAAAAACGTAAGAAGAGAGAGAAAAAGAGTTTCCCGGAGAAAGAGAGAGATCGGCGGGAACGATGAACAGCTGGTGTGGTGGTGGAGCAGTTGAGTCGGGTTCGGAATCGAATTCGGATTCGGAATGGGGGGCTGCCATATAAAGGCCTCGTGTTGAGCGCAGCGCTGCTTAGTTGATCGCCAGCGAGCGTTGCCAACGCGCAGCGGAATAAATTCTAAAATACTATATATATATAAACTCAAAGAATCGGGGGAAAATCGAGACAGACGAGCGGACAGAAAATCGAAGCACATTATGTATAGCACACGCAATTGAAATTAATTTACGCGTCGCTGCCCATCTGCATAAGTTCAATGGAAGCAAAGGCAAATGCAAAAGCCGGAGCAAAAGCAAAATCAAACCAAACAAAGCCGAGAAGAAAAATGTGAAGAAAGTGCAACAAAATCGAATTAAGAAATCAAGAAAACCAAACGAAAAAGTGCGCCTAACAACAATCAAATAAAACAATCATCGCGTGTTCGTCCGTGTATGTTAATCAAAGGTTAATTAAAGAAGACTGCACTTATTACGTGTTGCAGTTGGATTGATTATGCCGAAAAACTATCCTATGTGATTATGTGTTTTCATTCATAAATTGCATTTTGTGTATACTTTAACGTACATCGGTACAAAAGAAAACCAAATTATCTGTGTACTATACATATAAAGCGAAGAAAGAAGTAAACGGAGCTTTAAATAATCCAAAATCAGAAGAAAGAACAGCTTAAGAACTTGCAGCCAAAAGGTTCGTTAACACCGTCAAGTTATTACCTTTTGACCCACTAAAAGTGGGAAGAAAGAAAGCTTTTGGAAGAGTGGAGTGCAGGAGAATTGTGTAGACAGAGAAAAGAAGAATACTAATTGCGGCTTCAGCACTGAAAAAAAATTTTAAAAGCTTTAGAAATTAAAATCCTCAGTTATGAAAATTTGAATCAAGAAAAAATTTTCAAGTATAGTTAAATTCTTATTTTCTTAAAAAAAATATCTATTCAAATACCTATTTAAAAAAATATGCATACAATTCTATTTGAACGAACATCCAATTTATTAAATATTTCTTTTAAATAAGTATATAAGCTTAAAAGTTTTTTTAAATTAAAGAAGTTAAGTACTAGAAAACAAAAAGGAACATATAGCTCTGGCATGTTATCTATAAATGAAAAATGCAATATACAAAAAAAGGGTTTTTTGTAATAAGAACATTAAATCATTAAAATGATAAACCATGCTTATAATTCGTTAATTTTAACGAGTGTAAATTTTATTAGTTTTTAGAGTTCACCTAATTGGTTCCGCATTGTTAGTTAACACAATACAACTTTTCCAGTTCTGACTCAACGGTTACTGTGAGATGCCAAATAATATATTTTTGCGATTGTAGAACTACAATTATAATTATTCATATTTAGAGGTCAAGTATGCATCCTAAGGAAAAACAGACTAGAAGTAAAGTCAAAACAGGAATTTAAAGCAGATAATTACGTCTTTTGGGTAAATTAATGTGAATTGAAAAATGTGTTGTTTACAATAATAATTTTCCCCAAATGTTGATGAGAAAGTTTTCCAGAATTTGTTTACACTTTCTCAGTGTAATTCAATAGCAGCTGCACAATTTTTGTAGAAGAAAAGCTTTCCCGTTCAGACTCTAACTTTATCTTCTCGATTCGATTCGTAGCACACAGAACTTGAAACTGGAAAATGTAGGCCATCGCATGGGAATCGACTTTAATCGTTTGGTTTTTCTTTATCGTGCTACCCACACCCACTTTATTATGCGATCCCCACAACTTAGAGCATTTCTAGTTATATCATTCGTGCCTCGGCTAACTTATTCATGACTTGTGCATTGAATTTTAAGTTGTTGTAGTCAGAGAATCGGGAATTGTGCTTTGCTAATTTATTCAATTCTCTGTCTGCAATGTGTTTCTAATTTGTTTGGGAAACAGTTGGCTGATTTATATCTCGTGAAAGTCTCAGCTTACATTTACATTTACATTTCACATTCACATCTTAATTTTGTTCAATTTGCAAAACAATATACAACAAGGCATGAAAGCAAATGGCCAACTAATGCACTCGTAAATTATAAACAAACCGAATATAGCGGTCATTGGCTGACTGTGAAATGTATAAAAACAGGAGCTCAAAAAAGGCAAAAGCAAATATTGGAAATCAAAACAAACTTATTATTATTATTATATGCCGGCTACTGCGACGTTTTCTTGTGCATATTTGTTTGACAGAACAGAACAGAACAGAATCGCATTATAATGTATGTCTTTGCTAAGATAAACCCTGATCCATTAACATTATTGTGCTGGCCTTGGCGATGTCACTTTTCTTTATCGCAAGGCGAATAGTGGTCCCAGGGGTCGTATACGTAATGTGCGGCTTGGTTTTATTTTTTTTTTTTGTTTTTTATCGTGGACTGCACAGTATAACCAAACCGAAACGATCAATTGCCTCATTCTATTGTAGTTCTCTTATACTTTTATTTTTGCTGCTGCTGTTGCTGCTGCTGAAGTTGTTCATGATCTCTCAGTTTCGTGACTTTAATTGAAATTGGCCAGCGTTTTCCGATTTTGTTCTAGTTTTTTATAGGTATTTGCTTGTGGAGCCGGCAACCGAACAATTTGCATTGTCTCCGAGTTTCTGATTTATGAACAGACCGAAAAGTCTAAAGGTCCCAACGACCTTTTGCCACGACAGCTTTCCAGCATAAAATGAATACCCTGATTCTCATAGTTTCGTTTCGGTGTTTTCTGTACCACTTATAAACCTGTGTCACGATCTTTGTGCCTTTAAGTGCATACACAATTATGGTTTTAGTCATCAAAGTAAGCTGAATTCAAGTTGTTGAATTGAAAGTGTTATAATATGGGACATTTTTATATAAATGTTAACTTCAAAGATAAATTTAAAATTTAATCGGCATACAGTATATAATGTGCATTAGAATTATGGAAAGAATTAACTTTACTAAAAAATTGTATACAAAAAAAATCAATTTATAAATGGTCTTAATGCTAACAATAAAATTTAAATTAAAAGCAATACATTTTTCTAGATATTATATTTATGAATGATACAACACAATTTTTCTACTATCCAAAACGGATTGAATTAAGTATGCATAGACATGCGCAGTCTAAAAATGTATACATATATAATTATGTCATTCGCCCAATATCATAAATTGCTCAGCCATATGCTTTGAACTCAATTGTCTGTTGGACCGGCTCTCAATCAATGAAAATTGTCAACTCAATGAAACTGCACTGGAAACGCACTCAAGACAAAACCAGTTGAACTTCTATTTCGCACCAAGATCAGATTGCTTTAGTTTTTTTTCGGCTAATTAAAGTGTGCAAAAACTCGTGAAAATGATTTTGCAGTTCTTTTAAGCCCCGTTCTTTTTGTAAAACTGGTTTTTTGACTTTCGACGGTTTGTTTGGTTTGTCATTCAGTCAACAAGCCAGACACCAACTCTTTACATCAAAGTCAATATCAGTTAACTACTCGACACTTGTTGGCCAAAAATAAATAAAAAATCTATGTATAGGCAACTTGGCAAAGCAAAAAGAACCGCCCAAAGTTTTTTTTTGTATTGTAAGTGGAAAAACGTATTTAAAGTCTGTCCGAAACGAATGAACTTAGCAAAGCTAATTTGCATGCTTGCAAATATGTGAGAAACCCCATAGCCCAGATACTCATTCTTTTGTTGAAGGTTTCGAATAGTTATTACATTTTAAATTATTCTCTAAAACACTTAACAATATTTATAGTTCTAGCAAAATCAAAACAAAGTTCTGAGCGCTTCGTTCAGGTTTATTTGTTTGTATAAGTAATTGACAAAATTTAACCGGACAGAAAAATACTGACCTAGGTCAAGGGCACATAAAATTAGCAAACATTAACTAAGCAGAGAATAATCAACTATAAATTAATTCTAATTTCTTTTAAACTGAGACGTCAATGTTTTCTTTTTAAACCTCTATTTTTAACTTTTTTAGAAGCAAGTTTTGAGTTTTGATTCCTGGATATTTTTGCATAATGTCAAGTCATCGAATCAAAAAAGAGAAATTGAAAGAATGATGACTAGCAAAATCTGGTTACATGTCTTGATTCTTCGAAACCTATTTATAAATATTCTTGAAAATTAAAGTTTAATGGTCTCTAAAAGAAATTCTTTGGAGATAAGTCTACGAAAAATTGTCTATCCATCACTCTGACAGAATTTACTTAACAAAGCACACTCATCTTTTATAAATGCTTTTTATTTTTACATTACAAAAACTTTCTTTGTTCGAGTCAGGCTTAAACAAAAGCCCTGAGAACAAAATGAAAATATATATGATATATATATGTATCTATATAATATAGAGAATATTAAATGACGCATCTGTCAAGTTTTGTGATAGGCAACTTGCAATATGAGATTAAAGAGTCTTGCTGATCTGTGCAAACCAATTGTACACGCCCCCAAAAAAGTTAATTTGCTTGCAACAAATTTGTTAGCCATATATCAACAATAAGCGAAGTTAACGCCCAGCAAGCAAACAGGTCGTTAATTCTAGAGCTGCCATGTAATTCTAAACATGTGGGGAAAACTAATGAGAGGCCCTTAATTATGAATGCGATATCTGATTACAGATATATGTATGAAATAATTACTGGGAAAATGTTTAAATATTTCAATTATAATATAATTAAAGTGTATTAAAGCAATAAATAAATAAATACAAAAATACAGTAATTAATAAATAAATAGACACTCTGTTAGAAAAATGAAATAGTAAAAATAATCTGGCTGGAATCTTATACAATTTTATATTTCATATATGAAAAAGGCAATGAAATTTTATAATATTTAATAATAATTTTTATTATTGTGGAAAGTATAAGACTTAAAAAAGTTTTATTTGCATTAAATTCACTAAATTACATTTGAATATGATTTGCCTTTTAAAATTAGATGACTCTAACAGACTTTTTGATTATTTTTAAACAAGTCGGCTTTGATAAGTCTAATCTTCCTTGTTTCTTGAACTTTGGCTCTGTTTGCAATGCATTTAATAATGTGTATTTCACTGTCTTCTATTTCAGACTTATTCCTGACTATAAATCATAGTTAATTTCCTAAAAATATGACACTCTTGCCAGATATCAAGGCTTCGGATGCCGCCTGCTGTGTGGGTGGTGCAAGTAGTGATGCGAGCAGCAGTTCCGGAGGCAGCCACAAAGGTCATCATGGCAACCAACACGACGGCGGTTGTCTGGGCATCAATTGTTGCACCACAGCAGCCAGTTCGGAGTTGTCCATCGATGAGACCTCATCTACCTCATCCCGAGGTTCGGGCGGAGATTTGGCCAGCAAGGTTACCAATGATCTGAATGGCTTTCAACAGCCAAATTATCATCAGGCAGTGGCTCATGCCAATTTCGATCACTGTGAGCCAGTGAACATTGAGTTCTCCGATGTGCGGTACACAGTGAGAAAGTTCTCCTTTCCAGAAAGAAAATTTGGTAGATTTAAAAAACATTTAATTCAATAAACTGTTTTACTAACTTATATTTTATTTCCCTACAGTGACCAAGGAAATCCTTCATGGTCTCAATGGCAGTTTTCGCTCTGGCGAATTGACTGCCATTATGGGTCCTTCGGGAGCTGGAAAAAGTACGCTCTTAAATGTCATGTCCGGTTTTTGGTGAGTCTCTACCCCACGCTTGAACTTGAAAAATCAATTTTCCTTAGACAGCTTGGCATTTAATTTATGGTTACATTGCTGAATATGCAAGCTGGTTTTTTTTGCCATTTAATTACACATTGGACACATCGGGTATGCACATAAACTGCAGACGTCGCAATTGTTCAATCAATCAACACATTGTTCAAGTGTCGGCAAAACAACTGCATTGGTTTACTATATAATTAGATTGGTTTATCGGAGGGTTAAAGATTAAAGGGTTTTAAGTGGCCGTTATTTATGGAAGTTTTCCTAACACTGAATTTACTGCCTGCTTGAAAAATAAATACATTTATTTAAGTTAATAAGAAAGCCTTAGTACTTTTAAACCTTTAAATAAAGATACGTTATAAACGTTAATAGTAGAGGAATTTTATTTAATTTGGAATGGACTGCAGAATCTTCTTCCTTAAAAATAAATTTTTCTTATTGAAAATACATTTTTTCTTAATTGCATTACTTTTTATCTTTTTAAATGCCTATGCTTGAATTAATAAAATATATATTCATTTTATTTTATTCATTTCTTTATCTGCAATTCAAAATTATGAATCACAATCGTATGATTTAATTGACGTATATAATAGAAGCAAGTGTTTGTTTGATTGGCCTCCCATCCCGGACATAATCTGATTACTTCCTCCCGCAGTTCAAGTTCTCGCCCATTGCATAATTAGGACTTCAGTCTGGGATCGTACAATATATTTAATCTCTGAGTCATTGGCCGCAAAATTGACGTATCTTAAAGAAAATCTCTGTTTCGTTGCATCATTTATTTTGATGGCCAACTGACAGTTATTACAGCATTTCCATTTCTATTTAGTTATATTATGTACACACAGTTTTTGTGTGCGACGCACGTGTAAGGGTAAAATCTTTCCAATCTTGTTTGTACAACACAACTTGCAAATTGCTGCTTCTGTGTAATTGTCATGATTAAAGGGTAATGGCAAATATATGGCCCAAGTGGTACACAAGTTTTCATTGCTAAACGTTATCGGTCAGTAAACTATGAACTTGAAAGTCGTCGGGTACTTACATATATAGTAGTTCGGTTCACTTCTCCGACTCAGACTTTTATAAGGTTTTTATTTTTTTTTTCCCCAGTCAGCAAAGTAAATGCTGACCCACGAATTATAATAATTATTTTAATAGCTGTGTGTTTGCTGATTGTCTGTTTTCTGATTTCTTCGACACATTTTCATTTCCCTTTGTTTTTTTTTCACGTTCTCTTTAGTTCCACTGGAGTTTCGGGCAACATACGGGTAAATCGAAAAACAATGGCTCCCAGTTCGGAGAGATTCCGCCAAATGTTGTGCTATATCCATCAGGATGATCTGCTGCGACCACAGTTAATGGTGGGGGAGATTATGCTACTTGCAGCCCATCTAAAGTTGGGCTTCAAGGTCACCAAGGCGTACAAAATGGATCTGGTAAGATATCATTTTTAATTAAAATTATAAAAAGGGTATATTACTTTAACCAACAAACATTGTCGATAAGGCAGACAACAAAAATTATTAAAATTATAAAAAAAAAGAATATTTTTGGTAAATTGGATTTTATAACTAACTAGGATAAAAATAAAGTAAAATTTAAAATTAAAGTGTGAATTAACATAAAAAATAACAAGTACCAATTATTTATTTCATATATACTTATTTTGTTTTCGTTTTTAAAATCTACTTTTAAGATCTAGTGACAATCTTTCCCAAATCTTATCTAAATAATTTTTTTATCTTATGCAGATCAAACAGATCTTATCGCTTTTGGGTCTGGACCATCGGCACAATGTGCCCACGGGGAAGCTTTCGGGCGGACAGAAGAAGCGACTTGCGATTGCCCTGGAGCTGATAAGTAATCCGCCCGTACTATATCTGGATGAGCCGACGACGTGAGTGACACTACAGAATATATGCGCACACACTTATGTAATTAGAGTAGCCATGATAATGATCGTGATGATGAGGAAACTTTGCCTAGCGGAAATTCAGCAAAAAGTACTAGCAAACTTACAGATGACGATGACCCACAAGTCAAGTTTGTCAACGTCTTTATGGCTTATCAACTGTCTATATTGCCTACTATATTTATTCCATTCCGTATATAATAGTTTACATTTGCTTTGATCGGTGGTGTTCAATAAGCAGAAAGCGGTTTTTATTTAAATTTTTTGTGCATCTACAATGCTTTTAATTACCGACTTATCTTGCAAATAATCCAGCAATTAATTGACATGTTCATTAGTCGGAAATTCCTTTAATAGGTATTGATGTGAGTACGAGAAGATTGAGTTTAATCGGTTTTCTACGGCAATTAAGGGCTTTCTATATTTAGCCCATATTGTCTGAGCGGAGATTAAATATCCCTTTTCATGCGGAATGACAAGGTAAAATCTTTGTAAGCCTTATTAAATAAGTCGCCTTTTTGAAGTAGACCACAAAACCTCAAGTGAAACTCATGACTTGATGTTTCAAACAAAGGAAATTTGCAATACAAAAAGTATAGCAAGAATAACTGAGAATGACTGAGTTCTATTTGCACCTCACTTAGATATCATTTTGAATCTTGAAAATATATTATATTTTTTAGGTAAATGAGACTAATAACATGTTTATATTTTTAATTAGAGCTTTATTTCTATCACTGGAATGAACTTTAGTAACCCCAAAATGCCAGTATCAAATATACATTTATTTTAAATTAAGTAAACAAACCGTTAGGTTAAATTTTTGGATAAAAGACAAGCGTAAAATTACTTTGGCTGGTGAACAACACTTAACTCAACTCGAATGTTAAGCCTGTTTAATAAATCGTATACTGCAAGTCGATCAAATCATTGTAAAGCCGCTTGACTTGCATCGGTTTTAATGGTTTTGGGGAACAAACTCGTTTGTTACTTTCATTTCATTTGGTTTTAATTTCAAGTTCAAGCCGTAATCTCACCTAACATTAAAGTTTCAGATTGCCCAATTTCTTAATGTTCTTTTTTCTCATTGCTTAATGGGGTTTTTTGGTTCGTTAGCTTTCCAAAGGTTAAGTTGCCAGCAATTAAACCAAGTTGAATCATTCCTAAAAGGTTTAATTTATTTTTTTCTGGGAATTTTAGGGGTTTGGACAGCTCCTCGTGCAGTTCTTGTGTGGCTTTGCTGAAGAAACTGGCCTCCCAGGGGCATACGATAGTCTGTACGATCCATCAGCCAAGTGCCCTGATCTTCGAGATGTTCGATAAGCTATATACGGTGGTGGATGGACACTGTATGTATCAGGGACCTGTGCGGGAATTGGTTCCCTTTCTGGCCGATCAGCAGCTCGTCTGTCCTAGTTATCACAATCCTGCGGATTATTGTAAGTAAAGATTGTCCCCTGTACCTGATATATATATATTTAAACTGAACAATTCAAGTACTGGAAGTGGCCGTGGGCGAACATCAACGTGATCTGAATGAACTTATCCATGCGGCCAATAAAAAGTATTACGAGGATGTCGATCGCAATTGCTATATGAGCAGTGCCGATATGTCACGCCTCGTGGCAACAATTAAAGGTAAGTTTTGGATCGTTTTGCCCTGTTGCCATGCCACATGCTATATAGTTTTCTGGTTCTTAATTTTTTAATTTTGAATGAAACTTTATGGGTATAATTTTATGGTCAAAATACAGATAGCATCTTTATTAAGCCACATTTTTGCAGAGGCCCATTAAAGTTTGGCTGTCAAAATAAAAATATAATGCTATTTATGCAAATTTTTTAAGTTGCATAGTTTTACTAAAGTTTTGCTTGTTGAAGCTTAGCTGTTTTGGCTTATTTATAAGTAAACATTTTAATTTCAACTAGCCAAAAAGCCAATTGTTGCCATCCAAATGGTGCAGATATTTCTCTCTAGTAGACCTGTTTACTACTATCGTGTACTTTCTCTAACCTCCGCTTCCGCTGTTCCTCGATATAGCAGACAACATCGGCGGTATGACGCTGGGTGAGGCGCTGTCGAAAGTTGCGCAGGCGCAATTCTCCAGCCTCGATTATGTGAAAGCCTCGCCGCAGGAATTGGCGCTGGAGGAGATCAAGGCACTCAGTGGTCCCAGTTCCACGGAAATCGTGGACCAAGATCATAGCCTGGAGAAACCCCCTCAGCTGAAGCCATTTACCAATGCCAATGCCAATGAGCTTGCCAACCCCTCGAAAGCTATCAAATCGGCCTCGTTCCTCATGCAATATCTACTCCTGATGCAGCGCATCTTGATTTGTGCCAAACGCAGCTACGTAAGTATATGAAAAAAATATAGTAATAAAAGTAAATAATACAGTCAGGCATAAATAAAAGAAACTAAACAAAAACATTATTCATTTATAGTAGTACTTAAACAAGTACATTTTTTTCAGTCGTTTAAAAAAGCAAGTATACAGAGTTTATTTTTAGTAATAACAACACATTTTTAATTTATATATTTAGTTGATTTAAAAAAAAGGCATTATTGCCCAATTACTTAGCTACTTTTATTTTGTTTTTTTTTTTTTATAAAATATTTATAAGTAAATGGTAACCTCTTTTAAAAATAAATAAGGCATTTACCAACCCATTTGATGAACGTTATTAATTTAATGCAAATGGCAGTCAATTTTTGGCAATACTAAAAACTCATCTTATAAAAGCTTAACTGAAATTATTTAAATCCATTAAGTGGGTAACAATTTGTTTTTTTTAAGCCGGTTTTAGGGCAGTGGCGTTAAACGTTGATGGGCTGTCAAGTTGATTTGGTAATTGGTGCGACGTCCTCGAAAAAAATGAATCCAGTTACTGCTGATCTCGTTTTCTGTGCAATTCTTAATGGCTAATCTCTTAAATAACCGCTTTTTATTTTTTGTTTAATTTTTTTGTGGGTAATTACGTTTGAGCTGAACATTAACATTTTGTTGCCATAGTCTACATTAAGTATTATACCTTTTTTTAGGGGAAGGTTGGCCACTTGCCACGCTTTCGGATTTTGCAAAAAAAAAAAAAAGATTAAAAGAAAATGGGACTTATGCATGCTTTTAATGATGATATAAGATCATGCATGCGGTAGGTAATAGTGGTCTTACTAAATTTTCAAATGGAACTGACTAAAGGTTTATGCTTAAACATATAATCATTGTAAAACCCATTTTTTTTTTGTAGTGCAAAGTAAAGTTTTTAATTGTGAGTTGAGGCTTTATAAGTAATTCATGTGCTGGTTTCTCCGAACTTGTCCTATTACAAGCCGAAAACCATTGTGCAAATGAATTTTTCACAACTGAGTAAGATTTCCCCCAGGCAATTACCATGTAATCTAGCCTAACAAATGTTATTTTAAATGTGTTGCTTTATAATTGACACTTTTTTCAGCTCGTTTCAAATATTTATTTACCTCTTGGCACTACCAGAAAACAAATGACTCAGGGCAAAGGCTCAAATATTTATATTAATTATTTAATAAACACATAAATAAATTACTTTACCATTGAGATTAATGGCTGACATTTATCATTTGAATGTGCACAATTAGCACTTGGCATATGTTTAAAATGTGAAATTGAACAGTTTGTGTGACGACCAATTAGCAACTTAGGTCTTCTTTATGTGACTGCACACGATTAATGTGGATCTGCATATGCGACTGCACTCGAGTACTAGATCTCTTAGCACCTTTTGTCCATATTTACTTGCCAGTGTCACAGAAACTGGCCAACGGCGATCAGCGACATCGAGAATCTCAAATCTCAGACCCACTCGAGCGGCTCGTAACTCAAAAAGTATTGCCAGCCCACAGCCTTCACATAGATTTTGGTTTTAGAGTGTTCTAATGACCAACATCCACGACTGCACGACCGTTTGTTTGCCCATTGCCCCACTCGAGGGTACAGCCGCGGTCAAAATAATAGCCAATAAAAATTAAAACCTTGAAATTGTCAGGTTTTGTTGCCTTAGAGATTTATGAATATGTTACGTAATTATTATTTTGACTAGCTACTAGTATACTACAAGATATTTGCTTCGATGCTAGCCACCCAAAACAATATCTTAGACAATTATTATTATAAGTTCTTAAAATATGTATAATAAAATTATTATTGCAAAATATGTTAGACTAGTACTTATGCCACCTTTTTCTGGTTACAGTGTACAATTATAGTAGATATTTACACTAGAGATAAGGTTGAAGTAAAAGGCAATATAAATGTTTTGGCTTGGTTAAGTTTATTTGCTAGTTAAGCTTGAGATCTTGGTTGCTTTCTCCACGCCTATTTAAGGCCAGGCTAATGTTTACTTTGAAAAATATAACAACCTACTATTTACTGTGACACTTGTCAGTTTATCGACTTTACAATTATTAGCACTACCTTGAGCAACGGGCCCTTGAAATATAAGTTTAAGTGAAAACATTCATCTTTGCTTAACTACAAAAATAAATTTTATAAGCTACAGTATTTACAAGGGACATATAAAAAAAGCTTAAGCAACAGAATTATTCTTAAAACGGATAAAGATTTCTTTTAAATCTACTTGGCAAAATTCCAATTAAAATTCAAGATATAAGTTTGATAACTAAAAGCACTGAACCATTTCTTAGACAAATAAAAAGTTTTAAAATTGTCTAAACAAAAGGTTTATTTAAATGCAAGCTGGCGGTATACTAAATAATTTGTAAGATTTATTTAAAATCAAGGTATAATAACGATAAATAAGAAGTGACATATGTATACCGCAGCTGTTTGTGGTATATCTAAACCTAAATTGTATATTTATCGTTCAAAAAGATTAGAAATAAGTTATTAAAACTACCACAACTGTTTGTGATATATCTTAATGACTCCGTATCTTTTTCAGTTTCTGCTGCTAGCCCGCATATTCTCGCACATTTTCATTGGAGTCGTGTTTGGCTATCTGTACATGAACGTGGGCAACAATGCACAAAGTGTGCTGGGAAATTACGTGTATCTATACGGTTCCACTCTGCTCTTGGTCTACACCGGCAAAATGGCTGTGGTCATGACATGTAAGTAGCTGCTTGGATACTTCTACCTACTTATATATATATATATATTATATCTCTAAGATACTTCTCCTCCCAATGCGGTTTTCCAAGGGGTTCTTTTCGTGAGGCCACTCCTACTAACTATTCAATAGTTTACGTGGCTGAACAAAATTATGCAAAAATTTGTCGCCAAATTTGGTGGGAAAGACTGCAGCTGTTCTTGCGCAATGCCTGTTTATTTTGGCAACTTTACTTTGTCTTCGACTTGCGCATTCTAACCTGCCAACGGTTTTATTTTTTTCGATTTATTTATTTGTTTTTTTGTAGGAATGCAGATTGCCCAATAATTTTTTGGCATTTGCACAAAACTTTTGTGGGTCTTAATTGGCCAAAAGGAAACAAGATTATGAGCTTAGATAGTAGATCATTAGTTGTTATAAGTCAAAAGTTTAAAGCTTGCGTTTTGGCAGCAAAAACGGTTAGCCAAAATTTTTAATCAAGAACGCGAATTCCAGCTAAAATGTTTTATCAACTTGAAAATTTTTTTAAAATTTATATTCCCTTCCATTCCATTTTAATCTACTTAATCAAACAAAACAAAATAATGGGGAACATTAACCTCAGCAACAAGGCTGGTTTTAAATATGCAATAAAAGATCTTAGTCGAGCCACTTTATCAGTTATAATTTCCATGTAAATTAACTGAAAATTAATATCTCACGCCAATAAACCCCGAAACGCACTAAGTAAATAATTATTAAACACAAGAAATTCGGACAAGCGACACAAGCTTGCGATTATTGTATAATAAAACCGGTTGGCCAGCGATTCTTTTATAAATTTTACAATAATTTGCCGTCGACAGGAGATATTGGAGGAGCCGGGGTAGTCGATCTTTACCGGTTTCGGTTTACTGACCTGACCTACATATAATGTACGATACGAGATATAATGAACTCACCTTCGTGCTCACACTTCGCATCGCATCGAGTTTAATATAAATCGCATATTGATCAATTAATTTTATTTGCAGTTCCGCTGGAAATTGACATGCTGACACGGGAGCACTTCAATCGCTGGTACAAACTGGGTCCCTACTTCCTCTCACTGATCTCCTTCGAAATACCCTTCCAGGTAGGCCTTACTTCATAGCCCACAAATAACTATTATAGTATATAAACCGATCAGAATCAGTATCGAAATCGGAATCATTAATCATCATTTAAAACTAAGTTGTCATAGGTGGCTGCTGTGGTTTAATGAATTGCTGTTCGGTCATTAAGTCAAATTAACGACGTGAAATCGCTGATGTTCGAGTTTGAGTTTTATTTGCGTGTCAGAAATCGCGTAAGCTTGACGGCTGCGAACTACCTGTAATTTTGCATTGATTGCTCTTATATTCTGGCTTTCATTTCCCATATAGAGAGAAATTTTAAAAATTATTCTGAGTGCCAAACACAAAGAAATTCCTTTGTTTCTCTTTGAAAATTGACTTATGAAAGGGAATCATTTCTCTGTATATTTTTTGGAATTATGAAAGTCTAAATTCCAAAGGCATTGGTAAGGCATTGGTGTACTTTTTTCTGTATTACGAAACTTTCGAACGAACAAAATGTTCAGTTGAGGTCATTGAGCAATCAAATTATTTTAAAATAGTTTTTTTATGCTAGATGCGGAAACGATTCTTACTAATATGAATAATACCATTAATAGTATTAATATTAAAAAATGTATTTAAAAATGTAATTTAACAAATCCGTAGATAGATTTAAAACAAATTTTACTGTTAAGGTCATTTAACAATGAATTTCATTTAAAAATATTCTTACAGCAAAATTTACAGTTGAGATCATGAAGTATAAATATTATCTTATGCTAGTATTTAAAATTCCAATTACAGAAATGAGAACAGGTCTCACATATCAAATGTACTTTTAAGTAATTAATAACAAACACGAATACTGTCATTAATTATATCAATATAAATTATTAAGGCAATTCAAATTCCTTGAAAATTCAATTTATCATGTCCGTAGATGCTTGAAAAATTCAATTTATCAAGTTCATTTGATATATTCTCCTGATTTTTCCCTGAATTCCTAAGCTAACTTTCTACTTTGTATCCCCTCGCATTATAGAGTCTTTGTACCGCCATGTACATCATCATAAGCGTCCATCTCACTGGCAACGATTCTGTGGATTCATTCCGGATCTATTACTTCATGCTGCTGGGCATAATGGCCTCATTGAGTGCCCAGGCCTGGGGCTTTTTCGTGGGAGCCACGCTGCCAACTAAGGTGAGTTTTACACTCTAATATTTGGATTCCAAAAACAACATAATAATGATTGATCCGCCCGCCTGTCTTAGCTTGCCGTATTTCTGGGACCCATTCTGGCGGTGATGTTCTCCGTTTTTGGATTCTGCACACGATACATTGACATCACGCCCCTTTTCCGATGGATGTGGCATTTGAGTTATTTCCGAGCCGGATTCCATGGGGCCTTGAATGCCATCTACGGCATGGATCGGCCCTTCCTGGAGTGTCCGGAGACGGCGATGTACTGCCATTTCCGTAGTCCAAAGGTTTTCCTCAAGTACATGATGATATCGGATGTGCACATGTCCGATTGTCTGATCCTGATGGGAACCGTGATTCTAGTTATGCACGTGCTGACCCTCATTACCCTTTGGCACAAGCTCAACAGACGATAGGGAATCACTCTTCGATCTTCGAACTTATACATAAGCTCCAGTTTTAATCCCACTGTACATAGTCGGGTGTCTTTAAATCTCTCCTTGTCTTAAGTTCATAACTGAATTTATTGATTTTCACCTTTGTGTTTGTTTTAAATTGATCGACTAGCTTAAGTATTTATTTTATTACTCTTGATATATTGTACACAAGAAGGCTTTAGGGTAGCTCATTCCAGTTTAAGTGCTGATATACCAAAAAAAAAAAACAGAAGGAAGATCAATCATAACACAATTTTTATAACCCAGTTTCCATCTTGCCCTGTAAACTTCATCAACTGAGTTTGGGTTTTCCCACGGGATATCCAAGCGATGCCAAATCTTGATAATTCATCTACGCTCATAAGGTCCGCAACAAAGATACATTTGTGATCAACATTTTCTTTTGTCTCTTTGGTGCATAGTTTTAGTTTTAGTTTTATGTTCGAACTATTTGTATATGGCAGAATATGTTTAGTTTTTGTGTAGCAAATGTTTTATTTTACTCTGATTTCGTAATAAATTGTTTGGTAAAATTGATCTTTAATGTTTTCTATTATGATTTGTGGACATTTTTGTTGCTGGAATCTAAGAACAAATTTCCTGAAATAAGGGTTACTCGAAAATGTACTAATAGTTCCTGAAATCTAAACAAATATGAATTAAAAATATATATAAGCTTCAAAAGATGATGTATATTTGTTTAATAAATTAAATCCATTTACAGTCTAACAATTAAATCAATTTTATTAGTTGCAAAATGCAGATGCCATACAAATAAGTTAAATACATTGATGGAGGTGATGCTGGCTTAAGAGCCTTGATCATATTGAAACGCTTAAAGACTAAACACAAAAATATATAAAAATATATACTGGAATCCTGGAGATATTGCACCTAAAACCGACGATTCCCTTACATGGTGGACATGCGTGCATATCGAATGATTTGATCGTGATTCAGGGGGCTATCGGTGGATAGTTGGACCCGTTGCCATTGTCTGGTTTCGTTGGACTTCCGGATGGCCTCCACCACGGCCTGCACATAGAGACCATCCTCAAAGGTGGCGGCTGTGGAGACGGGTGCCTTTACCCACGAGGATTCCTTGCTGCCGAAGGCTTCTTTCAGAGCGCCAACCATTTTGCAGAGTCCTTTGATATAGGGACGTGGCAGCAAGGAGTTGTTAGTGGCAAAGTGCAAATCCTGAACATCCACGTAGACAGCCTCTTCTTTGGGTTGGCCCTCCTTGAGGACAAAGAGGTCACCGCCACGCACCACAAGGTGACCCTTGCTGCCATAGATGAGCACCTCCTGGGAGAAGGCTTTCGCAGGCACTGTGTGACTGTGGAGGGCTACAGTGACCAGCGTTCCGGTGGCCAGTTCCATTTGAAAGTTGCAGAAATCCGGAGCCGTGATTTGTCGTATGCCATTGATGGCCGGCGTGGTTTTGGTATAGGATCGCAGGACTCCATGCACTCGGATGGCCTGCTGTTGCAGCAGAAACGTGACCAAATCCACCACAGAACCCACAAGATTTAGGGCTCCACCGCCCATTTGGGCATCACACATCCAATTGTATTTCTCGGGGAAGAGGGTGCCCATTTGGACGCGCACATCCATGAGAACCACATCGCCAATGGACCCGATGAGCCCCTCCTGTAGACATCTTCGCATGTGCGTAAAGGCGGGCAGAAATCGCAGAGGATGATTGACCAGGGAAATCAAAGTGGGGTAATACTGTGAGGCCCGCACCATTTTGAGGGCATCCTGCTGGTGCAAGCCCGCTGGCTTGTCGCACACCACATGTTTGCCAATGCCCAGCGCCTTTACCGAGATCTCCGCGTGCAGAAATGGCTGGCAAACGATGAAAACCAGATCCACATCCTTTCGCAGCAGGACATCGTCGATGACGTTCGTATGGAATTGCACATTCTGCGTGGCCGCCGTCTCTTTGGCCTCCTTCAGGGTCCTGCCCCAAATGGCCCGCACCTCGAATCCCTTCTCCCGCAGCAGTGGAACCAAGACATTGGCTATCTCTCCGGTCCCGAAGACTCCAACTCCCGGTAGCATCGCTTAAATAGTTTGAAAACTCCAAATTTTAAGCGAAAATCGTAATGTTTTTATTTGGTGGCCGAACAGAGTTGCCACATCAACCAAATTGTGGGCGTTAACAGCTGGCTGGAGGTGGAACTTTGTAAGCGATATATCGGAACGTGAACGGGCATATACATTATTATTTGTTATTATATCTGGCAATAACATTTTGGCTCAGTTTAATTGTTTTTTATTGACTAACAAGAATATTTTGCGGCGATATTTTGTTTCGTCTTACTGCAAAGAATCCAGAATTCTTCACTGTCAATAATTTTGAGAACAGATACTCTTTTGGGACTAGGTGGCAAGATTGATCGAAGTCTACCATGTGGTGGAATAAAATGCAGTGTTGAATAAATCCCAATATTAACGCGCAATATTTTAAAATATAGCCGTTACAAATATTTGAATTTAACAAATGAAACACTAAACCATAACCCTAATGTTTAATAAAAAATGTAAATCGTAGCAATCGAAAAGAAATTCAACCTATCCAAAATCTGTTTCGAATCAGAATAAAGGACAAACACATACCCGATGAATTCGATTGCCCAGTGGCTGACCTCTTTTTCAGTTGGATTTTTAGCATCCGCGCAGGCGATTCGCTTTTTCAAGACGGTCAACGAGGAGGAGTCGCCTGCATGGATTTCTAGCCAGCAGGAAACGGCGGCAATCGATGGATTGTTCACAGAGGAACCGAAGATCCTGGGATCCGAACAGATCAGCAGTGTCCTGCAGCACATTTTCAGCAGTGAGCGGAAGTCCTGCCACGTTTACATAGATGCAATGCACAACCGCAGTGTCCACAAACAGGAATACACATTGGGTTCCGAATCCCTCAATAGAATGCTGGAGGACATCATGGACCCCATCGGAAATGGAAACTGCAGGTCCTTGGCCATGGAGCCTGCCGTTGAAGTATAAGGTTTAAGATTTACCTCTCCGGCTAATAAATTTAAGTTGACTAATTGATTTTATTATAAATTTGTTCTGATTTAAGAATCCCTAAATATTTGTAGTTGGTCTTAAACCACATATGTCTCTGATACCAAGTTAACAACTTTAAAAATTTAAAAGATATACCTTAGTTTTTACATTTTTTTCTGAGATGGTCTCAATGGTTTGTGATTATATAGTTTGGGAGAAGGATTTTATTCAATTGTATATATATGTGTGTCTGGAAAAGTGGGATTCAGTAATATTGACTTTCAATGTAGGATTACTGATAAAGTAATCTTTCTAAATTAACCTGACTTTTAAAGGCCAGACTGCTGTCCACTCTATTAACTAAGTCGGATTCCGTTTGGGTTCCATTTCGAGTGTGGTCTACGCCAGTAAACCATCTCACTATGCCCTTTCACCCCCTTTCACCCCTTTTCGACCCTTTGAGCCATGTGTGGTATTGCAGCTGTCAAAGCAGCCGGCATGCGGAAAATGATTCTGCAGCTTATTACAAGCTGGCAACTGCGAATGCAAACGCTCAGTGGAGTGAAGGACTTACTGACGACCAGGCTTATGGTACACTTAGAAAATAACTTAATTTTATAAGAAAAAATCATTTGCTAGAGCCAGTTAATTTTAAAAATTTCAATTTGAAACAATCCATAGTTCAAATTTTTCAATTTATGTAAACTGCATTGGTTACAGACATATGACCTTTTAAAAATTTTCCAAAAGCTTTTATTTTCGATGATTCTTATGATTTGGAAACTGTTTAAAAATTATTTTAATTTATCTAAGTTTATATACTTTCCTTTTATTTTTAAGTTGTTTCTTTTGAATGTTTAATAATTTTTACTATATTACTTATTATTTAATATAACTGATTTCAATATACTTCCGTTAAAAAAAGCACCATTGCGGCATGAAAATTCCAGTGTTCTAAAGAATTTGCGTTGTGACTGGCGAAAACGTGAAGCCTGCTGGCCAAATCCTTTAAATATCATAAGTATTTTGTTATTTTTTTCTAGTTTTATTCAGAGTGTAGGCCAACACCAGCCATTTGTATGAGTTGTTGTGTGTTTGTGTTTGTCCGGGCGAAGGATGTGGGCGGACATAATGCAAGCATTGGCAAGCCATGGCAAACAAATGTCACAGTCGACGCATTGCCCTGTCATATGGTAACCCAATTAGTGTAATTTGGTTTAAGGCAGCTGCCGCCTGTCTGCCATCTCCCCGCACTCTGCACACTCCCCGCACTACCCACATCCCATATAAACTAGTAGTATAGTGTGTGTGTAAGCCCCATTCTTGGGCTTTAATTAAACCACAAAGTGCACAGCAGCACTGATGGCAAACAATCAACTTTAAAGCAAACCCAGCGGCTCAAGCAAACAGCTAATGAATGTTGCTCCCTGTGACCTCAGGGCATATTGCCACTAAGTTATGCCGCCAACAAAGGTGCAATCGGAGGGGGTTTCCCTGAAAAGGGAAATCGCGGATCGGGGGAAAACTTACTCCAGGCAAAGTTATTAAGACAGCCATGGTGTTAGTTACAATATGGAATGGGTTCAATGGGAGGATTCTTTGTTTAAACCATCGTTGCCATTAAAAAAAAAAAAAACAAAATATATTGTAATTTTATAATCATTATAAACATTCGTCGCTTCGATGTTAATTCATTTTATTTGTATTTATATTTCATGTGACTATTTTCGGAACACATTTTAATCTATACAAAAGGGACCCAATTTAAAATGTTATATTTTCCACATTAATTCAAATATTTTACTATTAAATCATTAAATACTTAATTTAATATGATTTTAAATTTCATGAAAATATGAATTATAAAAGATTGGATTCATTAGCCAGAAATTTAGTTTTATATTCCATTTTGATTTGTGTAGAAATCATTTGATTATAATTGAAACTGTCTCAATTTAAAGTGAAATGTTCTTTAAAATGTTTTACAAATTCCCTTAGAGCTAAATTCAAACTTAAATATCTCCTAACTGGGTACATAAAACAAATTAAACCTAATTAAATTGATTTTCAATTTCAATTTCGACACCCTAGATTCAAGCATCTACAGCAGCAAGAAAACAATTAATGGACTTAAGTAGCTGCCGCAAACTAGCTTTCTCTAAACCAATTAAAATTTATCAGGAACATCACCCAAGTGGCCAAAACCCCACAGACACAAAATTCCTAATTGAATTCTGAATGTTAACGACAATATTGATCACCATGGCTGATCCCGGCTTAGTTTATCTCAGACTTTGTCCGACCGCATGACTCTTGAGGGTAACCTTTCTCTGCAAAACCGGACATTAATCACATTTAAGCCAGATTAATACTAAATGCAGGGGCAGGACGACAGCGAAAACCGAAAATGTCTGCAATTGGAGGCAGGACAACTAAACATTTAATAAGCCAAACAAGCGAACGTCGACGTAGTTTGTACGTGACCTCATCTTGAGGTCTGGAAACCGAAACCCCAAGAACGAGTCAGTCTGGAGCTGGGACTGCGACTGCGAATGGAACTCGAATGAATCAGACCGCACATAGATCTCTGTCAGAGGCATTAGCATTAGCAGCGAAACAGGACGAGCGGCGTAGCCAAAGATAGTTCATCAAAACTGACAAGCCCATTTCGCTGCTGGGAGTCACAGCCCGCCTTCTCTCCTTAGCTATGCTCTACACTTGCCAAATAAAACTATAGATAGTATTTAAAAAATGTTACAATTAAGACAAACTTCTCGTACATTTATATTTTGTATTATTATTTAAACATTCCATTTATACATGACTTCAGCCTGCTGTTTTAAGTTTATGATTATTTTTGTTCCTTTGCAATTATTAAATGACTGCATTATTATTACTTTATTATATTTTAAATTATTATTTCTAAAATACTACAAAAGAACTCTCTATATATACAATTTTAAAACTAGTTTGGCCTTGGCAAATATTTAATGAAAGTTTTAAAATTTTTTCTAAAATAAAACCAAATAAATCTTTATATAAACAATTTTAAAACTATCAGAATTTATTATTATTTATTTATTATTTATTATTTTTCCGTGTGCAGATGAGTTGGAAGCCATCTGTGAATATCCAGGACACATAACAAAACTGCAGGGGAAGCGGGCAGCTCATTCTCCACCTACTTCAGCCAGAGAACCGCAGCCAACAGATGAGAAATATTCATCAGCATTTACGTCACGCAGCGCGCAAAAGTCGCTGGGGAAAGCGGCAGGCAGAGAAATGGGGAAAAGGCGAAAGCAGCAGGACGAGATAGTGAGAGAGAGTACGAGAACGAGAGCAAGAACGAGACCGAGAACCTGGCACTGGATGTCAGTAGATTTATGTTGACATTTCAATGACAGTTGTGAAAATGCTCCAATTTTATGTGTATGTTTCCGTGGCTGTTGCCCGTCTGTCGCCTCTTTCATCTTAAATTTGCGCAAATTGGTTTATCGCAGCAGCTTAAATTATTTCCAATCACGTATCACTCACGAGTTGGGGAAAGTATATGTCGTAGCAGTCACGCGGATGTCACGATTCTGGCAGAAAAATCATAATGCTAGTCATTCATGAAGTAGCTAAAGATCTACTTTAAAGCAGTTGAAAAACTTTTATGGACTTTTTAGGAAAATCACAAGTTTAGTTTCTAGTCGCGGGTCATTCAAGTATTAAAAAAATACAAAGACAAAAAATTAATATTTATTGTGACTGCACAATTTTATTTTAAGAACGGGCTAAGCTTTTCCTCCTTTAAAGGTAATTTTAATTCAAAAATAAACAATGTGATTTGCCAGAAGTATGAGATGGTACTCGCTTCAATTAAATGAATTCATCACATAGTTTAAATAAACAGCACATTGCAAAAGTGCCGACTATCTAAAGCATTTCCTGAATTTCCCCCATCATTCTGCTGGCAGTCAAAGTACAAATTGTTTGCGTGCCAGCCGTCAATTTTTATTAACTTGATTAAGTGCTTTATGGCAGGCATTGGGGATTTTTGGTTATGCAACAAGTTATTAGCAACGCAATGGAAATATTTCACGTGGGTGGGGTGAAAAGTGCCCAGCAATATATATATATATATATAGTTTATATAACCAAGGGGATCCTGTGACAGCAGCTGGGAAGCCGCCTCCTCTGCAGCTGGTGTCAAGGAATAATATTTGCATTGTTGTAGCAGGAAGAGGGGATGACTTAAGTGGGCCTGGGGTGGATTGGCTGGCTGGTTTAGAAAGGCTTCAAGGAGGTGAAATCTGGGGGGTCGAGGTCCCCATATTCAGCATTTCAATAAGCCAAAGCTCAGCCTTGGATAAGGATGAGGATAGGTATAAGGAGCACAGGATGTACTCTGCTGACGGGGGAATTTTATTAAGCAAATAACACGCAGTTATGAAGACGTTTCCTTAATAGTTGGGTGCATGAAAATTTTTGAAGGTCCTAGGAATTTGAGTATTCAAACTTCAATTAATACTATTACTATTACTTTGGAAGGAATATAAAGCAAATAATTCAAATTTCTTTTATTATTATATATAATATATCTTATTCATGAATTAAATATTATATCAAAATATCTTAAAATTTTAGTAATTGTGTATATATATGTGTTTTGTCTTTTTTAAAAATGCCTTCCCTGTAAGAATAAAATCCAATTTTTAATACTTGCCTTCCAACTAGGCAAATTTGATTACATTTTGTAAAACAATTTTCTTCAAGACAGCAGCTCCATTAAATAATTAAGAGAGTTTAAAGGAGGAAGTGTACGGAAACCAATGTTTATGCCAAAATACAGTGTCTTCTGCTGGCAACTATAAAATTCCATTTACACAGGCTCACAAACATATCAAAACAAGAAATTTCGCAGTCGAATGAATTCCGGATTGTCTGGGGTAAATTCCATTAGCAGGGATCTCGTCCTGCATATGAAGTTGCCCTGCACAAATACCATCAAGTGCAGACAAAAACACGCATTTGCATTTGCATATATTTATATAACATATATATAAATAAAGCTGCACATAAAGCTGGTCACTTGCCTTAATTAAGCTTGAAGGTGGAGTTCGCTTTTCTGGAGCTGAATGAAGAGTCAGGATTCAATGCACTAATTGAAACAAATTTAAGGGAGATGCAAAATTACAAATATGGGCAAAAGAATAGAAAAAACAAGAAAGAAGGCAAACTTCGGCAAGCCGAAGTTCATATACCCTTGCAGCTATCGCAAGAATTAAATATTTTTGAAAACATTAAAATTATGATTTACTTGCGAATATGTTTAAAAACATTGAAGCTATGACGATGTGCAGCTTAATTATTTGATTGTTCTTTTATATATTTTTATTATTTGTATGGGAGCTATATGATATAGTCGTCCTATTTTGATGAAATTTAAACCATAATTCTGAAATATTTAACCATTGCTGTATGTCGAAGAACTAAAAAAAAATTAAAAAACAGCAAAGTTATAATTTTTTTTCAATTATTTTTCCGATTGTTCCTATGGGAGCTATATGCTATAGTCGTCCGATTTTGATGAAATTTTAACCATAATTCTGAAATATTTAACCATTGCAGTATGTCGAAGAACTAAACAAAAAATTAAAAAACAGCAAAGTTACAATTTTTTTCAATTATTTTTCCGATTGTTCCTATGGGAGCTATATGCTATAGTCGTCCGATTTTGATGAAATTTTAACCATAACTCTGAAATATTTAACCATTGCTCTATGTCGAAGAACAAAACAAAAAATTAAAAAACAGCAAAGTTATAATTTTTTTTCAATTATTTTTCCGATTGTTCCTATGGGAGCTATATGCTATAGTCGTCCGATCCGGCTCGTTCCGACTTATATACTACCTGCAATAGAAAGACAACTTTTGGGAAAGTTTCATGCAGATAGCTTTAAAACTGAGAGACTAGTTTGCATATAAACGGACGGACAGACGGACAGACGGACAGACTGACAGACGGACAGACGGACGGACAGACGGACATGGCTAGATCGACTCTACTAGTGATGCTGATCAAGAATATATATACTTTATAGGGTCGATAACGTCTCCTTCACTGCGTTGCAAACTTCTGACTGAAATTATAATACCCTCTGCAAGGGTATAATAATTCTAATCAGCAATATTTTGTAAAGATAAATTTAAAAAAAAAATCAAAACTATATATATATATATATATTTTTTATATATTTATATTATTGGACGAACAATGAAGTAGAGCCAAAAAAAACTACCTTTAAATTTTTAATGAAATTAAATTTAGAAAAATAACCAATTATTGACATTACATTCTTTAAATTAATTTATGTATTATTTTATTACATTTTTATCATGGATTTTCAGTACATACATAGGTAATGTACATAAAAAATAAAAAAACTTTTTATGGATACTGTTATGCTAAATTTTTTTTGTTTTTGGAAATACTTTTTTTTTACCGCTTCTATAAATCCGTGCTTAATTTTGTCAAATTAATTTACATACAATTTAATAATTATAAAAAAGCTTTTCGGTTAACTTATTTATATATCTGTTTTTGGAACAACTATTAATTTGACCTCATATGTAAATCCGTGCTTATGTTTGCACGCACAAATACTTGACTGAATGTCACACAGGACAGAACTGACTGCCATTTAAAATGTGATTCACAAATGAAGATTCATGTTGTTATCCTCTCTCTTTCTCGACTCCTGCTGGACATAAATCAATGACACAAGCTGGACATCCTGACATTCGACTGTGGAAATGGAAATGCATTTCCCACCGCCGCTTTTCCAACTTTCCCAACATTTTCCATAAGGCAATTTGGTAAGCTCGTTAAATGATTTCAGCAGGCCCGTCTGGCAAATTGTGAGTTTTGCATTTAAAGTGCTTCATTGCCTTTCATTTGACATCATTGCCATTGCCATTGCCGATGTGACATGAGCATATTGTGTGTGCACAAGTTAAAACTCACTTAATTATCCCAATGACGCTGCACAAATTGCAATTACGCCTTGCACTCACCTGTTAACAATTAACCAACTTCGGTATAACACTAAGTTGGGCATTGTATTTTGTCTATAATACTTATTAAGGTTGCCATAAATTCAATTCAATGATTACTGATTAGAAACTGGATTAGTTAAAACAATTATCTGACTAAAATAGTTCATATTTGATTCAAATGCATTTTATGAATACAAAATTTAAAATTTTTGTTTTATTTTAAGCAAAATATTAAAATTGAGTAATTTCTGGAAAAATGACCAAGTGATCATATAAAATAATGAAACATTAAATAACCTTATTCCTACTTTTTAGAAATTATTTTATTTTAGAGTGTATGCTTTTATTTTATTTGCTGCGATTAACTTAGCTAGATAAAATTGTTTTCTTTAATTTTTATGAAGTTAGTAAAAACAAAAAATTCTTTTAGTTGTCTAATGTTGTATAAGTTTTATTCAATGTGGCACACAACACAGGGCAATATTAGTCATAAGTTGAAACCGGAGGAGGAGGTTAATCCAAGGTTATCAATCAACGTCTGCAATGTGGGAAAATGGCAACTTCCTGCTGTGAAAATATATTTGCAGGAGAATAACTCACTTAATCTCGACTAGACTTACGTTTTTCCCTGGTTTTTCACTTGTTATGTATTCCAACAAGATTGAGAGTGCCAAATTTCCTCGAGACGTTTCTGATGATTGCGCTGCCAATCGAGGACTTTTCCGCGGTTCGCTGACGCCAGACGCAATTGCTCGCGAATGGAGACATTTGGCAGCGGTTGACTCAGGTCGGGAAAATCCAAAAAATTTCCATTAAAATCAGCGCCAGAAGATATTTCATACAGGCCGTTGAAGTTTAAAGGGTTCAAAGTAGGATCTCTGTTACCGTTCTCTTTTATTTCTTCCATTTCGGAGTCATTTAGTTCCTGTAATATAATAAACAAATGATTTGTTTTGTGTTAAAAAAAAATGATAAAAAAAAACAAACCATAAACAAATTAGCCGGCAATATTTAAAATATTATGCAAAATACCGCAAGTGTTTTATAATTGTGTTCGTTTTTAAAACAACTCTGAAATTAAATTAGTCATATATTTTCTCAATTGTTCTGCTTAACAAAAACCTTTTCAGGCCATATTAACCGCTTTCAGCTTCCTAATTTTCAATGAAATTTGTATGCAGGTTTTTGCTTAACCAGAAACAAAGTCTAATAAAAAACAAATTCATTGTTCAAACCATGTACAATTTACATATTTAATTATTTATAAGTATTTAATAAGTCTGTATGAAAATCATGAAAATACAAGCCCATGAATATTAATTAAATTTATTATAAAAACAAAAAAGATGTAGGAAAAAGGCTTTATGAGTATTGTTTTGTTTGATTGAGATACTTAAATACATGATGTATATGCATTAAACAATGTATAGCAAAGGC
This sequence comes from Drosophila elegans, assembly GCF_018152505.1. NCBI lineage: Eukaryota > Metazoa > Arthropoda > Insecta > Diptera > Drosophilidae > Drosophila > Drosophila elegans. The sequence goes on along the minus strand of NW_024546167.1, from coordinate 18,461,031 downwards.
TTATGGATTTAACGGTCTTTAAATTAAATAATAATAATTAATATGGAAATTGAGAACTAAAAATTCACAAATTCCATGTGAAAATGTTAAAAATATGTATACACACCCGAAGGCTCTTTAAATTTCCAGGATCAGATGCCCCCAGAAGCATTTTAAAGTTCTTCTTTATAACCATTAAGTCTTCTTTAAAATGGATATCCACATAGCGCTTCATTTTTGTCCCGAGTAAATTTCTTACAGACTTTTTCTCATTGAATTCTATTCTAGGCACGTCAGAACACAGGATTTTAAATGAAAAGCCTGCTGAGAGATTTAGATTAATAGGGGGGCGAACTCTTCTATGCAAAATGCATGTCCATCAATCCAAAACAAATTAGCAAGGTCCACTCATCCCGAGTGCAGCTAAAAGCCCCCCAAAAAAAACATCCTCGCAGCGAGGACCTCGATTATTTATGTACTAAATGCAGATAAAGTTTCGTTTTTAAGGCTTCGGGCCCGCACTTTTTGTATCCGGGAATCCGGATTCCGGACCTTTCCATGCACTTTGCTGGCGGACCGAAAAATAAAATTTATTTACAGTTTCCCCTGCCCGGAGGTTCCGGAAAAACGGAAGCCAAAAGGGGCCGAGTTTGGGGAAAACTCAGTCACGTTTTGTGCAAAATGGAAATGGTTCGGAATTTACGGCAAATACTCGCCAACAGCAAGTGTATAGTACTAAAAAAAAAAAAGAAGTGAAATGGGCGGGAAGCCCTAATCGTAGTGAAAGACTCTTTGCTCTATTATTTTCCATGCTCTTATTTTTTTGGGCGTAGTAGGCCTAATGAAATTTTCGTTTTATGGCAAGTGCAACCAGGTAAATTGCAGGTGAAAGCTTTTCCTGTCAGAGCCCGGGAATTTCGTTACGAAAATCTCATTTTTTCTGTGGGTCCTGTAATTTGAGTGGCAATGGTGCCCCCGAAATGGTAGGTTCTCCTGGTTCCATCATAAATAAACAAAAGGCTGTAAACCATCTGATATTCGAGCCGACCCAGTTTGTTGATGTTTCTCCGTGTGTTTTTACCTTTTCGAATTTTATTGCCGCCTCTGGTTTGTGTCTCTTGGATATTCCGTGCGTAAGTTTATTTGTCTTAAGGAAATAACACCGGAATGTTTCGGTGTTCAGATATGTCAAATTAAATAACGGTCAGCAAAAAGAAGGTATAAAACAAGAAACTTTATTATGGTCGCCGAGGACGGAAACTTTTATGGTTGGACTTTTAAATTTTTTAAATAAAACTGGTTTGGAGAGGTGGGAAAAGATTAAGTTGGCTCATATAAAAAGTTCAATATTTAAAACTATATAATTTAGTCAAAAAAATATTATAATGGTTTGTTATTAACCTTGATTTATTGATTTCTTGTTTAACAATAATAATTATTAATGTAAATACAAAATATATTTAAATATGCTTTATTTTGGCTGATTGATTGTAAACATCAAGTCACAGCTATTTTATTTGATACATTTTTATAACAAGTGACATTTTTTTGTTTCCAAGTCATTTAAATCTAGTCATATTTATATTTTTGGATAAATTCATATTCTAAAAGATTTTAATCAATACAACAAATATAAAATTAAATAGCACTAAATATTTTGCCATTTAAAATTTGATAGAATACAGCGTTGATTTACTAGATAGAGCATTGTCATCTTGAAATCCTATTATTTTTAACTCATTAAGTATGCCTTTTGTACCTGTTCCAAAAGTTTAGAACCTACAATTCCCACAGCAAAGCCACTGTTCCTGCCAACAATGAAAAGTTCAACTAACCATGACTTTGGGGCTGCAAAATGCCCCGGACAAGCTGTACACATTAAGTTTCAACTTTAACACAACACAAACACACTGACACTGACACAGGTGTGACCTAAGCTTTCCCCCCACTGCACCCATTACCCCCCTCAACCCCCAAAAACCCTAATGCACACCAAAAAACATACACCAAACCAGAGTCACCAACAAGTCTACAAAAATTGTTGCTCACTGCTGGTTTCTATTTTCCGCTTTTGTCGACGCTTTCCAACTTTTGCTGTCACTTCTTGTTGACATTTTTTTGTGGTTTTTTAGCTAGCATTTTAATTTCATACTTTATGTAGGGAGATTCAAGCTGTTCTATAATGAAGCCAGCTTCTTGTAGCGGCTAAGCTGGAAATTATGACAAAATGTTGAGCCAGCGGCGCATATTTAGGCCTTCCTCTAGAGCTTGGCAACTTCCACAAGGACACTTAAAAAAGTCGCAGACCAAAAACAAAAAGGATAACCACAAACTTGTATAAATAATATAAAACTAAATTTTCGTACTAAAAGTATAAAATTGGTATGTATGCTTTTTAAAAACAACAACAACAAACATAATTATAAATAATAATAAATATATTTTGAAAACATTGCAGTTGCTAATCTATTTAAAATTTTAAAACAAATATTTTTTTTTATAAATGATCTCAAGCTTTTGTAATTTTTGTCTTAAAATTCAAATAAATCTTATTGTTTTTTCAGTGCAATCACATTTATTCGTCGAGTGTAACACCCATCAAAAACCCCGTTCGCCACTCCAGAATTTTCCGCGTGCTGACAGCGGAAAATGTCACAAAATGTTGGCGGCGCTGACTTTTCTGCATGAGTCTGCTGTTTTATTTTATTTGAGGCATTTTCGGGAAGCCCGCTCAGACTATGACTATCGCATTCATATTTTTGGCCTTTTACGACTTTTCATAATCTTTATGGGCGAGGGTTGCCGGAGGGGGGCGTGGCTCAGCGCATTTTACAGCTCAAGGAGTTACGACGCTTATGAGTGCAATTTAAATTCAAAAGCCGCTTAAATTTATTTCGAGCTCTCGAGCTCCTGCCTGCACTCACTTAAGTCAATTTTTGTGTTGCAAATTTAACATTTATGACAAGCAATTTAACTTTTGCCTAATTGCGCGACATGCAAAATTGCAAGTTAACTTCTGGGGATTGTCTTGCCCCTTTTTTCCCTCCTATTTTTCCTTCAGGATCAGCAGGATGCCCGGAGTGGTGAGTCCTGATGGTTTATTAAATGTAACTTTTGCCTCCGTCGGAAGAGGCGGCGTAGGAAAGTTTATCCTCCAGCAACAGGATGTGGAGCTGGAGGAACTATCTGGAGGTTCAAAACCAACTGGGGGCAGAGCAACTAGAATGGCTCATTAGGATAGTGCTAGTGGAACTTATTGGATTAGTAGACTGCCTTGGGGCTGAAAGATGATGCTGTCACGGGATGCCATTCGCTGTGCATTTAAATGGCTGGGGAACTAATGGCATATCCCCGGAGATTTATAAAGGCAACAAAAAACTGAGCTCTAGAAGGGGAAAAAATGGAGACATGCGGCCTTGTTAGATTGGGAGGTCCTATTGCATTCATAAATGTGGCCTCAAAGTTATCCATCGGTGTTAGTTTATAAAATTATAATAAAGCTTTTCTCAAGAACGAAAGTGTTTAACATACTCTTTGTATTTGTCCATCATTGGAAATGGTTTGTTATTAAAAAACTAATATTGTCCAAATGTAAAGTCTTAAATGTAATATTGTAATATTTTTTATTTTAGCTTACTAAATAAAAAAAATGCATTTTTAAAATTAAATTTCTTAAGGTGCAATTTGCATATTCTAAAACTAAATAAAAAATGTTAAAAATAATTGTATAGATTGTTGAGAACAATATGAAGCAGACTTTGAATAATTTTGACGAATTTTTGGAAAAGGTTAATTTTTTCAAGAATACCTTTTTTGTTATTTATTTGTTTTCGAAAATTTCCACTTGAACACTTTTGCAACTAAAATTTGTTTTCTACCCTCTCGAACAAGTAATAACTTTTTTTAAACTTTTTATGCTTTATAAAAAATGTAAACTTCTAGATTAAGCTCAAAGGTTGGCTTAAAAGTTGCTGCAACTTAAAAAGCAACTTAAAACTCCCATCCCGGCTAATCTCATTGTTGAAACTTAAATTTGTCTATCCGCCAATTAGCTAAAAGCTGGATTTTCATTTCGCATGCAAGTAAAGATGTCACAGGGTCTTGGCTGGGAAAATGGGAAAAGATTTTTCCGGCTGCGTCGACAAGCAGCTTTCTCAAGTGCTCTAAGTGTTGAAGCGGATCGACAATTGTCTTAATTTCTCCCCGCGGTCTTCTTAGCGCTTCAAACTGTTTGAATCGAAAGGAAACTGAAGGATAAACACGCTAAAAAATGCTGCAGGAAAATCTTTTTGACTTAGCAAAAGGATTTGCATTACAAACTCCATTTGCAGTTGCATAAACTGATTTATTTAGCGACTTAACTTGTGCAGCGGTAAAATCCCTGCTCGCAAGTAAAAGCTTTAAAAGCATACAAGAAATTAGTTTTGATTGCTTTGAGTATGCACAAAGGATTAGGAACCATTTTCAGCTGAAGTGAAAAAAAAACGAACCATAAAATTTGTGTTTTTATTGGTAAATATTTTTCAATTGGCAGCTCGCAAAAGTTTTTTGGTTTGGTTGCATATCCGAAAAGCATTGAGATTTAATGAATGGCAAAATTGTTATCCAAACGGATTTCAGTTATTGAAATCGATTTTTATTGTTCTTTGAGATTTGGTTTAAAGATTTTAGAAAATATGAATACTAAATTCTTATATTAAAAAAAAATAAATTTGTTTAAATAGGTTGGTAACTTGTAACTTAAATTTAAATGCAAACATTTTCTCAAATTAAACCAAATTAAATATGTTTTTATAGTATAAATTGGATTACTTTAAGAACTCATAATTTAAATTACATTAAAATGCCATTTTTTGCCTGAAAATTATTTGTTAATAAAAGAAATACCAAGTAATGTAAACTAACTTTTAAAACTTAATGTTGACAACTTTGAGAAAGGTATTTAAATCTTCGTTAGATTCCGTCATTTTGTCCAGCATTTAGGCCAAATGAAGTTCAACATTTTCGCTAAGTTTTCCTTGTGGCGACATTTTCCCAGCCGCAACATGTTAGCGCAAGCCGAAGTTTTCCTGAAGTTTAAGTTTGTCTTGGGTCTGGTGCTCAAGTTGCTGAAGGGGCCATTCTGACCACAGCTAGACTTAGAGCCCACTCTGTGGCCATGTGGCACTTGCTCATCCGGCGAAAGTCCTGCGATCCAAAGGACCTCTGACCTCGGGCAGAAGTGGAGGAGTAATTTAAACGCAGACAGAGGACAAGACGTTTGCATGAGTTGGCAACTGTAGTTTAGCATTTTTATTTAGCCATCATTTGCCTTTATGACTGCTGCGGTAATCCTGCCAAGGATGTCCTCAAATTCCACCATGATTTGGCCATTTTATCGAGTTCATTTCGAAGTTGCTGAAAAGTTTGTGCAAGTGTTGCAAGTTTTACTGAGTCGTGGGCCAGGTTTTTTGGGGACAACTTAATGACAGCCACGTGGGGCAAATTTCTAGGATGAAAATTACTCATTAAAAAGTAATAAATGTCATTCCAGGGAAATTAGCTTTTCTGGCCTTCAGTTTCAGAAACGGGACCTGTTAATTTTTATGTATGAATAAATGTACAAGTTTAAACTTAGGTATATAAAAAAAATTAAGGACAAATGTATGTATGAATAAATTTGCAAGTTAAAGTTAAGGTACTTTCTATTTAATAACACAACAAATTTAAAAAGAAAAATAAAATGCGGAACCAAAATGGCATGACTTTCTACCTTTATTTTTATTTTTAAATTGTTTTTTTTTTTTTTTTTTTTTTATTTAAGCATCCCCCTCCATTTAAGGTAAGGATAACAAGATGAATCACATTCAAATTAAAATATGGACTTTCTATAATTTGTATTTGTGTCTATCAAAAGTAAACAAGATAAGGAAATCAGTGATAAGTTTAAATAAGTTGCCCAACAGGAAATTTACGACCATGCTTATATTAAACTTACTAATTTTGTGCCTCGTTTAACTAAATTAAATAGTTCTTTTTGATGTGTCAACCACATGTGGATAGTGCTTACATAGTAGTAGACAATTATTTTCATCAGTTATTAGAAAACCGCACAAAGAAGCAACAAGCCAGGAAAAAGGATAACTGAAGCAGACAAGGACAATTACAGGGAATCCCACTGAAGAGGAGTGTCAGGATGGAAGTGAAATGGCAGGATGACCACAGCAACCACAGCAGTTCATGATGATGCTGAAAACTGAGACAGGAGCAGGTCAAGTGGATCTACAAGTGAGGGGAAATTGTGGAAGAAAGCCACAGATATCAACAAGGCAACTAATTGTCCAGGTTATAGCCAACATAATCTGCGTGATTGGTCAAACATTTTCAATATTTCCTGAAAACAGCAGTTTTCCCTCCACACAGAACTGAATTTCCCAAAGGAAACCCTGAAGAATAAAATTCCCACCACCTTTTCCTTGTTTTCCTGGCAATTCCAAACAATAAGTTGCCATTTTACTGCCGAATGCTTAACCTTGTCCTCAATCGTAAAGGGAGCAGTCGACTCCTATTTTCCCTCGCTTTTCCTCCAGATGTTGCCTAAGATTATTTTCACCATTTTCTTTGTGCCCTTTGTTCGGTTCCCTAGAAAAGGAAAAATTCAGTAGGAGTATGAGTAGCCGTTTTTGTGGGCTGGTGTCTAATCAGATATTTACGCCACAGGCGGTGGCCAAAAGTAGAAAAATATCCAGCAGAACACCTTCATTACACCACAAGAATTTTCGTTTAGAATCATTTAATTTAATACTAGTTAATATCTGAATGTGAATTTAAGTTAAAGCAAGGTACTGCGTAACCGCCTTTTGAACTATAATATAAATAAATTTAATTCTTATAAATACATTTTAAAATAAATTTGGCACCTTTATTAAATGAAATTCGATGCCCCATATTTTTATTTATCTCTGTGCACTCATAATGCATTTGAGCTTTGGGCTTTCGACTCTCGTTGGGTGTTAAAATAAATGAGGAGCATTTAAGGCCAAATCCCCATGGCCGACCAACATCATACAGAGTCCGAATCCGAATCGGAATCGATATATGAGTCCTCCGTTGTGCCCCTCTAACCATCATCTTATTTTTATTGTGTCCTGGGAAATCCGCATCCAGTCAAGCTTTCACTTAATTGGCAGCATTTATCAAAATTTTCCCAGCTATATAGCTCGAAAATTCTGCATAAAATTGAGAGTGGTGGTTGGGCCTGAAATAAAGGCATAGAATGTGTGGCTTAAGTCCTTAAACAAATACCTCTGCAGCAGAACGTGTCCAAGTAGGAGAAGCCCAGAAATCAGGTCGCAAGTTCCACTTTCCCTTGACTTGAAGCTCCTTTGTGAGAGTTTCCTGTTTGATGTGTTGTGTGTGGGAAAACGGGCAAAGAAAAGTGGGAAAATGGTGGGTTCTGGGAACAGAGAAAAGTTTGTAGAGCACATTTCACTTGACCTCCTTGGAGAATTGAGATCCTAGAAATGCAAATGGGATGGAATATGTTGAAGGAGTAAACAGAGCTAGCTATACATTTACATTGTAGGCCATGGCAAATATAACATAATAGTTAAAGGATTGAACAGTGAACATATCCTCTTAATTGACCCTCTCCTCCAATTAATTATCTCCCATTATGGGTACGGAATTAACACTCCATTGCATTTGAGGCGCTTTAATCGCTGCTCAACCGCAATATTCCCCCTTCGACCCCGCAATTGTACTTCCGGTTCAATTGGCCAACCTCGACAACCGGAAGGATATTGCGCCTACTGCGCAAATTGGGGCGTGGCCAGTTGCTGTAGCTGGTGTATTGTTAATGAAAAGGCAGTGCAGTGGGATATTTCCTCCCTTTTCCTTCTGCACTTGCACATATGAATAAATTATTGATATCGCAAATTCACTTCGAAATGGAATTTGCTTCAGGAAAAGTAGAAAAATGCATGCATTCCAACACTTACTGCAAAAATGCAAATATTGAAACAGTTTTGAATGGGAGTGCTTCTTTTCCACCCTTTTAATTCCTCCTGCTGTGGAATTCTTAATCCTTGGCTGCCTGGCATTAATAATCCGCCCAGCCACATGAGGATTTAGTATCCCAACCTAATTCAAGTTCTCGCACTCTCTGGCATATTTAAAGTGTTTGCAAATCGCGGCAATGGGAATTGTAGAGGGTCAAATAGGGAAAAGTGTGGAGGATGCATGGGGATTTCATTTGGTCAGCTGCACAATTCCAACCAAATTGGCAAACATCAGGGCCAAAAGCATAAAGGCCTCCATACGAGGTCACCTCATAGGAGATGAAATGCGGGATTGCTCTGCATTCAAATTGGAATCAGATGAGAGGAATTTGGGATAGTTTCACCTGAAGAACATCTTACCTGGAAGTAAATTTAAATTTACAATATTTAATTATTTGGTCAGACAAGATAATTAAAAATATATTTAATAAATGTATTTTAAATCTTAAGTGATTCAATATAACGAGTAAAGTAAAGGAGAAACAGGTAAACCAAAAACTGTTTTCAATCTGCCATATCCACAAGAACAGAGACATCCAACCAAGACAACCACGAGCTATCCACGTCACAAACAGGAGCAGGACAAACTGGACAAACAGAGCAGACAGCCAACAAGGACGATAATCAACTGGTAAACAGCCGCAGAGTCCACCATCCAATCTCCTCCTCACAAGTCCTTCAAGGACCTCTCTCTTCGCTCCACTGCAGCAGCAATTAAATTTCCCTGATTCAGTAATTGCGTCAAGAACGGACAACGAAATCTGCCACGCCCCATTAGCGCCGCCCACAAGCTAGTGGTTGCCTATTAAAAAATCATAAATTAAGCAGGGGAAATTGGTGCTAACCTTTTTTAACGTTTTCATTCCACTTGAGTTGGTAAGAAAGTATTTTGGTTGCCAATAAAGTGTTTTTTGATTGCAGTTGGATGTTTATTTCTTTCATTGTCACTAAAAGAATCAAAGGGAAACGCATCTGCAGCCTGTTTTTCCTCTATTTTCATTGCATTTTCATAGTCTCGATTGTTAATTAATTTGCTCTTCTCTTGCTTTTTCTATCCGTTTTCTTTTGGCTCTGTTTTTGTGCTTCTGTGTCGTTAATTGTCTATTTGGTGCTTTATTTAGCCTCGATTTTCCTTGGCAATGGACAATATTTCAAACTGTTTTCACTTAGCTGATGAACGCTTTAAAAATTCAGTCAATGTTGAACCAGCAAAATGATTTGGCCAAGGGCAGTCTTTTCCTTTTTTTCCCCCTACAACCTCTGATTTCTGATTCTGGCAGCCTTGAAACAGGACTTTCCTTTGCACTCTGTCATAAATTGTAAATAAACTCGGGCACCGCAGTGAAATCACAAGATGAGTCATAAACTTTCGAGAGACAAATCATAAAAACAGGGAAAACACATCAATTTCGAGATATGTGGTAAGAAAAGAAAGGTTTAGAGGAGGTAATATTTTAAAAATAAATAAAGTTTATGGAATTTACCAGATAACCCTAATCTGGAACCAAAAGAATATCTAAGTTCTTAGTGTACAATATTTCCTGCTTTCTATATTCCTCTTCAACATTCCTTCTCCAAATATTTAAGCAACCTTTTGGCTACTTTTTCCCGCTCATTAATCAATTCCCCATCTCTCTTTTCCACATTCGTCACACCCCAAAGCTCAATCGGAGCAGAAGAAATTTTGATATATTACTAGGGGCAACTTCCGCTGATTATTTCTTTAATTAAAGTAGAACAAGCTTATATCCAGCTGAGAGGAGGAAATGTGGCAGAAATTTAATAAAAATGTCACAGCTGAGCTGTGCGAAAGGACCTTTGCATTCCCGTTTTCAATTTCCCCAAGGACCTTGGCTACCTCCCACGATAATTATGAAATGAAAGTCATTTTTCTTTTTTTCAGCTGTTGTCGGGCGAAGTTTTACTGACCACTGGGAAAGCTTTAAGGCGGGAAAATGAGGAAAAGAGCAAAGGCAAAAGATGTGAGTGAGTGATTTGCATGATGATACTTCCCTGCCACCAACCACATCCACATCCACATGAATAAATTCCAATGGCCAATTTTGGACAAACTTTGTAGCATGTGGAGGGAATCCGGGGTGGGATGGTGGTTTACACGTGGTGCCAATATCATCCGAGAGCAACATTCTGACAATTTGTGGAAAACAAATAGGGAAAGCTCGAGGAAGAGTTTCCCTGCTGAATTATTCATAAATATGCAACGCATTTCCATCTTGTTTTAGGTTCTGTGGTAAACCGATGACAGGCCAGGGAAAATGTGAATACGGATTTGTCGTTCAAGAATATCCTGGGAAGGTGAGCTTGACATTGAACATCCTTTGGCGGTGAAAAATGGAACACTAATATATTGGGATATGTAAATCAGAAGAAGTCTGTTGAAAAGGAATATCCATTTATGGGATTATGTGTGGGGATAGGTATGTGGATAGTTCCACTAGCATATTTGATCCTAATTCCCATTTATATTGTCCATAAAACAGTTGACCATCTGTTCAGTTTCTCGTTTTCAAACCCGCATTATAATTCATTCTCCCCTCTAAGTTCCCATCTTCACTCTTTTTATTGTTGGCCTTATCCAAAAACCAAACAGTTTTCCCTCCAACCATTTTCCTTTCCCCTCAGCTTTCCCCTTTTTTCCTCTTCACAGCCGTTTTATGGTTTTGCACTTAGCAATTAACGAGTTTACTTTTTTTAGTGCTGCTCCCAGTGCCCGCATCAAGTGGACATATACTCCTCGACTCCTCTTAGTACTCTCTCCACTTCTTACCCACCTTTCTCCCCTGTTTGGAGCCCCCTTTCTCCACTCTTCACCACCCGAAAACACCTCCCAGTTGGCTCGTTGCTCTCAATTAGAGTGTCACTTCCGTTTGGAATTTAGTTCGCCGCTGGACAAATTTACCTATGTGCAGGTGCCATCATCCCTCCCCCTGATTTTCAACCCACTTTTCCGCCTTTTCCAGTTGCCATAAAAACGGAACTCGGACACGAACTGCATTGCGGTCTTTTCCTCTTCGGGGGATGCTTAATGGAAACAGGATAAAGACGTGGATGTGGATGTGGATGTGGATAAGGATCTGGACTCCGACTTGGAATCCTCTTTAGGTTCGTTTGAAAAATTATTGCACTTCAGAGAGTTGTTAATTTAAGAGTGGAAAGTGAGGGGTTCAAGTTAAGTTCAAGGTCCTTCCAATTCGCTTGAATAACTTCCTCCGTGTAAATTGCATTAAATTCTGCTCGCGGACAAAGAAAACTTATCACCATTTTCTCCTGAGTTCTGACTACAAATGAATGTACATTATTCTTGGGAGTTTTCCAACTCCCTTGGACTTTTCCACCGGCCTTCACTTCTTATTTGCTTTCTTTGTGGAAAATGCAGCGGAAATTATTTCTAAATAAAAACTGCAGAGCCAAAGAAAATGGGAAAATGTCAAAGAAATTTAAGCAGTGAAAGGAAGTTGGATGTTGGGGGAAGGCAGGAAATATGGCTGTGAAGACTCTGATTGAATTGGTGTCGATAAATCGACAAAAACACGAACAGGTGGGAGAATAAAATCTAAAAGGTGAGGGGAAAGACACAAGTGCTTTCCACCGATGAAGCTCTCATTTCCGGAAAAGGTTCCAAACACATGTCGCTCCTCACCTTTCACTGGCCTTTCCACTTTAATTTTCTTTGCGGCTTGCCCTTGGGTTTTTCATCTTGCTTCTCTTCCTCCAGTTTCCTTAGCAGGAAGTCGACATTAATTATAGGAAAAGTGCCTGCGAACACATTTTCACATCATTAAAAATTATTTATGTGGGCCAAGTCGGGGATAACAGGAAGCCAGGGATACAATTTAAACAGAATTTATGTCTATCCTCGCCTGATATAAAGGTTTCATGGAATTATAAGTGCTGCGAAGAAGTTGTGAATCTTCAGGATCGTTTTGTCCATTTCATGAAAATTTGCATAATTCGCTGCGAATTTTGTGGCCACCGTTTAACGAGCCAAACAATTTGTCAGCGGACAACCTCGAATTATTCATGGGTAGCCAAAAAGACAAAAGGACAAAAAGGCAGTACAGGTGTGAAAACTCTGCCTGTGGAGCAATCAACTTTTGTCTCTATGAATTTGTAATCGGGAGAAGTCCAAAGTTAAATGGCATGGAAGCAGACGAGAATTTAATTTCAGAAAAAGCAAAGGAGCAAGTGGCTGAATGTCTGGAACTCTAATGAAAGTGAATGAAATTATTCATGGTCTGGATGGAGACTCACATGCAATAAATTAACATATTTACAGGGTTAAGTATATTCATTTTTATAAGATAAGAAACCCACACGTGGTGATGTTATGTTAAACAAATTGCAATCGACTGTTGTAAGCTGAATACAACCAAACATATATTAGCGGCCATTTAAGACAAACATTAAACAAAAGCCAAAACACAAATGCACCAGCGATGTAAAACTAAGGATACAAATAAAAGGGATGTAAGTTGTACAGAAACAAGCGATATATTACCAAATGGGAAAATTATTTTCGAATTAATTGGCCAATACCAAAAGCAAACAGAAATAAAAGGGAATAGGAACATTGCATTTGCGGTCATCGCTAAATAATTTAGAGCTGCTGCAGCAACCACTTTCCCACCGAATTTGCCCGCTTTTCATGATGATATATGCATTACCCCGATATGCAGAGCTGAGCTATTTAATCAACAAATTATACGGAAAACAAAGTGTGGGCGTGGCATTGGGCAATGACAATTGAAAATGACAACGTGGAAAATAGAAATGACGGCTTTAATTTCGTGGACAATGGAGATTCCGGTGAGAAATGTCAGTTGATGAAACGAAAATGAATACAAAGCGGGTATTGTGCTTAGGGCCTTTCATTTTAATTTGATCGATTTCGTCGTCACGGCTCGAATTTCATTTTATCATATTTGGCAACTTTTCAGCTGGATTTTCCGTCGCTTTGCCAATGAGATTCTGACAATATCCTGTCACAATTATTTTAGACGACTTTCCAATTTTTCTGTGGTTTTTGTGTGCTTTTTTCTGGATTATTTTGTGGTTCGAGAGAATCAAACATTGAAAGAATAATGGAAACATTTGAAGAGGTGTATATTTTCAAAACAAATTGTAAATTACCTTTTGATTAGTGGCATTTCCTTTTCAGAGGCATATTCATTGTTTTGTTTATCTAAACGAAGATTCAGTGTTTCTCTTTAAGCGTTGAATAATTGTCTCAGGGCAGTTGGCATCTCAATCCACGAATTCTGAGGGATTCCAAGGATGCCCATCATCGCCTCAATCATCATCATTATTCTCATCAATGAATTCGCACGTGACCCAATGCCTTACATTTCTCTTCTCCTCGATTTCCCCCAGTCCTTCGCTGGGAAAACAAAGGAGTCGGGAAATGTCAACAAACACAAGCGGAGAAATCGTGAGCAGGATAAGAGAAGAGCGAGACGGGTAGGTTGGGAAAATGGGCGAAAGGGAGGGTCTTAAGTCAATTCGCCAAGTGAATATTTTGTGTCGCTATCGTATTTTGCATGCGTATTTTCCAATCCCACTGTCAATATGGTAAGGCAGAGAAAGAAAGAAAGAGAAAGAAATAACAGAGGAAAAGAGACAGAGACACACATGTTGGCATTTACCGAATTCCCTTCTCACGTAGTCGTAAACCATTTTTAGGCCAAAAGCGGAAAAGGCGAGACCAAGCATAAACTACAATTTTTCCATGGTATATGGAAGATACCCCTCCTAGGCCTCCTCCCACTTTCACCCAAAGAGAAAGGCCTTTCTCCAGACTGAGGCGTCTTCATATCGGGCAATTCTTCCCTGAGGCAAATACAAACGGGAAGATGGAGAATGTAGACCTGAATTGAGATGCACGCGACATTTCAACGAAATTAAAAGAAGGCAAAATGCCATGAATGTCCTTCAGAAAAGGGAGAAAAGGATGAGAAGCCATCGAGCTTGCCAATTTAATTCGCTTCTGAATTCCAAATTCAGTTGCTGGCTTGTGGCCAAATCATTTACAATATTTACGGGCCAACAAGAGAAGGAGATGGAAGCAAATCTTGGCCAAGGAAAAGTAGGGCAAGAGGGATGGAAAATGGGGGAAATTCAGTAAGAGGATAGGCATGAAATTAATATGGGATATGGAAACATTCAAATGCAAATACGAAAGTCAGGAGAATTATGCATTGAACCAGGAGTGATGCCAATAATTTGGAATGAGTTTCGAATTTACCAGACCATGCACTAATTCCAATCAAACAGGTGAGATCGAAAATCAGTACGTTCATAAATACAATATAATATTCTTGGAATATATACCCCAATTCCTAATATTAAACATTTCCGAAAGTCCAAATATGCATTAAACTGCCATGTCTGTTCTTACAAATTGTGGTCCACATCTGACCTTAGGCCATAAACTCAATCATTTACTTAAAAATGTCCACAGGTTTCACTAAAGTTCATTTAAAAACTTTCAGCTAAAACGGCAGTGAAACCGAAGGAAAAACTAATTTAGGCAGACTATGATAACTTCTCTAATAAGTTTTCCCTTCCCTTTTCACCTGAGCAGATTGTTTCGGCCGGCGGCAGTTTCTTAGCCAAATTTAGGGAAGGGGATGCCTTATGGATGGGGATTCCTTAAGTTATACAGGGATAACGAGAGGATGTGGAAGTGGGCCACATAACTCCTCGACCACTGACAAATTTGAAACTTGCACCGCGAAATTACGCGGACTGATGAGCAAAGTTGGTCCACAGGACATTCGACATTCAACATTCTCCGTTTGCAGTCACATTCATAGAGCAGAGGAATTACCCACGGAGAAATGGAGAGAGTGAGGGAGAGGCCTGCTCAAGTATCGTGTAAATGGCAACAATTTTTGGTGAAGTGAGCAGCATATTTTGAATTTCATCCGCATTACAATACATTGTACACTGGGGAAATTGGGTCTAAAAATATATTTTATAGAAAAAAAATATTATATTCAAATATATAGTTGGATTCTCATACTTAGTTGAATTCGTTATAAATATCCAATAGAATGACACCCACAGCTAAAATTTTTTATCTTTAGGATATTTGCGCAAAAAATGGTGGTTATCAAAAATGCAGAAATTGGTAAAAAAAATTATTTGTCAAAATCGACCGTGGACGGATAAGTATAATTAATATTGGTCGCCAGCTGCAGAAAATTGTCAGTGCGTTTAAAATTTGCAAAGTTTGCAAAAAAGTTCTAAGACCTAAAAAAAATTTAAAACGTATTTTGTATCACTGTAACAAACACACTTGCGGTTTATGGTAAATGTGGCTCGCATTATTTAAATTTTCATTCTTTCAAATTTATTTCGCCACAGACTCATAATTTAAAAAACTTTTTTGTGGCATCCCCCCTTCTCTTTCTATCTCTTTATCTATCTCTTTCACTTTGTGTTAATATGTGTGTGTGTATTTTAATGTGTGTTACTTTCCTTTTGGCAGATATTTTTTGCTTCCTTTTTTTGTGGCTTTTTTGGTGCTTTCAAATTATTCGGTGGTTAGAAATAAGTCATGGGGAACAAGGGAGAATCTTCCTGTTATCCCCTTCTCTTTCCCACCCATTTCCCTGTCTTCCGTTCTTTCTCCACAGCTTAGTTCCCTTGTCTCACTTCCATCGCTGTAAGCCAAACGCTCAGCATACAAAAGCAATTACGATGGGTGCTCCACCGACTGAGGCCTTAAATGGGTGCCCCTCCTACGTCCCAGTTCTCGCGTTCTCCTTTCTCTTTTCTTTTTTCTCCTTTCCCTCGGAAAAATGCGAGACACAAAGTCAAGGGATTGACAGATGCCGCGCCCCCTCTTCCAGGCCCCCTTCTGTCACTTCAATATGTCAAAGCAAAGGAAAAATCACTGCAGGACCCACGGAAGTTTTCCTCGCCAGAATTGTGGCCAAACTGAAAGCTAGGAAAAGCGGAGGGGAAAGTCTCGCCAGTGCAAACAATGGAAAACTGCCGCCCTTCGCCCTCTATTTTCACTCATTCACTCTGCTTGCATTTCATAATTAAACAGAAGTGGAAGCTTTTTCCTTTTATTTAAGGAAACCCCACAAATCTGTTGCCAGGGAAAACTGTGACACGACCTCAAGTCGGAGGAAGGGAAAACCCATTTAAAAAAGTAAAAATAAATCAGAGTGGGCGAAAATTACTGCCGACTTTGTTTTCATTTGTAGCGAACTTTTTTTCCTTTGTTTTCTTTATTTTCCCCCAGCTTAGCTGCAGTCTTTCCTTGTCTCCGAGTCCTTTTCTTTGTGTGTTTGCGTGGGAAATGAGGGAAAGCGATACGAATCATGACAAGTGACCCAGAAGCAAAAGAAAACTCAACTCGGATTTAAGCTGCTTTGAGAAGAATCAAAAGAAATCTTTGAATAACATGGAAAACGGCCCTAATATGCTTAAAAATATATTTTTGAAATGATATATAAATTAAAAACATTTCCACCACTTCAATTTAAGATACTTCTGCAAAATAAAAATAAAACACAAACAAGTACATAAACGAAAAAAAAAATTACATTTCCTGGAAAATCCAGTTTTGAGTTTTCATCTCACAATGCAGTAAATATTATGCCAGGCAAATGAAAATATTTATTTACGTACAACTGAGCGAAGGATGGAAAACTTTGGCTAACAATCAAACTAAAAGTTACTAATTTTTTGTGGCAAGCCCAAAGACCCAACTTTTTGTGAAGGAAAAGGATAAGCCAAAATATTAAATACAATTACAAAATTAATTTACATGACTGCAGGACTTGAAAAACAATTAAAAAGTTAGGAAAGTTTCAGCTGAGAAACAGGCAAAAATAAAATCAACTAAAAATCAGACTACAAGAGATTGTTTTGCTCTGCAAAGTTTGCCAATAAATCGAAATGTTGTTAGACAAACTAATCCCGAATTCTTTATATCCCTTGTTTGCTCAAATATTTCAATCGGATATTCCGTTTGCTCTGCGTATTCCTGGAACCACAAAGGTTTGTTTGTTGCGCAGTTTTCCTCGTGGTTTTCCTACGTTTCCCAAGCGTATTTTCCCAGGGAAATAAATTTGAAAATGGCGCAGTTTTCCCTTCTGCTTATCTGTTGATTCAACTTCTTCTTCGTTGTCTCTCGTATTCTGTGGTAAACAAATTAACAGAAGTGATGAACAATGTTCTTCGAGAGATAGATGGAGAGAAAAGTTTCCCTGCCACACAAATCAATTAAAAGTTTGGCCCATCTCCTCAATCTTCCATCTTCATCAGACTTTAAAGGGAATCTCTTTTTTGCCAGAAGAGGGATCTACTACCATGAATCAGGATGGCATTCAAGCATCTCCTTTATATATATTTGATTGCAATTCGAACATTAATTGATGGCAGGATCTGCCCAGCATCCTTATTCGCCGGTAAACAATTCTAATTGATATTTAAATTGAGACTTTTGTTTGCAGCTCCCGCAATTCAAACAAACTGCAAGAAGTTTGCCAGCCCCCTAGCCAAATAAATTAAAATTCGGGTGTCCTGAATGGATTTAAAATGTGCGAGTCGTTGACATGAATAATAAGAACAAGAATTTCCACCACGCACGGAGGACTGTCTACGGACTAAGGACTACTAACTACTGACCTCCCCCAAATTGTGGCCCTCGAAAGGATGTTGGACTCGAAATTATGGCAACGGAGTGTGGGAAATTGCGGAAGAGAGCGAGAGCTTTTCCCGAGAATTATCTGAAGGATACTCCTGAGTAAAAAGAGAGAATGTTGCTGGCATCCTGGCAGCATGCTGACAAAGTCTGGCAACATTTGTTGACCGAGGAAACGAACACCATCCTTCGTCCTTTGGCTCTCCCTTCACTTCTCCCTTTCGCCTTTTTATTGATTTCTCGTTCTGTTTGGGCTTCGATTTGGGGTTGAAAAAAGTGGAAAGAATCGGGAATTTATTTCTGGGTCAATTGCTTTCTGGTTGCCTACTTTACCCATCTGCTCGTGTTTGTTGGTGACACTTTTCGGGGGTTCCCCCCACAGAACCACAGACATTCAACTTGAAAGTGGGCAACCATACCATACGCCTCACTTTGAACCAATTACGAACTTGCCGCAAACGACAAACACTTAATTGGTTTAAAGGCCTTGACACAAAGTTTTCACTGGCAATTTGTGATGGTTGCACATTTTCATTTCGTCGTACTCACATGCCACGCCCACTTGAATCGACGCGTCCACAAATTTATTTGTTTTGGTGGGGAAATTGCAGCGAAGAATTAATGAGCAGGTGCAGGTCCTTTTTTCCCTTCTCATATCTCCACCAAACCCTCTGATAATTGTAAACCCCTTTTTTGATAGATGATGCAGCCTGATTCTGTTCCTGGCACCCGTTTAAAATTCCGCTCACGCAGGACATCAGCTTGGATCCCTCTGCTCCTGATTCTGGGTCCTGTGGTCCTGCCCCTGGCTTCGTCCTTCGTCCTTCAGCAACGCGTTGTGGTTGCCATGGGCGGAGCAACAGGGCTTCAAAGGGGGCAAAACGGGCGGAAAAGCCAGGTGCAGTTGCAATTTGGGGCCTCCACATCGACTCACATTGTCAGCACTTTCATTATTGCCCGCATTTTGGACCTAAAAGAGGTATGAGGGCGCGGGTTCGGCAGGGGGCGTGGCCGTGCAGCTGAGTTCAGTTGATTGGAGAGCATTTTTCCACGCTAGTCGCCAAAGTTCCGATGAAGCAGCAAACAAAGCATTTTCAAGTGTTTTCAGGCATTTTTCAGCATCCGATGAAAGGCATCCAAATGGAGATGAAATTTGAAAAGGCTAAAAGGAAATGTAAGGTTTTTTTACATCGACCAGCGAGTTAGAAGGCATACTTGGTTGATTAAGTAAGTCCAAGGTATTTTTTTAAAATTATTAGATAGACTAGAGAAACCAGAATGGTGTGTCAAATTAATTAAAAATATATACTATCACATTATACTTAAGTCACATTATTAATTCAAAATTCGTTATTCACTTTCAAATTTGGGAGCTTGTTTCTCTATTCACATTATTAAGTTTTCAGATTCTCTATTCCCCTTTAAATGGTTTTTCGTCATTTCCTTTCCTGTTTAAAATGCCATTACTCATACGCAGCGTGGTCCACTCCTGTCTGCTCCACTTGTCTTTTTTATGCGACAGGGGAAATGCTTTTAATTCCGCTTTCAGAATTTTTAATGAGTTCACAGTCCGAGACAAGTTCGGCCACAGATTAGAGAAATTTTTTCCCTCCACTTTTAAACCGTTCAAGGTTACTTTCCGACCTTGAACTTACACATGAAGAAACTCGAATGGAAACCACAATGGGACTCTGATGCATTTTGTAATGAGGGCATTCCTCCTCTTAAATATTTCTCTGCCTTGTTTTCACTTCGGAATTCCTTTTGGCCTACGAATGCAAATGGAAACACTCGGATAAAGTGGAAAATTCTTGTGCTATTTTACCCCTTCTTAACCGCTGTTTTGCCAGGCATATAAAGATTTTCCTCACCTAGCTGAGGCTGTACTCTTCGTTAAAATGGATATGAGCACCTGCCTCTCACCTCCAATCCCCCTTTGTCTTGGGGTCACATCAATTTGAATGTTTCGCCTTTTTGAGATGCTAATGCCGCGGTTAAAATAAGACACGAATATCTCAGATGTCGGAGAGCAGAGAGGTTAACCGAAGGCCAGAGGAAAAGCCAAGTTGCAATGCCTCGGAGTCACGTCCTCTGTCCTCTGTACTCCGTACTCCACTCTCGATTGTGCGACAGTTGAACACTCGCATATGGGTCGATGCTGAAGGTGCTGCATGATTTATGGATGAATGAATGTGAAGATAAGGGAGTCGCAAAGGAGGAGATGCACTTGCTGCTGTTTATGTTCCAGGTGGTAAACAGGGAAACAAGGTGAACAATAGGGAACTGGGAAGAGGACATCCAACTCGAAGAATATGGATAACACTATGCATATGGATAACACTATGCTTACCCCCGCTTTCTCCGATTCTCCAGTGGGCCACTTGCCGCGACTCTCCGCTCAACAATCCGGGAAATACGATAGAGACATCTGCCATTTCCCCCATTTCCCCCATTTCCCACCCACATTGTTCAGTGAGCGCCCACTGAGGCATGCATAATATATGGTACAGGGCAACCGACCATGCCCTCTTTACGGAAAGGGGCGGGGGATCCTGGGCGATGCCATCCTGCCATCGGTAAATTCGTTAAAATCTTCGCTCCACTCAATTAAAATGCGGAAAACAAAATAAACCGAAAACATGTCAGCAGAAATGATGGAGATTTAAACGGCGAAGAGTAAGGATATGTAAAGTGTCATCCGTGAGAGAAAACAGGCAGGATATTCATGGAATCGATCTCAGCTGCCTAAATGAAGAAATAAAAGTTTCGATTTACTCGAGGTGAATGGATAAAGCGGAGGAGGTTGCAAAATAAGGAAAAAAGGACAGACTGTTGCAGTGAAATTATGGACTTCTCCTTTTATATGGCCGAATATTAATTAAATGCAAGCGCAAGTTAAAAATATTTCAATTAAAAAGGAGTACTTAAAATAAGTATAGAAAGAAGGAAATCAAGGAAAAAGTGGGACAGAGTAAATAACTTCACTTGATTTTTATTATAAATTGCGCTTTCGTTTAGCTTCTCTCTTTGATTTTCATGGAAATTCCTTGACCTTTTCGCCTTTGAGGTACTCTTAACCTATAGTTTTTTCAACAAATCAAAAGGTTGAACATTTTCTTTCCTTTCCACTAGTAAGGGACTTATGTCCCTTTGGAAATGGTTAGTCAAATAAACTCAATTTCAGACATGAAACTAAATCTCAAAGTGGAATTTGAGTCGTATCTGCAGGCGCTGAAGCAAATGATTCATTAACGAAATTAATGGGTGCCGGTGGCGTATGAGTAATGCTAATCCGATCTTATTTCTCTCCTTGACTGGACTAGCATGTGAAAATTTTCTTCTCAGGCTCAGTTTTCACTTGCTAATATGTAAAGAGGTTCCTAATTAATTTTGTATGACTACGCAAATGAAGAGAATCCAGAATAGAGTTCATGGTGGGAATTCAGGGATGGCAAGTCATGTGAACTAATGATAAACACTCTCGACAGGGATGTGTGGAAATGGAAATGGGTTGGGAAACTGAGGAAAAGCGGAAGCTCAGATAACGGACAGGAAGTGGGAGAGGGTTGAGAATAGAGGAAAGTACAGGAAGTGCAAAGGACACCTTCCAATTTCAGTTTATCAGTGAATAGCTCGAACCTTTAATTGAAAGAACAAACATCAAATGAAAAGTAGGGTAAATGAAATCAAGTGCAGTTGATATTATGACAGCATGAAAATGGTTCATAAAATGTAAAAAACAACTTAAAACCAGTTCACATCAATGGCAGACCAAGCTAATGACCCATTCAAATGGATCGCATTCTAAATGCTTTTACACAATCAACGGGGAACAGAATAAAAATCAGGGAGAAATGTAAACAAAGTTAACGAGGGAAATCTGAACGATGAAATGATTCGCTCCATTGAAGTTGGTTAACGAAAAGTGGAAAATGAAGCTGTCAATTATCAATATGATTTCAATCAAAAGGGACCTCAAATATCTGTGCTCTCAATGAACTTGTGGCAAACTTTGCATAGGAAAAACATTCTGAGCTCTGCCAAATGAAGGAAAAAGAGAAGAAAATCTAGCAAAGCAAATGAAAAGAACATGCCAAACTGCCGCAATTTGTTGCAAAAACAATGAAAGTTTTCCTTGCCGAAAAGGAAATGCAACAAAGTAAAAGGAAGGAAAATGTAGCTTGGGAGATATTTAAATCCTTTGCCCTCCCAGTTTTTCTCTTCTTTAGTAGCAACTGCAATCAGCCACGCCCCCCGTAACTTACCGCCCACTTTGATGACGCTTAATAAAAACCCACCGAAAAATAGAGAAAACAGGGGAAAAGTTCATGTTTTTCCTAGTCAACTCTTTCTTCGGTTGGCTTTGTAAAGGGAAGATTGCGGAAAATGTGGGCGATGAAAGGGGTTTATAAATGGGGAAAATGGGAAAGAACTAAGGACACTTGCTGGTTGCATTTGCGTTGTTTACATCTGGGCAGTGACATTTATTCACTCCCATTTGGATTTGCATTTCAGGGCAGGACTGAATGCCACCTAATTGAAAGTAGGGCGAAATGTGGACACAAATCAGGAATTATTGAAGTAGCAGTAAAACTGATTTAGAAGACCCCGTGCCGATCGAATATTCATCGAAATATGTAAAAACATATGATTTAGATTCTGTAAAAAGGGATTCCCTCGCTTAGTTTTCCACAGCCTCATTTTCGTTCTCGCCACATTGAGCAGCAGTTCTGAATGCGAGGTCATAAAACTAAGTGCTCCTTTTCAGGATCCTTATATCTCCCTAAATCTCCCATCCAACTTCACATCCTGCGCCTTCCTGAATCCTTTCATTTCATATTTAGCCAAAGGGAAACGCAACAGAAAAGAAAATGCGGTTAGACAAGACGAAGAAAACAAGAAAGGGACCACAACTGGCATGAGAGAGAGAAGGGAACAGAGGGGAGAAAGAGATGGCTGACAGGACAGCAGTCAACATTTGCTGACTTAGCTGCAATTATGGCAGATATTTTTATGAACTTGATGTCAGCACAAACTCACACTGAGACACTTCCTCCGACACATGGCACACACACTCACACACATGGCTATGGCAGAGTAGATAGGGACATTAGTCTACTGAATGGAGGAAAACTACGGGCTAAAAGGCCAAACGGTGCATGGGAAATGGAGATGAATATGCCAGTTGGAAAATAAATCGCAAGAGCTCGAAAATGAAGAAACTCTTCTAGAAAATTTTCAAGGATTAAGTAACTTTGAGGCATCTGATTTTTAATTAGGGAAAATAAAACTCATACTTTGAATAGTAATAAAATATGAGCTTAAACAAGATTGGGAAGCTGTTAATTTATTTAAGTTTTAATTCAAGATTATTTTAAAAGGAAAACAAATATGATAAGTAAAAGCTGAACCTAACTTTTTTCTCTTATCTCAAAGTTTCCTCTCATTTACTAAAAACATAATGGGTAATTTCCTGCGCGCATTTAAAACCGTCGCATCATAATTAATTTTCCAGTGCCACTTGTGACTAAAAAACGTGTCCACGGCGGAAAACCGCACGAATTTCCGCCAGAGGACAGCAAAAAGCAGAAGTTAATTGTTCAAATATTTCCAGAGCACACATGCGACGCCCTTTGACCTCCACACACTGAACCCTTTCGGATTTCCACCTCTGAAACAAAGGCAAAAGAAGAGGGTATCGCTTTTTCCAAAAACTCACTCCCAAATAACTTACGGCGCAGTTAAACATGCAAACATTTTTGTTGTTAATTTTTATGGGGGAAATAAGGGAAAATGGGGAGAAGCCTGTTCCATTGTTGCACTTTTTACATTCGTGGAAGAAAAACACATTTCAGAAGAGCTTGCCCCACATTTTCAACGCTTTTAATTCGAGGCTCAATAAAAATCATCAACAATTCATTTCCAGTTTCATTGCGCTCCCATTTGGCGGAAGAATTTTATTCCTCTTTAAGAGTTTCCCGGGGAGAAATTCCCCGTCGTAAAATTAAATTTCTCTGCAATTAATTCCGATCTTCCTTGCTTTCTGGGAAAAAGTTCTCTGAAATTTCATCGCTGACCCAAAATGACCTTCGCATCGATTTCATTGCCTCCCCAAATTCCCACCCTGCTCTGTTTTATTTTATTTTTTTTTAATTTATTTATCTTTTTCGGCGATGTCCTCCTTTAATTTGATTTTATGCTCGAGTTCCCTCTGTCTCTTTCTGACTACCTCACTCTTTCTCTTTTACTCTCAAGAGCCAGTCGCCATTTAATTGTGTTTAAATTAATGCGGAGGAGGTGGAATGGAAGCTTCGATTTCTGTTTATCTTTAGCAATTCCCACTAAAACTGGAATGAATTTTCTTTGAAATTTATTGCTCCGGAAATTAAAGAAAGTTTACCAAAGAAAATGGCTCTGGCGAGTGTACTAAATCGAAATTTTAGGATCGCTTACAGTGGTTAAATTAACTTGCAGCTTTACCATTGAGCGTTTTATTAAATGTTTTTTCATTAAGTGAAACTTAACTTGCAGCTTTTCAATTGAGTTACATTTTTTTCATTAAGTTATAATCTATAAATAATCAAAAATTACAAATATAAATACACCAGAAAGTCTGCATTGATCAAATTGTCGTTGATAAATCGCAATAAATATTATAATCTATTTATAGACCTCCTCCAAGGTCTGTGCCATTTGAACTTCACCCGAGAGAGCGGGAATCGTAAAACTTTCTTAAAATGAACAACAGGCTGAAGTTTCTCCGCAGGAGGATTTTCTATTTTGTCGCTGCGTTTTCATTGCTGATTTTTATCACGGGTCACATTGAAAATTTACGAGTTTTCACAGCGCATAAATTCTGCGCCGTTTGCCAATTTTTATTATCTGCAAAATACTTTATGCGCATCTGAGGAATATTCGAGGGTCTAATGGAAACATGAACCCAAATTGAGATACTTTGCGTAGACCAAAGCAATCATCATACCCTCGGCTGAAGTCGCGAAACTTCTCTGGGGAAAAGCGCGGAAAATGAGCTACCGAATAATGGTAAAAGGTGAAAAATGCACTTAGCTGGGAGGAAAAACAGAAAATGCTAAGCGTAACTTATTATGGAAGACGAGGGGCGGCAAAAGAAAACTTTCCGCGGAAACTTCAGCTGCATGTGTTGCATACTTTGTGGCACTCCAAAGTAAGCATGAAAAATGAGCAAAGGAGAAAAGGAAAACATTGCGAAAATGCATCCCCAAGTAAACGGGAAAAACAAATTCTTAATGTCCCTCAAAGGAAGGGGAAAAATAGGAAAAGTTTATTCTCCGATTGCGATGCAAAATGTTGTCACTTTGTATCCCGACAGCCAGGATCATCAATCGCTGCTCTCTTTTCCTCTGTCACCAATGATCCCTCAAAGAAAACTCTAGGAATATATATGCATAAATAAAAGAGGACACCCCATATACCATACTCCTTCTTTTTGCCAATAAATTTTCAATTTCCGTCCTGAAATTTGCAATTTATTTCACTGCAGCAAGCTAATTTCACAACGCTCCTTTGTAAGTCACTTTCAGAGAGTTTTCCAAGGTGGCCGGTAAGTTTTTCCTGCAGTTTTCCACACAAGCTCACAAGAGTTTACCAAAGGACATAAATACGCGGCAAATTGCATTGTCTGCTCTGGGGATTGCACTTTATTAGATAAGCAAAAAAGAGGTAAACATCTGCCGGGATTCCTGCCTTCCAATCATTTGACAAGTAAACAACTGAAAAGTTCACCCTCCCATTTTCCAATAAATCAAGGAATTTTCCCACAACGGGGCTGTCAGCAATTTGATTTGATTTGCAGACTCTACGAAAATATTTCATAAATATTTACCAACAGTTTTTTCGTTCTCATCGCATAGCGAACATTTGCAACTGTGAAAATATTTTTCGAGCATTCCGTTTGTTTTTCTCCTGCTACTTTGTAGTGCAAATATTTTCCAACATTTTTTTGCCTCATTTGCCTGGGTGGGCGTGTCCGAAATGGGCGTGGCTGTTTGTCTACCTTTGATGTGCTAAATTGGTGCAAGGATTGCATTTGCAAGGAGATTTGATCGCTTGAAAACAAGAGAAGTTAACTTGAAAGGGTGTTATGGCAATGGAAACCCCTTAGTTTGCATACTTAACTCTCGGAACAGAGATTTTTATTCCGAATCCCCCTTTGGGACAGTATCCATTTGATTTTAACGACTTGTGAGCAAAGTTTCCCCGCAGGCAACGAGAATCCTTTGCCAAGTGAAACATTAAACTTTGCCCCTTCGGAGAAGTAAGGATAACAATAACATGGCGAAGGATATCAGCAGTTGCGAAAGGCAGTCAGGATAATGGCCAAACAAGACATGACAGCAATGAGGGGAAACATTTTCAATAATCCCAACGAAAAGGTTAAAGGCGCGACATTTTCATGGAACTTTGTTTCGTTTTTTGGGGCATTACACAAATATGTTTCTTATGCGAAAATCTTTCACGGGATTTTTCTGGTCTATAAGCTTTGAATCACTTACCAAATGCCTTACCAAAGAAGAAAAAAATCGTATTGAAATAGGCATTTAAGCCAGCCACACCCTATCTCAGTCACTTTTAATATAATTAGTCTAATTAACTTATTCTGGGATTATTCTTTAACACCCACTTCCTGTTCCCTTTCTTAAACCCCTTTTTAAGGGTTTCTGTTAGCTCCGTTTGAACTTGGCACAGGGAATCCTTTGGATCCTTTACAGCTTCTAATTATGCCGTTTGGCTTTTGCGTGGCCCAATTGCAGGCTACTGGCTCACGTGGCGTATGCGCGACTTGAAGAACTTTTCCGTTTTCGTCTCTAAGGTGTTTTTTGTGGCGCCTTCTTTTTAATGAAATCACGCACGTTTCTGGGGGAATCGCTGAAGAAAGAGCAAAGCAAAAAGAGCAGGGAGGAATGCCGCCAAATTGTGCGTTTGACGCTTGAGTTCTGCGTTTAATCAGCGATTAAGTTGGGGAGAAAGTAACATAAGTGCCACACAATGAAGAACGGAATTTGTAGGAACCTCTCGCCACCATAATGCTCAGCTGCAATCCTTCTGTGGTTTCTTAGTAGTTCCAAAGAGGGTGAGAAGTTCATTCAAGGGAAACGAGAATCCACAATTGTCGACCATTTTGTGTTTAATTAAGCTGAAACTGCTAGAGGTTAAAGTAACTTTTCATCTCAATAGAGGAAATGGCGATTCGTTTAACCATGCAAATTGGATGTCCAAACACCTGAAAGGATCCCCGTAATGCTGCATTGTTGCCCCTGTTTACTCCCCGTTTGTTTGCCGTGGTCAGCAATTAAAAATTCAAACTACAGTTGTGCCGAGAAGCGCTTCTCTAATTCTAATTGCTTACTGTGTAGCGAATTTCCCCAAAGGACTCACAAAGGACACCCCGAGGATGCGGTTCGGCTGGCCTCAATTGTTATGAGAATGCGGTTTGATTACGGAATGAATCTGCTTAGAAATTTATAAGCGGGATAGTGCTTGGGTGTTGTTTGAAATCTGTTTGAAAAGCGATGGTATTCAAGCAGTGACAAGGAAGATTTCCTTCATAATCAGTTTTTAAAGTTGCCAGAGTGGAAATGCGGGAGAGCTTACTTTCCTGTCGCTTTTTATTCTACCAAAAACATACTTTAAAGCAACACTAATGAAAGGGGAAAAAAATGAGGAGTTTCCAGGGGAAAAGCCAGTTACAGGTGACAGCTGCTAAAAGTTTGCCAGCTAACATAACTGCCAAAGAGAAAGGGAGTTTCAAAAGTGTTAACTTTGCAACAGTGTCAAAAACTGCAGGCGCATCGGGAAAATAAGTTGAAACCATTCGAAAGTTTGTTGCGGCCATTAGAGGAAAGGTGAAAATCGACGATGTCAGGTAGGAAATATACAAAAGCCACTGCCAGTTTGATAAACAAATGAAATGCTACAATAAGTTTTTAGTCAACTGCCTGACAAAACACTTTACCCTTTAGTGTAACCCTCCAAAGTCACAATCTTGTAACCAATAATTTCATGTAATTAATTTTCTTATCTGGCTGACCCTCATTTCCCAATCAAGTCGTCATCACTTCATATTCGGCTGGCCTCGATGGTTATTTTCCGTTCCTCAAAATGTTATTCCCAGTCGAACTACAATAATGTTACAACCGAAACGCGTTCAACGAGTTCGCCGGAGTTTGTCCCGTTTCACCCAAAAGGTCACCCTTTACGGATCCTGGGTGCTGGGACTATTTCCATTCACCTTTGACCCCAGGAAAAGGCAACTGCATCGATCCAAGTGGCTTTTGGCATATGGCTTGGTATTGAACACAAGTTTGATGGTGCTGTCGTTGCTGCCGTACACAGATGATCACAATTCGGTGAAAGTGGAGATCTACGAGCGCAATCCATTGGTGAAGCAGGTGGAACGACTTGTGGAGGGAATAAGTTTCATTACCACCGTGGTGACCCATCTACGAATTTTCTGGAGAAGCAAGGATTTGGTTGCCATACTCAATGAGTTTCTGATGATGGAAAAATGTCATTTTAGTAAGCTAATCATGGAAGATTGCCCACAATTTGATAGGTATGTGATCCACAAGGCTCTAGTGGTAGTCCTAGAGATCGGCTCCTCTTTGGTGTTATATTTTGGAATGCCGGATAGCAAGGTCATTGTGCAAGAGGCGCTTTGCATCTACATTGTCCAGCTGGAAATTCTCCTGGTGGTGATGCACTTTCACCTGGCAGTGCTTTATATATATCGTTGCATATGGATAATCAATAGGCAGCTTTTGGAGATGATCTGTCGTCTGAGGAGAGGTAAAAGTGTAGATCCTGACAAAATTCATTTGCTATTAGGACTGTATGGTCGCATTCTGGACCTCAATAATCGCCTGGCCTCCATTTACGACATTCAGATCACTCTTTTCATGGCCACTTTGTTCTCGGCCAACATTATTGTGGGCCACGTCCTTGTCATCTTTTGGGCCAACATTAATTGGTTTTCTCTGACAGCCACGATTTTGCTTATACCACAAGCTTTGATCATCAACTTTTGGGATCTTTGGCATGGAATCGCCACTTGCAATTTAGCTGAGTCTACGAGCAGAAAAACCTCAACGATTTTGAAGCTTTTTAACCATATTGATGGTATGGACAAGGAACTGGAACGAAAAGTATGCTCTTTTTTTAAGAATTATACATACATGTCTTAGCTTTTCTTTTTACTTCTAGATATCCAATTTTTCCCTTTTCTGCAGCCATTGCAGACTGAGAATTCGCCATTGTGGACTATTTTATATTAACTATGAAATGGGCTTCCATATGATCATCACAAACATTTTATATGTGGTTTTTCTAGTACAATTTGATTATATGAATTTAAAATTCAAATCAGACGATCTTTATCAATCACCAAATGATGTTTAACAAAATTAAAAATGATTACATTTCTTGATACTAATATATATAAACTATCTTGCTATTAAGAAGTACTTTTTCTTTTAAAAATGAGTGCTTAAATTCAAAATAAATCAACTACAAATTGTTTTTAGAAAATTTTATTTTTGTGGCTTAACTATTATTTATATTTTATATTTCTAAAGTGTTTCTGCTTCTCCTCAATTCATAAGCCACCGACACACCTTGTTGACACAAAAATCGATAGTTCACCTCCCTATTAATAACTCTGAAAGGGTTTGTTAGATTGGTATAATTATATAGCCATTAGTACTTTGCTAAGTGAGTTATTAGTGTTGCATTTGTTTTTTTTATATTCCTGGTGTGTGAAAGTAATTTGAGCACATCATTTCCCTCGCGTACTCGAATATGTTTGGATTACGCCGCGAGTTTTGTCCACATCTGGTATGGTTCCTACTAAAAGCAGAACTATATGGATCCTGGATATTTGGACTGTTTCCCTTTACCTTTGACACCCGAAAAAAACAGCTAAGATGCTCCCAATGGCTTCAGTTCTATGGTTTAATCGCAAATTATTCCGTTCTGGGCCTACTGGTGTACATGGGCTCCAGAAGTCTAAAGCAACACAAACTGGAAGTCTTTAAACGAAGTCCTCTGCTGGAATTGCTAAACATGGTAATAGGAGTGATGGGCGTCTTTTCGGCCGCAGTGATACACTTTATGAACTTTTGGGGATGCAAAAAAGTACAGGAGATCGGCAATGAGCTAATAGCCCTGGAATATCAACACTTTGACAGTCTAAACCTAAAGAGTTGCCCCAAATTCAACGGCTTTGTAATACAAAAATGGATGGTCGTAATGGGACAGTTGATATGTTTTTTGACGGTGAACTATGGAATGCCTGGAAATAAATATGGCGTGTTATTGGTGCTCGTAAGCGGCCTAATGCAAATAACCCTCAATCTTAATTTAATTCATTATTATGTCGGGATACTTTTCACCTATCGCTATATCTGGATGATAAATGAAAAACTTTTGGACCTGGTAAAACAATTTGAACTGGATTCTACGATAGATTCTTCGGGTATACGGAAATTTCTTGCCCTGTACGCTCGCCTTTTGGAACTTAATACAAAATTAGTTTCTGCTTATGAGTATCAAATAATTCTTATTTTAACATCTGGCTTAGCTGGCAATATTGTGGTCATCTATTTTTCCATTGTGTTTGGAATTACCATGGGAAAAACATCAATTTTTTTGGTGATCTTTCCGCAATCCTTGATCATTAATATTTGGAATTTTTGGCTGACCATTGCTGTTTGTGATCTCACGGAAAGAGAAGGTAAAAAGACCTCATCTATTTTGAAACTATTTATTGATATTGAGCATAAAGATGTGAAACTAGAGAAAAGTGTGAGTTTATATCTAGAAACAATAATTTATAAAAAATAATCATTTTTTTTAACAGCTGAATGAATTCTCTTGGTTATGCAGTCACCGAAAATTCCGTATTGAACTATTTGGACTTTTTCCCATTAACTATAATATGGGTTTCCATATGATCATCACCAGCTTTCTATATTTGCTTTATTTGGTTCAATTTGATTATATGAATTTGTAAAATGTCTTGACTGAAATATTTATTAAGCATTTTGTTAACAATTTTTGATTATACATAAAAAAAAAGATTTTAAGCGAAATAAGTTGTTGGATGTTTAACTTGTTAATAAATAATTTAGTAACTCAACACATCATGTGTTGATGTTTATCATACATTAGTACCTTAAATAATTGACTTTTTATTGATTTTTAAGATTGAGCCAAGATCTGGTGCTAATATACAATGATTTGTATGGCTTATAAACAGAGAACTACACGACTTGGTTAATCCTCCTTAAGGTAGCTCCTCCATAATTCGAATACGCCTCAAACTCTATAGTAAACTGGTAGATCTTAATGAAAGACTAACCAAGTGCTACGATTATCAGACGGTCCTGATGGTGATACTCTTATTGGCAGCCAACATTATCGTTAGTTTCTATATGATCGTCTACACAATCAGTTTGAACCAAATGACCCTATTTGTCATGCTGAATATGTTTCCTTTGGCAATGGTTAAAAACTTAATTTTTGGCTGAGCATTGCAGTGTGGGATTTGGTGGATAGAACTGGTAGACAGGGAGCTTGAGAGAAGTGTAAGTATGGGAATTAAGCCTGCAAAGTTATTTCTTGTAATAGAAACTTTCTCATAAACATTTGACCTTGCCTTATACTGAAGTCATCGCAGAATGAAATTTGAAATTAATCGTAAAATGGGTTTTCACATGCTCGTCACCAGCGTATTGCACTTGCTCTTCTTGGTGCAATTTGACTATATGAGCTTGTGAATTAATGGAATTTTCTCAAGAGTTGACACTTAGTTTCCCAGATGGACAAAGTCAAGAGATGCAATATAAAGCAGGTGACATCATGGCCAGAAATGCTGAATAAAGTGAATGACTTGCAGCTGAAAAATGCAAGGAAAATCGGAACAGGGCCGCCGGTCGTCAGTTGCAGCAATACAAGCTCAACTCCTTTCCCATTCCCTCAGTCTTTAAACGAGGCTATGCAAAAAGCCAAAGTAGAGCTGGCAAAAACACACAACACAAGTCAAAAGCGTCTGCAGAATGGAGTGGCTGTGAAAAGAAGTGCAATTAAGGCCAACAAATGAACGAGTCCTTTGCTCTCTGGCTGGCTAAGAATGCAGGGATTCCCCTTTTCATTATGCTGCAGCAAAAACAATGGCACCTAAAGCTAACATGAGCAGCTATGGGGGATTTTCAACTTTTGCACGCCCAAAAAATAATAGATATTTAGTACTTTTGTCAGAATTATATATAATAATAATAGTAAACAAAATAACCATAGCATATCTTTCAGATATGTAAATAAAAAACAAGAAAGAAAGCAAACTTCGGCAAGCCGAAGTTCATATACCCTTGCAGCTATTGCAAGAATTAAACATTTTTGAAAACATTAAAATTATGATTTACTTTCGTATATGTTTAAAAACATTGAAGCTATGATGATTTGCAGCCCAATTATTTGATAGTTATTTTATATATTTTTATTATTTCTAAGGGAGCTATATGATATAGACGTCCGATTTTGATAAAATTTAAACCATAATTCTGAAATATTTAACCATTGCTATATGTCGAAGAACTAAACAAAAAATTAAAAAACAGAAAAGTTATAATTTTTTTCATTTATTTTTCCGATTGTTCCTATGGGAGCTATATGATATAGTCGTCCGACTTTGATGAAATTTAAACCGTAAATCGGAAATATGTAACCATTACTAAATGTCGAAGAACTAAACAAAAAATTAAAAAACAGCAAAGTTATAATTTTTTTCATTTATTTTTCCGGTTGTTCCTATGGGAGCTATATGCTATAGTCGTCCGATTTTGATGAAATTTAAACCGTAAATCGGAAATATTTAACCATTACTAAATGTCGAAGAACTAAACAAAAAATTAAAAAACAGCAAAGTTATAATTTTTTTCATTTATTTTTCCGATTGTTCCTATGGGAGCTATATGCTATAGTCGTCCGATCCGGCTCGTTCCGACTTATATACTACCTGCAATAGAAAGACAACTTTTGGGAAAGTTTCATGCAGATAGCTTTAAAACTGAGAGACTAGTTTGCATATAAACGGACGGACAGACGGACAGACGGACAGACGGACAGACGGACAGACGGACAGACGGACAGACGGACAGACGGACATGGCTAGATCGACTCGCCTAGTGATGCTGATCAAGAATATATATACTTTATAGGGTCGGAGATGTCTCCTTCACTGCGTTGCAAACTTCTGACTGAAATTATAATACCCTCTGCAAGGGTATAACAATAAATATATAAAAGGTTGAACAATTTTACCTACAATAATAATATTTTTTAAATAGATTAACTTACTGAAATGGCAAAAGTAGTTGTATTCGGCTTAATTAAGAATGTTAAATTAAATACTGTGGCATATTTTGCCCTCTACCAGCAATACTAATTTTTGATATGATAGTAGCCTTGAGAGTTTGGTTGTGTAAACAAAAGTTTATCTGAGTCTTTCTTCTTGTGCACTTTTCTTTTGTTTGTTTTCCGAATTGTTTTTGTGCTTTCAGCTAATTTCCCTTTTGGCAACCACCTGCGCTTGATTTATGCCCACATTTCTATTTTATCTGTTATTCGTTTGTCCAGACATCGGCAACATTTAGGTTACTCGGTAACTGAACAAAACTACTACAGTACAGCAACTGACAGGCAACAATTAGGGCAACAATGGGGGGCTCGAAAAGAAAAGTCTGACAAAAGAAGCCCACACTCGTCCTTGGCATCGTGGGTCTCCTTGGCTGTCAGATGCAGAGGTCCTTTTGGTCCTGTTCGGCCCTCATCGGGGGAAAGCCCCATTATCTTCGATTATCGAGAGCACAAAGCCAGCAGCGATAACAGGCGCAGCACACTCGACACAATCGCGTAAATTGATTTTTATTATCCTGTGGAGGCAATTCCCCTTCCCTTGCCCCTTCCTCTTCAACATCCTCCAGTTTCTGGCAAATTTCCTGCTCATCTGCACGGTGGGCAAACAAATATAAACTGGAGTGTACACAAGCATTTGATTTATTGCCCTGGCCCAGGACATCCGCCAATTGTTTGGGGGCCACGTGGCATCGGCATTGGCATCCTTGGGATCCTTGGGATCCTTTGTTTACACAATAAAATTCCAGCAGTGAAGTCAGCATTAGGTCAACATTCTTTTTTCCCATTGGCGACTCGTCAACGTTTACAGATAATTTCGATTCGCTCGTCTCGATTTGTGCCAGCTTTCAATATATTTTTATTAAAATGACGCCATCTGGCCATTGACTTTGCTGAGCTGCGCACATTTTCACCATTTTGCAGAGCAGGCAAACAAATTCGTAAAAATATTTTCGTTTTTATGATGATTTGCCTTGTCAGCAGAAAATAGGCACGAAATGGATTTCCTTTATAGTGATAAGTTCGCTTATCTCTTCCTCATTTTCCTCCCCATTATTGGATCATCTTCTTTATTTTATTGCCTTTTTTCTGGTCTTAAATAATATCAATTGAACCATATTACATATTCTCTTGAAAGTGTCGAAACGTAAATATTTTGGTAAATAAAAACACTTATAAGGCAGTTGATTAAATTCTATTTTAGCATACTTTTTATAGCTGAGCTTAAGTTTTAAGCAATCTGATTTAAAATTAATTGAAAGTCTTAAAAAATATTTTGTGCGCTCACATTTAGTTGAATTTGTTTGTTTGAACATAATAAAATTTTTTTTTTTTAATCTTTTTAAGCTTAAATTAAGTTTAAAACTATAGAAGGAGTGATCTAATTTAAAAGTAATTCCGATTTCTGTCAGCATCTTCTGCATTTCTTATCATCATTCGAAACTTCTTTCTTAGCCAAGTAATTAAAGTTTTGGCGATCTAAATTTTCCATAGATACAATATTTAGTCAGACTTTGCACTAATTGCCCGGCTTTTCCTGGCTTCCTTCCATCTTTTCTTCTTTTCCTCCTCGCGAAAGTTCCATCTCAGCCTGAGACACAAATCGGCTTTGCTCGTCGCTGAATTGTTGTTTAAACTGCCAGCAACTTGCAGCAAATTGGCAATTATTTAATTTCGCAAACTTCTAAGCCAAAGTTTCGGGCGAAAAACCCCCGCACGACCGGCTTAAATAAATTGAGGGCTGGAGGCCAAAATTATAGCGCATTGGCAAACTAATTACGGCAGTCGGCTCGAATCAATGGAACAATTGGCGGGCATTTATCGTAATTAGGGAAAGGGTTTCTCTTTCATTAACTGCTTCCCCTGGAAGTTCAAAGTCCTCTCAGTTTGCTCCCCATCCAAAGTCCATCAAATTTATTCCCCAATCTGCGGTTGCCAGGAAAACATATAAATTTAAATCAAAAATCTGCTGATAAACTTTGACCTTTCAGTTGCAGCCTTCGGCTATCCTTTGGGTCATTGAACGTCCTTTACCTAAGGAGGGCAGAACAAAAAACATCCTAATTACAACAAATGGACAGTCAGGCCTGGCGGCAAATTTTAATTAATTTACTGAAGAAATTATAAATTGAGGTAAACTTGATGCCAGAAAAGTGGCAAAGGATGGACTTAACTTTTATCTGATTGAAGATTTCTTAAATGCTGACCATTGAGAAATTTTTTCAATTAATTATTGTGTTTCCAATTAAAATTACTTTTGCACATCCTACTTTTCCAGTGATTTCTATCCCCAAAAACATACACACGTAGTCATTTGGTTAATTCGAAGGCTGTTACACATAAATCTATGTAGGTGCCCAATAAAATATAGGTTCCTGCTCTTTGAGTGATTTTTATATTCCCATAAAATAATGGTTAAACAAATAAATATTCTGCCAGACAAAAACAGAATAAGAGCGGAAATTATCGATGAAATTTACGAGCCCAGCCTCATGAGCATGCGATGGAACGTTTTGGCGAACTAATGCGTCCATCAGGATTTTTATGGTGTAAACAAAGCAATGAACAATTTGCGCGCATTCCGGATAAAGCCAATAAATCAAATATATTGGCCAAAGCGAAAGGGAGGAATTGTGCCCAAAACTTTTTGCTGAGCCAAGCTGAGTGGCTGTGAGACGCCGAGGATAATAAAAATCAATTTACGCACTTTTCTGTGAGCGACGTGTCCTTTGTAGTTGTTTTTATTGTGGCATTATCTTCCTCCTCTCGACTTCTAATCGAGCGGTGGGTGGTGGTTTTGTGGTGGGCGGTCTTGACTGGCCTTGACAGCGGTTGCCCTCTGTCAATAAGTGGCTAAGTGTCGGATTATCCGCAGCCTCAAGTGTTGAGTTTTTAACAGGATTTCATCCTTGTGCCTAGCAATTTAATTGTTCCTGTCCAGTGGGATTTCCATTCTGTATGGGGAGACTAAAATTTAATGTAGGAAACATTATATAAAATCGCTTAAAATAAGCTAGACGAAATAAAAATCTTAAATTTGTGGATCATTTCGAAAATTGGAAAACTTTTTATATATTTTTATTTTTTGAATAGCACATATCTTATTAAGCGATATTTCAATGTAATAAAACAACAAGACATGGGATCTTATTTAAAAGGATAATGAAATTTCTTAAACTTTTGGAACTCCTTTAAAATGTTTAATATTTACAAAGACTGAAACATTTTTTATGAATGGGATACGTAAAATTACAGAACATAATTTTGGTTTATTTTTTTATTTGCTTTTAATTATAATTTTTTGGAATTTAAACCTAATGTTTCAGATTGCATCACGGCCACATAAAGATGTATTAATATGATTAAAAAATTCAACATGCTTGCATTTGAAAAAACCACCTTTAGACTTGTTTTTTTTTGTATTGTAATGAATAACAATTATCCTTCTGGCAATAAATGCAAAAAATAGATCTCCCAGCTCCACAAAACATGCATTTATTTGAATGAAAATCCGCAACAAAAGCAAAGCCCGGAGCATAATAAATCAGAAAAAACAAGCAGCCAGAAAGGGAAGTGTGGAAACAGCTGGGAAATCGCAGTCAGGGAAATTAGCCGAGCACACACGGATAACCACACAAGAGTTGAACAAAGAATATGCACCAAAAGCTGCTCGTGCTTTATGCTTTTCTCCATTTTCTGCGCAGCCATTGTTCGCCGGAAAATCCAGCTGCATTCTTAGCCAGCCGAAAAAATAGAAAACTCGTTCATTTGTTGGTCTTAATTGCGCTGCTTTTCACAGCCACTCCATTTCTCCGTATCCTTTTGACTTGTTAAAACTCTCCTTTTGGCTTTTGCATAGTCTATTTTTTTTTGGGTGGATATAAATACTCCCCTTTTTTATAGCTGCATTTTGCACACAGATGTCCTGCGGCTGTGTTCCCGTTCCCCCAGCTGAAAAGTCCACAAGGCTTTCACTTAGACACGAATCCTTGTAAGCTCGGCGGGGACATATCCCACTTGTTCGTTTGGCCCTTAAAAAATGCCTCATCTTGAGCTGTCACTTGTAGGTCCTTTGCCAGAACACTCGACTCCAGACGACACAAGAAAGTGCGAACCAATTAGAGGACTCGTTAACACGCCTGCTTCACAGGTTTCTATAATCAAACTGGATGAGAAACAGCAGGTACAGAAAACTGGTGAGCGCCATGCGGAATCCCATTTCGTAGTTCACATAGAATAAGCCACAATGACGAAATCTCAGCCTGCGATGAGTGCAAAACAAGGCAAAATCGGAAATCTATAAAAGAAATTAATAAAGAATTTTTTATACAACATAGGAGAGTATATAAACTTACACTCCTTTCCACTTTCACATCCAATTGCTCAATGTCGTTGAACAACTTCAGAATGGTGGAAGTTTGTCTACCCGTTCTTTCTGCCAAATCGCAAACTTCAATGTTTAGCCAAAAATCCAACATATTGAGTACCAGTGCCTGAACAAAGACCACTATTTTGATATCCAGTTCATTGTGCAGGCTGATGGAGTAGATGATGAAGAAGTAGATGCCCAGAACGTTGGCCAGCAGAAAACTGACCATGACCAGGACCATTTGGTAGTCGTAGATGGAGGCCACTCGATCGTTGAGTTCCAAGAGGCGATGGTAGAGCTTGAACAGGTAGTCCACTTGGCCAGACTCCACAGTTTCTCCATTTGCCAGATTGTTCACCAGCCGAAGAAGTTCCCTGTTGACAATCCACACATATCGGTAGATGAAGACCACGGCCAGGTGAAAGTGTGTGGCTCCCAAAAGAACAGCGAGTAGCATGAAACAAAGACCAGTTACTCCAATGAAAAGCTGGCTACTGAAATTCGGTGACATGCCCAGTTCCAAAATCAACATGGACACGACTTCCAGAATCACAGATAGCCCTTTATACTGGACAAATCGGTCAAAGCTGCAGCACTTCTCCAGAGAATAGTGACGAAAGTGGTAGTGTTGTAGATCCAAAAGCTCATTTATGATCTTTTCGATTTTTCCGCTTTTCCAGAAACCTCTGAGCAGCACCAGAGACACCATCGAAAGAGTCTGCACATCGTGGACTCTGTTGACCTGCTCGGCCAGGGCATTCCTATGGAACACCTGCATTTTGATTGGCGTTTCACTCTCCGTGTCATTTGTGACCACCAGCACAATAAATGCCGCATTCAAGACAAGGCCATACACAATTAGCCACTTGGAACGGTGCAATTTCCTCGTCCAGCTGTCGTAGGTGAAGGGAAACACGCCCAGGACCCACGAGGCATACAGGACACTCTTCAATGTGAGGCCAGATAGCCTCGAACGGAGCCCACTTCCGCTGGGGCGGAACATTCCGGACCGGAGAATCAACCTCGAATGTTGAGGAGCGGATTTCAACAGACGAGTGCCAGTTGCGATAAGGTTGGTTAGATGTACAAATGTTTTCCGTCCATCGCCCATAGTGCGGGAATTGCTGATGAAGGGATTACGCATAGTGAGCAGCAAACATTTCGCCACACCAACACTGGGAGAAATATATTAAATCAAAAGTCTGAAAAAACATTTAATAGAACAACTTTGCAATAATGTAAGTATAAGTATCCTTTGTAAATTGAAACACATAAATTAGAAATCACCAGTTTTAAATCCCTGTGTTTGAAATAATATTTATTTTGACATTATTGTAGTTTTACAAAACATTATGATTTTCTTATCAATATGAGAAGTTTTAAGTGTAGGTATACCTAACCAGGCCGATGTTTGTTAAGAAGTGTTCGAGCACTTGACAGGCCAAACGAGTTCTTTGTGCTCATAATGCGAGCAACATTTGCTGCGATTAAATCATTTAATTAATTGGATGGACATAGAGTTGAAGTTCAGTTGAAGTTATGCGCCCCCAATTCACCCCACTTAGTTGGGTCATTTCTGATGGCAGGCTCGTAAAAAAAAATTCGGAGAGGCCAAAAAGAAAACCTGAAAACATCCTCGAGGACAGCCTCTTCCCATTGCAACTCAAGTGAAATCTGTGAAAAGCTTCGAGTGCGATAATATCCCGGCATATTTCACTTCAGATCTGGAGAGTTCTCTTGGAGATAAAACCGGAGTTCGAGGGTATTTGACTTTTGGGGCGAAGTCCTCTCAAAAGGATAGCCTTCCAATCTGGAAATTCTCCCAAGTTGTGCAAATGAAATTTCATTTAATTAGTGTTGCAGACGACAAGTTTGATGCTTCAATGAGCTGCTGAAGATGTGTATAATGGTTGATGTCCAGCCAGGCGTCTAAGTCCTTGTAATCAAATCGATGCTTTGCCCTCTGATTAATTGGGTTAAATTGATACCTGAGACTTGCCAATAACCGAGTTGTCTTCATCGAAATGGCAGTTGCTTGGACATATTTCTCCCTTGGCATTCCTTTTTTCACCTTTTCTCTAATGGCAGCAACAAACTTTCGAATGGTTACAACTTATTTTCCCATTGCGCCTGCAGTTTTTGACACTGTTGCAAAGTTAACACTTTTGCAACTCCCTTTCTCTTTGGCAGTTATGTTAGCTGGTAAACTTTTAGCAGCTGTCACCTGTAAATGGATTTTCCTTTGGAAACTCCTCAATTTTTTCCCTTTTCGTTAGTGTTGCTTTAAAGTATGTTTTTGGCAGAATAAAACTGCAAAAGGTAAGTTGTTTAATTTGTACTTTGAAAAACAAATCCTTTGGCTACCATAAAAACTGATTAAGTACGAAATTTTCCTTGTCCCTGCTTAACGTACTCCGAGGAAGACCGAATTATATCGCTTTCCAAACAGATTTCAATTAATGCCAAAGCACTTTCCCGCACCTCTTGCTTATAAATTTCTAAGCAGATTCATTCTGTAAACCAACCGCATTTTCATAACAATGGAGAGCAGCTGAACCGCATCCTCGGGGTGTCCTTTGTTAGTCCTTTGGGGAAATTCGCTACACAGTAAGCAATTAGAATTAGAGAAGCACTTCTCGGCACAACTGTAGTTTGAATTTTTAATTGCTGACCACAGCAAACAAACGGGGAGTAAACAGGGGCAACAATGCAACATTACGGGGATCCTTTCAGGTGGTTGGACATCCAATTTGCATGGCTAAACGAATCGCCATTTCCTCTATTGAGATGAAAAATTACTTTAACCTCTAGCAGTTCGAGCTTAATTAAACACAAAATGTTCGACAATTGTGGATTCTTGTTTCCCTTGAATGAACTTCTCACCTTCTCAGGAAGTACTAAGAAACCACAGAAGGATTGCAGCTAAGCATTATTGTGGCGAGAGGTTCCTACAAATTCCGTTTTTTATTGTGTGGCACTTATGTTACTTTCTCCCCAACTTAATCGCTGATTAAACGCAGAACTCAAGCGTCAAACGCACAATTTGGCGGCATTCCTCCCTGCTCTTTTTGCTTTGCTCTTCCTTCAAGTATTCCCTCAGAAACGTGCGTGATTTCATTAAAAAAGGAGCAACAAAACAACACCTTAAAGGCGCAAAAGGAAAAGTTCCCCAAATCGCGCATACGCCACGTGAGCCGCCTTCGAAGCAGTCGCCTGCAATTAGCCACGCAACTCGTATTTTTAGCCAACTGGCATAATTAGAAGCTGTAAAGGATCCAAAGGATTCCCTGTGCCAAGTTCAAACGGAGCTAACAGAAAGCCTAAAAAAGGGGTCTAACAGGGGAACAGGAAGTGGGTGTTAAAGAATAAGCCCAGAATAAGTTAATTAGAAAAATTATATTAGGAGTGACTGAGGCAGGATAAGAAGTGGGTGTGGCTGCCTTAAATGCCTATTCCAATACGATTTTTTTCTTCTTTGGTAAGGCATTTGGTAAGAGATTCAAAGCTTATAAACCAGAAAAATCCCATTAAAGATTTTCGCATAAGAAACATATTTGTGTAATGCCCCAAAAACGAAACAAAGTTCTATGGAAATGTCGCGCCTTTAACCTTTTCCTTGGGATTATTGAAAATGTTTCCCCTCATTGCTGTCATGTCTTGTTTGGCCATTATCCTGACTGCCTTTCGCGTCTGCTGATATCCTTCGCTATGTTATTGTTATCCTTACTTCTCCGAAGGGGCAAAGTTTAATGTTTCACTTGGCAAAGGATTCTCGTTGCCTGCGGGGAAACTTTGCTCGCAAGTCGTTAAAATCAAATGGATACTGTCCCAAAGGGGGATTCGGAATAAAAATCTCTGTTCCGAGAGTTAAGTATGCAAACTAAGGGGTTTCCATTGCCATAACACCCTTTCAAGTTAACTTCTCTTGTTTTCAAGCGATCAAATCTCCTTGCAAATGCAATCCTTGCACCAATTTAGCACATCAAAGGTAGACAAACAGCCACGCCCATTTCGGACACGTCCACCCAGGCAAATGAGGCGAAAAAATGTTGGAAAATATTTGCACTAAAAAGTAGCAGGAGAAACAACAAACGGAATGCTCGAAAAATATTTTCACAGTTGCAAATGTTCGCTATGCGATGAGAACGAAAAAACTGTTGGTAAATATTTATGAAATATTTTCGTAGAGTCTGCAAATCAAATCAAATTGCTGACAGCCCCGGTGGTGGGAAAATTCCTTGATTTATTGGAAAATGGGAGGGTGAACTTTTCAGTTGTTTACTTGTCAAATGATTGGAAGGCAGGAATCCCGGCAGATGTTTACCTCTTTTTTGCTTATCTAATAAAGTGCAATCCCCAGAGCAGACAATGCAATTTGCCGCGTATTTATATCCTTCGATAAACTCTTGTGAGCTTGTGTGGAAAACTGCAGGGAAAACTTACCGGCCACCTTGGAAAACTCTCTGAAAGTGACTTACAAAGGAGCGTTGTGAAATTAGCTTTCTGCAGTGAAATAAATTTCAAATTTCAGGACGGAAATTGAAAA
The DNA here is from genome assembly GCF_018152505.1 of Drosophila elegans. NCBI lineage: Eukaryota > Metazoa > Arthropoda > Insecta > Diptera > Drosophilidae > Drosophila > Drosophila elegans. The sequence goes on along the minus strand of NW_024546167.1, from coordinate 18,418,966 downwards.
TTTATTGGCAAAAAGAAGGAGTATGGCTTATGGGGTGTCCTCTTTTATTTATGCATATGTATCCTTAGAGTTTTCTTTGAGGGATCTTTGGTGACAGAGGAAAAGAGAGCAGCGATTGATGATCCTGGCTGTCGGGATACAAAGTGACAACATTTTGCATCGCAATCGGAGAAGAAACTTTTCCTATTTTTCCCCTTCCTTTGAGGGACATTAAAAATTTGTTTTTCCCGTTTACTTGGGGATGCATTTTCGCAATGTTTTCCTTTCCTCCTTTGCTCATTTTTCATGCTTTCTTTGGAGCGCCACAAAGTATGCAACACATGCAGCTGAAGTTTCCGCGGAAAGTTTTCTTTTGCCGTCCCTCATCTTCCATAATAAGTTACGCTTAGCATTTTCTGTTTTTCCTCCCAGCTAAGTGCATTTTTCACCTTTTATCATTATTCGGTGGCTCATTTTCCGCGCTTTTCCCCAGAGAAGTTTCGCGACTTCAGCCGAGGGTATGATGATTGCTTTGGTCTACGCAAAGTGTCTCAATTTGGGTTCATGTTTCCATTAGACCCGCGAATATTCCTCAGATGCGCATAAAGTATTTTGCAGATAATAAAAATTGGCAAACGGCGCAGAATTTATGCGCTGTGAAAACTCGTAAATTTTCAATGTGGGCCGTGATAAAAATCAGCAATGAAAACGCAGCGACAAAATAGAAAATCCTCCTGCGCAGGAACTTCAGCCTGTTGTTCATTTTAAGAAAGTTTTACGATTCCCGATCTCTCGGGTGAAGTTCAAATGGGAAAGACCTTGGAGGAGGTCTATAAATAGATTATAATATTTATTGCGATTTATCAACGACAATTTGATCAATGCAGACTTTCTGGTGTATTTATATTTGTAATTTTTGATCATTTATAGATTATTGTAATGAAAAAAATGTAATAAAAACTCAATGGTAAAGCTGCAAGTTAAGTTTCACTTAATGAAAAAACATTTAATAAAACGCTCAATGGTAAAGCTGCAAGTTAATTTAACCACTGTAAGCGATCCTAAAATTTCGATTTAGTACACTCGCCAGAGCCATTTTCTTTGGTAAACTTTCTTTTATTTCCGGAGCAATAAATTTCAAAGAAAATTTATTCCAGTTTTAGTGGGAATTGCTAAAGATAAACAGAAATCGAAACTTCCATTCCACCTCCTCCGCATTAATTTAAACACAATTAAATGGCGACTGGCTCTTGAGAGTAAAACAGAAAGAGTAAGGTAGTCAAAAAGAGACAGAGGGAACTCGAGCATAAAATCAACTTCAAGGAGGACATAAATTAAAAGAAAATAATACAAAATAGAGCAGGGTGGGAATTTTGGGAGGCGATAAAATCGATGCGTAGGTCATTTTGGGTCAGCGGTGAAATTTCAGAGAACATTTCCCCAGAAAGCAAGGAAGATCGGAATTAATTGCAGAGAAATTTAATTTTACGACGGGGAATTTCTCCCCGGGAAACTCTTCAAGAGGAATAAAATTCTTCCGCCAAATGGGAGCGCAATGAAACTGGAAATTAATTGTTGATGATTTTTATTGAGCCTCGAATTAAAAGCGTTGAAAATGTGGGGCAAGCTCTTCTGAAATGTATTTTTCTACCACGAATGTAAAAAGTGCTACAATGGAAAAGCTTCTCCCCATTTTCCCTTATTTCCCCCATAAAAATTAACAACAAAAATGTTTGCATGTTTAACTGCGCCCCAAGTTATTGGGGAGTGAGTTTTTGGAAAAAGCGATACCCTCTTCTTTTGCCTTTGTTCCAGAGGTGGAAATCTGAAAGGGTTCAGTGTGTGGAGGTCAAAGGGCGTCGCCTGTGTACTCTGAAAATATTTGACAATTAACTTCTGCTTTTTGCTGTCCTCTGGCGGAAATTCGTGCGGTTTTTCGCCGTGGACACGTTTTTCAGTCACAAGTGGCACTGGAAAATTAATTATGATGCGAGGGTTTTAAATGCATGCAGGAAATTACCCATTGTGTTTTTATTAAATGAGAGGAAACTTTGAGATAAGAGCAAAATGTTAGGTTCAGCTTACTTATCATATTTGTTTTCCTTTTAAAATAATCTTCAATTAAATCTTAAATATCGGCTTCCCAATCTTATTTAAGCTCATATTTTATTACTATTCAAAGTATCAGTGTTATTTTCCCTCATTAAAAATCAGATGCCTCAAAGTTACTTATTCCTTAAATAATTTCGAGAAGAGTTTCTGCATTTTCAAGCTTCTGCGATTTATTTTCCAACTGACATATTCATCTCCATTTTCCATGCACCGTTTGGCCTTTTAGCCCGTAATTTTCCTCCATTCAGTAGACTAATGTCCCTATCTACTCTGCCATAGCCATGTGTGTGAGTGTGTGTGCCATGTGTCGGAGGAAGTGTCTCAGTCTGAGTTTGTGCTGACATCAAGTTCATAAAAATATCTGCCATAATTGCAGCTAAGTCAGCAAATGTTGACTGCTGTCCTGTCAGCCATCTCTTTCTTCCCTCTGTTCCCTTCTCTCTCATGCCAGTTGTGGTCCCTTTCTTGTTTTCTTGGTCTTGTCTAGCCGCATTTTCTTTTCTGTTGCGTTTCCCTTTGGCGAAATATGAAATGAAAGGATTCAGGAAGGCGCAGGATGTGAAGTTGGGAGATTTAGGGAGATATAAGGATTTTGAAAGGGAACACTTAGTTTTATGGCCTCGCATTCAGAACAGCTGCTCAATGTGGCGAGAACGAAAATGAGGCTGTGGAAAACTAAGCGAGGGAATCCCTTTTTAGAGAATCTAAATCATATGTTTTTACATATTTCGATGAATATTCGATCGGCTCGGGGTCTTCTAAATCAGTTTAACTCCTACTTCAATAATTCCTGATTTGTGTCCACATTACGCCCTACTTTCAATTCGGTGGCATTCAGTCCTGCCCTGAAATGCAAGTCCAAATGGGAGTGAATAAATGTCACTGCCCAGATGTAAACAACGCAAATGCAACCAGCAAGTGTCCTTAGTCCTTTCCCATTTTCCCCATTTATAAACCCCTTTCATCGCCCACATTTTCCGCAATCTTCCCTTTACAAAGCCAACCGAAGAAAGAGTTGACTAGGAAAAACATGAACTTTTCCCCTGTTTTCTCTATTTTTCGGTGGGTTTTTATTAAGCGTCATCAAAGTGGGCGGTAAGTTACGGGGGGCGTGGCTGATTGCAGTTGCTACTAAAGAAGAGAAAAACTGAAAGGGCAAAGGATTTAAATATCTCCCAAGCTACATTTTCCTTCCTTTTACTTTGTTGCATTTCCTTTTCGGCAAGGAAAACTTTCATTGTTTTTGCAACAAATTGCGGCAGTTTGGCATGTTCTTTTCATTTGCTTTGCTAGATTTTCTTCCCTTTTTCCTTCATTTGGCAGAGCTCAAAATGTTTTTCCTATGCAAAGTTTGCCACAAATTCATTGAGAGCACAGATATTTGAGGTCCCTTTTGAGTGAAATCATATTGATAATTGACAGCTTCATTTTCCACTTTTCGTTAACCAACTTCAATGGAGCGAATCATTTCATCGTTCAGATTTCCCTCGTTAACTTTGTTTACATTTATCCTTGATTTTTATACTATTTCCCGTTGATTGTGTAAAACCATTTGGAATGCGATCCATTTAAATGGGTCATTAGCTTGGTCTGCCATTGATGTGAACTGGTTTTAAGTTGTTTTTTACATTTTATGAACCATTTTCATGCTGTCATAATATCAACTGCACTTGATTTCATTTACCCTACTTTTCATTTGATGTTTGTTCTTTCAATTAAAAGTTCGAGGTATTCACTGATAAACTGAAATTGGAAGGTTTCCTTTGCACTTCCTGTACTTTTTTCTATTCTCTACCAACTCCCACTTCCTGTCTTTCCTGGTCCGTTATCTGAGCTTCCGCTTTTCCTCAGTTCCCCAACCCATTTCCATTTCCATTTTCACACATCCCTGTCGAGAGTGTTTATCATTAGTTCACATGACTTGCCATCACTGAATTCCCACCATGAACTCTATTCTGGATTCTCTTCATTTGCGTAGTCATACAAAATTAATTAGGAACCTCTTAACTTATTAGCAAGTGAAAACTGAGACTGAGAAGGAAATTTAACATAAAAGTCCAGTCGAGTTGAGAAATAAGATCGGATTAACATTACTCATACGCCACCGGCACCCATTTATTTCGTTAATGAATCATTTGCTTCAGCGCCTGCAGATACGACTCAAATTCCACTTTGAGATTTAGTTTCATGTCTGAAATTGAGTTTATTTGACTAACCATTTCCAAGTATTTATGTCCCTTACTACTGGAAAGGAAAGAAAATGTTCAACCTTTTGATTTGTTGAAAAAACTATAGGTTAAGAGTACCTCAAAGGCGAAAAGGTCACGGAATTTCCATGAAAATCAAAGAGAGAAGCTAAACGAAAGCGCAATTTATAATAAAAATCAAGTGAAGTTATTTACTCCGTGCCACTTTTTCCTTGATTTCCTTCTTTCTATACTTATTTTAAGTACTCCTTTTTAATTGAAATATTTTTAACTTGCGCTTGCATTTAATTAATATTCCGCCATATAGAAGGAGAAGTCCATAATTTCACTGTAACAGTTGGTCCTCTGGTTTTTCCCTTATTCTGCAACCTCCTCCGGTTTATACTTTCACCTCGAGTAAATCGAAACTTTTATTTCTTCATTAAGGCAGCTGAGATCGATTCCATGAATATCCTGCCTGTTTTCCCTCACGGATGACATTTCACTTTACATATCCTTACTCTTCGCCGTTTAAATCTCCATCATTTCTGCTGACATGTTTTCGGTTTATTTTGTTTTCCGCATTTTAATTGAGTGGAGCGAAGATTTTAACGAATTTACCGATGGCAGGATGGCATCGCCCAGGATCCCCCGCCCCTTTCCGTAAAGAGGGCATGGTCGGTTGCCCTGTACCATATATTATGCATGCCTCAGTGGGCGCTCACTGAACAATGTGGGTGGGAAATGGGGGAAATGGCAGATGTCTCTATCGTATTTCCCGGTTTATTGAGCGGAGAGTCGCGGCAAGTGGCCCAATGGAGAATAGGAGAAAGCGGGGGTAAGCATAGTGTTATCCATATGCATAGTGTTATCCATATTCTTCGAGTTGGATCTCCTCTTCCCAGTTCCCTATTGTTCACCTTGTTTCCCTGTTTACCACCTGGAACATAAACAGCAGCATGAGCATCTCCTCCTTTGCGACTCCCTTATCTTCACATTCATTCATCCATAAATCATGCAGCACCTTCAGCATCGACCCATATGCGAGTGTTCAACTGTCGCACAATCGAGAGTGGAGTACGGAGTACAGAGGACAGAGGACGTGACTCCGAGGCATTGCAACTTGGCTTTTCCTCTGGCCTTCGGTTAACCTCTCTGCTCTCCGACATTTGAGATATTCGTGTCTTGCTTTAACCGCGGCATTAGCATCTCAAACAGGCGAAACATTCAAATTGATGTGACCCCAAGACAAAGGGGGATTGGAGGTGAGAGGCAGGTGCTCATCTCCATTTTAACGAAGAGTACAGCCTCAGCTAGGTGAGGAAAATCTTTATCTGCCTGGAAAAACAGCGGTTAAGAACGGGTAAAATAGCGCAAGAATTTTCCACTTTGTCCGAGTGTTTTCATTTGCATTCGTAGGCCAAAAGGAATTCCGAAATGAAAACAAGGCAAAGAAATATTTAAGAGGAGGAATACCCTCGTTACAAAATGCATCAGAGTCCCATTGTGGTTTCCATTCGAGTTTCTTCATGTGTAAGTTCAAGGTCGGAAAGAAACCTTGACCGGTTTAAAAGTGGAGGAAAAACATTTCTCTAATCTGTGGCCGAACTTGTCTCGGACTGTGAACTCATTAAAAATTCTGAAAGCGGAATTAAAAGCATTTCCCCAGTCGGATAGAAAAGACAAGTGGAGCAGACAGGAGTGGACCACGCTGCGTATGAGTAATGGCATTTTAAACAGGAAAGGAAATGACGAAAAACCATTTAAAGGGGAATAGAGAATCTGAAAACTTAATAAACAAGCTCCCATATTTGAAAGTGAATAACGAATTTTGAATTAATAATGTGACTTAAGTACAATTAATTGAAATTTTAAATGATAGTATATATTTTTAATTCACTTGACACACCATTCCATTTCCGCCCGTTTTGCTCCCCTTTGAAACCCTGTTGCTCCGCCCATGACAACCACAACGCGTTGCTGAAGGACGAAGGACGAAGCCAGGGGCAGGACCACAGGACCCAGAATCAGGAGCAGAGGGATCCAAGCTGATGTCCTGCGTGAGCAGAATTTTAAACGGGTGCCAGGAACAGAATCAGGCTGCATCATCTATCAAAAAAGGGGGTTACAATTATCAGAGGGTTGGGTGGAGAAATGAGAAGGGAAAAAAGGACCTGCACCTGCTCATTAATTCTTCCCTGCAATTTCCCCACCAAAACAAATAAATTTGTGGAGGCGTCGATTCAAGTGGGCGTGGCATGTGAGTACGACGAAATGAAAATGTGCAACCATCACAAATTGCCAGTGAAAACTTTGTGTCAAGGCCTTTAAGCCAATTAAGTGTTTGTCGTTTGGGCCAAGTTCGAAATTGGTTTAAAGTGAGGCGTATGGTATGGTTGCCCACTTTCAAGTTGAATGTCTGTGGTTCTGTGGGGGGAACCCCCGAAAAGTGTCACCAACAAACACGAGCAGATGGGTAAAGTAGGCAAACAGAAAGCAATTGACCCAGAAATCCATTCCCGATTCTTTCCACCTTTTTCAACCCCAAATCGAAGCCCAAACAGAAGGCGAAATCAATAAAAAGGCAGGCAGAAGTGAAGGGAGAGCCAAAGGACGAAGGATGCTGCTCGTTTCCTCGGTCAACAAATGTTGCCAGACTTTGTCAGCATGCTGCCAGGATGCCAGCAACATTCTCTCTTTTTACTCAGGAGTATCCTTCAGATAATTCTCGGGAAAAGCTCCCGCTCTCTTCCGCAATTTCCCACACTCCATTGCCATAATTTCGAGTCCAACATCCTTTCGAGGGCCACAATTTGGGGGAGGTCAGTAGTCCTTAGTCGGTAGACAGTCCTCCGTGCGTGGTGGATTTTCTTATTCTTATTATTCATGTCAACGACTCGCACATTTTAATTGGGTGTAAAAGTGGGAGGACATGGGGAGGATATCCATTCAGGACACCCGAATTTAAATTTATTTGGCTTGGGAGTTGGCAAACTTCTTGCAGTTTGTTTGAATTGCGGGAGCTGCAAACAAAAGTCTCAATTTAAATATCAATTAGAATTGTTTACCGGCGAATAAGGATGCTGGGCAGATCCTGCCATCAATCAATGTTCGAATTGTAATCAAATATATATGAAGGAAATGCTTGAATGCCATCCTGATTCATGGTAGTAGATCCCTCTTCTGGCAAAAAAGAGATTCCCTTTAAAGTCTGATGAAGATGGAAGATTGAGGAGATGGGCCAAACTTTTAATTGATTTGTGTGGCAGGGAAACTTTTCTCTCCATCTATCTCTCGAAGAACATTGTTCATCATTTCTGTTAATTTGTTTACCACAGAATACGAGAGACAGCGAAGAGGAAGTTGAATCAACAGATAAGCAGAAGGGAAAACTGCGCCATTTTCAAATTTATTTCCCAGGAAAATACGCTTGGCAAACGTAGGAAAAACCACGAGGAAAACTGCGCAACAAACAAACCTTTGTGGTTCCAGGAATACGCAGAGAAAACGGAATAGCCGATTGAAATATTTGAGCAAACAAGGGATATAAAAAATTCGGGATTAGTTTGTCTAACAACAATTCGATTTATTGGCAAACTTTGCAGAGCAAAACAATCTCTTGTAGTCTGATTTTTAGTTGATTTTATTTTTGCCTGTTTCTCAGCTGAAACTTTGCTAACTTTTTAATTGTTTTTCAAGTCCTGCAGTCATGTAAATTAATTTTGTAATTGTATTTAATATTTTGGCTTATCCTTTTCCTTCACAAAAAGTTAGGTCATTAGGCTTGCCACAAAAAATTAGTAACTTTTAGTTTGATTGTTAGCCAAAGTTTTCCATCCTTCGCTCAGTTGTACGTAAATAAATAATTTCATTTTCCTGGCATAATATTTACTGCACCGCGAGATGAAAACTCGAAACTGGATTTTCCAGGAAATGTAATTTATTATACCCTTGCAGAGGGTATTATAATTTCAGTCAGAAGTTTGCAACGCAGTGAAGGAGACATCTCCGACCCTATAAAGTATATATATTCTTGATCAGCATCACTAGGCGAGTCGATCTAGCCATGTCCGTCTGTCCGTCTGTCCGTCTGTCCGTCTGTCCGTCTGTCCGTCTGTCCGTCTGTCCGTCCGTTTATATGCAAACTAGTCTCTCAGTTTTAAAGCTATCTGCATGAAACTTTCCCAAAAGTTGTCTTTCTATTGCAGGTAGTATATAAGTCGGAACGAGCCGGATCGGACGACTATAGCATATAGCTCCCATAGGAACAATCGGAAAAATAAATGAAAAAAATTATAACTTTGCTGTTTTTTAATTTTTTGTTTAGTTCTTCGACATATAGTAATGGTTAAATATTTCCGATTTACGGTTTAAATTTCATCAAAATCGGTCGACTATAGCATATAGCTCCCATAGGAACAATCGGAAAAATAAATGAAAAAAATTATAACTTTGCTGTTTTTTAATTTTTTGTTTCGTTCTTCGAGATATAGTAATGGTTAAATATTTCAGAATTATGTTTTAAATTTCATCAAAATCGGACGACTATAGCATATAGCTCCCATAGGAACAATCGGAAAAATAAATGAAAAAAAATTATAACTTTTCTGTTTTTTAATTTTTTGTTTAGTTCTTCGACATATAGCAATGTTTAATTATTTCAGAATTATGTTTTAAATTTTATCAAAATCGGACGTCTATAGCATATAGCTCCCATAGAAATAATAAAAATATATAAAATAACTATCTAATAATTGAGCTGCAAATCATCATAGTTTCAATGTTTTTCAGCATATACTCAAGTAAATCATAATTTAAATGTTTTCAAAAGTATTTAATTCATGCAATAGCTGCAAGGGTATATGAACTTCGGCTTGCCGAAGTTTGCTTTCTTTCTTGTTTTTAGTTAGTTTAGTTAATTTTTTTGGCTGCAGAAGTATCTTATATTGGAGTGGGCGAAATGTTTTTAATTTGTATATAATTTCAAAAATATATTTTTAAAGATATTAGAGCAGTTTCCCCCTAACATTGAATAATTTCTTTTGATTCTTCGCTAAGTAGCTTAGATCCGAGTTGAGTTTCTGGGTCACTTGTCATGATTTGTATCGCTTTCCCTCATTTCCCACGCAAACACACAAAGAAAAGGACTCAGAGACAAGGAAAGACTGCAGCTAAGCTGGGGGAAAATAAAGAAAATAAAGGAAAAAAAGATCGCTACAAATGAAAACAAAGTCGGCAGTAATTTTCGCCCACTCTGATTTATTTTTACTTTTTTAAATGGGTTTTCCCTTCCTCCGACTTGAGGTCGTGTCACAGTTTTCCCTGGCAACAGATTTGTGGGGTTTCCTTAAATAAAAGGAAAAAGCTTCCACTTCTGTTTAATTATGAAATGCAAGCAGAGTGAATGAGTGAAAATAGAGGGCGAAGGGCGGCAGTTTTCCATTGTTTGCACTGGCGAGACTTTCCCCTCCTCTTTTCCCAGCTTTCAGTTTGGCCACAATTCTGGCGAGGAAAACTTCCGTGGGTCCTGCAGTGATTTTTCCTTTGCTTTGACATATTGAAGTGACTGAAGGGGGCCGGAAGAGGGGGCGCGGCATCTGTCAATCCCTTGACTTTGTGTCTCGCGTTTTTCTGAGGGAAAGGAGAAAAAAGAAAGGAGAAAGCGAGAAGTGGGAAGTAAGGCCTCAGTCGGTGAAGCACCCATCGTAATTGCTTTTGTATGCTGTTCGTTTGGCTTACAGCGATGGAAGTGAGACAAGGAAACTAAGCTGTGGAGAAAGAGAGGGAGACAGGGAGATGGGTGCAAAAGAGAGGGGGATAACAGGGAGATTCTCCCTTGTTCCCCATGACTTATTTCCAACCACCGAATAATTTGAAAGCACCAAAAAAGCACCCAAAAAAAAAGGATGGCAAAAATATCCGCCAAGAGGAAAATAACACACATTAAAACACATACACACATTAAAATAAAAAGAAAGAGATGGATGAAGAGATATAAATAGAAAAAGTTGTATTAAAATATGAGTCTGTTGAGAAATAAATTTGAAACAATGAAGATCTAAATAATGTGAGCCACATTTACTATAAACCTCAAGTGGGTGTGTTACAGTGACACGAAATCAGATTTTCAAAATTGTTTTGTTGAGTTTTTGGATATTAGACTAAAACAAAAACAACATTTAAAAAAAAATTTTGTGTAACTAGGCATGCTATTAATGCAATAAAATTAAATATATATACTGCTTTACCAGTTTTTGCTTAGGGGCATACAATATATTTTAATATAATGTTTTTTTTCTATAAAATATATTTTTAGACCCAATTTCCCCAGTGTACAATGTATTGTAATGCGGGTGGAATTCAAAATATGCTGCTCACTTCACCAGAAATTGTTGCCATTTACACGATACTTGAGCAGGCCTCTCTTTCGCTTCCCCAGCTATCCATCTCCCCTGGCTTTCTCCACTTCTCCGTGGGCAATTCCTCTTCTCTATGAATGTGACTGTAAACGGAAAAATGTTGAATGTCGAATGTCCCTGTGGACCAACTTTGCTCATCAGTCCGCGTAATTTCGCGGTGCAAGTTTCAAATTTGTCAGTGGTCCAGGAATTATGTGGCCCACTTCCACATCCTCTCGTTATCCCTGTATAACTTAGGGAATCCCCATTCATTAAGGTATCCCCTTCCCTCAAGAAACCCCTAAATTTGGCTAAGAAACTGCCTAGGGCCGAAACAATCTGCTCAGGTTAATAGGGAAGGAGAAACTTATTAGAGAAGTTATCATAGTCTGTCTTCTTTTGGAACACAAACTGGTTTTTCCTTCAGTTTCACTGCTATTTTAGCTGAAAGTTTTCAAATGATTTTAAGTTAAGCTTGTGGACATTTTTAAGTAAATGAATCAGTTTAAGACCTAGGGTTAGGTGTGGACCACAATTTGTGGGGGCAGATATGGCAGCTTAATGCATATTTAGACATTCGGAAATGTTAAATATTAGGAATTGGGATATAGAACCTTAAACCTTAACCATATTCATAATTTACATTCACTAACATGTCATTTATTGCACCTTTAATATTCTAAGAACATTATATTGTATTTATAAACCTACTGAATTTTCGATCTCATCTGTTTGATTGGAATTAGTGCATGGTCTAGTAACTTCGAAACTCATTACAAATTATTGGCATCACTCCTGGTTCAATGCATAATTCTCCTGACTTTCGTATTTGCATTTGAATGTTTCCATATCCCATATTAATTTCATACCTATCCTCTTACTGAATTTCCCCCATTTTCCATCCCTCTTGCCCTACTTTTCCTTGGCCAAGATTTGCTTCCATCTCCTTCTCTTGTTGGCCCGTAAATATTGTAAATGATTTGGCCACAAGCCAGCAACTGAATTTGGAATTCAGAAGCGAATTAAATTGGCAAGCTCGATGGCTTCTCCTCCTTTTCTCCCCTTTCTGAAGGACATTCATGGCATTTTGCCTTCTTTTAATTTCGTTGAAATGTCGCGTGCATCTCAATTCAGGTTTACATTCTCCATCTTCCCGTTTGTATTTGCCTCAGGGAAGAATTGCCCGATATAAAGAAGCATCAGTCTCGAGAAAGGCCTTTCTCTTTGGGCGAAAGTGGGAGGAGGCCTAGGAGGCACATCTTCCAGCTACCAGAGAAAATTTGTAGTCTCGGTTTCGCTTCTTCTATCGCCTTTTTCGCTTTTGGCCTAAAAATGGTTTACGACTACGTGAGAAGGGAATTCGGTAAAAGCCAACATGTGTGTCTCTGTCTCTTTTCCTCTGTTATCGCCATCTCTATCTCTGCCTTACCATATTGACAGTGGGATTGGAAAATACGCATGCAAAGTACGATAGCGACACAAAATATTCACTTGGCGAATTGACTTAAGACCCTCTCTTTCGCCCACTTTCCCCCTCTACCCGTCTCGCTCTTCTCTTATCCTGCTCACGATTTCTCCGCTTGTGTTTGTTGACATTTTCCGACTCCTTTGTTTTCCCAGCGAAGGATTGGGGGAAATCGAGGAGAAGAGAAATGTAAGGCATTGGGTCACGTGCGAATTCATCGATGAGAATAATGATGATGATTGAGGCGATGATGGGCATCCTTGGAATCCCTCAGAATTCGTGCATTGAGATGCCAACTGCCCTGAGACAATTATTCAACGCTTAAAGAGAAACACTGAATCTTCGTTTAGATAAACAAAACAATGAATAGCCTCTGAAAAGGAAATGCCACTAATCAAAAGGTAATTTACAATTTGTTTTGAAAATATACAGCTCTTCAAATGTTTCCATTATTCTTTCAATGTTTGATTCTCTCGAACCACAAAAAATCCAGAAAAAAGCACACAAAAACCACAGAAAAATTGGAAAGTCGTCTAAAATAATTATGACAGGATATTGTCAGAATCTCATTGGCAAAGCGACGGAAAATCCAGCTGAAAAGTTGCCAAATATGATAAAATGAAATTCGAGCCGTGACGACGAAATCGATCAAATTAAAATGAAAGGCCGTAAGCACAATACCCGCTTTGTATTCATTTTCGTTTCATCAACTGACATTTCTCACCGGAATCTCCATTATCCGCGAAATTAAAGCCGTCATTTCTATTTTCCACGTTGTCATTTTCAATTGTCATTGCCCGATGCCACGCCCACACTTTGTTTGTCCGTATAATTTGTTGATTAAATAGCTTAGTTCTGCATATCGGGGTAATGCATATATCATCATGAAAAGCGGGCAAATTCGGTGGGAAAGTGGTTGCTGCCGCAGCTCTAAATTATTTAGCGATGACCGCAAATGCAATGTTCCTATTCCCTTTTATTTCTGTTTGCTTTTGGTATTGGCCAATTAATTCGAAAATAATTTTCCCATTTGGTAATATATCGCTTGTTTCTGTACAGCTTCTATTTGTATCCTAAGTTTAACATTGCTGCTGCATATGTGTTTTGGCTTTTGTCCAATGTTTGTCCTAAATGACCACTAATATATTTTTGGTTGTATTCAGCCTTCAACATTCGATTGCAATTTTTTTAACATAAAAAGGATTACCACGTGTGGGTTTCCTATTGTATAAAAATGAATATACTTAACCCTGTCACAAATGTTAATCTATTGCATGTGAGTCTCCATCCAGACCATGAATAATTTCATTCACTTTCATTAGATTCCCAGACATTCAGCCACTTGCCCCTTTGCTTTTCTGAAATTAAATTCTCGTCTGCTTCCATGCCATTTAACTTTGGACTTCTCCCGATTACAAATTCATAGAGACAAAAGTTGATTTCTCCACAGGCAGAGTTTTCACACCTGTACTGCCTTTTTGTCCTTTTGTCTTTTTGGCTACCCATGAATAATTCGAGGTTGTCCGTTGACAAATTGTTTGGCTCGTTAAACGGTGGCCACAAAATTCGCAGCGAATTATGCAAATTTTCATGAAATGGACAAAACGATCCTGAAGATTCACAACTTCTTCGCAGCACTTATAATTCCATGAAACCTTTATATCAGGCGAGGATAGACATAAATTCTGTTTAAATTGTATCCCTGGCTTCCTGTTATCCCCGACTTGGCCCACATAAATAATTTTTAATGATGTGAAAATGTGTTCGCAGGCACTTTTCCTATAATTAATGTCGACTTCCTGCTAAGGAAACTGGAGGAAGAGAAGCAAGATGAAAAACCCAAGGGCAAGCCGCAAAGAAAATTAAAGTGGAAAGGCCAGTGAAAGGTGAGGAGCGACATGTGTTTGGAACCTTTTCCGGAAATGAGAGCTCCATCGGTGGAAAGCACTTGTGTCTTTCCCCTCACCTTTTAGATTTTATTCTCCCACCTGTTCGTGTTTTTGTCGATTTATCGACACCAATTCAATCAGAGTCTTCACAGCCATATTTCCTTCCCCCAACATCCAACTTCCTTTCACTGCTTAAATTTCTTTGACATTTTCCCATTTTCTTTGGCTCTGCAGTTTTTATTTAGAAATAATTTCCGCTGCATTTTCCACAAAGAAAGCAAATAAGAAGTGAAAGCCGGTGGAAAAGTCCAAGGGAGTTGTAAAACTCCCAAGAATAATGTACATTCATTTGTAGTCAGAAATCAGGAGAAAATGTTGATAAGTTTTCTTTGTCCGCGAGCAGAATTTAATGCAATTTACACGGAGGAAAGTTATTCAAGCGAATTGGAAGGACCTTGAACTTAACTTGAACCCCTCACTTTCCACTCTTAAATTAACAACTCTCTGAAGTGCAATAATTTTTCAAACGAACCTAAAGAGGATTCCAAGTCGGAGTCCAGATCCTTATCCACATCCACATCCACATCCACGTCTTTATCCTGTTTCCATTAAGCATCCCCCGATGAGGAAAAGACCGCAATGCAGTTCGTGTCCGAGTTCAGTTTTTATGGCAACTGGAAAAGGCGGAAAAGTGGGTGGAAAATCAGGGGGAGGGATGATGGCACCTGCACATAGGTAAATTTGTCTAGCGGCGAACTAAATTCCAAACGGAAGTGACACTCTAATTGAGAGCAACGAGCCAACTGGGAGGTGTTTTCGGGCGGTGAAGAGTGGAGAAAGGGAGCTCCAAACAGGGGAGAAAGGTTGGTGGAAAGTGGAGAGAGTACTAAGAGGAGTGGAGGAGTATATGTCCACTTGATGCGGGCACTGGGAGCAGCACTAAAAAAAGTAAACTCGTTAATTGCTAAGTGCAAGACCATAAAACGGCTGTGAAGAGGAAAAATGGGGAATTCGGAGGGGAAAGGAAAATGGTTGGAGGGAAAATTGTTTGGTTTTTGGATAAGGCCAACAATAAAAAGAGTGAAGATGGGAACTTAGAGGGTAGAATGAGTTATTATGCGGGTTTGAAAACGAGAAACTAAACAGAAGTTCAAATGTTTTATGGACAATATAAATGGGAATTAGGATTAAATATGCTAGTGAAACTATCCACATACTTATAAATGGATATTCCTTTCCAACTGACTTGTTCTGATTTACATAGTCCAATGTCTTAGTGTTCCCTTTTTCACCGCCAAAGGATATTCAATGTCAAGCTCACCTTTGCAGGATATCGTTCAAATCCGTATTCGCATTTTCCCTGGCCTGTCATCGGTTTACCACAGAACCTAAAACAAGATGGAAATCCGTTGTATATTTATGAATAATTCAGCAGGGAAACTCTTCCTCCAGCTTTCCCTATTTGTTTTCCACAAATTGTCAGAATGTTGCCTTTGGATGATTTTGGCACCACGTGTAAACCACCATCCCACCCCGGATTCCCTCCACATGCCACAAAGTTTGTCCAAAATTGGCCATTGGAATTTATTCATGTGGATGTGGTTGGTGGCAGGGAAGTATCATCATGCAAATCACTCACTCACATCTTTTTCCTTTGCTCTTTTCCTCATTTTCCCGCCTTAAAGCTTTCCCAGTGGTCAATTTTCGCAGAGGGAAAAAACTTCGCCCGGCGACAGCTGAAAAAATGACTTCCATTTCATAATTATCGTGGGAGGTAGCCAAGGTCCTTGGGGAAATTGAAAACGGGAATGCGAAGGTCCTTTCGCACAGCTCAGCTGTGACATTTTTATTAAATTTCTGCCACATTTCCTCCTCTCAGCTGGATGTAAGCTTGTTCTACTTTAATTAAAGAAATAATCAGCGGAAGTTGCCCCTAGTAATATATCAAAATTTCTTCTGCTCCGATTGAACTTTGGGGTGTGACGAATGTGGAAAAGAGGGATGGGGAATTGATTAATGAGCGGGAAAAAGTAGCCAAAAGGTTGCTTAAATATTTGGAGAAGGAATGCTGAAGAGGAATATAGAAAGCAGGAAATATTGTACACTAAGAACTTAGATATTCTTTTGGTTCCAGATTAGGGTTATCTGGTAAATTCCATAAACTTTATTTATTTTTAAAATATTACCTCCTCTAAACCTTTCTTTTCTTACCACATATCTCGAAATTGATGTGTTTTCCCTGTTTTTATGATTTGTCTCTCGAAAGTTTATGACTCATCTTGTGATTTCACTGCGGTGCCCGAGTTTATTTACAATTTATGACAGAGTGCAAAGGAAAGTCCTGTTTCAAGGCTGCCAGAATCAGAAATCAGAGGTTGTAGGGGGAGAAAAGGAAAAGACTGCCCTTGGCCAAATCATTTTGCTGGTTCAACATTGACTGAATTTTTAAAGCGTTCATCAGCTAAGTGAAAACAGTTTGAAATATTGTCCATTGCCAAGGAAAATCGAGCTAAATAAAGCTCCAAAAGACAATTAACAACACAGAAGCACAAACACAGAGCCAAAAGAAAACGGATAGAAAAAGCAAGAGAAGAGCAAATTAATTAACAGTCGAGACTATGAAAATGCAATGAAAATAGAGGAAAAACAGGCTGCAGATGCGTTTCCCTTTAATTCTTTTAGTGACAATGAAAGAAATAAACATCCAACTGCAATCAAAAAACACTTTATTGGCAACAAAATAACTTTCTTACCAACTCAAGTGGAATGAAAACGTTAAAAAAGGATAGCACCAATTTCCCCTGCTTAATTTATGATTTTTTAATAGGCAACCACTAACTCTTGGGCGGGGCTAATGGGGCGTGGCAGATTTCGTTGTCCGTTCTTGACGCAATTACTGAATCAGGGAAATTTAATTGCTGCTGCAGTGGAGCGAAGAGAGAGGTCCTTGAAGGACTTGTGAGGAGGAGATTGGATGGTGGACTCTGCGGCTGTTTACCAGTTGATTATCGTCCTTGTTGGCTGTCTGCTCTGTTTGTCCAGTTTGTCCTGCTCCTGTTTGTGACGTGGATAGCTCGTGGTTGTCTTGGTTGGATGTCCTCTGTTCTTGTGGATATGGCAGATTGAAAACAGTTTTTGGTTTTCCGGTTTTCGTTATATTGAATCATTTAAGATTTAAAATACATTAATTCAATATATTTTTAATTATCATGTCTGACCAAATAATTATATAATGTAAATTTAAATTTACTTCCAGGTTCTTCAGGTGAAACTATCCTGAATTCCTCTCATCTGATTCCAATTTGAATGCAGAGCAATCCCGCGGTGACCTCATATGGAGGCCTTTATGCTTTTGGCTCTGATGTTTGCTAATTTGGTTGGAATTGTGCAGCTGACCAAATGAAATCCCCATGCATCCTCCACACTTTTCCCTATTTGACCCTCTGCAATTCCCATTGCCGCGATTTGCAAACACTTTAAATATGCCAGCGAGTGCGAGAACTTGAATCAGGTTGGGATACTAAATCCTCATGTGACTTGGGGGGGATTATTAATGCCAGGCAGCCAAGGATTAAGAATTCCACAGCAGGAGGAATTAAAAGGGTGGAAAAGAAGCACTCCCATTCAAAACTGTTTCAATATTTGCATTTTTGCAGTAAGTGTTGGAATGCATGCATTTTTCTACTTTTCCTGAAGCAAATTCCATTTCGAAGTGAATTTGCGATATCTATAATTTATTCATATGTGCAAGTGCAGAAGGAAAAGGGAGGAAATATCCCACTGCACTGCCTTTTCATTAACAATACACCAGCTACAGCAACTGGCCACGCCCCCAATTTGCGCAGTAGGCGCAATATCCTTCCGGTTGTCGAGGTTGGCCAATTGAACCGGAAGTACAATTTCGGGGTCGAAGGGGGAATATTGCGGTTGAGCAGCGATTAAAGCGCCTCAAATGCAATGGAGTGTTAATTCCGTACCCATAATGGGAGATAATTAATTGGAGGAGAGGGTCAATTAAGAGGATATGTTCACTGTTCAATCCTTTAACTATTATGTTATATTTGCCATGGCCTACAATGTAAATGTATAGCTAGCTCTGTTTACTCCTTCAACATATTCCATCCCATTTGCATTTCTAGGATCTCAATTCTCCAAGGAGGTCAAGTGAAATGCGCTCTACAAACTTTTCTCTGTTCCCAGAACCCACCATTTTCCCACTTTTCTTTGCCCGTTTTCCCACACACACAACACATCAAACAGGAAACTCTCACAAAGGAGCTTCAAGTCAAGGGAAAGTGGAACTTGCGACCTGATTTCTGGGCTTCTCCTACTTGGACACGTTCTGCTGCAGAGGTATTTGTTTAAGGACTTAAGCCACATATTCTATGCCTTTATTTCAGGCCCAACCACCACTCTCAAATTTATGCACAATTTTCGAGCTATATAGTTGAGAAAATTTTGATAAATGCTGCCAATTAAGTGAAAGCTTGACAGGAAACGGTTTTCCCAAGACATGGAAAAATAAGATGATGGCTAGAGGGGCAGAACGGAGGACACATATATCGATTCCGATTCGGATTCGGACTCTGAATGATGTTGGTCGGCCATGGGGATTTGGCCTTAAATGCTCCTCATTTATTTTAACACCCGGCGAAGTCGAAAGCCCAAATGCAATATGAGTGCACAGAAAGAAATAAAAATATGGGGCGGCGAATTTCATTTCATAAAGGTGCAAAATTTATTTAAAAATATATTTATAAGAATTTAATTTATTTATAATATTGTTATGGATGTTGTTGAATAAACAAAATAAATTATTTAAAGAACGATAAATAGGTATATTTATTTTGCAAAATCAAATATTTACTTTTGTCCTTACACTTAAATATTTGCTATTCATAAATTTACTATCTTTTTTTTTGGTGTAATGGAGGTGTTCTGCTGGATATTTTTCTACTTTTGGCCACCGCCTGTGGCGCAAATATCTGATTACGCTCCAGCCCACAAGACGGCTACTCAAACTCCTGCTGAATTTTTCCTTTTCTAGGGAACCGAACAAAGGGCACAAAGAAAATGGTGAAAATAATCTTGGGCAACATCTGGAGGAAAAGCGAGGGAAAATAGGAGTCGACTGCTCCCTTTACGATTGAGGACAAGGTTAAGCATTCGGCAGTAAAATGGCAACTTATTGTTTGGAATTGCCAGGAAAACAAGGAAAAGGTGGTGGGAGTTTTATTCTTCAGGGTTTCCTTTGGGAAATTCAGTTCTGTGTGGAGGGAAAACTGCTGTTTTCAGGAAATATTGAAAATGTTTAACCAATCACGCAGATTATGGTGGCTATAGCCTGGACAATTAGTTGCCTTGTTGATATCTGTGGCTTTCTTCCACAATTTCGCCTTTAGTTTTCCTGCTCATTTGCAGATCCACTTGACCTGCTCCTGTTTCAGTTTTCAGCATCCTCATCATCATGAACTGCTGTGGTTGCTGTGGTCATCCTGCCATTTCACTTCCATCCTGACACTCCTCTTCAGTGGGACTCCCTGTAATTGTCCTTGTCTGCTTCAGTTATCCTTTTTCCTGGCTTGCTGCTTCTTTGTGCGGTTTTCTAATAACTGATGGAAATAATTTGTTCGTTTCATGAAAGCCATTTCCAGATGTGGTTGTTATAACAGAGAGAATAGTTTAATTTGATTAGCTGAAGCACAAAATTGTATGATATTAATATTGAGCTTAGCTGGGCAATTATCAGTGGCTTATTGAGGATTTAATGCGGTTTATTGAGTATTTTATGGGGCTTGCCCATTTCTACATTAAATCTATCCAAAGAATTACACAAATATTTGATTCCTTAACTAACGAACCAGAAACATATAAATATTCAAGCAAGGAGATCGGAGGTTAAGTTTTGAATTTAATTAACCATGACTTCTGAAAGCGAACTTCTATATATTTTCTCAACTGAAGAGTGGAATTAAAAGGTTTAATTTTTAAAGAAATTAACATTAAGTTAAGTAGAGCTCGTAGAGCTTATTAAGATATTTTTTCGGATATATATGTCGATTTATATTCATTTTCTTAAAATTCGTTCCTTCCGCTTGCATAATTTAAATCGCATTATTCGCAATCTGTTTGAACAGGCAGAAGGAGAGTTGAAATCCTTCCAAACGAATGCACAAAATGTATCCTCTTGTGCCCAACAAAGCATCCGTTTGGCAAATTTATATCTATACATTTTTTTGTTTGCTGATCCCATTTCTTCCCAGTCAACCATAAATAACATAATCCACATAAACATATATATATATCTATTTTTTGGGAAGTTTCAGCAATTGAAGCTTTGTATGCATTTTATGTTCCAGTTGGCAGTTTCCATTTTCATTTTCCGCTTTCCAATTCGATTATCAGTGAACATTTTTTCAGCCGGATGTTTGTCTGCCTCCACTGACGACCGTTGAATTTTGCGAATTTTGTAAAACATTTAAATTTGTATTCATTGAGGTGCAATAAATAAACTCGGCACATAAATCATTTTAGAAGCAACTTAAGCACGCAAAATGGAATTTTCGCCGGCTATCTTCACTTTCTCAGTTTCACACGCAAAATGAACATAAGCAAACTAAATCAAGGGTAAGTCGAAGCTTTAAGTACTCTATTGTTTTGGGATTTTTTAGAAATATATTATTTATATAAAATAAAATATGACGATGTTATAAGAACTATTAATTCGAACAAGAGTGAATCAGTGAGCTGTACAAAATAAAAAAAATGTTTAAAGCAAAGTAAAAGGAAAATAAACAGAATATGCATTTATATATAATTGCTTTACTTTTGTTTAATGCTAGGATCAACTTTTTTATTTAAAAATATTTTTTATTTTTTTTAGAAAGCGACCCACGAACAAATTGACTGACTAAACAGATGCTGCTCCTGAATTTCACATTTTATGGTGATCCATAAAACATATTATACTTCTCTTTGTCCAAGGATGCCCGGAAACGAGTGTATATACATTTCGCCTGGCTAAGGACACCTTGGGGAGAGATTGAAGACGATTGCTGAAACTGGTTAGAGACCAAGACTAATTGGCCAAAAACAATAAAACTCAACTCCTTTAAAACGGAGCAAACATTTGACTCTCTATCTGTCTGTCTTACTCTTTTAAAAGCTTTCCGTCTCTGTTTCTCTTAAAGTTTTTGGCCAAATGTTTGCCAGTCCATTTATAAATCCGTGCGGGGCTGGCTGCTCTATGTGCCCAAGGGATTTTCCCCGAACAGGACAAGGCAAATATTGAAACTATAAAGCGTTCGCTTTTTGCCCTGTCTCTCTCGCACCCACCTAACCGTCTCTTTCTATGGCTTTGGCTATAAATGTGTGTGCTGGGGGTAAATCTGGCATAATCCTAAAAAAGTTTTTGCTGGTGAGTGGGTTAAAAGTAAGAGCAAACTGCGAGCACGAGTACGAGTACATGGTACATAAGCGGCTTATGCCATTAGTTGGGAATCGCAGTTGGACCACCTGCATACCATCTATGGTTCGAGCACTATATATCCTTCTGTCCATCCGTTCAATGGTGGCAAAAGTTGCCCATTGGCATCTGCCAACTCATGCGGCAAACTTTTAAAGACTCCTCACCTCGAGCGGTTGTGGCTACTAATTGGTTAAAGTTCGACGTGCAAAATCAAAAGTTATAACTCACAGATAATTGGTGGGGGCCAGAAGATATTAAAGGCACTTTTACCACCTGAGATGAGTGCAGAAAAAACGGTTTTAAGTTAGTTTGACTGGTGGAGCAAGACAAATGCAATAGATTTTTTTACATGGCTACGAAAAAAGGCGTTGCAGAAAATTGTTAAGTCCAGCACATTTAATTCCATAACTTTATTTACAGACATCCAATTTGGAAAAGGCTTAATTCTGAAGGTTTTTGGATAAGTTTCCCATAAATCTGCGTTTAAATGTTGGCTAGTAATTTCGGTTCGATTTTTTAGAAATTTTGATGATGGTACCCCTTATAATTTTTTCCAAAAACGGATGTTTGTCAAAAAATGACCTACACCCAGTTCCTTTAATTGCATAACTTTTCTCTCAGAAATACGATTTTGAAAAGGCATGCCTCCTAAGGTTTGTGGCTTAGTGTTCTAAGATTCTGCATTCAAATTTTAATCTTAAATTTTGTGTTGATTTTCTAAGCGATTTAATGAAATTTAAATTTAAAAAAAAAACCTTGCAGAAAAGTGAACCAAAACCAGCACATTTAATTCCATAACTTTTCTTACTGATATCCGATTTGGAAAAAACTTAATTCTTTAGGTTTTTGGATTAGTTTCCCATAAATCTGCGTTTAAATGTTGGCTAGTAATTTCGGTTCGATTTTTTAGAAATTTTGATGATGGTACCCCTTATAATTTTTTCCAAAAACGGATGTTTGTCAAAAAATGACCTACACCCAGTTCCTTTAATTGCATAACTTTTCTCTCAGAATTCCGATTTTGAAAAGGCATGCCTCCTAAGGTTTGTGGCTTAGTGTTCTAAGATTCTGCATTCAAATTTTACTCTTACATTTTGTGTTGATTTTCTAAGCGATTTAATGAAATTTAAATTAAAAAATAAGCCTTGCAGAAAAGTGAACCAAAACCAGCACATTAATTCCATAACTTTTCTTACAGATATCCGATTTGGAAAAGACTTAATTCTTTAGGTTTTTGGATTAGTTTCCCATAAATCTGGGTTTAAATGTTGGCTAGTAATTTCGGGTCGATTTTTTAGAAATTTTCAATTTTTCCCAAAAATGGATGTTTGTCGAAAAACTACCCAAACCCAGTCCCTTTAATTGCATAACTTTTCTCTCAGAAATCCGATTTTAAAAAGGCATACCACCTAGGGTTTGTGGCTTAGTTTCCGAAGATTCTGCATTTAAATTTCACTCTTGTATTATGTGTTGATTTTCTAAGCGATTTAATGAAATTTAAATTAAAATAAATGTTTGCAGAAAAGTGAACCGAAACCAGCACATTTAATTCCATAACTTTTCTTTTTCCGATTTGGAAAAGACTTAGTTCTAAAGGTTTTTGGATTAGTTTCCCATAAATCTGCGTTTAAATGTTGACTTTTAATTTCGGGTCGATTTTTTATAAATTTTGATGATGGCACCCCTTTCAATTTTTCCCCAAAATGGATGTTTGTCGAAAAACGACCAAAGCCAAACACTTTTAATTGCATAACTCTTCACTCAGGTATCCGAATAGGAAAAGGCATACCAACTAAGGTTTGTGGTTTAGTGTTCTAAGATTCTTCATTTAAATTTGACTCTTGTATTTTGTGTTGATTTTTCTAAGAGATGTAATGAAATTTGAATTTTTTAAAAAAGGTCTTGTAGAAAGTTTCTTAAATCCAGCGCAATTAATTCCATATTTTTTCTCTCAGATATCCGATTCGGAAAAGACTTAACTTTAAAGATTTGTGGCTAAGTTTCCTATAAATCTGAGTTACAATTTTGTTTTTGAAATGTTTACTGAGTTTTATGTTCAAATATAAGGAACATGAAAATAACTTAAAGAACAAAAGCTTAATAAAATTGTATCAGAATAACGACTGGTACGAATTTATTAATGTTTCTTAGTGTTTAGTGCAAAGTGTAAGGTGTAAAGTTCACAGAGCACAGTAACAGTATGGCTCTAGCAAAGGATTTTCGATGCAGTCGTTGTCCTTGCTGCCATCGTTCCCCACTCGAACGACTTCTCCGATGAGTGAGAGTTTGCTGCCCTGTCTGCGGGTCATTCCCTCGAAATAGGCATTTCCCAGCTTGGTCTTCAGTCGCACCACGATGTCCTTGTCGTCGTACCTCTGCTTGTCGAAATAGGGTCCCTGCTCAGGATACGAATTCTTGTGGCCCTTCTCGATGTAGAAGTCGTTATCCCTTTGGGGAGCAGCAAAGTAGGCACTCACTATCGAATCCAATTCCAGGGGAATGCAAACGGCGTACTCCTCCAGCAACTTGTTGACATATTCAATGATAATGCTGGCCGATTTCTTGACCACTCGGCTATTAATGGGCACGGAAACTTGCTTGTGGCAGAGACAGAATTCACTGGGTATGTGCGAGGAATTGCAGTTCCTCCAAGGCGGAATGGGTAGAAAAAGACTGACAGCTCTGGGGGTTTCCAAACCCATGAGTTTCCACAACTCCTCAGACTTCTGGGTGATGGGCTCATCCTTCAGGGAGTTAAGATCCAGAATGTGTCTCAAAGTCTCGTGAAGATCGTAGGTGGTTACCAAGCTGTGGGCATTGCCAGCCAGGTTTCTCATGGCAAGCGGGTACTTCTTCCTCATCCAGTCGGGATATAATATGGACAAAAAGGGCTGACTGTCCTCTATCATGCCCTGAAAACTCTTACGAAAGCGACCCCATCTCAAACCATGATCCGACATGAACAATATGATGGTGTTATTGGTGATTCCCGCGTCATCGAGGCTCCTCAGCAATCGCTCGAATCTTCCATCCGCAAGTCGTGGAGAATTGAAGAACTCATGGAATCCATTGGCCCACCAGTAAAACGAGAAGAACGGATAGCGCTGTTTGTGGGGCAGCAATCTATCGTTCATCTCCAGCAGGACATCGATGAAGGTCCTTTCACCCACGCAATGGGTATCGGCCACCGAACTGCTCTGTCTCAAAATGTACATCGATACCATAAAGTCCTGGAAATTGTGATCTGTAGTTGGGTGCTTGAAGCCCGGCTTGCCATAATAAAACATCGAATATATGGCCATGTCCTCGGCAAAACTGGTATTGTAACCTGCCTTCTTGAACTCCTTCCAAATCAAGGGCAAGCCATCCATAGAATTCTGTTTTAGCCAATATTTCTGGGACTCGGTGGCACTGAGGCCAGTCAATAAACCAATTAAATTTGGATAGGTATTGTGGCCGATCTTGTTGAAGCCCCAAAACTCCACTTGCGACATATTATTACGCATATACTGCACAGTTTTCGGCATCTGGCGTAGCAAATTAAGATGCGAAACTGAATCCAGTCCCAAAATCATTACCGAAATGGGTGGAGCCGAGTCCTTACTCGAATTATTTTCCTCATTCCAGTATTTTAAAGTGCGAGGAGCTTTCTTCAGCAACTTCTCAGGTGGTGGTTGTATGAAGAAAAAGGCATCCTCGTTCAAAGATCTATTTGTATAGGTATTAATGCACCGCACTCGCATTTCCCTCAAGCCTTCGGGAACTTTGAGGGCATACGGAAACTCCAAATGGAACCTGGTGCGATGGCTCAGTTGTGCATGCCATCGCTTGATAATTTTTATCCGGAACCAAAAGCACTCAATTTGCCAGTCGTGTGTGAGATCATTTTCCTCCAGAATCTTATCGATATCCCGGGTCAACTTCAGGTACCACCTACCGTTGGCCACTTCAGTTCGAAACCAAGTCTGATGGTTGCATTCCAGGTAGAATCTCTTGTCCTCCCACTCCCAATCGGTGTATTTGGCTATAGTTGGATTCATCACATCCATGGCTATAATGCGACATCCGTCCGTGTTCACAAAGAATGCATTATGTATCTTGCCGCCTGCCTCGTATATCTGGGTGTCCATAAAAAGTAGTGCATAGAGGACCAGGGCCGTCAGGATTACGCCCAAGCCCAGTTTGCGAAAGCTCTTCTCGCCCATCCTCGCCAACACCAAATATGGCTCACAAAATATCGGTAGAAAGTTGTTTATTTTAGAAATTATTGAAAAGGAAAAGACGCAGCCTTCTGCGATTCAAAATTATTTTCCTCAGGAATTCTTTCTTATTTTTTTTCGATTAACGTTTTTCGACAATAGCTTCCCTCAATAATATTGTACTCAGCATTTCTGTTTTGTAAACTATTTTATAGTATTCAAAAATTGACATCTGGGAATGATATTTCTCTATAAATTTGGACTGTACTTTGCGGTCTTTTAATATACTTTTACAATATTCAGCCATTGTCTTCTCAGAATTAAAAAAAGTATTTTTACAATTTGCTCGACATTGTTTGCCTAACATTAATAAAGCGATAGCTCTATGAAGTAAAGATTTATTTAAAATATTGCACACTACTTTGTTGTTATATAAATTTAATTTCATAATATTTAAGCATTGCGAAGTATTTTTCAAATATCTCAAATAATTGTTGCACAAGGTTTTTTAACAAAAACTTGCCATTATTGTTTGGTAAACTTAATTTCACTATATATAGCGATTCAAATATTAAATAAATAAAATAATTGTTTACAATATCTTTGACATGTTTTGCCCAACATAATACAGATTTAGCTTTCTTCTTAAGGTATTTTGCAAATCCATTTTGTTTCGAGTGTGCTAGTTGAACTTCTCATGAGCAGCCGCAATATTTGCCGTCAAATAAAATCCCAACTCTCGCATACACATCCACATTTACGTATAGTACATCCACCTGGTGGCTAACCAGGTGCCAACAGTCGTTTCATTTGGTTCCACTGCAGTTGCTAAAGTCTGAAGAAGTCTGAAAAGAAATGCGACAGCTGCAAGTCATCAAGTCGGCAGCGCCAAGAGAATTCGCAACAATGTGCCAAAAGAGCTTCGACAGGGGTAAAGTTGCGGGAAATTCGCGGCAATTCTGCAGTTTTCTGTCTCTCATATTTTTGTCATTTTCCCAGGCGCCATTTTCTGTTGGCTAGCAATTTAATTTCATATTTTATGCAGTCAAAATCCACGTGGAGCATGCTACAAAAATGGTTGTTCTCTTCTTGGTTTCTGAATTTTTCCTTTGCCTTTTGCCAAA
The DNA here is from genome assembly GCF_018152505.1 of Drosophila elegans. Lineage (NCBI taxonomy): Eukaryota > Metazoa > Arthropoda > Insecta > Diptera > Drosophilidae > Drosophila > Drosophila elegans. Next base: position 18,392,146 of record NW_024546167.1, on the reverse strand, counting down.
CTGCAGCCCGAAGTCTTAGGCGGTTAAGGGAATGGGACTCTGGCAGTGGGTTAAGGTTCCGGGAGTTGGCTCCGCTGGCTGGGGTCATAATAAAGTCAGACCTGATGGCGACACTCATTTCTTTTTTCTCGGTGAGTTGATACCAAATGAATAATGAGCTGCTCTGAAAGTGTTCTCTATTGTTATAAGAAGGGAACTTAAATTAAACCTTCTAAAAAGTTAAAAAAGTCTGAAATTATTAGAAAAATGAAACTACAATTAATGTGTACTTAAAACTGTTTAAAACTATAAAGTATTTCGGCCTATATAAGTCTTTAGAATGCAAAGGATATGTTTTTAAGCACATACGCGTTGAGGCTGATAAGAAATATGTATATGATAGGAGATATGTATAATATATGTGTTTAAATTTGCACTTTTCACTGTCTAATTTAAATTAAAACTTTTTATTGAAAGTCTAAACTTTATTAAACTTCAGTTTGCTTAGATTCCCAAGTGGGTAGCTGTACATAGGACGTGAAGTCATAGGTGATTAACTTGGGGGCCAAAAAGCCACCAAAGCCATTTTGTCCCTTATAATATAAGCCCATTCCGGATAAAGGAACCGCCGGATTCGAGATCACTTCCTGAATGTCGATGAATGGCAACGTGGTTTGGCCAGCATCTTGCTTAAAACCCGAGTTGGTAAATTCGATGAACAGGTTGTTACTTCGATAAGGTGTCGATGGACCTGAGGATTTCGTGGACAATTGGGCGTCCTTAAGTTGCAGTTTATCCCTGAAAAATATAAATAAATTATTTATAAAAAAAATTCATATCAATTTGCCGAGTAATAGTGGAAAATCACCTTGGTTGATCGTTGCCCCCGGAAATCCAGTAACTTGTGGTATTGGGCTTAATTAAAATTCCGCTCTGGAAGTCAACTCTGCTGAATTGAGCCTCGAGATGAAGATGGGTTCCTCTCACCTTGAACCGCAGTCCAGTAACCACAGAGTTGTTTTCTGATTTTAGTTCATCCAGATCTACGGATCGCTTCTCGTAGCTCAGCATGTGGTAGTCGCTGCCCTCTTGTACATTCTTGTCGGTTATCTTGTACTCATCCACGGGTTTCCACTGTAGAGTGGTCTGATTGATGACTCCAAGTGGCAGGAGTTCGCCCTGCTGAACCTGCAGGTGGAAAACGCGATTGTGCTTCACAAAACGAACGCCTGTAACGACCCTGCAAGATTAGATTTGAATTGTTATTATATATTGTCCAATGTTGATGCAAAAGGTATAGGTTTAATTGTAATTAGACCGTAGATAGTAGATGCTGTCAGTCTTACCTATTTCTGATCACATCGGCGGTCACTTGTCTCAAGTTGAAAAAGCGATCAGAGTGAGTTCCCTGATCATCACACAAGCAAAGGCAGTAGCTGCATTCCCAGAACATCCACCAATTCCAGCTTTTTGCATTGTGCAACCTCTGGTTGCAACTACCTCCTTTTCCATGGACAAGTCCACTTTCATACTGGATGTACTCGTATCGCCTGTTGGAGTTCTTTGCCGCCTGGCAAACCTTCATGTCGGATTCCACAAAGCGGCAATCGTACACTTCACCGGAGCATTTCTGCTGCTCAGGGCAGAACTCATCGTCGAAACAGCCCTCAGATTTTGTGGATTTGTAGTGGGCGCAGTCACTCCAGCAGGATCCCTCCGTGTTGAGGTCCACCTCGTTCTCAATGTAACCCTGCAGCAAGCGGGTGACCTCCTCGTAGGTGACCCCAACTTCGTGCTTCCTTGGATCACAGCGCCAAATGGCGCGATCTGCTCGGCTCATCAGTTCCTTGATTTTGGACAGAGTGCTCGGAGTCCTTCGCTTGTAGGCCCCTCGGGATCTGTTTTCATCCTCGCTGGATCCCCCCTGTCCGAACATCCTGAGCATCTTCCACGCCCACTCTACCAAGGCGTGGGCTTTTAGCTCGGCGAGGACATACTGCACATACAACGTGTATAGAAATAGCTGAGGCGATTGTGGTGTTCGGCAAGTAAAGTCTTGGAACATCTTTAAAATTAGGTTATTTAGTGTGAATTAATTTTTAGGGTGTATCGAAATAATAAAGATGTATTACCTGGTTGCCGCTGGCCAGTTGAGCAATCATATCCTCACTACCAAACAGCTTAAGGTGAAGCTGTTCCATGGCTTGGAGATTTTTACGTTTGACCTGGGCATGTGCCAAATTTTGTAGGGTGTAATTTTCAAACTTAATTGACTCGCAATCTCTTAATTGTTTGTAGTGATCGTCAATCCTATCTATCGTTGAATGGATTTCATCCATCTCAGCAACGATTCGAATACTGATATTCGAATAGTTGTCTATGCCGATTGTAAAGGCAGCTGAATGTCTGTGCTAATGTAAATTGTAGTCATTAAGCAAACACATAAACAAATAGTTTATTTACCTTAAATTTCTCCAACTTATCAATTTGCTTATGGATTTCCTTTAAATAGGGGTTAGTCTTTTCTTCCTGTTCCAGCAACTCATATTTTCTGGCATTTGTAGTCGGAGCATTTTGAAAGGCCACCAGCGTGGCCAGAAACAAAATAATTTCGAAGTTCATGAAGTTCAGCTGCTGCTAGCAGCTTAGCATCTTAACTTTTCGGTCGCTTTGAATTCAATGAACAGCATTTGATTGTTGTCGACTCTATTATCAATTGAGGCTCTTATCTGCCAAATTAGCTTCTGACCTTCCAGTGGCCCAATTGCTAGCTTATTAAACATATTTCCCATGGCTGAGCATTGAACACTGCCTAGTAATAAAACAGGAAAAAAAAATTGGAAAATGCTTTTAAAATATTTTACAAAAATAAACAAAAACAAACAAGAAAATGTTTTAAAAAATAGACAAAAAAACATATTTAAAAAAAAATATTTACCACATTATTTTTTCTTAAAGATTCTGTATGAAACTTTCCGAAAGACTGGCGGATTGGGACGAATCGGAGAACTTAATATTATGTCTGATACTGTTGCTGTTTTGTTGAAGATGATAAGAAATATGTATACTTTATTTTAACAACGCTGCTTCCTACTTCGCTGTCTAATATAAATCGAAACTTTTTATTGAAAGCCAAAACTTTATTCATCTATAGGTTGCATAGATTCCCAAGAGGGCAGCTGGACATGGGGCGTGAAGTCATAGGTGATTAACTTCGGGGCCAGGAAACCACCAAAGCCATCTTGTCCCTTATAATATAAGCCAATGCCGGACAGAGGTACCGCCGGCTCCGAAACCACGTCCTGCATGTCGATGAATGGCACCGTGGATTGGCCAGCATCCTGCTCAAATCCGGTATTAGTAAATTCAATAAAGTGGTTGTCGCTTGAGTAAGGTATCGATGCAGTGGAGGATCGTGTGGACACTTGGGCGTCCTTCAAAGGTAGCTTATTCCTGAAATGAATAAATAAATTATAAGCAAATTAAATATTATAAATTGTCGAAGAGATTAACAGAAAATAACCTTTGTTGATCGTTGCAAGCGGACCTCCAGTAGGACTTTGTTTTCGGGTCGATGAGCAAACCGCTCTGGAAGTCAACTCTACTGAATTGAGCCTCCAGTTGAAGATGAGTTCCTCTTACTTTGAACCGCAGTCCAGTAACCACGGAGTTGTCATCCGCCTTCAGCTCATCCAGATCTACGGATCGCTTCTCGTAGGTCAGCCTGTGAAAGTCGATGCCCTCTTGCACATCCTTGTCGGTTACGCTGTACTCATCCACAGGTTTCCACTGAAGAGTGGACTCATTGATGACCCCAAGTGGAAGGAGTTCGCCCTCTTGAATTTGCAGGTGAAAAACGCGATTTCTCTTCACAAAACGAAGGCCCGTCACGACTCTGTAAGATGACGTTTGAATTTTAATTATTATTAAATTATTATTTAATTATTATTGCAATATTATTGCAAAAAGTAATGGTTACATTTTATTTAGGCGGTAGATAATTAAGATTACAATTTTTAGGTTTTCATTTTATACGAATCAAATGATCATTCCTCCACCATTCTAATCATTAATGCGTATCATCTCACCTGTTTCTATCAACATCGGCGAACACTGGTCTCAAGTTAAAATATCGATCAGAGTGAATTCCCTGATCATCGCACAGGCAAAGGCAGTAGCTGCATTCCTGGATAATCCACCGATTCCAGCTGTTTGCATTGTGCAACCTCTTGTTGCAACTGCCTTCTTTTCCGTGGACAAGTCCACTTTCATACTGGATGAACTCGTACCGCCTGCTGGAGTTCTTTGCCGCCTGACAAACCTTCATGTCGGACTCCACAAAACGGCAATCGTAAACTCCACCGGAGCATTTTGGCTGCTCGGAGCAGAACTTATTGTCAAAACAGCCCTCAGATTTTGTGGATTTGTAGTAGGAGCAGTCCCGACCACAGGATCCATCACTGTTTAAGTCCACCTCGTTCTCAATGTAACCCTGCAGCAGACGGGTGACCTCCTCGTAGGTGACCCCAACTTCGTGCTTTGTTGGATCACAGCGCCAAACGGTGGGATCTGCTTGGCTCATCAGTTCCTTGATTTTGGACAGAGTGCTCGGAGTCCTTCGCTTGTAGGCTCCTCGAGTTCTGTTCTTCTCCTCGACGGACTCACACAGTCCGAAGTTCATGAGCAACAACCAGGACCACTCTATTAAGGCGTGGGCTTTCAGCTCGAGAAGGACATACTGCGTGTACAGCGAGAAAAGATATTGCTGAGGCGATTGCGGCGTTCGGCAGGTAAGGTCTTTAAACATCTATAGAAGTAAGGCTATTAGAAATATTTAATTTTATATTTGAAATCGGAATAATGTATTTATTACCTGGTTGCCGCTGGCCAGTTGACCAATGAGGTCCTCACTTCCGAACAGCTTAAGGTGAAGCACTTCCAAGGGTTGTTTCTCAACCTGTTCCTCAGCTAAGCTTACTAGCGAATAATTTTCAAAGCCCTCCATTGTGAATCTTCTCAAACGGTCGAAATTATTGGAAAGCTTTTTTATTTTATTATTGATTCTAAGCAGTTGATTTGCGACTGGAATACCCCTATTTAACTGGCCGTCTGAGCCAATGGTAAAAGCAGCGGCATGTCTGTGCTTAGGTGCTAAAGAATGTAAGGCAAGTGAATCAAAATGAGCATAATAAGAACTTACCTTTGTCCTGTTAAATCGCTCAAGCTTCTCAACTTGCCTATAGATTTCTTTCAAGTACAGACTCGTTTTCTCTTCCCGTGTCAGCTCATTGGCAGTCGCGAAATCTTGGAGGACGATTATAGGGGCCAAAAGCAAAAGAAGTACGCTTTTCATGGCTGATTCTGTAGCTATACACAGTTAGTACCAAGTTTTCGAATCACAGATTAAAATATTTTAGTATTGCTTCTTGTTTGTTCCGATTCTGTACATTCAATGAACAACGTCTGCTCGATTATCAATTGAGACGCTTATCTACTAAATTCGCCTTCTGATCTTTTTGTGGCGCAATTGATAATGAGTATAAGACGTCTGAAAATCTGAATGAAACTTTCTCAAAAGTGTTTTTTTTTCCTTTCAGATAGTTTATAAGTTATATGGTACGATTTAATAATATATTATTATATTAGAAACATTTTTAAAATAATTATAGCTGCAAGGGTATACAAAACTTTAGTTTGCAAAGAAATGCTGGAAATGCTATGTCTATTGCAACATATTTGACTGTTGCATTGGAATAAGGAATAACAAAACATCTTTTAAATGCAATTACGTCTGCATAGATTCCCAAGAGGGCAGCTGGACATGGGGCGTGAAGTCATAGGTGATTAACTTGGGGGCCAGGAAGCCACCAAAGCCATCTTGTCCCTTATAATATAAGCCAATACCGGATAGAGGTACCGCCGGAAACGAAAAGACGTCCTGAATGTCGATGAATGGCACCGTGGATTGGCCAACATCCTGCTCAAAACCCGAATTGGTGAATTCGATAAAGTGGTTTTCACTTGGCAAAGGTTTCGATGGAACGGGGGATCGTGTGGACAATTCGGCGTCTTTGGGGGACAGTTTATGCCTGTAAAAATAAACAAATGGGTGAAAGTTTAAATCCTGAGCTAAAGTCTCGAGTATAAGTAGAAAATCACCTGGGTTGATCGTTGCTCCCAGACACCCAGTAGCTTGTTGTTTTCGGCGCGATGAGCAAACCGCTCTGAAAGTCAACTCTGCTGAATTGAGCCTCGAGATGAAGATGGGTTCCTCTCACCTTGAACCGCAGTCCAGTAACCATGGAGTTGTTTTCTGATTTTAGTTCATCTAGATCTACGGATCGCTTCTCGTAGGTCAGCATGTGAAAGTCGACGCCCTCTTGCACATCCTTGTCGGTTATGCTGTACCCATCCACGGGTTTCCACTGCAGGGTGGTCTCATTGATGACTCCAAATGGCTGGAGTTCGCCCTCCTGAATCAGGAGGTGGAAAACGCGATTGAGCTTCTCAAATCGAACGCCCGTCACGACCCTGTAAGATGAGGCTTAAGTTAATTTTATATGTAATGCAATATTATTAAATGACTTAAGAAAGAACGAAAAATCCTATTTTCGATACCTCTGTATGGGTGGTTTTAAAGGCTTTTATAAGGTTCTTACTTGGCACCATAACCTTTGAACCATTTGGTTACTCTCACCTGTTTCTCTCCACATCAGCGATGACAGGTCTCAGGTTGAAATAGCGATCCGACTGAGTTCCCTGATCTTTCTCATCGCACAAGCAAAGGCAGTAGCTGCATTTCCAGAAAACCCATCGATTCCAGCTGTTTGCATTGTGAAACCTCGTGCTGCAACTGCCTCCTTTGCCGTGCACTTTTCCACTTTCGTACTGGATGAACTGGTAACGCCTGTTGGAGAAGTACTCCGCCGAACAAACCTTCATGTTGGACTCGACAGATCTACAGTCGTACACTCGACCAGAGCATTTTGGCTGCTCGAAGTTTAGGTTATCGTCAAAGCCGCCTTCAGACTTGATGGATTTGTAGTGGGCGCAGTCACTCCAGCAGGTTCCATATGGGCTCAAGTCCACCTCGTTCGCTATGTAACCCTGCAGCAGTCGGGTGACCTCCGTATAAGTGTAGTGCTCCCTTGAATCGCAACTCCACACGGATCGATCTGCTCGGCTCATCAGGTCCATGATCCTGGGAAGAGTGCTCGGCGTCCTTCGCTTGTAGGCTCTTCGGAATCTGCTTTCATCCTCGATGGATCCTCCCTGTCCAAACTTCCTGAGAAACATCCAGGACCATTCCATCAACAAATGGGCTTTCAGTTCGATGTGGATGTAGTCCACATACAGCGAGTAAAGAAATTGCTGGGGAGATTGTTGCAATCGGCAAGTATACTCTTGTAACAGCTTAAATAAAATTAAATAATAATAAATTAATTTTGTATGCAAATACAATTTAATATAACTAATACCTGGTTGCCGCTGGCCAGTTTACCAATCAAATCCTCATTTCCGAACAGTTTGAGGTGAAGCTCGTCCATAACCTTAAGATTACCATAATTTCGCTTCGTAACGTGGATATTAGCAAAATACTGTAGGTCGTAGTTATTAAAGTCCCTTGCCATATTCATTGCAATGTCGTATTGCATTGAGATCCAACTAATTTTTTGTTTGATGTTTAACAATTGGTCTCCGCCATTTTTGCTTAAGTAATCGGTAACTAAAAATCGGTCCACCTGAAGTATTAAAGAATATTAGAGCAGAGAAAAGAATTTACACAACGCGGATTTACCTTGAACCATTGCAGTCGCCCAACCCTTTCAACTTGATTATAGATTTCTTTTAAATATGGATTTGTCTTTACTTCCTCTGGCAGACTATTTGGGTTGGCATTTGTAACCGCGAGATTTTGAAAGGCAATCACCGAAGCCAAAAGCAAAAACAGTCCGCATTTCATGGCTGATTCTGGTAAACTATTAGAAATGAGAACAATGTTTACCTCCAAATAGTTGTTTTTTAGTTTTGCTGATTAGAGGGCAGCTTCTTGTCTGTTCCGATGCTTTGAATTTAATGAACAGCGTCTGTTTGATTATTAATCACCACTCTTATCTGCCAAATTTGACTATTACCCTGGTAAAAAAAAGTAGTAAATCATCATTGCGGTTATTAGTTATTTTAAAATGAAAAGAAATTTTTATTTGTCTATTCTTAGAATTGGTTTTAATATCTGAAGATTTTATTTAATTTCCACCATACTAAAGTTTTATAATTTGCATTAAAATTAAATATGAATTTAAATTTAAAACAAATTGTATTTAATATTATTGTTTTTTGCTTAATAATTTATATAAAATTTTGAAGTTATTAGCCAGGTATTAGTGTTCCATTTTCTTATCAGTGTGGCCTTTATAAAGACAAATTATTTAATTTGAATACAGTGCTTTAGTAATCAGTTTTTTCGTCATCAAGCATAACACTTATTGAAGAGTGGACAAAAAAGTCTTTTATAAATAAAGTTGTACTTTTAGTGTTTCTGGTAAACAAAGTTCTCTGTTAAAAACAATAGCTACAAAACTAAAAATAACTTGAACAACATAGTTTTGCATACCCAACAAACATTTGTATATGTCATCCCGAGGGTGAAAGAAAGTTAATGTCAATTGTTTGCTTGACTTTGTTTTAGCCTGTTATTGTTATTGCTAAACTTAAAGCGAGTGAATTTCCGCTGGACTTTCTGGGTGAAACTTTGAGCTAAAACAAATTTATCTTTACTTTACCGAGGGGGAATATTTAATCGTCATTTGAGGAGATTCCAGCCATGACTTATGTTACGTATAATATTGTTTTATTTAATTCTGCCAGCGGCAAGAATGGTTATTAAGCTTTAAGTTTATTTTATGGCAGCAACTTGATGGCAATTGATAAAGCACTTTATTAAGTTGATTTGAATTTATGTCTGGGAAGTGCGAAACGAACTGGTTAATGTTTTGACTGATAGTCGATTTATTTAAATTAAGTATCCGAACTGATCCCTAATGAGCCCCACTGCGTATGAGCAATATTTGTCTAAATTATGCTCCTTATTTTTTCTGCACTTTCTTCGCCCAAATTGCTTGCAGTCAATTTGTTCAAACGCTTCGCTGCTTCTTGGCCATCACGATAATGTTGATGATGATGGATTTATGTCTGCCATTTGTTTTAGCTTGCCGCTTTTTTCCCCAATCTCACTTATTTGGTTTTTCCCCTTCTGACTTTGGTTTTTGTTGGCCGTTATGCGTCGGCTGTCATCGGCAGCAAAGTGAAAAGTGGCGAGTGAAATGTGAGATGCCTGTGCGAAAATGCCATAAATCAATTTTCACAATTCACAAATTGCCCTGGTGCAAAAAACCCAGACTGACGTTGTAAGCCGAGAACGCTTTTTCCCAAGGAGGATTAATTGAAACAACGCCAACTTAGAGTCTCCGTTAGAGTTCAATGGATGAGAGCTGTCTTTAAGGTGAAATAATCTTGAGCAGGCAGGAAATTGAAGTAAATTGATAAATTAAGTACGGGATAAGCTGTAATCATAAATCATTTTAAGACTTTAAAGGTTAAAATTTGTTCTTCAAACGAAAAGATGAAATTTTTATTATTATTTCAGCAATAGCAAAAGAAAAATACGAATATAAATATTAAATATTATCAATAGATACAAAACTAATTGATGTGATATATAGTTCGTAAATTAAATATTTTTTCATATAAATACCTAAAAGAAACTTAAACATCTATAGAGGAACATTTTCTTTATATTTTTCAACCATCCTGGTGGCAATCTTGAATAAATCAAGGGTCTTTTTTAGGTTTTTTGTACTCAGTATTGACACCAAAGCTATGACTTAAAAATGTCACCAGGCATTAATGCGGCTTTAAACATGGCAAAAAAACGGGGCACGCCCATTGGCGGCAACTGAAGTAATAACCACAAGCCGGGGCAAAAACAACAGCAATCAGATGCGAGTGTGAGAGACACTGAGCAGCGACTACAAGAACATAAAAAGCCAAATTAGCAATGTTTCACATCAAAGTGCGCATTAAATCCGAGACGATAATCACACACACGCATCACACACATACTGGCGCATAGAAAAGACGTCGTCCTTTGGCTCTTGGTATGCGTAAGGACATACAAAAAACATAATTAACCGCGACCTGGCGACAACAACAACACCAGAAACAACGTTTCAGCGACGAGGACGTCGTCGGCGACCTACAAAAAGCCGCCTGCCTAAGGCATCCAGAAAGTACACTGAAAAAATAATAACGACATAAACTCTTTCTGTGTAACCCCTTCACTGTTAAAAATAGGAAAAATATATTGTATTTATGTGTTCGTTAAATATATTTAGGAAATTTAAATAATTTTCAATGAGTTTTTAAAAAAAATGTTGGTACTCATCAACAAATGACATATGAAAAGAACTCAAAGTAGTTTTATAAATAAAATATTTTACTATTAAAAATACAAACAGCTTACATATTCTAAATTTTTTTTATAGACTAATCAATTAATTGAGTTATTAAAAACAAATATTTGAACTTATAAAAACCATTTGAAATTTGAAACAACTTGAAGTAGCCAATACCTGATATAAATTTAAGAATTCTGGCTTAATGTGATTTTTAAAACTTGAGCTTAGCCTTTATAACATTTCTCCAAGGGTATTGCGATGCGCACTTGGCCAGCATTTTCCGCCCTTTTCCCTTCTCTCCGACTTCCCCTTTTTCTCATTTCCCCATTTCCCCGGTGGCATCAGGTTAATGTGACGAGCACAGCTGGCGCTTGGCTTTGGGGTGTCGCTGGGGGGCGATGCCAGCGGAGCTTGAGCCGACATTTTTGCAAATTACACACTTTTGAATATAAAGTACTCGCATAACGCACCCGAGACAGCCAGTCTGTGGCCACTTTTAATGGGCCTAGTCGGGGAGTTTTGCCTGAAATTTATTTGCGAACTCCCGAGCCCAAGGCTTCGCAGTCTAGACATCGCCGGCACAATGCCTTTAGGTCAACTCTTTAGCTCACAAATTGCATGGCCCCACTCCTCCAGCCCTGAATTGCAATTAAGCTTGATATATGAGATAAAACTGGTTCAGCATTCGTTTCGTTTCGTTTAGTTTCGCCTTGTTTTGTGTCGTTCTGGGCAACATGGATTTATGATTTCCAAAAAGCCATCGGACTCCATTTCTGGGCCATCCCTATGCCATTTGTAAATCAAATTTTGGCCCCAGAAAATACATCAAAATGTTTCCACACACCGCCTCCCTTCGAAAAACCAAAAAAAAAAATTATTGCCAAAATGGTTGCTTGACATTTGACTTGTCGCAATGCTCGTTGCCAAATTTAAGCCTCTTGCTACGGAAAATATGAGAAAATCTGGAAAATGTGGTTGCGTAAAGTGAAATGTGGGAAAAATATGTGTAGCACTTATAAGTGGTGTTTGCTTGAGTTTTATTCGTGTATCCTGCAGACAAATAACAGAAGTTTCCATGTTATGTCCCGATAGAGGGGTAAATTTAATAAATTTAAGAAATATAATGTATATGATGGATTATAATAAATATTGATTTATTTATTGAATTGATTTTTAAATTGCAGGTTTTTACATATAAATAAAACAAAGTATTGCCACAAGACATATTGAAATGATGTAATACAACATATAAATATAAATTTTTATAATGTAATATAATATAATGTGTTGTAATATTCATTGTTCAAATTAATTTTTATTTTGCTGTGTTTTAACATTAAAAGAAAGCAAAGTTATTGCAATTGAAGTTACTGAAATATGTCCTACTGCAAAGAATAATATTGCAATCTTAATAAGGTGTATACTATTTAAAATTCCTTTTAATCACTTAACAATTGTTCACGGATACCGAATCACTCACGAATGCAATCAAATTAAAGAGCCAAGTGCAGCTTAATCCTTTTACAAACGCATTAAAATGTTGCCAGCAGCTGTTGAACCACTGCCATTGTTTCCATGGGGAAAAAAATAGAAAAGATTGGTAGGTGCATGGAGGATGGAGGAAGAAATGGCGAAAGAATTAAAAAGAAAGCGGACCATTTAATGATAATTACAGCGACCATTAGCAATTGTCTGGCGGCAATAATAACAAAGTGAACATAAAAACCAGACTGCGAAATGAGGAGCAGGACTCTGATATGCAAGGACTCGATGGGTGGGTGGTGTGGAAATTCCGGGGAAAATCGAGGGACTAGAGCGTGACGCGCTTTTCAATTACCACCACGGCACCCGGCTCAATCTAATGAATTGTTAAATTATGTAATGAAGCGTGTACTTTAGATAAATGAAAACTAATTAAATTAACTCTCCTGCAAGCAGCACCGAATGGCAAAGAGCAAAGTAAACTTTGCTTGCCAGAAAGAAATGGGATTCATTCCTTTGGGCCAGAATGCCACAATGCAATTGAAGCGAATTTAATTTGTGTTGTTTGCAAACATTTTAGTTTCGTAATTGGAAAACTAATTGTTTGCCACAATCACACCCCCCTTTCCATTTTGCCTGAGTAAATACCAAAAACCCGAATCCGAGTAGTGTTTTCTGGCAATTAGGCACGTTCCATGGCATAAGCCCTTATGGTTAATTGCCTTTCACCTCGAGCACATCTCTTATGGCCAAAAGCCACCTGTTTTGGTCTATTCTGCATTTAATGAGTCATTCGATTCGATTTCGCATGGGTCACGTAAAACATTAAAATGAATGAGCGACAGTGGAGGGCGGGGAAAATGGGGGTTTAAGCATCGTTTGCACATGACAACCAGATGGTAATAAATTTTGAGTTTGGCAAAAGTAATAAGGGAAGCCATAAATGACAAAGTCGTGGGGCGTGGCCAACGGGTAATGGACAATGCACAAATTATGAGAATACCATATTAAGAAAAAACTAAAAAAGAGGTTGCTGGAAATATTTCTTTACAGAATAAAATACAAAAAATATATGCAGGAAATTTTAAAGTATCCATTTAAATAATAATATCAATATACATGGATAGTAATTTATCTTGTCATTAAAAAGCTGAATGACTAATTACCTTTAAATGTAAGCAGGCGCAGAAGGGTCATGAATAATGGAAAAACCATCGCAACAGCACATTAACATTGTATGATAATTTAAATGAGCTACTTAATACTGAAATAATTATTTTGGTAGCAATGGTATTTTGAAAAATTTTCATTTCACTGGCCCAAAAAAAAAATTGTCTAAAGTAATCTGTGATTATAGGTTAGTGCTCTCAATAAAAATGTGCAAAGTAGTCAATAAATTTTGGTAATTTATGCAAATGTTCCACTCCAGGACATTGTCCCAAATTCTTTCAATCTTAGCTTAGCACTCCTTTTTCCCTTTTTCAGCATTTTAAGGACCTCTTTCTCCATGTTATTCTTGGCCCCTTGTTGTTGTTAACTTTTGAGCCCTTTTGTCACCTTTGCGCTTGATCAAATTCGACACTTCAAATAACACTTCAGCAAATGTTGTTCTTGGTCCTTGGAAGTGTGAGTGTGTGTGTGTTGTCCTTTTGCACATTTGACTGAATTTGAAGTGTGTGCTTAACAATTTTTGGACAACTTTTTTAAATTCCTTAAGCACGTCGACTGCAAAACTTTTGCGCTGGCGAAAAGTAATTTTGATTTTATTAGCTGTGTAGCACCTGACGGCATTCTCTGACTTTTTCCCTTCTCTTTGTCACTTCTTGGTTTTCAGCTTGCAGCTTTCAATTCAATTTCAGTCAATTGCGTGTTTGGCACAAAGTTTTTCCCACACACACATACCAACACAATGGGAAAAGCGAATCACCCGAAGCCCTGAAAATTCGGCGATAACTTGACAAAGTCAACAGCTTGATGGGCCAAAAGTGCCAAGGATAAAAAAAAGAGAGGAAAAACACGACTAACAATTTGTTGTTATCGACATTTGCCGTTGTCGATATTTTCCTGTCAAAGCGCCGGACAAAAAAAAAGTGGAAGACAAAGCCGGAAAAAACTTTTCGACTTTCCAAATGCCAAGGGCTCGGTCAAATGGCAAAATGAAGGGCGGGGAAAATTAATTTAATCTCAACCAAAGGCAATTTCTAAAAGGAAATAGTCAACTATTTGTAAGGTAACCTAAAACCTTTAGAAAAATATTTTATTGCGCCAAAATTGGTTTACTAGTGAAATAAAATAAAATTTCAATTTGTATAAATTTTTTATTTGATATTTCTTAATATTAAAAGAATTCTTAAAAAAAAATAAATAAAAAAATGGAAGTTAAATAACAAAGTTTGTATTTTGGAAATAATTTGATTATTTAAAATTAGAACTGCCATAGTCACTTTACTGTAAAAACTTACGAAATAAGAATTCCAATATAAAATTAATCTCATACAAATTTTCGTAAGTTGAAAGTAAGAATTTATTTAAAAGAATAAATAAATAACTGTTTTTATGTCAGTATATATTTTCTTTTGTTATTTTAGAATTCTTAACACAAATAATTTGTTTTGAGCATTTTTACTTAACGCTTTGAACATCCCTCTCGTTTAGTTTAGTAGAAAAATAATCAAATTATATTTTATTGCCAAACTAAATTAAAGGGACATTCAAGTCTTATAAAATGCCATCAGACTGCTCCGTTTCATCCAAAATTGTAGACTCCGCATCGCTTTCCAGAAGCCCAGCATTATTCTCCATATCCTCATCAATCAGATAGCCCACTATATTGAATTCAGCCTTGAGGCTCTGCTCCCAACGATTTATTACATCATCGGCGCAGACGCCCATTGAACTGCAGGCAATATTCAGGACCCTATTGGCATTGCAACCGGCTAATAAGGAGTACGGTCCATGGTTGTGGAACTTTTCACGCCCAGGACTGAGATCATATATCAGGCCATTCAAGGCGGTGTAAATAGGTTGATCGGTGCTCGAGCCATCAAAAGCAGTTAGTTGCCTAACACTTAGTAGAACAACCTCATTGCCTTTGGGCAAGAGCTCACTGTCATCCTCTGGGTCTAATTCCGTATTCTCCCCCGATTTTTCTGCATCTTCCTTAATCTTGCCATAAATCTGTGACAATTTTGTGGTGGCAAAATAGCCCAGCAAAAAAGAAATTACCGCCTGACCCAAAGGACTCCTCAGCAGTCTTGAAGCAGTCTCCAAATTGGGACTTATTTCTATTAGAGTTGGTTATTGATTTTTACAAATAATATAATTGTTTCAATAATTTAACTCACTTGTTGCAAACATTTGACCCAATAGCTGCATTTTTTACATTAACACCTTTTTTTTGTTTATAAAAACATTAGTCAATTCTGCTTATTTAGTTTACTTCCACAGCATTTTGTTTTTTAAAAATTTCTATCAAAACGAATTTGAGTGCAAACTCACCAGCAATTTGATCATACTCAATTAAGCCGAGTTAAGAACAATTTACCGCAGTGCGGAGCGAATAAAAATGATAAGCCACCTGCTGCCAAGCTCATTTACATCATTCATATAAATTACATGCACTGAAAAAAACGAATGCAAATTATCTAAAAAAAAAGTAAAAAGGTAAAATAAAACCTTATCTACTCAAATAATAAAAATGTCTACGAAAACGCTTATTATTATATTCAAATCCATTAATTTATTTATTTTGTCAACTTTGTTTTGTTGTGTTATCATGCCCGAAAAATATTTGTAGACTTAGTCTTAAACAAAATTTTTTTTTTATACAACATAATTTTATTACTCAGCCAAAAATTTTGTATTTGAAATATTAGAATTGGCGTAAAAAGTCATAATATTCTTTTGTTTTAGTTTTGATATTTTTTATTTTAGGTATAACTTTAATTCTAAGTTTTTTCTCTGAATGTAACACATTCATATAGAGTTTTCGTCCGCGCCATTTGTTATTAACATTAATGCCAAATGCTATCGTAAAAAATGGCGAACAAAAACATTTTCATGTGTGTGTGTCGCCAGTCTGCTGTCAGTTGCTGTTTCTATCAAATTGGTTGTACTTGGACTTTAATATGACTTAATAAGCTCATTACAATTTTTTGCACTGCGTGTGTGTAAGTGTGTTGTGTGCTGGTTGCCAACAAAGTGTAATTTCGCGTCAGAAAAGTACTCTGGCAAATATACATACGAACGCATATGTAAATACAAGTACAACTGCAGGGCGAGTGGAAGGAGTAAGGACGAAGGAGTTCTGTGCTGATTTGGGTCGGATTTAAGTGATACCCTGGGATTGTTCAATTGAATGGAAAACTGAACTTGTTTTGTTGCGGCTCATGCATTTGGTTGAGCTTTTGAAATAGTTGTTTAAATAAAAGATTGCTTGTAATCATAAATATATTCAGCATTTCTTTTGTTCGTCGTGCCCTAAAAAGTAGGCAATGTTTTTTATAAAGGTGTTTCCTTGCATATTTTATATAAGCAAACATGCAAATAAGATAAAAGTATGTAAAGATGTATTAATTCAATCAAAACAATGGACCTATGTAGAATTGGGTATTAATAAATAAAGTACATTTTGTGCTACCAACTTTCTTTAAAGCACCTAATTATGTATTTATTAACGCTATGTTTAATTTCTCCATGTAAATTAAGAATGTATATATGTAAAGAATTGCGTACTACCAGACTTACCTAAAGATTTCTAACGAATTCGATTTACTATACTGGTGTGTTGAAAATTAATAAAAAAAACTTGATCCTTAGTTCTTTAAAAGTTAAATTTGAAAACAGAGTACCACCATACCCAGTCGATACCCTGGCGATAGCCGTAACGGGAATCAAGAGAAAACTGGCAAGCGTAGCGCCGTTTCGTTTCCGCCTTATGCTCGCATTAAAATTTGCATAACGTTGATTTTGTTGCGAGCACATTACGCATACGCCGCGTGTGACGCTGGCTCAAATTGCTTTGGGCACTCGGTTTGCGGCTGGCTGCTTCCTTTGCCGGTTTGCTGGTTCTTGTTGTCGTTTTTCCTTCTTTCCGGTTTTGTTTTCGCTTATTTTAATTTAATAAATTAAAACATATTTCGCATGCTGTTCAAATATAATTACATTTCCTTCAGACCGCACTCGTTTCCGCTCACAGCTTTGCCTTCCTTTAATTAAAAATAAAAATCATGCAAATAAAAATAAACTGAGAGAGAGAGAGCAGAAATCTGTTTAAAGTTCCTATGGCTGGCACTGCTGTTTCTGCTGGTTATTAATAAACTTTTCAATTGCCCACCAACTGCGAGGGCAGCTGTGTCGTATTAACTTTGTCTGCCAACCACACCCTACGCCCCTCACTTTATGCCAGCCCCTTTTCCACTGTCTCTTGTTTGGCTTATTAGTCCCGCTCCGTTGAAATTTGCTTTGGCAAATGTCGGAAATCCGACGGCCACAAAAAGAAAAAATCACCAAATTTCAACCGCAAAGTGCCAAAGCTCATAAGCCCACAAACAGCATAAAAAGGCTGCCAAGGAAAAAGAGGGAGCACAGAGTATGCGGATCCAGCTTATTATTCGAGTTAATTAAAGCAAATTTCAAAAGGATTAAATTGCCAGCAGATTTGCTTAGTTTACTTTGCCGCCGGCCTTCAAATGGAGCTGGGACTTCACCAATGGGATGGACTTGGACTGAAAAGAAAACGTCAAAGGGTTTAAGTATTAACAACTTGAGAAGGGTTTTCCTTGAAGCTTTTACAAATATTGCATTATTGTGACAGTAACTCTTGTTGTATAATTTAAAACATAGAACATAACATTTTTAATGAACACATCAATAACGAATACTATTTATAACAAAGAAATGTAAATTTTCAAATATTTGCATTATTATTGCACTTGAAGTATAATTTGATATATTAAACAGGACATTTTTTTTCCAACATTTTAATTTTAATGTTATGCACATTTTTGTTGTACTACTTATGCTTTAATATATTTAATTTCTCAGCCAATGATTTGTTAATATATTTGCTAATAATTTCATTCATCAAATATACTAAGACTTAGTTAGTTCCTTAATATTTACTTACTTTTAAGAAACCAAAATTTTGTTGGGCCAAAAAGTTATCGAAAAACCCAAATGTTCTAAATTGTTTCTTTTCGTTTTGCACTTCTGCAAAGCCAAAACGAGTACAAAACATTCCTATAAAATATTATCAAACATTACCAGAGCGGTCTTACTCCATTTCGCAAAACCCCAACCAATCTCCTAGTAGTCCAATGATTTATTCATTGAACTGAGGAGGCTACAAAAAAAATCCGAAAAACTGGCTCCCACATAGTTTTTGGCCCCGATTCCGCCCTCACACTCGGCACTTTGGTTTGCCGCCTGATGCTGAAATATTTTGCTGCACTAACCATAAATAAAAAAGTACAGAAAAAAGTACTGAAAAATTGAGGGAAAACGAAAATAAAAGTCCGCAAAAACTGGCCCAAACAAGCGGAGCGCACACAAACAAATTGAGCAAGAATAACAACGGATGAAAAAATATTTTCATGCGACAATTGCAAAAGTGTCAAGGTGCAGGCGGCGCCAGCCACAAAAAAAAACCCCAGAAAAATAGATAAAAGGACTGGCAAAACTGGGCCAATAAAGCAGGGTGCCAATTTTGTATAAACCCCTGAACCATAACACACAAAAAAAAAAAACGAAAGTTGGCCAACTTTGTGTGCTAAATTCACAGAAAGAGAGAACATTTTTTATGCCTGGCATATTTTTAGTGCATTTGGTGCGGTGTGTATGGTTACTGATAGGGAATTATCAGCTGTATGACAGCATTTAGCAGACAAAGTTGCCTGGGGAACGATTGTCATTTTGAGGGTTTTTTAGGAGCCTTTAAACGAATGCACTGGGAAAAGAGGTCGCAAAAAATTTTTATATAAATTCAATACAGAATAAATGGTTTATTTTCTTTGTAAAATTTGTTAAACTAAATGTATATATGGTATTACAAGCACGGGTGTTCTGAAAGGATTACAATTTTTAAGAATTAACTTGGAATATATATTTATGGATAATATAATATGTGAAACTCATAAAGAAAATATATAATTAATTTCAACTTTTGAAAGATATGTATGGTACCACTTAATGACTATTATTAATAAAACTCACAAATAATTGTTATATACTTTTTTTATTTATAGGAATACAATATAATGTTTATTTGAGATTTTTGTTTATATAAATCTGAAATAATAGTTATAAAAGATCTTTTTTTTGGCAATTCTTCGATAATCGTTAAATGGGATGTTAATTAAGCATTACTCATTATTTTATTTTATTTAATTTTTATTAGTTGTATCTAAAATAAATCTGTTACCAAATATTTTTTTCTGTGCAGACTGACATTTGCTGCCAAACTTTTGGCAGATTTCACTGCTCACTCGGCAGCCAAAAGAACAAATCAGAAAACTCCACCATCGAGATCTGGCAATGCATTAAATCAATATCTCCCCCACTGCCAATCGGTTTGTTTGTCTGTCTAAATGTCGGCGAAAAGTTTTCTTGCATAATTGCGAACGAAGCGCTGGAGAAAATTTAATGAACTTCGCAGCGAAACCCAAAATCCAAGGCATAAATATCATGCATGGCTGCCAAGTTCCCATCTTAGTTTCGAATTGATGAGCAGGAAAGTTTTGCGTGCGATCTGCTGGATGATTTTCCGCAATCATTTTCCGCCCAACCCAAACGCCAACACACTGGAAAAGTTACTCATTAAGGTGCCGATGAGAATTTGTGTGAAATTCCCCAAACGATGCCAGATTATTAATAACTGTGGTGGTGCGTATAAATATTTGCGCTTTTCTCATTAAAGTTTACATCACGCATACGCGGCATTGTGCACAATTAGTTGCAATTTATATGCTCTTACACAGCAGTCGAGCGAGCACTCGGCTTAATGATACTTAATGTGTAAATCATTATAATAAATTACATGCACACCCGATGATAAAAATAATCCAGCACCAAGAAAAGCACAAATAAACCGACTCAATCCGCATAATGTGTGCGCCAACATGCGCCTATATATATACGTAAAGCGCAGTGAAAACATAGCCAAGTCGGGATTTAAGAGTGGGTCCTTATGCACGCATTAGACATAAAGGCCATAGACATTAGTGCGCATAATGAAAAGCATTTCGCTGCCAAGAGTGCGTCACACGATAATGATGATAATAATGGGGATACCAAGGCAACCGCAACATCAAACAGACAGCGCAAAACCGGCAAAAAAATAAATAGGATAACACATATACAGAGAGGAGAAAACGCTCCACAAGTTATGAAAGCTTTGTCTCCTAACCATCCTCAAATCATCAGCTGTTGGCCAGCTGTTTTTGGCCCCCAATGTTTTGGGTAATTTTCAGTCGGAACCTTTTCGTGCGGAGATAAAACTTCCCATCGAAAATTAAGCCCAAAACATTTCTCTTTTGGATGCTGCGTGCGCATGTTGAGAATCGTGACTTCTCCCGAGCGAAGCATAAACTCTCGCAAGTGGCAAATTTTTATAGCAAAGCTCCAGGACGTTTATCTGAACATGGCCAGCATCCTTTTTGACCAGTAGCGGAGTAACTTTGAAGCGTTACGGTTGGTCGCGATTTCGAATCGGAATAACGTATAGCAACCAGAAAAGGTTTCCCCCGGTCGAAGTGTGTTTACATTGTTTTGCAAACTAAAGTGAGTTCACAACCGACTAACCAAATCATCATGATTCTACTCAAGAGCTCGAGTCGCTTTTGGGTTTAAATTTGATTGGCCAAGTGCTTGGAATATTTGGTATAGTGTAATTGGCAACAATAGTGTTTATAATAAACCTAAAAAAAATAAATATTTATATTTTGTGCTTGCGATTTTATTTATAAAATAAACAACCTTTAAATATTTATACACTTTGAGTGTTTATACACTTTGAGGGTGCCTGAAATATTTATGGAGAATACAAATTTATGAAATAAAGAGCGTAGATTATTTTCAGTTCATTAGTTAATCCATTTAATCTGTTGATAAACTACTTTAAAGGCAGTATAGTTCTAAACAAAATAGGTAAATTAAAGCCTTAAATATACAGTGTTATCAAATCTTGTTTTATATATTTTATAATTAATGGAGTGATTAACGCTTATTCATTCATTACCTAACGATTTACTTATTGTTTTAAAAATAAAATGGTTTATGCTATAAGCACACGTTTTACTACCATTATGATTTTTAACAGAGCGTACCTGTTAAATGAATACCTAAAGACATATAGATGTTCCTGGTGAATGTTTTTTTTTGGGTTAGACATTCTTTGGGGAATTAGAAACCGTATGCCCAAGCAGGTACACCCATTTGGGGGCTTTCCATTGACCAACCCAAAAGATAACATTCCATAAAAGTCAACCACAAAACTCTTTACAGTGCAAACAAAGTAAAATTCATGAAAAACAAACAAAAAGCGACAAAGTGAAATTAACAACAAAAATAAACACAAAAACGGAAATCGGTAAAGTGCAAACAGAGAGAGCCACAAGCCAAGGCCGAAGAAAAACGGTGAACCCAAACAAATAATTTGAAATTAAAATTAAAGCGAAAAGTGAAGCCAACGGCGCGAATCGGCGGATAAAAGGGAGCTTGCGGCCGAAGTTTGTACGTGATTTTGCTTTCAAAAACTACATTGAATAATGTTTACCGGCAGATGTGCAAGGTCCTCGCCGCTTAAGCCTGATATTTTCTGGCTTTCAGCACTTGAACTTTACTTAGCTCCTTGTGGCCCCCCTTCTTGTTCGGTTTTCCCTGGTTTTCTCCTGGCTTTCCCCTGGTTTTCCCCGCTTTTCCCAAGTCCACTTTTTTTCCAGCTTAGCTTAGTGCTTCAAGTGCCGCACAAGAGCTTCGATTTTCCAACTGATGGTATGGCACTGGATGTGTGTGCGGTTGGCTGATGTTGTCACGCCATGAGGAGAGGCCTTAAGCGCTTCACTTTACATAGCAAAAACTAGATTGAAGAGATTAAGCCCTCCACCATATACCCTCTACCCCCAACGACCTACAACCTTCTGGCCAGCCTCTTTCTATACACTTTAAAAACGTGAACAAAAATTTTGTAAATAAATATTAAAACAATAATTTATTGGCATTTGTGAATTATAAAAGTCAAGGAGAAGTTAAAAAAAATATTTTAAGCTTTATAAATGCTTAGTTTTTACAATTAAACCAATAAAAAATATTCTCATACAATAAATACAGGCACATTAGTTTAGCTTTATATATGTATATCATGTTAAACAAATTGTTCTATCATTTTTTAAACGTAATATTATTTTCCTCCCTACGCCACTAACTAATAAGTATTGTTGTTATTACCATTTGTACTAATTATCATATTAATTTTTTAATAAAAAAGTAATAGTTTGTCAAATAATAACAACGTTAATCAGTATTCTGTCACATTTAAAAAAATTCTGTCCAGTAACAAACATTTTTTTAGATGTACATTTTTCACTGAAAAATTACAGAATATAATAAGATCTTTTAAGAACATTTTTTAAAAATTAAAAAGTACTGGTATTTATCTTAAATATTTTTTGAGTGTTGTTTTCGCACTCGCACCTTCTTTGCTCTGTGATTTGTATGCGTTCGCCGCCTTCAACGTGGCCCCAGCTAATGTTGGCTTTGGCTTTGCCCTCGAGGAAAAGGGGGTTGGGCGTTGGATGGAGTGGGCTGCAAAGAGGGTAGCGAAGGGGGTGGGGCACAAAGATGCGGGTGCGAAAGTTAACTCCGCCATAACCCCCATACGCCTCGCACTAAAAACCCTGCCCTGTCGCCCTCTCGTTCGCTTTGAGCAAGACGACGGCGTGTTTGTGGCATAAAAATAAAGATAAATGCGAGTTCTTTACAACGCAGCACCGAACACTTTGAGTTGGGCGCCACCAAAACCCCTGAAAATCCCCTTCTGGTTACGCCCCTTTTCCATCTTCAAAACGAGCACTGTGGCCAGTGCTTGGAAAAGTTTTCTAAAGTTTGCAAAATTTTAAAATTAAGTTCATTATAAATATTTAGTTTGGGTAAGATAGATGTGAAATTTTTTTTTATTAAGAACTCCTAGATAAATTTATTGATGTATTAAAGTAAGATAAAATAGTTCAAACAAATTAATTTTTAGTAAAAATTCAGCTAAGCTAGAAGATCAAAGTGTATAAAGACCATGTTGCCAAATTTTTACGATCAGTTAATTTTTGTCTTCATTTTATCTCTTTCGAAAGAAGTTCAACAATTTCCACTCAACTCTTTGGTAAATGAGGCAACACTTCAATTAGGCAAACTGGTTTCCCAACATTCCGTTCACCACTGTGCCAGGACACACCTTGTTTTAAGGTCCTGTTTAGGGGAATCAAAGGGGGGATGGTTCTGCTTGGGCTGCTATCAAAAAAGCGTCACCAGCAGGCCAAAAACTTGTGGATGGAGTTGGTCTAGGAGAACAGGGGAGTGAACTGGTTTTTGCGGTTGCGAGTTTTAGAATTCTTCTCTTAGCCTTTTTTTTGGTGTGCGTGTGTATGGGTGTATGTGTGTGTTACCCCAAAAATGCGACCAAAGGAAAGCTACAAAAAAAACACAACACACATTTCTAAATATACAGAGAAAATGGAGAAAAGTTGCTTTGCATAGAGCGAAAAATGTTTTTCGCTATGTTTATCTGCAGCAGCCCATCTCTATCGCCTTTTTTCAGCTCTGTTGATATTAGCGCTTGTTTATGGCCCCAGTGTATATGTATTTTTATACCCAGCACTTGGAAATTTAAGGGGTATAAAGCGTTCATAAAATTTTAATACTCTTGAAGAAACTTGTTCTCTGTGATATAACAATTCAAAAATTGGTTTAACAGTTATATTTTAAAAGGCAGACATTACTAAACTAAAAACAAGAATTTGATGTTTCCGATTCTATTTGTTTAAAAATATCGTCAGTCAATCT
Organism: Drosophila elegans; assembly: GCF_018152505.1. NCBI lineage: Eukaryota > Metazoa > Arthropoda > Insecta > Diptera > Drosophilidae > Drosophila > Drosophila elegans. Next base: position 18,368,177 of record NW_024546167.1, on the reverse strand, counting down.
GTCAATAATTGGAGTCCACTAAGATATTTTAATACCTTTAAAAATTCTCTTTGACTTAAAAATTGAAGTACTCTTAAAAAATCGTATTATCGGCAATAAAGCAATTTCTAAAAGTTTGCCCGTGTCTAATTTAAAAATACAAATTTTGTGTTTCCGATTCAACTTATTAAACAATTTTAAGTTTATCTGATATATATTAGAGCCATCAAAGTTTAAAACCTTAAAATATTCACTTTACCAAAGCCCAAAAAAGTATGCTACACTTTTTTCTTTACGAGTGCCAGGTAATATTTGTTCGAGACACTTTACTGATTTCTTTTTTGTGTGTGAGTGCCATGCTTCGTCGCATTTTAAATTAAGCTTCATTTTTATTTCTATTTACATTTTGCTCTTTCAAATTTTTTTTTTGTTTTTTCTCCTCTTCTTTGGCTGCTGCAACTGTTTGCCAAAGAAGAAGCGGCAGAAAAGTTTTTCCAGACATAGAGGGCCACGCCCCACTGCCCACATTTTTTTATTTGTTTTTCATTTTCACTTTTATTATTCCAGCATTTCTACAATATTTTTGTTGATGTCCCGTTTTTGTTGTTATTTGTATTTATTTTTGGCTGTGCCAAGTGAAATGTTTGATTTATTTTTTATTTGCCATTGAACGTGTTTATTTATGTGTTTCGCCCTACGTTTTTGCTACTTCGCTCTTTTACAGGCTTACTCCATTTCATTTTTTGTGTATTTATTTCCTTACTGCTCTCCAGCGTTTTTATTTGCCAGTTTCGCTTGCCTCTTATTGTAAGCTTAAGTTGGGAAATTGGGAAAATTTTAAGTGTTTTTATTTTTACTTTGCTCGTAAGCCGGCGTAAGATTTGTTTCATTTTGGGAATTAGCTTTGTGAGCATGATTTATGACAGGAAACATTCGGGGAAGGCTGAACGTTGATCTCATTCCGGATTACAGAAATGAGTTTTTCTATTTGAATATACAATTTTCGCAGAAAGAAATGCCGGGGACTTAGATAAGCTTTATCAAAGAGAATTGAATATTTTATACCACGTTTTTGTAGGCTAAAAAGGCAGCTTTAAACTTAATCGCTTTATTAAATCATAAATATTAGTTGAAAAATACCAAATTAAATTGTTGCCTATAGAAGCGCATATTTACGTATTTAAAATATATAAAAACACTTCGGCTGTTTATAAACATGTTTGCATTAAAAAATATGTGATTTATGGTCTAATTGTATATTACCACAGAGAATATTTAATTAAAGGAAAAATTTTTTATACAAACTAACATTTTTAGAAAATAATAAATAAATAAGAAAAGATAATATTGAATATTAAAATAGTTATTTATTTTTCATAAAAATATTTTAAGAATCTTAAAATATATTTTTCTTTTCATATTTATATATTTTTCGTTTCATCCTCAACATAACTTAATTAAACGAAGCAATTGCTCTCAAAGAAAAATATTTGAAAAAAACGTTTGAAGTGCAGACTAGTCAGCAAAAAAAAAAGGGCAATGGCGCTGTTTGAATTCATTTCTCAAAGAAAATATGAAAATATTCCCCAGTTATCCTTCTTCTGGTTCTTTTTTTCATATTTTTGTGTATGTCTGTGTATGCAGTTCAACCGCAAAAAGTTGATGAAAAATCAGAGAGTAAGGGGATTCAGGAGTTGTGAAAAGTTGGGCTCAGTTGTCTTTAAGAAGAAATTTAAAAAAAAAATACGAGGGGCCAGAGAAACCGGAACTAAGCGGATTTTGATTTGTTTTTGCTTGCTGCTTCCAGTCAAACAAAGAAATGTGCTTAAGTTATTTGTGCCGGAAAAGTCCCTGATGCTCTTAACTTTTCCCCCAATCAGAATGTGCTTTCTCCCCACTTAAACACTGAATTGACATCCGTTTGGAGTGCTGATTGTAATTTGGACCTTTACCTGACAAACCGCAGAACATAAATATACTTTTCAATATGGCCCCAGCCGCAACAGCATCAAATTGGATGAGTTTTAATTAATTTCGTCATTACAATAATTAATTGAATGCCTGCTGGGAGGCACTCAAGGATATGTCGAAATGTGGGTGGTGTGCGGTGAGAGGTGGGCACACCCACAGGATGCACAGCTGCAACAAATTGCAATATATTTTACAGCTACTTAGCCGGCATTACACATGCACTGCAGGAGGCAACTTTTCGACGCCACTGTGTGCGACTAGGTTTGATTTATGGCCAGCCAACGATGCAAAACCGAATCCGGCATGGGATCACATGCGTGAGCAATCCTTTGGGGCTGGGGTTGAAATAAACTAATGATTTTCCATGGTATCTACATTGCTTGATATTTTATTTAATATTGACAAAACTTTGCAAACAGTTTTTCATTAAAATATTTAGTGGCTTTCCCATGTTCAGTTGCTTTTGCAGAGTAAATTGTGGTTTGATGCGACGAAATAAAAATAATTCATGCTATGTAAAATATTTTATTTGATACTAACTAAAGCAAAAGAAAAGTTTTTATTTAAAAACATTTAAGCTGCTGTTGGTTTGCTTGATAATTATTGAGTATTTTTGTAATACTTAATACTCAAATTACAATTTTTTAAATAGATAATTATGTTTGTAATAAAATTATAATTTGTTTGAAATTTCAATATTTATTTTAATTTGCTTACTACAATTAAACGAATTGTTATTAATTAATAGTTTGGTTCCTTTATTTAAGGGCCTTCAATTATAAAGAATTTAAGCCTACATCAATTTCATAATATATATAAAATAATATACATTTATATAAATCAAAAAGAAATTCTTCACTTAACTGTACCGCCTAATCAGCATTTTCTCTGGCCAATTTAGTTTAAGCATCAGTTAAACTTCAGTTGCCTTACGGCAAATGCCAAATTCAAACAGAATATCTAAGATGGCTCATCTCATTCGGACTGGTCATATGAAACCATTTTGCAGAGCGAGCACAAAACTGCTTTAATCTGGAAAAATGTGCCTATAAATAGCTCAAGAAATCTTCACCCCAACCCTCTTTGCAGCGCTCCCTTCTTCAGGATTATGGCTTTTCCTGATAAATCTGTCGCACATAAAGTACCACAACGAACGACTGTTGAACTGGATTCAACATTATGCCCGTCTACACATGAGGCCGCACTATGAGAAAAAGATTCAATATAAAATATGTAGAGGCAAAAAAACATATTTTTAAGGAATAAAAAATAAAATTTTGTAAAAAATAAGTTATCATTTAAAATTTTTTAATTATCAAAAGTATTAATTGTATAACTTTCACTGTTTCAATTTCAAATTTAGTAACCCTTTTAGGCTTATTTTCTCCCAGTGCACCCAAGTAAATTATGGGGCGACGCTCTGTCTTTAGTTGCGTTGACAAACTGCGGAGATAAGCGTGCGAAAGGGAGAAAACCGGGTACAGAGCCAGTCATGAATGTATGTCCAGCTCGAGTTCCACTCAAGTTGGCTCAATGGGTGTCCTGTTCAGTCCACTGGGTGCAATCAACTGTGAGTTGTCAGCTGCCAGTGGCAGTGGCCAATGATGGGGCAAGAGTGGGTTAAGCTCGGTGGGCCGCAAATCAATCGGGTCTCCTTGGAATTCCCAACTGATTTCGGGCTTCAGTGGCCCTTGAAATGCTTTGTCAATTATACTATATATTTGCAGTCTTCCTTTTATCAGGCCATCAAATTCAATTGCATGCAAAAGTTATTCTACTTTGTCATTTGTTCAATTTGACCAATGAATTATGAATGGCCGACCCGTATAATGGAAGTCATTTGATTAGCTGACAAAAGCATTCGCACTGTATATACATTTACCAAAATATTTCCAAAGTGTCGAGTACACAAAATTTGTAGCATACTTTCGCACAACTCATCGAGCAAATAATCTTTTTCGAGATGCCAAAAATTTCGCTGAACAAGTGAATTTACCAGTTTATTGTTGGCAAATTCTGAAATGCGTGTGGAATTTCTGCAAATAATGTATATGTGTATGGATTTTTAATTAATATGTTGCCAGGCATCATAAATTCTATTTGTGCCATCAGATTTTCAAACGAGCAAACAAATGTTGTAAAGCGAAACCCGCTGAAAAAATAAATGCGATTAAATGCAAATGTATTTGCCAGAAAAGCCAAACAACGGAAAGTCAGTTGGCAATGGGCGTATACATAAAATATGACCAGCATGTTTTGTTATTTTGTGCTGGTAAATGGATGATTGTGGTCGAAAAAAAAGGGAAACCAAAAATAAATCGCACTAATAAAATGTATTTTTCTATTTACAGATTTGCAAGCGCCATGAACGGATATTTATAAAAATAGGAAAAGGCCAGCGAAAATCAAAATAAAAATTTGTAGCAGTGAGAGGTTAAATTCCCAAAGTCAGAAAAATGTGGAAAATCTGCATTTTTACATTGGTAATTGCGGTGGTGGCGGCAGCAGCAACAACAGCAACAACTAGTGAAACCATAACAAACGACTTGACGGCAAAAGGCAACCGAACGCAGTTGAAAATTTCCACGGAGGAATTGAGTGAAATTTCCGCTGTGGGTGGGTCAACCTCAACGGCCACGCCCACCACCACGGCCACAACTAGTACAACAACAGCCAGGGCAACAACAACCTTGCTGGAGGAAAATGGTGCAAGCCCAAAAGACGAGCTAATGACAACCATCCAAAAAATGCCAGCAGCCGATTTGGTTGAAATAGGTGGCATTAGGGATGCACTGCATCGCATTAAATTGAGCGAAAAGCCAGTTGATGGTACGGCCACAACCACTGAACAACCGGAAGCCATGGATCAGGATCAGAATGAGGACGAGGATGGGGAGGATTTAACACCCACCATCTCGCCGCTGCAAATTCAAATGCAGGCTGCTGCCTCATATCAAGTAGCCGAAACGTTGGCCGACTTGAATGAGGAGGAGCGCGCTCGATACGATGCCATGCTGGCTCAGCAGCCCACGGCCAGTAAACTGAATATAGTGGATTTGTATCCATTAAAGCTGGACGATTTCCAGCCAATCATACAAAACGACAACGATGAGTTAATCAAGCAGCGGACCATTTTCACACAGCCCGAAAATGCCGAGGAGTACAAGCAAAATCTAATGCCCAACGAGGTGGACTTGATGGTCAATACAGAGGTGAATGAAGTGAGGGAAAAAATCAAAATAAATCAGGAAAAGTTTGTTACCACAGTGAAGCCCAGTACAGTAAGACCGAATCAAGGAACCACGGCTGATTTCACGGGCAAACTGCTGGCCGATCAAGATGATTTGATAACCGAAATAGAGAGCAAATTTCAACTGCATGAAACTACAACCATTAGGCCAAGGACTAGTACTAGTACTAGCACAACTATTTCGCCTACCAGACAACATCCGGGCCACACTTTTATCGATCGAAGGGTGAAGAAAAGCTTCGAGTTTCCCATGCAACATCGTGCCAGCGATGTGATGGCCATGCCGCACATTGACTTTGCCAACACCAAGTTCCAACAGGATGCCGATCCCCCAGCCGCCTCGCATCCCGAATTCTCCACCACAAAGTTCTACAACAGCAAGGAGCTGTACAACGAAATGTTGCTGCACAATAAGCGCAAGTTAATGAAGGCAGCAGCCAAAGCTGAAGGCAGCAGTCCGATAAAGTCAGCGGAGGATACAACTCGGGCCACAACAAACTTGAACGTGACGCCCGAAGGGCAAACTTTTAACCCAACCACAAGTACAGCCAGTGGAGCCACCAGCAGTCCCACAACAATAACTACAACTGCTACTGAGTCAGCTACAACAACAACGACAGCAACAACAACAACAACAACAACAACAACAACAACTAGTGGCAGTTCAACAACAACTAGTGGAAAATATCAAAAGCAGCTTAAGCGTGCCAAATTATTGCTGAAGGCCTTGACACCGCCGCCAAAGTCCAGTGACAAGACGACATCTGCCGGGGAATCCCCATCATCGACATCCACATCGACCACCACGACGGCCACACTGCTGGCCACCGCCAGGACTCGCACTCGAACCCGCTCCCATCCGCCATCCTATCCGCCAGCTAATCCCACTAAGACCGCCTCAAAGCCAATCGCCAGGCCGCGCATCCTGAGTCGCCTGCAGGAGAAAATCAATTCGCTCGAGTGCGAGATCCCCCCAGTGCCGCAGGATTCGCATCTGTGGCGAGGCAATGAGACCCACGAACTGCTGCTGCCCATTGTGGTGAGTACACTCGAAAAAATATGTACTAAATATTTACTAATTCATAATCCCTTGTTCTATATAAACAACATTGGGCTAGTCTATTTTAAACTTATTTAGGTTTGAGTAAACATTTTGACCTAATAAATAAACGAGCTGTGTTTATTTACGTATTAATGAGTCATAATGAGGATTTTTCAAATCCACCCTTATACTTTTAAAGTCCAATCGAAAAACTATTTGGTAACTAGAAAAATAAATTGATAAATTGCTGCTTTATATTGAACAAAAATTGATGTTATTAAGTTGATTTTATATTTAATTTATTATTTATAAGTAATATTTTTATTATATAATATTATTTTATTTATAAGTAATAAACTGACTTTACCGTAGTTCAACCACCAAAATATCTTCAGATGTACTGCGTTTAGGGCTTTCTCTTGTCGCCTGTTATCAAAACAATTGAGGCCTTATTAAGTTCTTATCATTAGGCAGACAAAGGGACACACAGGAAGCGGAATAAAAGACAGCTTAACAATTGAATGGAATGAGAGCACACGGCGAATGCGTGTTATTCGAGTAAGCGGGTTAAGCAATTAGCTGGTGGTTAAGGGATAAAGCCCCGGACAAAAAGAGGGAAAGGGAAGTGGGCGTCTGACTAACGGACTCCATTTACATAATACGCCTGCTGACGGCTAATTAGTATGGAGAAAGCTTAGTTTTCGGGATCTATGAACCTACGGATTAGCCAAACGGAAACGAGAATCCCTAATGAAGTCGCCGAAGCTCTTTGCAAAAGATTGATTGGGGATTGAGTTCACAGAGGCAGCCACGAAAAACAATCCACAAATTCTTTAACTTTGCCAACGACAGCAGACAGCCGACATTCGATATCCAATTTCCCTTCGAACAACAGAAACTTGTTAAAACTGTTTGCTCGGCTAATTGAAAACCTTTTAGAGCTGAGACAATTCGGCAACCCAAGGAAATCAATGTCGGCCGGAGTCACATAAATAAATCACAAGCACATTTGGAGTTAACATTGACGGAAACAGTTCACTAGACAAGAAAAGGACATCGAAAAAAGGATTCAACGAAACGAACCCTGCAAATTTAATCCACCGATAAGTTGGCCAACAAAGGGAAATTATTGATCGTCATTCTATTTGGCCATTTCCTTAGCAGCATGTGTGTACAGAAAACAGAGCGGATAGAAGACCCCAAACAAGTTTACCGAAAACCTGAAGGTTTCTCCTCCGTCCTAATGCAAAAAAGGACAATGCCTGAGGGCATGCTTACAGTCCGGTTCGGATGTGTAGGTTTCAGCGAAGACAGGTGTAAGTGCTTGCCAAAAATAAAATATTTCCAATAGGAGCAAATAATTAAATTAAAATATTTTTAAAATATTTATTTGTTACAAAAAGTACTAATAAACTAACATAAGTGATTATTAAAATTACAGTTTCTATTTATTAGGATGATATTACTGTTTAATTTATCATAATTTAATTCAGCTTTTAATATTTGATCATAGTTTAATATAAGCTATAAAAACTATTCATTTTAGTATAATTAAATTCAGCATTTAATATTACACCATATTCGAAACGCACTGTCTGCTCAGTTGAGAAAAGGGCTGTCCATTTCTTTATTAAATCGCATTTGATGTTAAATCACGAATAAACTAGACAAGGGACTCCGACCGGAGCTCATCTGGCAAATTCCATCTGCGAACCCAGGGCTTCAGTTCGGAGTCAGTTTTCCGTTCTGCACATTCTATGCATATCCCTTTCATGTCCTGTTTATATTGACGTAAATCAAGCCATTTGCCTGGCCAAATCACAGCTGCTGCTGCCCCTTTTGGCAAATATTTAAATTCATTTCATAGAAAGTTTCGTTCACCCTTTTCATCGGCAGCTGGAGTTATGTGTGTGTGTTTTATTTTTGAGCAGAAACCTTTGACTAAATGACTGAACACCAAATGTTTAATTAACATTCGGCCAGGCAGTCTATGAATGTGTGTGTATGTATTTTCAAACCAAAATACCATTAAATTTGATGACCATTTGAAGGCTTGTTTTGGTCTAGATTCGTTTCCTTTGTTGGTGAGAAAAATGGAGCAGAGCAAAGAAGGCAACGAAATTGATTTAATGTTTACTTTTTGGTCAGCAAATGCTCAATGGCAGCTCGGCCATGAATTTAATTAAGAAGCACTGCAGCATTATGCAAACTCTGGGCCACCTGAAAGCAAAATACATATACATTAAGCATTGGCATAATGTTTACCTTGCATAAAATTAATGCTGGCATCCTTGGAAAATTCGAGGCACTTTTCCCAACGACCAGGTACACAAAAAAAGAAAACAATTAAAGAAAACAATTTTTGCATAAAAGGTAAAGGCATTTCTTCACATTTTTTTTTGTGCTGGGGAGGTCAGTGAAAACATTTTTCAACTGAATTTGTTTATTCTGTCGTTTGTTGTTTTGGGTCTCGTTTTGATGGAATTGTTCGTCCATTTCTTCTCTCTCTCTCTCGCTTTTTATTTAGCTACTTTTTAATTCATTTAAGTCTAGTTGAAAGTTTTTTTTTTTAGTTTTTTCGTTAGAAGCTTATGTTAATGATTGAGTGCATTGTTTTGAAGGCACTCTAGAAAATAAAAACAATTTAAGTAGCTGGCTTTAGAACTTAAAACAATTTTCACCAAGTTTCAAAAGCTCAAATACAAGCCATTTAAATTATTCCAAGCGTGAATTTTGTTGTTTGTGGTTTTAATTTCAACAAATTGTATGTTTTCCAAGTAAACTCAGACAACAAACAGAAACTTTTAAATATATACGACAAATAAAAATGGAAATTTATGCTATTACCAATTGCGGTGTTCATAAAAAAAGGAGCTGACCACAAAACACGCATGAAATTCTATGTGACCCAAAACTTGGCCATTCCCCAATGGGAAAACATGCCCTTTTTAGATGTAAATATGCAGCTTTTTTCGAGCTGACCAACATACAATGTAGATTTTTATGTGCGTAGAGACCGGCCATTAAAATGCCATAAATTTGGAGCTCTGACAAATCCCCTCCCGAACAGTACAAAGCGGCATAAAAAAGCGACAGGCAAACTAAACCGCTTCAAATTGCGCAAAAATATGCTAAAATTGCTGGACATTGAAACACATAGCACATAAAAAAGGGCAGGGATGACCGCAAAGTCCAGTTTTTTTGCTTGTGGATTATTTCTTTTTATTTGTATACCGATTGTGATGAGCCTAACTGGCGGCTTATGTATGTGGCTTAACCCAAATTAATAAAAATTTGGCAACATCAAGTGGATATGGGCATATGTTAGAAACTTTGCTAATACCCACCCAAAATGAACCTTTTGACTGGAAGTTTATTAACTTCGGGTTACTACTTATGTAAATTTCTTTTTACCACAAAACTAAACTGACTTAAAAGGGACCAGACTTCGCTAGACCGTAGACAATGTTATAAAAGTAAAATTAGAAAACTTGCTAAATAATTCAGTCTTGCCCGGCTGTCAGACCGCACCAGACGGAAAAAACCTTTTGGGTCCCACTTCTGCGAATAGAGATGAGTTTAATAAACAATTTTCAACCTCAATCTGTTTTTCCTCAGACCACGGAGCATTGTCGGCCGGATGAGCATTGCATACCGAATGTTTTAACCTGGCGCGGTGAGGCGGAAATCCAGTCCGGCGACATTTTAATTGTGGAAATCAATGATGCCATGTTAAATCCATCGCATGAGCCCAACAACACAAGCAGGTAAATGCCAAGGAAATTTAAATTAAAAGAAATTTCCATTAAATGGTAAACATGAAACTTATTTTAAATGAACGAACAACCCTTCAACAATTTAATGGAAACTCAAAACCAAAAACCTGGCCAAAACAAAGACTATGGAAATGTATAGATGGCTCAGTAATAATAGAACAATTCTATTGTGAGTGCTTCATTTTTAATTAATTAACAAATGAGTACAATTTAAAATGTAATTGTGTCAACGTTTTTCACAGCTGTGCACACAAAACTTTTTGTTTAAGCCATTTGACAGTGACAGGTTTTTGAAGGGGAAAAAATAGTTATTTCCACTTTCATGATTGATCATGGATTTATTTTTTTTTGAGATAATACAAATACAATGCAGGTCAACAAGAAATAAGGGAAAACTGAATGGGTATGCTATAAATATAGAAGATTTGATGGCGTAAAAAATGTCAACTTTTTCTAATCTTTAAAAAGACTTACACATAATGGCATATATTTTTTTAACAACCATGGCAACTCAAGTTTTCTTTTATTTTTTTGTACAAACACCAAAAGTATCAATTTACCTTAGGTAAGGGATTCAATTACATAATCCCCATTTTTTGCTGCCATTACTTGTTGCAAACGTTGCTTGCAAAGCGAAGTTAACCTGACGGCTGGCAGTGATGTATGTAGTTGATCAAAGCTAGTGACTTGGGGTCCCGGCAAAAAAACTGTCATTATGTGCCATCAGCAACATCATCAACAGCAGCAATAGCAACAGCAACAGCACGGCAGCAACATCCACATCACGGCAGCAACAGCAACTGCTGCCTCATCATTGAGCTCATCATGTAGCGACCCTTTCACCAGACACCTGAGCTCCGTAGAAAAATGGGGGATTCCCCTAAACTCACACCGAACAAAAAAAAAAATAAATAAAATCACTCCTTTATTTTTACACCTAGTTGGCAGGTCGTGTGTGTGCGGGTGTGGGTGTGAGCTAAGCTATTTTTTGTTTTTATTTTCAGTTAAGCGCCTTAATGCGCACTGAAACGTGTTTGTTCGGAGGCTTATTATATAATAACGTACATTAAGGACCTTTATTGATTTTTCTTCAGCACGTCTGCTAGGGAAAAAGATGACAAGGGGAATAGTTACTGGTCCCAGACACGTTTTGCCATTATCATGCCCCTTTTACAGTTTATTAAATTGTTTTCCCTTACTTCGCAGTAGCTGTCTAACTCTCTTTTTTGACCTTTCTCTTTACTTCTGTTCGCAAATTTTTATTTCGGTTTTTTGTTTATTTTATAATGCCGTACAAAAATCCCCTTTACAAACTGCGCATATAAATGCGATGGCACCCAGTTGTCCGAGCACAGGGAAAAATATCCCTTTTTAATACATTAATATGTTTATTTAAATATTTTTCATGCTTTTACCCTAATTGAAATTTTAATCATACCCGGGATATACAAACTGTTGTTAATGCCACTTAAGTAGGCAAAAAGCTTGAAATGTTTTAATGCATTCCCTTTATATATATTAATATGATTAATAACATATTAACTTAAATGTAATTTGAATCATACAAAGTATATTAAATGGTTATTAATGCTCCTCAAGCAGGCAATTTAATTTCAGGGCAAACAAATAATAATAGAATTTTAAGCCGATATAAATAAATGACACAATCAACTTAGTATTTGCTTTCTTACAAAAATAAATACAAAGAAAAAGTTTATTAAATAAACAAGGAATGTTGGTCTATTTTAAACTAAACCTAAAGCAATAAGTCCCTCTACTTCGATATGATAACACACTTAATTAGTTTCAAGTTAAATTTCAATAATTTAAGAGGCTTTTTTAATCAACATGATGTGTTAAACTTATTTTAAAATAAACCAACCAATAAAATCACAGTAATAAGATACCCATAGAATTAATGCCAAATTTAATGTTAACATTTTGCCTATGTGTAGTCCTAGTTGTTGACCATTTGTCATTGGGCTGGACGTACACACACCACAGCTGGCTGACCCTTTTTGCCATGGCAATTATCACGTTTCTCTCGGTTTTTGCTATCATTTTTACCCCGGCTGCTGCACACACATTTTTTGCTCTTTTTAATTTAGCTCTCGGCGGCTGGTTCTTATCTTATCGCTTGATAGATGCCGCCGCCACCCATCACGAAAGTTTTTCACCCCCGAAAAGGAAAGGGCAAGAAAAATTAAAATTCATTTGTCGAACTTTTTGGGGCAGACATCAAACGCGACTGCCGCAGCGTTGGAAATTTTACGCTTTTCCCCATATATTTTTCCTCTTTTTATTCAGTTCAGCCCGCGGCTGTGGCAACTCGAAATGCCTGGCATAAGTTGCGATTTTGTAACTTTCCTTTGGGGCAAAGGCAAAATAAGACCGCAAACAATCGAGTTAGTTGAGGAGTGAAAGTGATGCGAAGTATGGCGTACAATTGAGCGCAGGGTTCGCAGAGAAAAGTTCCCGCCAACTATGAAAATGAGATGTCAAAAAAGTTTTTATTATCGATTTAATATGGGGGTGTGTGTGTGTGAGGAGGTATGTGTGTGTGCCAGCCAAGTTAACAAATGCAATAGCAACAAATAATAATACTACGGCGAAGCCAGGGAAAAGCGAGTGGGTAGCAAATAGATTGGGAAAACTCGAGGTAGTGAAAACTTTCCGGGCTCGCAGTTTTCTAACAAGTTTTCCATTTTTTTTTCATCCCGCCAACTCGAGTACGTGCTGAAGAAAAATTGCAAACTTGGATACTATATGAGGTGTCTCCCTATGTTTGTGTCTATGTTTTTGCCTTTACAGGGGAAGTACAAAGTTAAACACGATGGCCCTAGATGAAAGTGTTCTCCCTTTTTTAAATTTTGAAAAACGTTCTATAACTTAAAAGTTTAACGTACAATTTAAATCATATTTTAGATAGAATAAAGTTTGTTCTAGCAAATAATTACCCAAAAATGAAGTTTAAGCCTCTGGCTTGCCAATTTTCAGTCCATTAAAATCTACTCATATACCAAAAAACCCCACGCAAAAAGTAACCGCAAGAACCGCCTTGCAACATAGAAGTTATAGGGAAATCCCTTGACCCAAGAATAAACCCTTTTTCCGAGGCAGCCAACCAGCCTCGACTAATTTAATTTCCGTTTTTGTGCTATTTAATTTCCGCTAGAACAAGGCAAGCGAGAGAGAGCCACTGCTTATAAATAAATTTCAATTAATTAAGCACATATACAAGCAGAACAAGGACTAAGTTCGCTCTGCTGACGTCTTTGGTCATATTTATAACTTAAGCAAGCAAACAGAAGCCATTTAACTTGCCTGCCTCACTCACTATAAATTTATATACATATATATATATTTGTGTATATCTATTTTTTTGCCGCTTCATTCTCACCTGGATTCTGGGCCAATAAACGTCAACGAGCAGCGCGGTACATGCCACACAGGTGTACCAGGTAACTCGTTCCGGCCACGAACACTGCGACGTTACCGAGGGCGTCCTGCTGGATATCACGCCGCTGGTGGTCGACGGCAGGAAGCTGGTAACACTGTACGATAAGGACCTCACCGAGGGAGTTAACCTGCTAATTGGTGAGTAGTCGGTAGACGGTAGACGAACTTACCGCCGGCGGGATGTACTCTCACTAACTTTGCGGTGGGCTTGGTTTGGGGACACGCGAAATTCGGTTAGTTAGTCAATGAAGAGGGGTCTTAATTAGATCATTCTGCTTAGCGTTCATTCTAATGTTTGAGCTACAAAGATATGAAAAATAAAATATATTTAGCTATTTTACTTTATGCCTTAAAAATAAGTTTTGTAAGTATTGAGTTTAAGTACTTAAGCACAAAAGCACTTATATTCTTGCTTAAGCATTTAGTATTCCCGGTTTTAAAATTCAATTTTGGTTCTTCCTCTAGAGAAATGTTACACAAATGTTACAAATAGATTTAACAACTAATATGTTGTTTTAACATAAAGAGAAAATAAACTCAGCTCATTCTGTTAGTAAATGTATTAATAATTAATTTTTAAGAAATCCCTATTTAGTAATTTAAAACAGTTAAATCAAAGTTGGCATTGGAGGCATTCTTATCCTTTCCACTGTGCCTAGCCACAGAAAATATCATCTTGTTGAATACTTAACTAAAATGCTCCCCGAAGAGCTATCAGCTATCTCGTCCCCCAGCTAGGGTATTCCATCTTCATCTATGCGGTATCAATTCCAACTCCTGTCAGAGGATGCCGCCTTTGGGGAGCAATTTTTCCCCTGTTTGTGGTTCCCGTTTGGCCTATTAAAAATGTTTACTTTTTTCGCAATGTGGCCCCGCAGCCTTCGGTGTTGCCTTAATTAATACGAAACCTTTCCGGTGTTCTTTTTTCGTTTTTCGTTGTCTGCTCCTACAGTGGTGTCCGAGCTGTGGGGAGCGCAGTGTGTGCGCCTGAAGGTGACCACGAAAACCGACAATTGCGGCGACAACGCCGATTGTTCCGGCAAGGGAGTGTGCTACTCGAATGCCGGGATGGAGGAGTACGAGTGCCAGTGCTGCAGTGGCTTCGCCGGACCCCATTGCGAGGAGATCGACGCCTGCAATCCGAGTCCCTGCACCAACAATGGCATCTGCGTGGACTTGTCGCAGGGTCACGAGGGCAACTCGTACCAGTGCCTCTGTCCGTACGGTAGGGTCATTAGCACCTAGTGCCCTCATTAGTGGTAACGCTATTAATATCCATTCCCCAACCACTCCGTCTTCGCAGGATATGCGGGCAAGAACTGTCAATACGAGTCGGATCCCTGCAATCCCGCCGAGTGCATGAATGGCGGCAGCTGTGTGGGCAACTCCACGCACTTTCGGTGAGTCCAAGGCAAACAAAAGATGAAAGGAAGAACAGAAATAGCAGACAGAGGAGCATGAGCTGGCTTAGATACACTCAGAAAAAATAGGCATTCAAGAACATATGCTAAACAACCTTGAAAACCTGAAATTCCATTACAAAAATATAATTTATTATAGGTACACAACAGTTATTTAATTAATAATTAAAATTTCAGATAGAAATATAATATATAATATGCCCCCTATATTTAGTTAAAAATTTCAAATTAAAATAAAAATCACATAAGTTAAAAAGGATTTCTAATTGAAATGCCAATCATAAAAAAATTGAGAATTTACCATATTAAAAACGCTAAAGTTATGTTTAAAACAAAGTATTAAATTGAAAAGATATATATGTATATAAAATGCGAGAAAAATGATCAAAGCAACGTATAGAATTCAAAAGAAATATTGCTCTTCATCACCTAAAATTACAAACAAAGGTTTTTTTTTAACTAAAGATAACACAGTTCCTGGAAAATCCAGCAATCATATTCAGTTTGAGTGCAGAGTACACATTCAGTTGAAGGAGGGCCACCAGCAGCAGCTTTCATTCAATTATCCTGGCCATTGTTTTGCGGTTTTGTCTAGCCGTTGCCGTCTGTGTTTGCTCATAAATGTTGACTTTTGTCGCATGTTCAAAAATTCCTGCATTTCATTTTTTCTTTGTTGTCCAACGTTATTCCCAACCGTATTAACCCCCTCACCCCTTTTCGGCGCCCTGCAGCTGCGATTGTTCGCCGGGGTTCACAGGACCTCTGTGCCAGCACAGCCTGAATGAATGCGAGTCCTCGCCGTGTGTTCACGGTATTTGCGTGGACCAGGAGGACGGGTTCCGGTGCTTTTGCCAGCCAGGTGAGTAAATGCGGCCAACAATTCCAGCCAAATAAACGCAAATTGCCTTCATTCTTTTGTTGATTCGCTCGGCGAAATCGCTCCCATAATGCCAATATTTTGTGAGTTATCATTGTGGAAATTTCACACAACGATTGTTGGCTTTAGCCGTGATCTTTTATATATTGGATATTTGTAATTGAATTTGTACTTCCATTGCTATTGCTATTTCTAGGGGCTTAAAATTTAAAGTTAAAGCTGAAATTAAATTTCAACAGAGAGATTATTATCCCACCTTTTCCAGTTCAAAAAATTACCTAAATAATTACCTTTATCTAGAGCACAAAGAGTTGGGTAGTTATTATTAAACACAAAAATTATCTAACATAAAAAATGTTTCTTCTTTCAAAAATTAAATTTAATTTGTTTTCTTAAGAAATTTAACGGACTTCAATATATTTAATCTTTGCAAATAAACTGTAGTAAAAGCTGACTTCCGCCAAAAACTGCACGTACTTTAAAGGCAATCAAATTTCGTTTTTACAATTGAATTGAAATTTGCGCAAATCAAAAATCTACATCACAGCCAGCTCATAAATTATTTCATTGGCACAAACACAATTTGCATAAATCGCAGTCAATCACAATGAAAGTAAAGGTATAAAAAATAAGGAATAAGAAATCACTGAGACAGAGACGAAGGCAATTCCGGGAAGTCGAGACAGTGCGGCTCCGTCGCAGTCTGTCGTCGCCCAGCCAAAGCACTTCCCATTTCCCATTGAAATTTCCATTTCATTTACTTTGCACATTTACATTACCCACAACCTATTGAACTGCTCCCCCGTTTTCTGTCTCCTGTTTTTTCTCCCCTTTTATTCTTTGGATCCTGTCTCACAGGATTCGCCGGCGAACTGTGCAACTTCGAGTATAATGAATGCGAATCGAATCCGTGTCAGAATGGCGGCGAGTGCATCGATCACATTGGCAGCTACGAGTGTCGCTGCACGAAGGGCTACAGCGGCAACCGTTGCCAAATTAAGGTGAGTGAACAATGCCAAATAAATGTAAAATGGTGTAGCACTTTGGGCGAGAACGAGAACGAGGACGAATCTGAAAATACCTTAACAAAAACTGAACAAAATTCATATCAAAATGCAGAAAGTCCTGCCTCCATTCAAATGTTTTATAACGAATTATTTCAAAACTAATAAATTTACTTAGGGTAAACGTTTCTTCTACATCCTTCTTTAATGTTTAAATGTCGCTTTTTTGTCTCTTATTTATGTTTAGGATATTAGGCACACATAAATTGTAAAACACAATGGACCCAAAATTTATAATTAGAGGTTATTGCCGTTGCCATCTGCACAGTTTATATTCCGTCCAGCGAAAGAAAAGACTATTCTTATCAGTGTGGCAATTATTTGTTCTTCTAAATTTACAAAAAAATATAATACAATTTTAAAAACAGCAATTTAAAAATTTAAATTAAAAAATCTCTAATAAAAATTAATAACAAAAAGTACTTGAAAATAACACAAATGTCTTATTTAAAATTAAAAATTTAAATAAAATAATCACAGTGCTCGCATATTGTTAAGCCGATTTATAAGAAGTATGCTTTTCAACAATTGATGTTTGGACACTTAAGATATTTACGAAGCAACCCATGAAGTGTGAAAAATCATGACTTGAAATTGTGCAATGAAAAACGAATCCCAAGAGTGCCCATTAGTTGATTCCTCGCTCCCCAGGATAATCAATATTTTGTATTGAAAACAAATCCCGCGACAATTCCCCGATGAGAAAGTCGAAGGACTTCTCCAGCCATTCTGCAGTTGTCTGTGGAACATGAATGGATATTGATTTAATTTGCTCCTCTTTCCTTTCTCTATATATATATATGAATTGGGGTTTCGTATGGGAGGGAGCATGTCCTTCGGATACGAATGCTGGGGCAAATACATTTTTGAATACGTAATGAAGTTTCAGAGCTCTCTATTCCGACTCTACCGCCACAATATGCTTTGATTTGTGCCCGTGCCCGTCTTTTTTTTTCCTCATCTGTTGTGTGTGCTCTTCTAGGTTGATTTCTGCGCCAACAAGCCTTGCCCCGAAGGACATCGCTGTATTGATCATGGAAATGATTTCAGCTGCGAATGCCCAGGAGGTCGCAACGGACCGGATTGTAATCAAATGCCACGAACGGTAAGTCATGATTTATGCAGTCATGTTTCGGACTTTGTTTCTGTTTTCGGGAGTTCCTTTTGGCAGGCAAAAATGTTGCAGCATTTAGCCACAGATTGTTCGCAGCGGCATAATTGTAGCCAATTTTCCTGGCCAACTGCATACACAATTGCTGTGTGCATTTTAAAACTGATTTATGACTTCGCCTTGTCGACCTCAAATGAATTGTCTGTGTGCTGTGCTGTGTGTTTGAAATTGATATTCCGTGTAGAAGTTTTCTGCTTGTTTAGCATTGCAAATCAATTTCCATTCAGGCAAAACTTAGTTCATAAATTGAGTTAGCCCCGCCGCGACAAAAAAGAATTTTAATAAACGCTCAATGAACTTGATAATTTGCGTGGCGCTGGAATAAAACTTAACAAAATGTACATAAATTAAGCGTCAAGGCGCCATAATTAAAGCTTTGTGAAAATGATGGACACGCTGACTAACCGCGACTGCTTCCAAGGACCCAAGGATCCCCAGAACACTGTCATTATATACAAGAGGGCGGTGGGGCATTGAAGGGGGCGTGGCTGGTGCAGACCGCGGCTGGAAATTGCGGCAGCCAGTGGCTCGTGGCTCCTGTTGGCGAAGGCAGCAAAATTAATTACATTCTACATGCCAGGCACACACAACCGACCCGAAAAGTAGGGGAAAATTAGAGGCAGCTCCTCCATTCTAATTGCTAGTTGGGTGTGGTTAAATGATAGCAGTTTCCGCAGTTTCCAGCAGCGACATAGATATAAAACAAAAATATTTTTCCTTTTACGATTACAAATGTATATTTATAGCTATAAAGATTGTTTTCTGGCCTTTGGAACTTGAAAACCATTTAAGCGGCTTTGTTTTAAATAACATAACTTTATACCGTCATAACTTTATAAAAATCTAGACCAAAAGGTAGAAACAATTAAGAAAAATAATTTGCACGAAAATTAATTTTTATATGCAAAAAACTTTGTGGTGAATAGTTTGAATTAACATTTAACATATAAACATTTAAGGTACTTGCTCAGTTAAATAAATATTATGAACTTGGTTAAAAAAAATTAATATTTCTAAAATATAAACAAAGTAATGTATTGCAAATTGGGAAATTTGGTTAGAGTCTAAATGGCTTTTCAATTATTTTTTTTTTTTTTGGGTGTACGTTTTATGGGGTATTTTCTACTCAATCCACCACCAATGCGTTGATGACTTTCAGTACTTCCAGCAATGCAACGTGAATCCCTGCACCCACGGCGGCACTTGTTGGTCCAGCGGCGATAGCTTCTACTGCGCCTGTCGCCCCGGCTACACGGGAACCATGTGCGAAGGTGAGTTGCGCTTTTGGTCCCCTAAAATACCCCAAAGTCATTAACTTGATTAGGGCCATCGGCGTGGCCAGCAAAAAATATGTTTCCCTCGGCGACTATCTAACTTTTTTGCGCCTGTTTCTTCTTTTCCGGCCTTTTTCCGCAGATGAGTTTGTGGTGGAGACGGTCGTTAGTTCCAGCGAATTTATTGTGGACGATGCCAACGCTAGAAATTTTAATGACAAAACTTTCGGTTCATCGGTTGTGCTTAAGAGTCCCATTGAATTGCATAATGCATATTTTGCGGCTGGAGTCCTGGCAGCCGCCATTTTCATCGTTGCCGTTGTGGTAAGTTCCTGGATCCTGCCCCCCAAAAATCCCAAACCATGGGGGAAATTGTACTCTGCGGTTATGCAAAGTGCGCGAGAAATGGCATTGCATATTCATTTCGATGTTCAGCAAAATGGTTCGAGCTGCAGTCGACGGCTTTAACCGAAAGTTACCCAATCGCCTGGACCCGGGGCTTAAAGTGGATGCAAATTTATACAATTGGTGTCCGTTCGTTCACAATGTGTGCTCCTTCAAGTGGAGAGCCGAGTCCATGCCAATTTATTGGACCCGGAAAGCGATTCAGTTTGCGCTCCCCTGCTAAATTAATGCAAGCCTATAAAGGTCCTGCATTGGACAGGTTAATGTCGAAAGTTTCAATTCGGTTATTTAGTGAGCAAAGTTTAGATTTTTATTCTGACTACATATTTGATTTATTATATAGTTTTTAGAAAAGCGTTAGGTTCTACTCTTACCAAACGTAAGTGCAGTTAAGGCACACAAGAATATATTTTAGGAAAAAAACTAAATGAGGGTATTCAAAGTTTATTACTTTTTTTTTTACCAATAAAAATTTGTTGATAATGTTGTTTTTATATTTTCTGTCATTTGAACGTGTCAATAAGTTGACAATGTTAAAAGTAGGAGAAAAATTGTTCTGTATACTATTTAGCCGGCATGCGTGACGTATGAGTAATTTTTATGGAAATTTGAGACATTTCGCCTTGTCAAAAATTTAAAATAATATTGTTTTGGCTTTTGATAAACTGATAAATAAAATAATTTTGATATATGTAAGAGAGTTAGCTTGAATGCACTTTTAAGTTATAGTTGGCTGGACTTTAGCTTACAGTTTCAAGCAAATAACTTGCTTTTTGGCAACCACGAAGACCATTACTCACCAATCCAATCCATAACCATTTACCTAACCCCTCGTGCACATTTCTCTCCGTTGCAGGTCACCATTTGTCACTGCAAGGTCAATCAGACGTATCGGAAATTCTCGACACGTTCCACCTCGCTTATACCCATTCTGGGCTTCAGTCGCCGGCCAAAAATGCAGGGCAAGCTGAACAAACACTGGCTGAGTGGAAAGGGTGCCGCGAATGCGACGGCCGCGGGCAGTGGTGCCAATAATGTGGCGCCCGCGGCAGGGCCGAGGGGCGTGACAGCTGGAGGCGGGGGTCAGCAGGTCACAAGGCATCTGCCAGGACAGCCGCAAACGCAGACCACGCTGGGTGGCCAGCTGCAGGAGCGACCATTTCAACGGCACCTGGCCATGAATCTCGAGAACGACATGTACTACACGGTGGACTTTAGCGAGAACTCACAGCACTCACCGTTGATACAGTGAGACTTGGATAATAACGGCAGCAGCGGCGGATGGTCAGTCAAATTCACCCCACACAAACTGGAGTGAGTGGAGAAAATATATTGGGTTGGGTTTTGGGTGTGATTTTGTAATTATCTTTGATGCTACTCGTTGAATATTTCAAATATTGAACAGTAACCGATAATAATAAACTAAAAGACATGTGTGAATTAACTTTATTGATTATGATTCCGGCTAATGCCAAGAACCCATATATGTATGTATGATTAATACATGTATCTCTGGCATAAATAGGCTTAGCATACTTGTTTATCAAGGTTTATTTAGGCTAAGCACACACAAACACAAGCACAACCACACACAGAAAGGATAATGTTTGATTACGAAACACACCGAATGAAGGGAGATCATCTAGAATTATGTAAATGTTTTATATGCTTGCATTAAACTTACTTCAGATTATGTTTATTGTATGAGTTTTGCACATTTGAAAATGTATGTAAGTTTTCTCATGTGGAATCGTTTTATGTTTTTGGCCTGAAGGAGTGTGCTTCAGATATGGTAGATTTTCTATGCTAATTGTGGCCATAAAACCTTCATAAACTTGTTATGCAAATGTCCGCTCTCAAAGTTAACTTTATAGGTGCGCATTTGCATATGGACATTTCAATGAGATTAAATGATTTGGCTGGCCAAAAGGAAAAAGAGGTTCTCTTTAATTTTAATTAGTTTAAGTTATCCTTGGGGAAATATAGGAAAACTTTTGACCAAACATCAAAGAGAGTCGGACTAATTATGATTGCCAGTCCGAAAATATGTCACTCTAATGAGAAAAAGAAATTAAAATTTGATGCCATTTAATAAAGCGTGATTTTTGTACACCATTTTCATTTGCAAATGTTTGCAATTAGCTAAATAATAATAAAGCGCAAAACAGAATTCTATTCTATTGTTTTGCGTTTTCGGTCACCATGAAATCAATTTTCTCTTCAACGTGTCGCAAATATTGAAATTATATCAACTAATTTCACGAAATTCTGTTTAGTTTAGTTTTAATTAATTTTGCCATACCAATAAATTGAGCTGGAAACGGTTGGGTGATTTAAATTGAATATGGTCAGGGCAGATATCAGAGATTATTGCTGCCCCTGGCCCCCCAAATGTTCGACCGCAGTCGAAAGTTGTTATTGAAAAATAATTAGCATAAATTAAAATTGTAGCCACAAAAGTTAATATGTTTTTTGTGCATAAATAATATTTATTTTTAAATCGTTTCCATAAATGAATGTGTGGTGCGTGTGTCCGGGTGCTGGCCACATTTAGCATATTGCTGTTGATATGTAAACATTAATACTGATCAAATTGCACAAGAGGTCGGCACAAAGTTGGGCTCTGCTGCGATATAAATCGAATGAAAAAACCACACAGAAAAAATACCGTAAGGCAAATAAGTGAATTAAATTGAGACTTGATGCATCCATTTTTTGCATCAATAGACTTTCGTGCAATTTGGTATGCAAAGAAAAATGAGATTGTAATTAAAACGCTATATTAAGTAATTAATAATGACAAAGTGAGGCAAACCAAACCGCAAAAAAAGGACAAGTGGAAAACAAATAATATTAAATTAACGAGAAGCCTTAGCCTAAGGAAAAGAAAAACACAGACACAAAAAGAGAGCAAAGCAAATGAAAGTACTGTAATGAAAATGAAATAATAATAATAATAATAGCAACTTAACCTATGGCAAAACACTTGGCGTTTTGGGCAATTACAATTTAATTTTTAAGCCAATCAGCAAAATAAAGTGGAAAATTCCAGCCAAACGTGAAAAGGCTTGATTTCAATTGTGAATGGGAAAACAATTACCAGAGTGTGGTTATTTATTTGAGTTTGCAACAATTTTTGTTTATTCAGTTTTTCAGGTTTTGCATAATTTATACATAGACATATACATTTATATAACATAACACACATGTACAACTAAACAATAGTTTTCGTTTATGAATTTTATTTTTCTCTTCCTCATTCTTCCCTTCGCTTTTGGCTTATTAATATCACTCATACGCCACGTGTGGCAGGTCAGAGAATTGGGTTGGCAGTCCATCAAGTGGCGTCGGATTTTTCATCATCCTGCTGCTGCTGCGGTAGACTTTTCCCATTTCCATTTGCTTGTTGTTGTTGCTGTAGTGGCGATTCCACCTTCTCGTCCCCCAAATTCACGGTGGTCTT
Source organism: Drosophila elegans (assembly GCF_018152505.1). NCBI lineage: Eukaryota > Metazoa > Arthropoda > Insecta > Diptera > Drosophilidae > Drosophila > Drosophila elegans. The sequence continues at coordinate 18,345,025 of NW_024546167.1, read as the reverse complement.
CGAGGCGTGCAACTCCGTCTCCTCGGGAATGACCTTGCGACCCTCCTGATCCTGTTAAATGTAAAAATACAAATAAATTTAAAATAAGCCGGATAGTGGTTTTATTTATTAATAGCAAATATGATTTTGTCATGCCATATGCTAGATAAATGGGGTAAATACAACAATTTTATCATGCCAAAGGCAGTACAGCTTTAACCAATTGAAGCTCAAACAATATAATTTTATTTAAATTTTTAATGAATGCCTTATTGCTTTTTCTCCTTTTTTAAAGTAGTTTTTCCTCATATTCCAATATTGAAAAAGCATTTATTAAGCTTCCGAAAATGCATATTATTGAAGTTGTTCTACATTTGCTGCAGTTCAAGTGAATACACAACCACACACTTCCATACACTCGTTTTTGTTATACGCACACATGCAATTAGCAATTAAAAAGGTGAAATGCATGCAAAAACCAGTTCCATAACGAGCATAAAAATTAACCAACCAATTTTGAACATAATAAAAACTGAGAACAAAATAGCAGCGGATAAAACCGCCATCGTGTTGTGCAGTGTAAAGTGCTATTTACAATTTACTCACTCAACTTGCTTTTAGTTTTTCCCTTTGCGCCCTCGATGAATTTTCATGCACATGCGGGCAAGTATAATCAACATGCATGCTAATTTGAGTTTGAACATGAAATTTAAGTGGCCGATAAATTATATTTAATGGAGTTGTTGGCTTGGTTCGATGGATTAAATAGAATTCGGCTTGTATGGATTTCCCATAACGAGTTTGTTTGCAGTCTAGCTCGGAAATACAGTGAAAAGCTTGTTAATTAAAGATTAGATACGAGATAAGTTTCGTTTTAGTATTTAGTCAATTTGATTGAAAGACATTTGCTTAGGTTTTCTCCTGGATTTCTTTATATACAACTTTAATACACAAATTTTGATCTATTAAATTGTTTTCCATTTGAAATGTATTTCTCTTAAGCAACAGTTTTTTAAAGCAACTGTTAATGCTTTTTAATTTTTTGTAGTTCTACAATACTCTAGAATAATGTTTGCTAAAATCGTATTTATCGTTTGTTTCCTTTTATTTTATGATATCATGTTTATAAAGTCTTCTTATTTTCATCTTGACTTGACCCCTTTAAACTTTTTCTTAATTATTCCCCATGGTGTTTTTGAGTGGGGTATGCTACTTTTATGGTCCTCAGCTCCCCCATTCGAATTTCAAATGACGATTTCGTTTTTCCCCTACTCAATTCTCGATTCCATAAGCATTCCGCCTCAGTTCGCCTCACATATGCACGAATAAACAAATAAACGCAGTAGTTGCATTGGAGTTGACTGGTGTATTTCCTTTACTTTATTTTTATTTTCGTTTGTTTGTTGGTTTATTGTCGAAAGGCATTTCCGCGTCATCAAACTTTTTGGATAATTCGCCATGCATCGAACGTAGTTTGCTCGTTGTTTGGCTTTTTATTAAAAAAGTGTTGGGGGGATGCTGAATGTGGTGGGTGGAAAATGCACCGGCCTTGCAGTTGAATGCACAAAAGTTTTCCAACAAACTCACGCACACAAATAAGTACACCTCTGTATAGAAATGCACATCTTAAGTGCCATGTGTGCGGTGAGGAACAGGAGGAAACTCAAAGGAAAATGGAGGGAAAATAAAAGGATGCACTCACAAAAATATGAAAAGATAACTGACTGTTCTAGTTTTTGGTATTTAACAACAATGAGCTTAAACTTAATTTTATTAATATGAATATTGGTTATATTTATAAATTGGTTTTTTGCCATGTGTTTTGAAAATTTCCCCTCTTGTTATATTTCACATTTCTTTATAACATTTACATATTAAATTTGCTGAACCGATTTTCTTTTTCTTTCTTACATGTTTAGTTTCTTTTCGATTAAATAATAATACAAATTTCACAAGAAACGTTTATGTTTCAGTTAAAACTTTTTTTTTGGTATATTCAAAAATCTAATAACCAAAATTTTCCTGAGTGATCTTAGGAAAATAGGGGCAAGAATTTCTATAATGTTCCTGTTCAGTTCATTTTGCGATGCTTTTGTTTCCATTCCTTTGTTTGGCTTCGAATTGCTCTGTCCTTATATATTTTAAGCCCCCATTTTCGCCCCTACTTCCCCCGCCCCTGTCCTTTGAAGGCGCTTACAATGGGCATTACTTACGCGCAATTTCGCGCTCACTTTTTGTGCGTTATGCTGAAGAAGTTATTGGCCTCGACGGACGAGCTACGTACTATATATGTCGCGCTATAAAGTCGTTTCTGGCCAAAATCAACAATGACAAATGTTGCCAACAGCATCGAATTACGTGGCATTCATTCTGCGATCATTCCCATAAATATTTCTATTTTTTCAATGCACTCTTTCCTCTCTAACATCGATAAATTGCTTTCATAGAAAAAGAAATAAAAATAATGCTAGCACAAAAAGTGGAAGCAAAAAAAAAGTCTGTGTGTATGTATGTTTGTGTGTTTGGGGAAAATGGGGAACTTTACTAGGAGAGAGCAAACCGGAAATCGTCGAAGGAAGTGGAAACATACATATGTGCAAAAAAAACATACACAGAGTCGTGCCTTGGCAATGCTAAAATATTGAGCATGCGATTGGGATTCCATTCATTCCCCATTTTCACAGTGGTAAAATATTACGAAAACTGCTGATACTCAATTTAAATTTGATCATAGGTAAATAACACTCAGCAATTTTTTTTACCAATAAAGCAAACTTTTAATTCAAATTTTTAGGGATGGAATAAAATGCAAAACTTTTGGGTTACATATATCAATAGCACCCTAAATTTAAACTTGTAAATACAATTTTTCTAGGCATTTAAAACCATAACCTTTCGCTAATTTTTCTATTTTTATTTATTGATTGACTCTTGAATAAACCCATTTAATAACTTTTTATTTTCGCAAAATGTTTTACCACTGTCGTTTGAAAAGTTTGAAATGATTTGCCACATTCGAACAGACGTTGCCTTGCTTCGCCTTGTTTGTTTGTTCTATGGCATTGTTGTTCTTTTCCAATCCCTCTTACCCCAACCCAAGAATCACCTGCCACCCAAATCCAGCCCCTTTCTCCGCCCCTAAACTCCACCCCCACCCTTTGTAAAAGCAAACATTGTTGCTTCTTGCAACAGCTGCCATTGTTATTCCCTTTTTTTGTCAACTCATATTAAGTTTAACAACAAATCATTTGGCGTAAAACGTAAACAAAATCAAAGCGCATGAGAAAAATAGCAAATAACAATAGAATAAGGGACATTTTTCAGGCAAAACAAAACTTTAAAGGAGAGGAAAAGCATAAACAAAGGCAAATGCTAAATGGGATGTGAGTTGATGTGAGGCAACATGCTCAAATTGCTCGACGAGTGTGCAAAATTAAACTAAACTCAACTAAGCGTTCAGCAAGAAAAACCCAACAGCAGCAGTGGGTTAAGGGGGTCGAAAACGGGGAGGTGCTTGGTTATTGTGGGTTATGCACATAAAAACAAGTGATGCCCAAAAGTCAAATGGCGCAAGTGCGGGCTTTAATTCAACGAAATAACTTAATGCCCGGATGGCTTGGCAAACTGCGACGCCAGAACCACCATATCCTTCTCCAACTTGCCATTTTCTACCACCCACCATCCACAGCCCCTAAAAAAAGCAAACGACTAAAGCTGCAGCGGCAATGGTAGCTCTACAAGCCATTGCATTTTTCAGCAACCCTACATAGAGAGAAAATACTTCGAAGAAAGTGACTGAAGTTTTTATAGGTATTGTTATACTGAATATTAAAAAAACGTGGCAAACGCTTTTTAAAACTGTTCGAAAATAGACTAACTTCATAATACATTTTTTCACATATTATTATAACTATTTTATACACCAATAAAAACTCCAGGCCTTTTTAATTAGTTTTTTAATAAATAAATAGTTTTTTAGAGCAAAACAAAATTTTTTGTCAGTTTGTTCTTTTAAAATATTTTAATCAGAACTTTAAGATGTGTTTTTATTAGTTCTTATTATATCTATATCAGGGCTTGTAAGTAAACTAATTGTAAATTAATCAGGTTTAGTGATTAATTTTCCCCAGTGTGTTAGTGCAATATCTTGGCGAGTGATGCTGCTGCCTGAGTTGCTTTTGCCACTGTAATGGCCTCTGTTTATTCGCATTCAGTGCTGCATGCTTTCTCAGAACAAGCGATGCCAGAAGTACCCAGGACCCAGGACATGCCATGCAGTCACAGTTACATATGTTTGTGTGCCGAATTACCCTTTGCAGAAGAGTCGCATCGATTGGCTATAAATTTTTGCCAATATCATGCATAAAACGAAGACCAAATTAAGGAGGTTCTATAATTTTTTACGACATAGTTATAAATCTTTAAAATAGGTCCTCACATTTCTTATTAGTTTGAAATTAAAAAAAAAGTTTAAAATAAGTACAATAACTTTTTAATTTAAATATTTAAACAAAAAAACTTTTAGCTCATGAACGGTTTTTTGATTTTGGTAATTTGGTTTAAAAATTTATTACAAATCAAATTAATACTATTATTTATACAAATTCATTTTCGAAAATTCTCTCTTCACTATTTGTATAAATTTTCTATGTATTCCTTAAGCAAAGGGTAATATAACATTCGATCTTCCAGGCACTAGTTTCATTTATTTTGACTATTTTTGGTTTTTACTTTTCGTTTTTGTTTTTGTTGGATTCTTGTACATTACCATTAACATGGAGCTGGGTATTACGGATAAATCCACAGCGGGTATTGAAGTTAACAAACCACTTGGATACTTTTTCATGCGGCTGGGAAAAAATGTTGATTCCACGCCCTGTTTGTATGCGAATGGCATTTTTGGCTATAGCATATATTATCCACACATATAGTTAAAGGGATATGCACTCACACAGATACACTCACACACAGACACCCACTTTCTCACACATACGAATATCGAATAGACAGCTCTCAACTCTCTGCTGGTTTTGGCAAATTTATTTTTCACAAAGCGAAGTTTTGGTTCTGGTTCGGGATTCTGCAGTCCGGACTGGGCTGCAATTTGCAAGCTACGGGTATCACAGAGAAAGAAAAAGATACGTTAAATTATTATATTAATATTAATTAACCACACTCATAACTTCAAATTTTACTGTCCGTTAAATATTGTGTATCAAAATACAACAGTCATTCAGTACACAAAACATAAATAATGATTTTATATTTTTGCAATAAAATCACAATTAATTTTAGATAAAGATGAATCTTTAGATTTTCCGACGAATATAATACAATTTTTATAGTAATACATGTCAAAAGATAAATAATCATTTGAAAAATTTTATTAAAATTCAAATCGATATTTTTATGAGTGTAGCAACTATCAACTCCTAGCTGAGGCTTCTCATTTTCAGAAAAAAAATACTATAGTGAACTCTTGGTCTTCTAGGGTTTGTCCCTGTTTTGTTTTATTTCGTTGCTCGGTGATGTGTGGAGGCAAAACTGTCAGTTTGGTCTGTTTCGCATTGGAATGTTTTTGCAAAAAGCGAAAGAGCAAATGCCAGGGGGAAAACTTTGTCTTGTTCATAAATTCATTAATTTGTTGTGTTTTTCTGCCTCTCATTTCTTTGGCTGCAGCAAAAGCATTTGATTTATTGAATTATGGTTGCCTGGTTGCCATAAAAGCCTCGCCTCAAAGCATTGAAAATTAATTACGAAATTAACTTTGACAAGCGGCTTTGAGAGTGCAACCAAATGGGGTTGAGAAGGGTGGTGGGGGGGAGGGGGTGATAATCAATTGCCGGACATATATCATGGGAAAGTTTTTAATTAAAGGATAGGTCGGATAAAACTGTTTGCTAAATTGCAATTGCAACTTGGAGTTTTCGAATTCAATAAATTATTAAAAATGTCTAGAGACTTTGCCAATAAAATATTTTTAACAAAAATTGTTAAGTGAGTGTGTTCAAATGGCTTGAAACAAACATAAACATGTTGATGGTAAACTTTTAAGGTAACCAAATGATATTAGTAATTTCTTTTTTTTAAATAGGACTACAAAAAGTAACTAAATATGCTTACAACACTGCATAGTTTTAGAACTACTTGGGCTAGCATATAATAAACTGGTCAGAAGTTCTCAACATAAACTTTCAAAGTGGCTATTAAAAGACCTTTTAATTGCATTTACATTTTTTCCATTTCAAATTGAATTGAAAAGCGTGTTCTTGCATAATCAACCTGTAAAGCTGCTTTTCATTGCGATTTTCACCTTTAAGCCCCGAGCTATTCTGGGATTTTTGAAAGTTCCTCTCCGTTCGGAATTTAAATTGGCAAAAACGGTGGCCAGCGGCGAATATGCTTGCCAAGAAAACAAAAACCAATAAACCCGGCTCGAATTCGAGCTGCATGGCAGCAGGAATAAAGGAGCAGGAGTGAAACCAGAGAGAAATCGAATCCTCTGGAGCGGCATCAAAAGAAACGACCCACTCGACAAAGGCAACCAAATGCCAAACACACAAAACAACCGCCTCTTTAGCCGCCCACTTTTTCCCCTAACCAGGGTACACTCAGAAAAAATCAGACAAATATCTCAATTAGTTTTTGATACTTTAGGTGGCTTAAAAATAATTTTCAAATATTTTTTATTCAGACCTGGATACTAGGAAATTTATAAGGATAGCAAAAGGAAAGAAAAATTACTATTTTACAACAAAAAGAAAATTACTTTAATAAAATATATATAAAAATAACATATTTTGGATACCTTCTTTTTGTGTTTAACTTTTATAATATTTTTAAAATATTTTAATATCCTTTTTATATTAAAAAGCTTTTTTATACGTTTTAAGATTTTGCTTTCAAATCTGTTTTCTTTTTTCTGAGTGTCCTGTGAAGAGAATCGAAGCTGATGCGGATGCAGTTGGCTCCTGCTTCCTGTTGTCAAGGCAAAAACCAGAGACAGGATATAGAGGGGGAACAAAGGACACGCGACAGCATGCTAAAAAGTTATTGTGGCAGCAGATGTTGGGTATTTAAAAAATCAAACACACGACCGCGTCGAGAGCAGCTAAGGTCCCCGTGGAAACTCAGAAGTCAAAAACAATTGACAGCAATCAGAGAGACACACAATCGCACACACACACACCCCCATTCATAAAATGGACATAGAAAAAGGGACCTTAAATAGATATTTACTCACCTCCAGGACAACGCCCTCAAGGGCTGGCTGTGAAATATTCTTCAGATTGCTGTGATTCAATTTCGGGGCACTGTCGGCCCGATTGCGGCCCAATGATTGATTCGACGTCTTGTTATCGGCCTTGCTCAGCATTGAATTGTTCGAGGACTTGTGATTAATCTCCAGCGCGGAGCGCAGGATATCCACTTTGGAGGCACTCCCAATGTTGCCGTGCCGTGGAACACCCCTCAAGGACTCAACGTTGTAGCTGCTGCGACGCACCGACAGATGGTCATGGATATCGGCCTGCAGGCAGGATTGAAAATTTAATTTACTAGTCTCACCTCACAGGCTCATTAACAAAATAAGCGCAAGATAGCATTCTGACTGATGGACATTTGGTAATGGAGCTAAAGAGTCATTAACAAAACATTAACAGGCTATTTCAAAATAATTAGTTTATAAAACAGCTGCGGTCAAACCTTTTTTATATTATCGGTAATCTTATACTAGAAACTAAATGCACAAATATAAAAACCTAAATTGAATGTATGTATAATGTTTTAAAACATTTATAAAATAGATAAATAAAAAAAAAGTTTTTAAATTTTTAATTTAAAAACAGATCAGAAATTAAAAACCCTGGAATACCATCACAAAGTGCAGATGAACGAGGAATTATGGCTGTTTTCTTAAATTGTTATAAATTATTAACTACAGTATACAGCACTATATAGAACCCCTATTTTAAACTTTAAACTTTACCTCCAAACCTAATTGTTGCTGATCAAAGGATTCTTGATTAAGCCAAAACTCACCCGCGATCCCCTAGGCAGCGATGACAAGCTGCCAATCTGATTGTATTTAATCATCAAACTCAGCCGCTCCAAGGACATCGAAGTGCCCTGCTCCTTTGTGGCCGGTTCGGTAAGCTTCTCCGTTTCGCCGGCCTCCACGGCCTCCACTTCCTCCTCGGATTCCTCTGTTGTGTGATCGAATTTCCGCAGCCAAATCAAATGGAGCAGCCCATAGGCAATGCCTCCGACCACAGCCAGCAGACCCATATACCGAAAGGCGTCTCGAGTGCCGAACTGACCAATGAGGAGTCCTCCAGTAAAACTACCACTGCCGCGCCCTTAAATTGAAGACACACCAAATGTGATTACATGCCATTAAAGTACCTCATTAGGAAAGTACACAGCGAAGAAAGAAGTCATAAAGTAAAAATGTAAATAAATATAAATGTATATATAAACATTAACAAATCACTAGGAATTTGAAAAAATTATAAGCTTTGACATAAAGAGTATTACATTTTTAGAAAAAGAGTTCAATGGAAGCTAAGCTTTTTTTTTCTTTTTTCCATTTTAGTGTGGTGTTGTAAGAAGGATACTTACCCAAACTGAAATGGGCCATGCCCAGGACGCCAATCAGGGTAGCCAGCAGACTTTTTGGGGCCAGAATCGAGCAGTAGGTCGCTGCTGCCACCCACATAAGATGGCAGGATAACGACTCCATGGCCTCGAACGGAAAACACCACCAGGCATTCCTTTTTCGAAGGAGGGGGGAGGTGAATTCAATTTGGAATTGCATTAGGCATTAGGCCGACATGTGACCAGCATTATTTGCACTTACTCGATGAAGGAGTAGCCCACCAGGCGGCCGGCGTGCGAAAAGAACGCGATGATAATCAGATTAACGTGCCCAAAGATTCTTGTGATTTTCTCCGCCCCATAGAGAAAAGGAATACTGCTTACGGTGCCCACAGTGATGGTGATACCTAATCAATAAAATCAGCCATAAATACCTTAAAATACCCAAAACAAATAGAAACTCACCCAACAGATAGTTTGGAGCACCCAGTTCCTTGAGATACAGGAATAGGAAACTCTCGATGAAGCCCCAGAAATTACCAAGTACAAACAGGAAACAAATGAAGGCAATCACATGCGGCATTTTGAGTAGATTCCAAAGATCTCGGAACACATTATCAGCTGGTAATTTCTCGCCAAGAGGCATCATTAGTACCGACATGGTGGATATCACCAGCAAAACATCGTACGTATAGAAGGCTGCCGAATAATCCGTATAACCCAATCCCCGCGAGGAGTAATCAATCATAATGCCCGTTATCGGCGAGAATATGGCCATGCCGATACTGGAGAACAAACGCTCGCGTCCAAAATCACCGCCGTACTTCTCAATCATTGTCAAGGCAATCGGATCCATGATGGTTACTCCGGCTGACAGCATTGTGGTGGCCAAAAATCTGTGAAAAAAGCGGATTAATAGATCGAGGGCAGTGATTATAGAAGCTTAAATGTAGCCGAAAAACAATATGGTGCAATGGACGAATTTTAATAAAATATGGTTAAAGCACTTATAAGAAAATTAAATATCGGGATTTTTTGTTTAAAAAATCAAGAATTCCACATACATCTGTGATTATTTAAAATGAATTTAAAATAATTTAAAATTTAAACTTAAGTCTAAGCAAAAATATATTTATTTTGACTGTTTTTTTATTAGACCTAAATATTTGTTGTATGCTTTTGTAATCTTTAAAAATATATCGTTTAAAAATACGTCCCAGCTTACTAACCTTAGCAAAAAGTACACCCAGAAAATGATCTCGTCGGTCTCTTTATAGTCCGGTGGACATATTTCGGGTGCATTCATTGTAAAAGAACAACGCTGCATCATGCATTTAACAGCTCCGGATCCCATACTCGACATATTTGTACGCCGAACCAAGCCGCCACATCTCAAATCCAGATCGTCCATATCGGTGAGATTGATTTTACCCCTGACCAAATGGTCCTCACCAAATCTCTGCCGGATGTCGGTAACCGTCTCGTTGGCATCCTGTTCAATTTCCATGCCCAATTGCTCGGTGGGATCAGCCAGATCGGGATGCATTTGCAGCATGAAGTAGGTGGCATCGTCTTTATCAGAGTGCACCCAACTGGTCCAAGGTGCCTTCTTCTGACTGCTGCTATCTGTCACTATTGCATAAATAAATACATAAATAAAAACATAAATAAATGAACTATATTAATAATCAAGTCGATTTAATAAAGTTGTCTTGATATTTAAGAAACATGCTTGACGAATGTTATAAATCTTGAGTTATAAGTAGAAATCTTTGTTTTAGAAATATTTCAAGAACATAGTTAGAAACATATTTAAAAAATTGGAATAAGTTATAGAATTTAAGGCTGGTCTTTTATTAAATGTGTCAGAGTTCTTGGGCCCCATTTAAATCATTTTTATAATTTAATATTTTCTGATCAATATTGCTGTTTGTTTGTTTCGTTTCATAATTTTCCTGCTGTGTTTGAGTGAGTCCTTCACATAATCAGACAGTGACAAGAAAATAGCTTTTGCACTTTTCCTGTACTTTTCTGCCCCCCAATGAGAGCGTAGTCTGATTCTGATTCCAAGTTGTGTCCTGTTGTGTCCCCTTGTTGCCTTGATGTCCTGTGCTGGCCATGCATGACCAATTTCCAATTGTGCCAAGTGTCAACTGTACAACCAAGTGTAATGCCATCATGTTTAGTTAGTTATGCACTTTTGTCTGCTGCTGCAGTGCCCCTTTTTCGGGAATGCGCACATTCTGGCCAGGACATTAGGAAAGTTTCTGACTCTCCTGAGTTTTGTTTGGGTGAAATGGGGAAGAGTTTTGCCAGCATTTGATGGCCATGTGGTTTGTTAATAGGACATGATTTAGGACTAACACTTTTGGGAATAAGGGAATGCCCATTTTCTTACGAACTAATGGAAAGTTTAGGTGCGGGATAAAAGCATTGCAAGATTGATTGATAATAATACATGATATGAAACTTATTAAATATTATTAACAATTTTTTTTTTTAAACTTAAACTTAAACTTTCTGCCTTGCAACTTTGAATCTATAACTCTCTTTACCAATTCTAAAGAATTTTGTATGTTGTCTAATCTTGTTTAAAACGTAAATTAAATCGCAATATTTTTTTCTTTAAAATTATATTATATCAAATTGAGTAAACATCAAATTTTGCAATCTATAAAAATACCCGTCACACAATCTCTTTCTTGCTAAAAACTAAACTGTTTACCTAAGATATCATTCCAAGCGAAAGCACTCTCTTTTCCATCTCCATTGGAAATATTTTCATTTTATTTTCCTGTTCATTTTCCCCCACATCTTTGTGACAACTTGCCGTCCACTTTTAATAATGTGGAATAAAAACGCCTTTTTGTGAATTTTTTTTTCCCAGAGAATTGGAAAAAAGTTTCCCCGTAAACTTTGGCTCCACACAAAACGTCAGGCTTTAATGACAACCACCAGGCACCGCCCTAGCACTCGCACACGCACTCAGACAGGTTGAATTATACTTATTTTTTGTGCCAGTAGTAGTTTCATAGAGAGTCTACTCGGTCTTCGGCTTTTATGGAGCAAGTTGTTCTTGGTTTCTGCTCATGCTTCTGCTCCCGGCTGGCAGTTCACAAAAGATGGAAAAACAAACTAATAAAAGTAAAACACACACGGACAGGAACAGGAACACGGACACGGACAAGGATACGGACAAGGACGCCGACACGGATACGGACATCGAAACGGACATGGAGACGGACGGAGGAGATGGTGGACGTCAATAAATATCAGGGGAGGAAGAAGGGAGAGCATTGCAAGTCGACAACAAGTAAACTGACTGGTAGAACAAAGGAGCGACTACATAGAAGAAAATTGCATTAGTACGCTGGAAAAAAAAGAATTTGCGAGAAAAAAATATAGTTTATAGACTCACTTATAAAAGCAAACTAGTTTAATAAAAAATTTAATGACAGTTTGATAAAATATGAAATGACAGATAAAAATGGCTTCGGTACTAAAATATTACCTTTTAAACCAATTTGATATATTTCAGTTTTGAACTAAATATTAATACTTCAAATTATTAATTTTTGAAAATATTATGTCGAAGTGGTTGAATTTGAGTAGTTTAGTAGTTATGGTTAAAAATTAAAATGGTTGTTAAAATCTAAGTAAAAAAATTGTTCCTTTGAAATTTTAAATAATATATTCTGATTATATTTTTTCAAGAGTTACTAAATTTTTAATTATTTACCCCACATAATATTTTTATATATTTTAATAAAACTGAACCTAATATCAACCGCCCTTAAAATTCTAAATAAAAATTTCCCTGACAAAGGTTTTTTTGCAGTGTACATCAAACTGGCCATGATAATAACGCTGTGGTCAGTCGGTGGCTGGACAGGGGCTGGGTAGTTGGCGGTGCAGGGGTTCATCATGTCACTTACGATTCAATCCCTGCATGGACATGGCCGACAGTTCGGCTGACGATGACGGGCCCTGCTCCGGACTCGGACCCGCTGCCACCGCCTCCTTCAGCTGGGACATTGGCGGGAACATGGTCGATGACATATTAAGTACTTCTTGGTATCTGCTCCTCGTCTGCGTGGCGAATAATGCTGGCAATGATGACGCCGGCGATGTGGTGGTCGATGTGGTCGGTGCTGGCGATGTGCCCACTGCCGAGGACGAGGGTTCCATTGTGGTCGTGGTCGGGGATATCCCTGCTGTGGTTGCCGTTAGCTGGGTTCTCTGGGTGGTGGTGATGGTGGTGGTGGTGGGGGGCATGGTATTCGTGTAAAGCTGCGGATTAACTTGCTCCTGCATCAAACAATAGTCGACGCACTGATGCACGGCCAATTCCAGCTCCGGCTCCTCCGGACACTCTCGACTCGGACACGGAGACCACCAGACCTGCGGTGAAAAATACGAATGGGAAAAAGGCAAAAAGAATGTATTGGGAATTAGAAATGGCTAAAGGATTTGTGCAAGCACAAGGAAGGCCAAACGATGTTCAGCAAAAATGCTCAAATATCCCTGAACATTTGCACGGATTCCGTACATCGATTGTTTGAGCTAATAGTAAGCTCGGTTCATTGGATTTGCTCTCAAATGGGATTATTGCAAGCCGTGCAATATATACAAAAATAACATTGACAGAGGTTAGAACTTCTGCTATTTACTAAAAACATATGTGGTTTTTAGTTTTTATAACATTTATACATATATAACTTGTAATGCAAACAACTTTTTTATCTTCTATCGAAAATATTATCTTGTCGAAGCATAAAAAAATATGTATTGCCTTAAAATAAAACAAATAAAGAATTAAAATTTAATTCCCCTTATTAAACTGAAGTCAATAACAGTTAATTAATACAAATTCTTAGTTTATAATATACGATTAATAAACTATTTTTACATGCATTTTAAAATATTGCTTATAAAAAAAAAAAACCTTAGACAAAATGAAATGAAACTATAAAGTATATGGGTTACATTATTTAGTACTGAAATAATGCATATACTTTAATGCTATCTGTAGTTTAATTTCAAGAGACCTATTAAACCTAAACTTTCAGTTTTATTTTAGTGGCAGAGAGGAAAAAAAATGAAAATTGTTTAATAGGCTTTGAGATTTTAGGTCTATTATGTATAGAGATTGAATTGAAACCTCAGTAGGCCTTAGCTATTCCATCCCAGCGTTCACTATTCCCTTTGCTCAGTTCCCAGTTGTCGGGCTATAGGTAGGTCATACCATCACAAGCAGAGAAGCCAAAGGATAATCAAGGAGAATCATCTACAATGTTCTCGCTGCCGTTGAAATCCTGGAGCATTCAGTTTCGTGAACTGATGACCTCGCCTTTTGCCATCATTGCGCTGACCTTTGTGTTGGGATACGTGGTCTATACGAAGACCAGACGTCAGCATGGAACCTATGACGATGAGGACTACGAGATCGAAGGTCACCGCAAGTTGCCGGCTCCATTGAAGAATCTTCAACTCAACCGAAAACAATTGGCCAAATATAATTCGGAAAATCCCGATAAAACATATTTGGTGGCCTTGCAGGATGTCATCTATGATGTTTCGAGTGCGCCCCATGACTTTGGACCCGGTGGTAAATACGCGGCACTTTCGGGTACCGAAATTAAAGGTTTTGTAAAAAAAAAGTCTATTATCGAGATGCGTAACTATTTAACTTGTTTGAGCGAGTGGCAAATGATGCTGGAGGACATTTTTTATCGAGCTGGAGATATAATCGATGGACAGGACGATAGCATTAAAGAAGTGGATGAAGATGAAAAAAATGATGATGTTGATCACACCGATCGAAATGTGGAGGAACTCTGTGAAGCTGGACAGGGTGATAATGATGGCAATGTCTGCGAAAATGTGACATCCGATGATGAAGCTCTCAACCGGTCCGATTGGAACGACATAGATGTAACTATGGTGGCCACTACATAAATAATCCCTCTACCTTCACGCATCGCCCTTTGAAATCCAGCCAAAAGTGGCACTTAACCCATCATAAGCCTCAATATATGAACTTAAGCCCTTTGCCGTAATAACACAGACATAAATAAATATCTCTTGGATTTTAAGTGTGTCTGCACTTGCAGCACTTACACCAAAAAAAAACCTTACTATTACATTGTCAAAATTACGTAATTTTAATACTTCAATTTGTAATACTTTAAACATAAAATATATGAGGTTATGTGGCAAAAAATATAATATGGGTTTTCTAATTAGTTAAAATATGTTGTAGTTCATTTATTTTTTCCCTGTGCACTGCCTGTGGCCATGTGTTCGTGTTTCTGCATATATCCGTTACCAATTTTAATGCGAATTCAATAAGGCTCTGCCAAGGGTTGAATGGGGCTGATTGGGAGGCAGTATCGAGCGGGCGCTCGACTGCAATAATAAAATGGTAATTTCCGTTCACTGCCGTCGTCGGCGGTCGATGCCAAATAAATTTATGCCAAACGGCAAACCGAACTCGGCTCTATAATGGCATAAAATAGTAAACCGCAAGCAACAGGACATGGCCAGTGTAACAGGACACGGTATATGGTGTACATTCTCCTGCTCCAAGGATGAACAGAGGTCCGGCGAACGTGCGGAATGAACACAAATGTAGCCATAAGATGCGTTTGCATGCTCTTATGCCAGCAAAATGCTCTTTCAAAGGGGTATTAACAATTGTTGTTAAGATTTAGCTAGGTGCTAAGTCCATTAAGATTATTCAGATGGGAAAGAAAAAATAGCTAGAACATTAATAATTTAAATTCTTAAGGTTTTCTTTTAATGCAATCCCTGTCGTTCTGAAATGTTAAAACAAAATAATTTTTATTTTAGTTGGGATTATTATCAATGTTTATTTATTTGAAAAACGTTTTTTGGAATTTTTAATATATTTAAAAATTTACCTGCAAGGCATGTTTGTTTTCTGTAACATTTAACAAAAGTATATTTTATTTATAAATAAAAATTAATTTCTACTAAGATTATTGTTTTTTAAGTAAGCGCAATATGTGTAATTAATTTGGCACTGTATTTGGGGAAAAAATAAAATGGTGAATATGAAATATAGATTGTTTTAAGTTTGTAGTGCAAAAGAAATGTATCTAAACCAAGGTTAATTAACCAAAAGTCACACTGAAAACAAATATCACACTATACTTTCTCTATTTAATCTGTGATCTAGAGTACTTCGTATTCGCCTAGTCCTTTTCAGTATTTCCCCTGTTTGCTGCAGCTATTTTAATGGTGTTATTGTATTTTATGGGCACATCATAAATACAAATTCAATATACGCCCGTGCCAAGTGGTGAACGCTGGGTGGAATTGGCCGCCAATGGGTGCGTGTGTGCGTATCCTTCAGATTCGTTCGTGAAATGAGGCGAAAGCGGGGCCGTCTTTGGGCCAAGGAACAAGAACCAAGGACCCAGCATCCAGCATCCAGCACCCAGGACCCAGGAATCAGGACCTCCCCCCAAAATAGCAGTTCCATTGCGTTTCATTACGACTAACGGCAATGGCTCGAGCACAAGAAAGATTTTAATGTGTGTGCGAGTGTGTGCAGTCGTGTTGGTGTTTTAGTGCGGCTTAAGTGCTGGCAAAACGACACTAAGATAAATGTACGTGATACACAGGCACGGATACAAAACACTCACACTGGCACTCGGAAAAATCCACAAGAAATGGCGCTTAAAATAATAGAAAGAAAATATATTTTCCCACCAGTATATAGGTAACTATTTTGTTAAAGAACAAAAATAAATTCTCTCTATTTACTTCAGTAAAAATGTATTTAATAAATACTATTTACTATTTTTGTAGATTTTCGCATTCATCTCTATTTAAAAACAAAATCAAACATATTGCTTATTGAATTACTAACAAAGTTGTGCTGCTGATTATTTATTTTCTTTTACCATAACAAGGTTTTTGTCTAGTTATTGTAAGCCTGATGTTCATATTATGTATATTTATATATATATAGTAGTAACTAGGTATATTGTTGCACTCTTTCTTATTTTGTAAAAGAAAATATATTTAATTCTCAAAAATTACATTCTGTTGCCATTTTTTTTGCTGTCTTTTATTTTAGTATTTTATTTGAATTTCTCGTTTAATTTTTAAACAAATAAGCTTGAACAGGAAAAACCAACCTTTAGATCTTGTGTTGCTTATTAAATTACTGACAAAATTGTGCAGCTGAGGGAATTATTTTGTTTCACCGTAACAAGATTTTTTGCTAGTGCTTGTAAACCTGATGTGCACTCGGCTTAAGTGGATTTTTTGGCACCGTCTTGAAGTTTCTAGTAGGACCCGAATATGTTCCCCCTCCCTGCTGTGGAAAATCTTGTATAGTAGTTGCTTCTGGTGAGCTGTTTCTAATGCGTTCTCCATTCGCTCGCTGGCTGTCAGGCTGCGTTGCTGCTACTGTCATTTTCTATTTTCTATTTTCCATTTTCCATTTGAATTTGTTTAGCCTCAGTCCCGCTCTCAATCGTAAGGGCCCTTTGGCTTCGTTTTACCATAATATCCCAGCCATGCAGATTTTTGCCCTGCTCGCCACGCCCCCTGCCACGCCTTCTTGGCCATAATTCGATTTATGTAAAACCCTTGTAGAAGTTTTGTAGTCCTGCGACTGCTGCAATTTGCTGCCACTGCTCGAGAGCCCTGCTTGTGTCCAAATGCAATTGCCAAAAGGTGTGAGACTGTCAGCTCTGCCAGCACTGCCAGCTCTCAACTGAGTCCATAAAGAAATGCAATCTCGAGTGGATTGAACGGAGCTGAACTCTGGCCGAACACCTCGGGGGAAAAGCTGCTCCGTGCGCCCAAAATCTCTTCCTGCCAGCCATAAAGCATGTACTCAAATTTGTTATGCCACATCTGACCGGCTTACAGGACCCACAGGACCCGAAGGACACGCAATAACAGCCAACCCCCGAGTCAGAGTCGTTTGCATTGATACGATCATAAGCATAAAGCGTACACATACATATATAGTATATATATATATATCGATATCAATAAAAAGGAAACGCTGAGGGAAATCACAGAAATTCTGGTACAACAAAAATGCCCCTCAGATGGTATGACATTTATTTGCTTTATTTCGATGATTTTACATGACGCAAATTTATGCATAAATGCAGATAAAGAACCAGGTCCAGAACCAGAACCGAACCAAGGACAGTAAAATGAACAAAAAATGGGGAGAAAAAGAAAGAATGATTTCCACTGCTGCACTCGCAGGGTGACAGAAAAACACGTGCACTCAACCAATACATTTATCTTGATGTGCACACAAATTTGACTGAATAGTATTTATCATGTTAATAATACATTTTTGTAATTGTCAACATGTTAATATATTTCCTAATAATTTTGAAATATCTTCTTTTATACTTACTTATTCTTTTCTAGCAAATTTTTTGACTTTTATAAACAAGTTAATAATTATAGTTTATTGGGCTTCTTTTAAAAATATATTTTTGTCCTTAACATTTCAATTTGTATCATCAATCAAAATACTTAAGTTAATAGTTGTTCTTTTAAAATTAAAAAAGAAAAACGGTAGAGTATCTAAAGAAAAACAAACTAATTTTATTATTTCTAAAATATTTTGTTTCATATAAGTACTTAATTTTTAATAGTCGTCCATTTAAACGTGAATTTTGTGCTCTTTTGTCGAGAGTGGAGTCACTTGAATACAGGAATAACTGCCAAGTGTGGTACTCCACGCCTATACGTAATATTTGGACTGTTCTATCGGTGTGTACTCCGTCGCATTGCGTATCCGCCGCGTGTGCGTTTGTGTGTGCGCCAGCATGTGGCATGCTGCTGGGAGCACAGAAGCCGGCAGGAAGTTGCCAAGCGGAACGAAGCAACTCCATGTTTTCCACAGAATCGCGCAACGTGCCACGCATTAGATACTACTCAGATACTCGCACAAACACACACAAAGGTACGCCATCATGGTGTGGGTGCCATGGTGTTCGTGCACAAATTGTGTTGGTGTGTGGGTATGAGTTGCATGTGGCAACATTATGTTGCCGCTGCCTCAAGTAAATGCCGGCTTTTATGTAGTTCTCCTCTGCTTCTTGGTCTGGCTCTCCGCAATAGAGACATGCCGTGACTGAAGTGAAAACCATTGTGAAATGTGGAAAGTGGAAAGAGGGCTTTGAAAGCAGCTTCGAATGGCCAAGAGGATGCCGAAGATTTTTGGCAAATCGCACGCAACAATTGGCATTGAAAATTACTGCTTAAAATGTGGCACAATTTAAGGTGGATTTAAAATGCCAATGAAACATTGAATACAATTACTGTGTGCTAAAAGTTTTTAATTATTATTGAAAACTATTAGTTTGTTTTATTTAATGATTTTTTCTCAAAATTATTGGTTTCTGTTTTATTATATCCTGAGATTTAAAATCACCTACATATAAAAATTTGTAAAAGTTTAAATATTTCGAAACGAATCCTTTGGATCCTTTTTAATAAACTTTTACCACCTTGAATCAACTTGAAACTAACAATAATGAAAGTGAAATGTAATATTACCATGAAGAAAATTGTAATTGCTGGTAACTTAAAACATAATTTAAAGCATATGCGATTAATTAATAGCAGTAACCACATACACACCCGACTACACCCTTAATTTCAAACTATTCAGACATTCTAACCTTCCCTTCGTTAACTACACTCACAATGTACTTAAAGTCATCATCAATGTACTTAAAGTCATCAAGAAAGTGAGAAAAGGGGGTGAAAGTGGTGGACTTAAAACAAGGTGAGGAGAATGCAGGGTAACCATGAAATAAGCGCATTAAAACTGTTCAAGAGCAACAGCTGTTTCCCATGAGTGGGAGAACAATGCATTTGGCATCCATTCCCGCAAGGAAAAACCCAGAGAACCGAGGTTGCCAAGCCGCAGCCACATCATTTTTAGCTCTTAACTAAACAAGCGTCTAAACATATTTGCTCACGCACCTCAACCACAGCACCCAAAGAAGATTACAGCCTTCTCCAAACATTAAACCTGATTGAATCGAAGTTAGAGCGCTTTAATCGATTTATGGGGGAGAATTTTCATCGCCTTAGAGTGTGCACAGCAACAAAATATGAACAATATGAGTAATTAATTTGCTTGCTTAAAAGTTTGTTTTTAATCAATGAATAATAAGTACCATTAAGAAATAATTATTATTAAAGTATTAAAAAAATGGACTTTAAAAATGTACAATTTTTATTGCATACCTTTAGAAACCTTTATAAATGATATTAAAAACCTCGTGATTTCGGTACCATCTCCCCATTAAATTAATTTAAAAGTTGACATCAAAATTTGGTTATCCTTTTTCAGTGTGCAAAAAACTCACCTCAATATCGCCGCTGTTTGGATGTCTCAATACGAACGCCGATGGCACCACGCCCGGAATCTCCTGCTGCGGTATAAAGAGCAGCGAGTGATGGAAAATCGCATTCAGGAGCAGACTCATCACAACGACCGGTTTGTATTTGCCAAATTTGTCAACGAGGAAGCCTGCAGGGTGGAAACGAGGGAAAAAAAGGATGATTTTGTGGAAAATGTAAGCAAAATTGCAGCAAGATGTTGGCAACTGCATCGTTGGGTTTTTGAATCGTTCAATGTGCGACTGCAAGGCTCCTCAAAGTAAGTTGTCTACAATTTGGCTGGGGGCTTTGATTGGTTGCTGAGAGCTTAAATTCCGTTTAAGTTGGATTTGCCACACCAAAGAGGACTAGCTGGAAAAGCTGCAATATTCTTCAATGGGTTTTTCTTAAATTTGTAAAGAGTGTGCTGCACTACAGAATATAATAAAGTAACAAGTAAATATTCTTACAAATATAAAAAATAAGATACAGTAAGGCTTAACAAAACTTTTGGTAAAAAACAAATAGTTTTATATTAATATGTTTAAAATACATTATCTATACAATAGCATTTGTACTTGCGCACCCAAAATAACTACTTCTTCAATTTTAGTTTTATATCCCTTAAGCTCTTCTCTATCATCGTTCTTCATTTTACTCTTATTATTTTCATTGCTGCGCCATTTGAAGCTTTCGAAGCTATTAAATGGGACTATCAAGCAGTATTATATCGCAAGTTGGATGATCGAAATTTTAATGTCGCAACTTTACGAGAGCGTTTTCACTTAGCTCACATTTTATATTTTTTCCAGCTTTTATGTCAGACAATTTGACCAGCTTTATGCACTTTTCTCCACCCCCATTGGCTCTTTGTTTCAGCGGATGCATCATCCTGAAAATTTATCTGCAGCGAGTATCCACATAAAATGTTTAAAAACCTTTGCTGTCGCCAACATTCCATACCGCAAATGCATTTTAAAAATGCAAAAGCAAATAATAAGAATGTATATAAAAAACAGTGCACAAAAGGAAGCGAATGTGCAACCACACGATGGGGGCACTTCACATACAGACAGTCAAAGGAGAACAACAAGAACTTTGTTTAATTGTCATTTAAACTG
Source organism: Drosophila elegans (assembly GCF_018152505.1). Classification (NCBI taxonomy): domain Eukaryota; kingdom Metazoa; phylum Arthropoda; class Insecta; order Diptera; family Drosophilidae; genus Drosophila; species Drosophila elegans. The sequence goes on along the minus strand of NW_024546167.1, from coordinate 18,323,927 downwards.
CAAGTGAATTAAATTATTCGCACTCGTCCGGAAAAGTGGCCTGGTCTAAAAAAAAGTGTATGCATTGAAAACATTGCCAGAGTGAATGGATAAAAAACCGATCAAATGTGGCCAGTTTGGTTTAACAAATATATATTTACGAGACGAGGAGTTTTTTAAATCTTTGATTAATTTTAATACAAAGGTTTTAATTGAATTCACATTTTTTAAAATCAATTTCCGTTAATATACCTAAGGATTCTAAAATGATTTATATTTTTTTCCAGTAAGTAAACTTATAAAAAACATTAATTTAACTAAAAGAATTTTTTTTAAGTTTTTAATTACGGTATACATTTGCATTTTGTGACTTTTTCAAGACACACAGAAAAGTCTTCTTCGCGAATTTCGATTGACTAAGTTTTTGGTTTTTCCTCACGTTATCATTATCATGCCCGGGTAATCAAACAAAGCAAAACTTTTAATTAAAATCGACGCACAGCGCTAATTAAAATGCATTAAAACAATTAACCGCCACGTCTACTCACCTGTGATGGGCGGGCTAAGGAAAGTGGTGAAGGGCAGGGCCAGGTAGATAATTGCAATCTCCTCCACCGTGAGGCCAATCGACTGCATGTGAATCGTCAGGTAGGGCAAAAGAGATGAGGTGGCTGCAAGGACAAAGGATTACAGGTTACAGATTATTGTGCGAATCATCGGGAATCGGGAAAGAGAACTTAATTATCAGCAGGAAATGTGAAAGAAGGGAAATTGCTCAAACGAAATGATGGAATTTCTTTGGGGTCAATAAAGCCGGTCAAAGGTAATTACAAATTGTGAATAAATGATGGAGAAAAATGCAAGGCAGATTATATTTGATATTTTACTTTACCACCTACATTTTAGTTATGTCACATTTAAATACTTGTGGTATACCTTTCATTTTCTCACTCTCTTTTATTTTAATTACATTGTCATTACTATTATGTAATTAATTGGCATTGAGCAAACAGAAGGGAGTAAATTAATCAACATGTGAAATTTAAACAAAAATCTCTGAACTTGTTTGTTTGTTAAAACTTATAAAATTTTAATGAATATTCCTCGAAGGCGTATGTCACATTTTGTAAAAGAAGTAACACTAAAGTTTTTTATAAATTTAATTGACAAATTAAAGGGCATTAACAAAATTGTTTGAGTGCTATAAATATTTTCAAAGAATGTTAATGTCAATCTAGTTTGTTACCTTTAAAATTCCTTTAAAATGTAAATTTTGTCTGTTTTTACATTTTTCTTTCTATATTTGAAGTTTGAACGATAAGATATATCACTTATTTCCTTTTTTATACAAATGAACAGAAAATTAGTACATTTTTCAAACAATGAGTCTATTACGTCTTATAACAATGTAAATTTAGAAAATCTTAACTATTTTGTTAATCAAAACTTTTCGTTTTGCAGATTATAGAGGTCTCCAGGAGTGGCATTTTATTTCACCTATCAGGGAGCCCTCGAAAAAAGCCCACAAAAAGAGGGTCACAAATTGAGCAATACCTTTCTGCATTTCAATAATTTATGAACATTAACGCATCGATCGCACGTCACGTGGCTGCAGTCAAAAAATGGGGAAAATCGAGGAAAATTAATGGCAACAAATTGGGCGACACGGGGAAGCAGTCACATACCCAATTTTTCCCTGCCACCAATTCATTTCCACAGCCTTGACCAATTTAAATGCAAACACGCCAAGGATCCCGGTCACGTACACTTGAGTATGGGTGTGTGTGCATATGTGTGTGGGAGAAAGGGGGGTGAAAGTGCGTGTCCTGAATGAAATTCGCTTGTTAAAGTGCAGTTAACACTCGGCCTCGGAAAATGGCGGCTTGAATTCGTTTTTACAGCTCCTGCATCGCCTCAGATAATTAACAATAATACGCCGTGTGTGTGTCTGTTGTATTTGCTCAATGCAATAACAATTAATTGCTCGTATTGCCGCTGCCGTTTCTTCCCTTTCGCTCAGCGGAAACGGAAACCCAAGCATGTCAGGGTTGTTTGGCTTGGCGGCCATTCATGTTCGTTCGAGCTATCTCACACAGAAAAAAAACTGACACGTTACAAGAGGTAAATTAAAAAAAAAAAACAAAGTCTATAAATTTATATATCCAATGTTTTAATTTAAAGAATTTTTAAACAATGATAGGATAATAAAGTAAGCTAGCAAACAATTTGTAAGCTTTAACAATCTTCAGAGAAACATAAAAAAACGATTCTACATATATTTTGCCTTTATTCAAAGATTGCATTACCTATTTTTCTACAAATAAAAGCTTTAAGCCCTAATTTGTTCGGTGCAGATGGCTGTGTAAAGTTTCGCCTCAGTTCCGTTTGGTTGGGATCTGTTCCTGCCACGCTGTCATTTGTAATTAATGTCCCTTTGCCCATTATATTCCCGTTTTATTCCCCCGCCGCTTAATATCTTTAATAATTATTATTCCGTTTTTCGCTTGTCGCACATATTTTCAACTATGCACAACGTTTTGGTAACACGTTCAGGCCATCTATGCAATTTGCAACTATATTGCACTTTATTTGTGAATATTTGAGCGGACAGATGAAAGAGACTCACAACTGACGTTGACAAATGCAAAGTGTGCTGCCAGAAATATTAATTGCAATTCATTTTTGCGCTTGTTTTTTTATTCAGCGTTACATCGACCGGTGAATAGTGAATTGACATTTAGGGCAACGGTTCCACTGGGTAATTTCATTTTGGATATTAAAGTTGATTGATGTGAAACTCGCCAAAGTTTAAACCTAAAATAAGTTGCTTGACTTGTTTTGTATTTTAACTGACTGAATTAAATCCAGCAAAGTTCATTCAATTCTGTTTTTCAATTACAAAATGTAAACTTACCTAAAATAATATTGGTTGAACTAAAGAAAAAGAATTTATGAAGCGAATCAAAATTAATTTAAAAGGTCATAATCAAAAAACGAGGGAAATAAAAGCTACAATTCAAATTGATAATAAAGAAATACATATTGAACAAGTAATTAAACTGAATTAATGAAATCACAAAGGATTCTTTCGCAAACAAAAGACATTTTTCAACAACTAATTACAGTTTATTATGTGCATTCATATCCATTAATTAATTTGTTTTGACTTGTACTCTTTAAATTCTGAAGGCTACCTACTTTTTTGAAAATATATTAAAACTATTTTGTTAAAACTAAATTATTTGTTAAAAAGTCAACCAAACCACGACAGGATAAATTTAAGCTTAGAGTTCTAATTATATAATTTTTAAGATTTATTTAAATTCTTATTTTGGCAGTAATTAAAAAATAAATTTTGTAACATCAAAAATCCATTTAAAAAAAATAGTTTTTGTATAAGTTGTTAAAAAATAGTTTTAAAGTTTATTATTAAAACTTGGGAGAAATGATGGTCGGCAAATTTATGATGGTCATTTAAATAAGATGTTAAGTTTTTATAGTTATCAACATAATTGAATGACACAGAGCAAACAGAAAACATTATTTTACTTTAAAAAACTGATGAAAAATGCCTATAAAATAATTACATTTAAAATCATGCAACCTTTCACAGACAATTTAAAATAAAAAAGGAGAATGTGCCGTTAAATTCCTTTGTCTAGCCAATTAAAGGTATTAAATTACACTTTATTTGGGCATACACGTTTTAAGCCAATTAAATTATTTTTTGAACTTTGCGCTGCCCAAAAACCGAGACGAAAATAAAAGAAATGGCGAAAAAAAAATCCTCGGCTCAACTTTAGCCAAATAAAAAACGCATTAATACTCATTTTAGTGACAATTTGAGTTTAATGGCAAAAGACAAAGGGGGGTTGATGGGTAGCGAAATGTTTTTGCCATTGACCGCCAGCAAAAAACATTCAGAAAATGGCGCACGGTCAGAAAATGGGAGGCAGCTACATATGTACTCACTCGTCCAAGGCAAACAAAGTAAACCTTTCTCAAGCTTAAATCACATAAGCTAGATTTATTTACAAAAGACGCACACACACTCACACACCCACACACGCACAGACACACACATTATGAATGCCTAATTGCCACACGCTGGGAAAATCTGCTCAATGTGCATCAGACTCTAACTGAATTTATACAAATGTGTTACATATTTTCCCCTGCCTAATTGATAACTTCCGACCAGCCCAGTCCCCTACATTTTGGATCAGGGGATTGGGAAATCGGTGAGTGTAAGTGTGATAATGAATTCAGATTCACTGCCAGAGAATAAGTCGGTCCCCTGGACTTTGCTGAACATTTTTCCAGCTGCTGCATTGCCTGTATATATAATATGGTCTCGTCATTTGTGTTTGTTTTTCTGCGAGATGGAAAAAGGTACTGTACTTTCATTTTGAAATGTTAAAGATATATCTTGAAGGTTTTGGTGAAAATTCAGAAAACCTTAAAGAACATTTAGGTGAAGTAGCAGAGTAATATTTATTATTGAACGGAATGAAAAGATTCCAATTTCCCATTAACCATTAAATATCACTTCATTTATTTTGGAACAATTTTAAAATAAATTATTTGTTACTGAACATAAAGACAAGTTTCCAATTTCTTATTTACCATTAAATATCACTTCATTTATGTTGGAACTGTTTTAAAATATTATATTAAAATATATTAAATTAAACGTTGAAGGGTTTGCTAAAAATTTCCGGCCACTGTATAGAAATTTTGCTTAAGTAACATTGAACTATTTAGATTTTAACGAAAATAAAAGATTCCGATTATCTTAATATTACTCTACACACTTTAATTTTTCCCAAAAAATTATTTCATTTATTTCTGAATTTTTTAAAAATAAATTAAACCAAATAACAAATGAAATCAAAATAAATTAAATGACTGCACTCTACACAAAGTTCTAATAAATCTAAGGAAAAAACATCTGAAAATGTGAGTCATTACAACATTACATTTTACTCTTTTCTTAGCTTTATGTATTTTTACAGTTCAACAAAAACGCCTTAAGCAACGTGTCGTATGCGTGATATCTGTAAAAGCCAAGGCAAGAAACCAAGTGTAAATAGCACGTTTTTTATTTCATCGCCAGCGGGGTGAAAAACATTGATAAGAGCAATATCTAATTGGTTTTTAATGATATATTTTAAACATTACTCACCGCCATACATCACGAAAAGGGTTATTTTCAGCATTATCAGGTTGGGATTGATGCCGCGCCGCACACAGAATTCTCCGAATCGCGATAGCTCGACCTTTTCCGTTATCGCCGGATCCGTGGCCATTTCCTCGCTGACCATTTTCCCCATTTTCCCGACTTTTTCACTTGGCTACTCGCATAGACTCGTCGACAGTTTTGAAGTTCGTTTCAATGAAAAGCGGCCAGTCGTGAGAAGAGGGTAAAATTGCCACCGATTTCTAAGTTTCTCGGTCACACACACAGATACACACAGACACACACGCGCACACACACAGACTAACACATTGCAAGGCACTCAAAATTAAATCCCTAGTTTATTTTGCTTTTTATGATTTCTCTCGCTGGCTTTTTCTTGTGATTTTGATTAAATTCAATTGAAATTTGTGATCATCAAGGCAGACCAAGCCAGTCGTTGTTGCTATACATATATATATATTTATATATATATGAATTTATATGTATATTACACACTAAATCTCACAGCACAATTTGGTTGAGTTTGGTTTTCCAAGACTTCAAAATACTTGATCTTTGTTATTTTCAATTAGCTTTTCCGTTTTCCTCTCACACTTTTCAAGGTTTCCACTTTTGCTCCACTTTTGGGATTTTCCTTTCAATTTTTTATTCCAGAAATTCACTGCGTGTTTTCACCACTTTCATAGATATTTTTTTCTGCTTTCGGGTTTGCCGCTTGAACTTTTCCAGTCGCCGTTCGCTTTGTGACTGAGCTGCAGGAAAATGAAAATCTCTTATCAACCTCTTAGTTATATCTCCAGATCCCAGATCTCTGAGCACACTGCGATGATCATCATTATGATGATGCTGATTCTAACTTAAATTGGTCCGCTTCGCAGTGTGTGCTGGTGATAATGATGGTGATGGTGATGGTGACAGATCTTGAGCTCTGCTTGTTGGTGTTTTGTTGATGCGACAAGATCGCCGAAAGATAATGTCTCCCGTAATGTATTTTCTTGAATGGAGATAAAAAGCTAAAGAGACCTGAGCGACGGCTGACGTGCGACAATGTCGCGATCTCCGCCAGAGTGACTGGCAGTATCTATCTGGAATCTAGCGAAAAGATCACTTGGTAGGCCAAGGTTCACCTCCCAGAGGGGTTGGGGTCTTCAGATACACATACACCCCCTGAGATAGAAAAACACTGGGGATTAAAGGCGATTCAGATACAGAAAGAGCGGCGCAAGACACAGTGAAAAATAACAATTCTATTTTTCGCTGATAAGTGATGAAATGAAATGAGAAATTCTTCAAGGTAGATGGATACTTTTGAACACCAGTTTTTTCTTACTTTATCACACAATTGAAAATCAGCCGTATTCAAAGGCGGTGAAAAAATCTTCCCTGCACTTGAAAATTCCACCAAGAACAGTCTTGGGGCTCTTAAACGGATTCGAACAGGAAAATTGTGTGAAAACCACAAAAGTCTTATGCATTTCCTCAGAGAAGCTTTCTATAAAAATGTCTAACGTTGCGAATCGAAGCAAAGACCGAACTTAACTGTCCAGAATTGAACATATACATTTTTGATAAGACCTCGACATGGATACAAAAAATACATTAAAACAAATTAGCTGATAGGGAAATTACATGGGCAAATCGATTGATTGATTGGGATGAAAGCATGTGTTATAGGGCGATAATTAAGCAGATATGTGTGGCCTGACAACCACAAATTTTCTTCGCGTGTTTTTGGCGAATATTTACGTCCCACTGACCCGGCCTAACCTGCTTATAAAAAAGGTATAAACCTTTATGTGTGGAGCTTAACTGATTAGCGGCGCTTCCTGAAGGGAGTTCATAACTTTGTTTTGTTAGTTGTCAGATAAGATAATACGATTCCATCTCTCGTGTGTCATGTGAGTGCAAAGTAAAATATTTAAACTGTCTCGGCACTGAGTAGAAAACTACAAATGTATCTAGTTTGGGGAAAGGAAAGTGTTGTGCCGATCAGTAGATGTTGTTCATAGGTCAAAGTAGTGTCCTTCTTCCACTTAATTATCTCTTTTAATCTATTTAGTTCAGCGTCCAAGAGAAGATGTCAAAGACAGAGCGATTATCAGATACTTTGAGATGGATGTGGCTGGATATCAAAGGCAAACACAAACATGTTGTAAAACAAAATACGTAAGCAAAGTTATGCCAGACTCGTTTTTTGTTTATCAGCAGATAAATCGGGGAGCAGCGCAATCAGAAGCTGAAACAAAAGCCTAAAAAGTGAAGAAAAAGTGCAGTAGATCTGCGACCATATCGGTTGTATACGCTAAAAATTAATTAGAATAAATTAAACGTTGTTCAGACATGTCTTCATTAGAGGCTATAAGTTAAAAACTGTATTTTTATATTCAAGTATTGAACGATAACTCGTGGTTTATTCATTATATTTGTATTATACTTCTTTGTTGAAGATAACAAACAAATCTACACCATTTACTTTTCAGCACATTTACCAAATATTTAACTACAAAAATGCGCCAACCTTTTCTCACAACATGTTAAAGAAATCAAAGTAATTGAACAAGCTAACAATACAGATTTTAAATATCGCTGAGTAAAGTTTCCTCTTAAGTTTTGATGAACTGACTCTTTTGCGTACTTCAACAAAATTCGAATTTCTCAAATGTTCAATGCATTAATTAGCTGTTCATAAAGACAATATTTCTTAATACAATGTTATGTACAATACAAATCAAACTAATCCACAAGACTTTTAAGACATGCCACTTCGAAATCTGATGCTTGAAAGAAAAGTTATAGAATTAACACTGTAGATTTTTGGTCACTTTTCAAGGATTCTATTTTTCGGAAATTGATTAAGGTGATATATCGTAAAAATAACAATTCAAAATTTAAATGCAGAATTTTAGAGGCCTTAACTACAAGACTTTAAAGGTATAGCACTTTGAAATCGAAGGCCAGGAAGAAAAGTTATGGATTTAGAACTGCAGCTATTTGGTCACATTTCTGCAAAGACGATTATTTGGGAAATTAAGAAAGGTGCAACATCATAAAAATTGCAAAAAATCGACCCGAAATTACAATAAATCTCGACTTATTGTGGGTAAATTTAATTAGATGTTAATGCATTTGCCAAATTTCCCGCCAAAGGACCAATTTCTGATTCTCATACATAATTGCGTTTTCAAAATTATACCTTAAGTGCAAACTTTGTTTAACTGCCATAAATCATATTTTAAATATGATAACACAAAAATATTATTCTTAGGAAAAAAAAAGCTTTGAGTTAATAATAATATAAAAAAAAGATTTTTGGTTTGTTTTAGCTTATAATAAAACATTAAGAAACAGGTATCGAAAAACAAATCAAGCAATTAAAAATATTAATCTTCTAAAATTAAAAAAAATTTATAAATAAATAAAATAAACTAAAAATATTAAAATATTTTAATTTATTTTTAAAGTAGGTTTTTGTTTTTGTAAAAACATAGACAATAATTATTTTTTGATATTGTGCAAATAAAAAATTGAGCAGCGGAGCATTTCGGTGGAACTTTTAAGTTTGCGCAGCAATGGCAACGCCGACCCCTTTGTCTCTCTTTCTCTTCCGATAGCTGAAAGTACGAGAATCAAGTAATTTTTAGGACTATCTCAATTATTAAGGATTTACCTGTCCACTAGCATGCTAAGTGTGCTGCGCCTTGGAATGAGCATAAAAAAAACGAAAACACCATAACAGCGATTGATAAAGATGGCAACCAAATATAGCGGTTCATAAAAATAGCTTTGACTAATAAAATTAAAAATTGCAGAAAAGATATAAGCGCCGCCCATCAAAACAGAGATTCGCACAAACTGTAGATAACTATAATTCAAATACGGAATAAGTATTACGCTTGGTTATTATTTTACAAAGTAAAATATCTTACGTCTGACTGTCGATATTAAGGCAGGTCACCGTCGTCTCCTCCTGTACTTTAAACCGGTTTATTTCCCTTTTTACTTTGATAATGTAATAAGCCGTTAGGACAAACATTATAATATTGAAGCAACATGTGAAATGTGTAGGCAACAATGCTATGAAAAGTGTCGTTTCTGTGAAAAGAAATAATAGGTGTTTAGATACAGTGTAACCTTTTCAAATATAGTCGATCGTTCCAAAGCTCGAACGTCCGTTACTAAAATATTACATACCGATTGGAATGAGCTTTTCGAGACTAGACTTTACAATGTTTTGTCAGTTTTTCATGACTTTTCGTGATGACGGATTTTAACTTAGAATTATTTAGAACGAATAGTAATGAAAAACTGACAAAACATTGCATTCTTCAATATATCAAGCTATGAAAGCTTTATATAATCACCATAACTGATGTGTAAATAGTACCGCATTATATATAAGGCTGAGTAACAAATAACAAATGTGACCCAGACAAAGATGCTGTAGATCCGAAACTGATTAGGATCATCATTGCAACTTAGTGACGTTAGCAATTTCCACAGATGATAGCTGATGACAGAAAGCCAGAGATAGTAAGCTATTAGGAAGTCAATGAAAATAAGATCTGAAAACGATCAATGCAAATTAAAATACAATCTCAGAAAAAGTTTAAAAAGTCTCTGCAACCAACAACAAACCTAATATAGGAGGCATGACGATAAATTCAACCATATCAAAAGCAATCCTACTCAGAGTATGGATGAGCAGACAGCAAAGGTTGCTGACAATGCACTTTCCGAGCACATTTCGAAGTTTTTCCACGTAAAGATACACTGCAATTGTTAGGACAACGAAAATCAAGGATATCCAATCGGCTAAAAATAATAAAAAAGGAGAAGGAAAGGTAACAGGATATGTTGTATAGCGAGATACGATTTCTTTGACCGCCTGCTTTCATCCAGTTGTAAACTTGGGTTGGACGATTCACACAAGCTTTGAAACCCGAAGAAAACTGATTTATTGAATATAAACTTTACCGATTACAACGCAATTAAACATTGTGTAAAATCTACAACTTTCTATACAAAGTGCCAATTTCGACTGAACCTCGATTGCAGATTGCTTAGTTTTTATATCAACAGCTGAAAAACTGAGCCGATTCTCAAACTGCCAAAGATTTTTATCTCGATCATTTACTTCGTAGTTGAGTTATACAGTGCCGAAATAAGAAATCATTTGGAAACATGTAAACACTGAGCGTCGGCACTTCTTATATATTAAACTCGGAGAGTTCCCCACTGAAGTCGACAAATTCCCCTGGCACAAATTATACTCAAGAAAGAACTTTATTGGTACAGGAAAACTAGCGGGTATAAAGGGAATTCAAATTTGTGTTCTGCTCTTCGTTCGAACTTCATTCTACTCTCTGGAAAGTTGCAGGACTATGTCACATAGCTTCCATCCAAAAATAAACAGAAAAATAACAGGAAAATCGACAGGAATTCGTTATTTTTTTATATGCGCACTCATATATGTTTTTAACGAATTTCGAAAATCAATTTTAGATTTAATAAAATTAAGAAACTATATCAATTACAATGTTGCATTTACTCGGATGTGCTGTTTAACAATGCAAGAGGAACAGATTTTGATGTTCCCTTGTTTTCAACAGATCAATGTTAAAAATTACTCAGACAGCCGAAAAACGTCAGGAAAAAATAATTTGTTGTCTTTTGGTTTTTATTTAGAATAATTGGATGAGAATTTTGTGACATTTATATATTATTGTATTGTTATTATTTTATTTATTTTATCAAACAAAAAACCCTTGTTAATAATTAATAATATACAAAATTTCTGATATCAAATCTTATGACAAAAAACAATTATGATAAATAAGCATTCGTATAAAAAAAAATACTTTTAATATTTATATTTGTCCCTAATAATTTGGGCATTCTTAACAAACATTTTGGGCGACCAATTCCCCTTGCACCCATTCCAATTGAGAACGATTTTATCGAATTTTTCACGATATGTTGGTCCAAGGGAATTAAATTGTTATTTCGTTAACTCCTTGTGCGCCCATTTGTACTCTGAGCACCTAATCTCTGAGATCAGACATCTAACTGGCTAATTAAGTTGCGTGGTGCAGTGCATTCCAAATCATCCATAAGGCTTCCATCCAAGTCCACGCAATGCTGTATAGAATGCAATTTGTCGGGCTGTTTTGGATGCCACTTCAAAAATGGTGCTTGTTGGCCGGAGGCAGTTAAAAACTGGCCGATAATTATATCCACTCCTGGCTTGCTCTAGAACGGCATTATATTCAGCTCCGTCTTGGAAGGTCGCTAGATGACCTCCCCTATTATCACAGTCCATTTCAGCATCATCCCAGTTTTTCTTGACATTAGTCTTTCCACGTTTATAGATAACTTTTGTAAGTCCAGTATTTCATTTTCAATTTTGTTCTTGAGTTTGAGTTCTTTCCATATTTGCCTTAGATTCTTTTTGCAACAGATTCCTTTCTCAATACTCCTTTTCTTTAAATCTTTTTTTAATGTTTAAAAATTAAATTTTAATTACATAAAAGTCAAACAAATATTCGTAAAAAGATATAAAAAATATCGCCAAATTGGAGGAGATACCTTTTTATTCACTCTGCAGTTAAAGGGTAATTAAAAACGAAAAATATATTAATTATGTGTTAGTCCCAACAATTATACAATTATTTTTTTTATGACAACCATGTAAATCAAAAAATCAAAACAGAAACGGTTGTTTCCGCTTAGCAACGTTCACAACCAACCAGAGCTGCCAGATGTCTTTATTGCTTAGGCGTGGTTGAGTCTTTGCTAACTGCTATCGGAGTTCTAAGCCCTACCGCAGAAAATGGGTGACCATCTTTCAAAACATTCCAAAAGTTAACAGAGGATGGAAATTTTTTATTTTAATGAAAATAATTTAAAAAAAGAAAAACCAATAATTATGTTAAATTAAAAATCTCAAATATTGTGAGATACAATTTTCAAAAATATATATATATATATATATCATTGAACTCTCTCGATCCAGCATGTAACATTACTGTTTTAGCGTCTGCACACAGTCGCTTGTAGCGAAAAACTTGAAGCGACCACACAGCGTTTTCATTTAGCGTTTGCGAGCGCCTTTCGATGCCCGGAAAGTTCGGAATTCAAAATCGTCGACTTTGTAACCGCAATGTTGAATCGTCGTTTTCCTAACATTTTTGCGTTAAATTATCGTTTTCCTTACATTTTTAAATGTAAAATGTTAGCCAAACGTCAAACTAACAGAAGAATAGAACGAGAAAGAAAATAAAAAATCCACCTCATTGTTTGGGATGGATAAACATCGATAATCCCCGCCAAACATCGATGGGACCAATATTTTGAACAATCGATGTTGGCATCGAAGTTTCCCCACCGCTAGGTTCTTGTTTTTGTTTTTGTTTTTTTTCGTTTTCATTTTTCTCGCAGTTCGGACGTGTTTTCGCTGCGGCTCGCTAAAACTACAAAAGGCTGAACTCGAACTTAAGCTAAAGTTGATATATTAAAGTGATTGACTTAAGAGGTCTTGCAATTACACGTGGACTCGGCGGTAATAAATGAATTAAGATTGCTGCTAAATTGTCGCTCCTGTATGTGTGCACGTGTGTGTGCGTGTGTATGTTTAGTGTTTGCGGCGTTTGTCGAGAAGAGGAAGAGAAATAGCAGAGAAATACAAAGAGTATTCAATTAAATTCAAGTGTCGCGGCTATTTAGGCATTATCTAAAAGCTGAAACCGAGATTAGATAAAATACACGGCGAATATATAAAGTGGAAAAGGCAGAAAAAGCTGAAAAAGCAGAAAAAGGCACAAAAGCAAAAAGGAAAGAAAGAGGAAAAGAAGAAGTTCAAAGCCAAAGTCTATGTGTGTGTGCGTTTGTTTGCGACGCTTGCAAAAATTGTCTGTTTGTGCGTGTGTGTTGTTTTTGTTAGTGGCACCTGTCTGCAAAATAAGAAGGAGACAGCAACAAAAACCATAACAACAAATAAAAAAAAAAACAAACAGTAAGAAAATAATATGAAAAAATACAACAACAAATTAAGAAACTTAACAAAGTAAAAGAAGGTGAAAGAAGATTTAATTGCTCCCCAAAAACCGGGGAAAGGAAGAGAAAAGAAGATTATCCTGTTTTTTTAAGGAATATCTCTATAAAAGGTAAGTTTCGAATCGCATGACACACTTTTCTTCAATGAATTTTCACATTTTGGGGGTTGACGAAATTCCTCTAGATGCTGCGTATGTGTCGAAATTTCAGTGATTTAACCTAGACCAGAAAAACACTTTTTGAAGGTGGATGAGGCTGTTCACAGCCACCCCCTTTTGGGGGTGGTTTTTCTGCTCTCAACTGAGCATCCTCGCTTTTCCCGATGTGTACATATTTTGAAGGCCATCCCGCAGATAGATCCCAATAAAGGCAACACATTTTGAGAGTTTGAAAGCATTTTTATGTTAGCTGCTACCTAAAACTGGGAAAAATCCATTAAGAGTAGTTTTAAAAAGATTTCTTTTTGGCTTAAGGTCATAAAGTTTAGAAGATACAACTTTTTCTAAACTAAACTTACCAAAGTTTGGCTTACAAAAACTTAAAATAAAACTAAATTTCAACAATTCATAATATAATTAATAGAATTGTATTATTCTTCATAAATTTGTTTAGCCGACTATTAGTAAACTTAATGAACTACAACATTGTTTAAAACTAAACTGAAAGTTAAATCAAAGAATTAGTTTAAAAAAGTCTCAAACTATATTCTAAAGAATGAAAAAAATAATGGTAAATTGCCTTCCAAATTTTTGAAATATCTCAGAAAACCAATAAAATCATATGGCTGAAGAAACAGCTTCCTAAACCCACGAATTGTTAGACTGAATAAGCCCATAAATGCGCAGAGGCAGCCACAAAACAGCTGAACTTGACCCAAACACATGCATTCAACATAAGATCCAGCCCCCTTAACGCTCTGATGATCTAGATAAATGCAGATGGGCCATCCAAGAGTTGCACAAGGCATCCCCCTTAACCTCCATCCCCGTAATTTAGACACCTATAATCTTTTTCGAAAAGCTCACACGAAATAAATCAGCGCAACTTGGACACGTTTTGGTCTAGAAGCGATAGAGATGGCTAGATAGAGTGTGAAAAAGATGGCAACGTCGGCTTCTCCTTTGCTCATTAATCACAATGACTAATTTGTGAAGTTTTTTCATACGTTACGTATCGTTTTTTTTCCGAATTTTTGTGGTGTTTTCATTTCAAGCCGACGACGGCGGTCAGTTTAAGCTCATTAAAGTTACCCAAGGGTTTAAAATAAATTGCGACGGGAACAGCATATGTGGAGAAAAAGAGATGGACAGCAGGGAGCTGTGAAATAAAAACAAAAATACCCCAAGCCCATGAAAGATTTAAAATGAACTTCAAGTTACACGAGCTCAATGCCCTTCTTGGGTCAAAGCTGATAGCACAAACGCTTTAAAAATTCGAAAATAGTGTGGAAATTTTATGATAAGAATGCTGTAAAACTCTGTAAATATTTGGAGGCATTCTATGAAAATATTTGTGCTTCATTTAATTACTAAAAATATGTCTGTTTGTAAAAGAATGATGATTAAAAATTTAAAAAGAAAGAAAATTGTCTCCAAAATTCTATAAACCAACTAACAACATTTTTTACTATTATTCGGTTTGTAATTTTTCAGATTTATCAATGTCTAGACTTTTACAAAAAGTCACATTCAAGCTTCATGAAATTCATCATTTGTATTGATAGAAAAGCTTGGGAGGTCTAAAAAAACCCCTATTTTGATAGCTAATCAGATTATTCACCAAAACGCATGTGCTCCATATAGTGTAGCGCATCAAGAAACCCAAAACTCACGATCAAATGTCAAAGCCGCTTAAAAAGAGAAAGAAATAAGAATGGTGAGACCGGTGACAGGTGGATTTTGCTTCTATATGCCGGATTGCCTGATCTTACTCTGTCTTATTTACAATTTTTCTTCACTGCGTTCAAGATCTCCGCTGTTTTCCTACTTTTTCCATTTGTTTGTTTTCCTACTGGTTCTATTCTACCTGCTCAGCGTGTGGTTGTGTGATTTTTCTGGACTTTTGTCTTAGAGTTCTGGTTTTTTTTTTCGCTTTGCCTTGCTGACTAAGACGTTTGCCGGTTGCGTTTTTTACCTGGCGACAGGTGCGCATTGAGTATTTTTGTATCCCGAGCTCTGGCCATGTTTTCTAGTTTTGGAATTCAACTCGTTTCCCTCGACTGAGCAATTTATCTACAGGCGGTTAAAGGAGGATCCCCCGTACCCCTTAGAATTTCGAGGCTTTACTGGGATATTTATTTTCATTTCTCATGTGCACGTTTTATTCTTTTAGTTTTTCTTTCACTGTATCTGCGACTGTGCCAAGGGGCTCACGTATCTCATAGATGCGATATGAGAAAAATCTGAATATTCCTACTGCGTCGGCAGTGTCTGCCCCTTCCATTGCCATTCTTCCTTTATCTACATCATTGGCTCGGTGCCTCGTCTTCTTTTATTGCCTTTTGGCCGGTCGGTCTGCGTTCTTTTTTATCTCAGCCGCTCTCTTATTGGCCTGCAACTTTAAACTGGACCCATTAAATATTATGCCGTATATTCCAACTAATGCGGCATGGCTCAATTGGAAGTCTGTTGGCTGCAATCAACTCGGTAATAAGGAGAATTCAAAAATTATAGCAAAGGAAGCTGTAAAATGTTAGTTATTGCACAATCAATGAGAATTTGTTGGCCTTTGTGGATTACCAAGATTGGCTTTATATACTTTAAATATTTTAAATGTTTGAGTTCGAATTTTGGAGAATTTTCAAATAAGTGTTGATTTTGAAAAAGTAAATTTCAAACTGAATTAGTTTAAAGGTTCTCAAGTAAAACAAATTAATGTTATAAAAGTTCCATCATCACTACAATATGAAAATAGGTTCTTCGCCATTGTAAATTTGGATTTTAAAATTGTTATTAAACAATATTTACAGTATTTATGTGCATCGATTTTATTATGTGTTTATAAAGCCAATTTATTCTCACCTTTCAATATGGAACTCTTAAAACACGTTTTCACCTGGCCCAAAATAAATTCCCAAATGAATTCCACAAAATGCAACTGTAAATTTGCCAAGGCAACAAAACAAGACAACAAAATAAAAAAAGAAAACGCTCAAAATTATGGCAACTTGGGGAAATGTCTCGACTGAAGTGTGGCCTGTGCACTTAGCTCCATGTTCACCTGTGAGTTCTGCTTCTCTACCTTTTTGTGCCCCCAGTCAACCAATACTCTTCTGGCCAACATTTTTGGATAATTTGCAATATGCGTTGCATATCCATTAAGCCGCCCGAAGTCAAGAGTTGCCACCAACAGAACAGCGGCAAACAGCAGCAACAGCAACAGCTAACAAAGGTGCAACATTTTTGCTGCTGCATTTTCCTGGCTTTTCGCCCTCACCCTCCACTTGTTGTTCTGGTTGGAGTTGGCTGCTGCTCCTATGTGTCTTTTACCTTTTTTCCTTTCCTCTGCCACTTCCATAATTTTTATACTCTTTCTGGAAGTACTAATAGTTAGAAAACCATGTTGAAATTTCAGGATTTTTCTTAAGATGGGCTATAAACATATATATTTACAGTTTTTATAGCGTTATAAATGCTTAAAAAAGACTGATTTAGGGAAGTTAGAGAGATATGTCTTTAAATTCCTTGTAATAAGTAAAGATACTAAAAAAATAAAAAAAAAGCATATGTTACCTTGACATCGACACAATTTCAAAGATATTCTTAAACTAGATATGATTTACTTTATTTTCATTTCATGTCATTTTAATGTGTATAAATTTAATATTAATTTTATTTTGGACTTGTTAAACTTTAGTAGCATATGATTATGTTTAATTGATGAATGTCATTTAATGTTGATAAATGATTTAAATCTCGTGATTTTTTATTTTTAGCAATAATCGTTTAAAATAGACCTTGTTTATTCAAGTTTCATGTGAACTTATTTAAAGTGTTAATATCATATAATGGAATTGTTAAACCAAAACGGACTTAAAAGACACTTGGTAGAGTATTTAATAATCCGATTTTGAAAGCCAGCTCTTACTTTATTTCTGTTTTGTGTCTGGCCTTCTGGTGCTCTTCAAGTTTATCTTAGCACTGTGCACTTTTATTGATATCATGTAGCTTGCCGGCGCTTCCTCAACGTGGAAAAGAGATGGAATCGGGGAATCCGGGGCAGTCAGGGGTTAAAATGGAAAGGTTTGGGGGGATGGAAGGCATGCGAAGTGGATTGGAGCGTAAGGAGATGTATAGGAGGAGTTCTACTCGCACTTGAGTATGGCTGGAATGCAGTTTACTTTGGTTCGGGCCAAGTTAATGGCAAACCCGATTCGATAAGACATGGCTGCTGAGCACACAGACCTCACCTCACCTCGCCCATCTTTGTATTTATGCCCGGGGGACTCCTCCTTACTCCCAGTTCGATTTTCTCCTTCAGCTTTCTTTTTTCGCATTCTTTTACGGCCATTGTTTGAGGTCGTTTCTAATGACTTGAATTGCATTGTATTGCAGTTTAATTAGAATTTGTTGCCGCTTTAAAAACAGTGTGGAACCGGTGTGGATAGCGTTAAAGCTACTATTTTTGTGGTATTTCCGCAACGGCTTTATTTTTTATGTGGGAGTCTTCGAATGGGAACTAGTTTTTGGGGGTGGAGCAGAAATTAATTTATGGACTGGAAATGGAAATCATGTGAAACTAGTCAACTAAGTTCTAAAATTTATGGTGGGAATAGAAAGGAACAAGTTAATTATTTTTACTCCCCGTTAAGATAGTAAAAGGAGTTTCATCAATTACTACTTTTTACCTGCTGAATATTATTATATTATTACATGAATTAAAATTTTTGGTTGTCAACTCAGACTTCTCAACCAACTATGGGGATTAAACATAAATATTATATTTTGAATCGGTTTAATTCTTTTTTAAAAGATAAAATCCAATGAATTATTTAAAATATAATATTCCTTTTAATTTTCTTATTATCCTTTTACTTAAACAAATTTTTTTTTAATCGGAAAAGTTTCATAATTGTTATCTTCCTGTCAATACCATAGTTTCCAGTAGGAACTCGATAAATAAAGGTTGTGGGAAGAGGAACTGTCAGCTCATGCACGTGGATCACATTCCAAAACCACTTTCCTCCTCATCAGCCCGTAATCATTTCAGTTCAGTTTAGTTTATTTACTCAACTAACGAACTATTAACGAACAACTTAATTAAGGAAAATTGCGGGATTACAAGTTTAAGCCAGCCTCAGTCAGCTGCCGCTCTCTGTGATGATTTGGGCTTTGGCCGTGCAGCATTGTTGCTCGAATGCCACCCCTTTCCTTTCCCCCCCGTCACATCCCATCGATGTCATAACCCATTCAGTGGGATTGGAATTCGGTCCGCAATGCCTGCAATTGGCTTTGGCCGTGGCTTGTGCCAAGTTTGAAGAGGAAGTATTATGCAGTCGCCCAACAAACTGGCCAATGTTGCTTTTATTTTGTGGCCTTTTTTTAAAGGCAATTTTTCTCCTTTTTTTTTGTTTGTTGTGTAGACAGACAGGCAATAAAAAAAATAAAGGAAAAAAAGCGAAACAAACTTTATGCGTCTCGTTGTTGTCTGTCCTCAAACTTGTCGTGTTGGAGGGTCAAAATAGGGGAATGGATGGTGGTAAATTCTTTGAGAGCCTGCAGGAGGGACTGTTTTAAATTTATTTTTTGAATTGCAACAGCTGCGCTTGCTCGTCCTCTTCTATCAACGGATATTATTGCCTTTGGCCAACTGCCAGACCAAAACTAACGGGCAATAATTATAATTTATTGTTTAAACCTATAAGGAAAAGAGTGTAGAATTTGCCAGAAAGTTGGTGCAAAAACTAATCAAATTTACAGGAAATGTTAAATAGTATTCCTTAGTTTTAACTTTTGTCCTTCAATAATTTTTAAAATCTTTAAAACTACCAAATAATATTAAATGATTGTTGATTGTTAACAAAATACAATTGGAAATTAAATTAATTGTTAATATAAAAATGCAATGCAGTTCTCTAAGTTCTTCCAAAGTGCTTAAATAAATAACTAACAAACTTCATAAAATATAAACCCTGCAAAAAAACAATTATTGCTCATCAGCCAAATTTAAAACGATTATTTAGACGCAATAACAGCAGCAAGTGACAAAAACAAAATAAATACAAATTGGCAAACAGATAAGCCAGAACAGAAGACGTAATGCAAAAATAAAGGCGAAAGTAAGCGTCAAGTGGCTAATTTAGAACAAAAAACAAAACAATATAAAAATAAAACAAATGAAGAAAAGGCAGCGTACAATTTTCAAGTGTTTTTTAACGCTTCAAGGCTGTCAAGATAAAGTAATATACAAATTTTAGATCAAAGCTAAAGCAACCTAATAATGATTGATAGAATTTCCATTAGTAGGGAAGTAAACTGAAAAATGAGTAAAAATATTGGGGTCAAATCAGGACAAAAAAAGGCTTTTTGATATAGATTATCAAGATCAAGGTTTTTCACAAAAATCAATCAAACCAAACGAAATAACAAAAAAAAAAACTAAACCCGAAAAGCGATTGCCAAAATTGTTTTGTTGGCCTCTTTTTTATGGAAGTATTGGCTATTTTATCTTCTAAAGCTTTTTTGTTTGCCTTTAAGAACGAAAATAAACAACATAAATAGCTAAAACCTCAAAGAAAAAACCCTCAAGCATGGTAAAAAATCAATAGAAAAAAACAAACTAATTAAGCGAAAAGCTCTAGGAAAAATCGAAAGAGATAGGAAAGGAAAAGAAAAGAAAATGCAGCACAAGGCAAAATCGGTAATAAACCAGAAAAGAGAGGCAAAATAAGAGGGAAGTTGTTGCGTCTAATTGCTAAAAAAAAAGCTAGGAGGTAATGGCAAATAAATAAAAATCTGCGAGGGTCAGCAAATATGATTGAATGTTGAATATCTGTTGGCCATGGTCAACACAATTGTCTCCACGAGTACGAGAATGTGAGTATCTGTGTGAATGAGCGCGTGTTTTTTGTCATTAGACGGAAAAAGTCAGTTGGGTCAGACGTGGAAAGATAAGATACAGCCAAAACGACTACAGAGTCTATAACTATCAGATATACATACGTAGAAGTGGCACGATGGTGAGTGGGAAAGGCAGCGAAATTTTAGTTTTGGAAAGCAAGAGATCGTTTAGATGATATTTTGATCAGAAACTCTTAACGAAAGTACATCATTACACGTAATATGTTAAATCTTCCCTTACAAACACAAGTCTACAAGTAAGCAAAGAAATATTACAATTTATATATCTTAAATCTAAAAAAAAATGTTTTTACTTTTATAAAGAATTTGGGTAACAATATTTCAGTTAAAAATACTTCAGTTAATGTGCTTAATATACTTAAATACTAAAATATGTTTATGAATATTTTATTATTTTTTTATTTTTCTTTTAAATTTGAAAACTTACAAGAACAAAGGGAAATAGTTCAACCGAAAAACTCACTAAACATTTTTCTCAATTTTGTCAAACGAAAAACTCACATTAAATGTAGCAACATTTGGCTAAACACTCCTAACTCTTTTCTTTTCATTTTTGTTTCCCAGAACTAAATTGGATAGAGGAAGTGTGGGTTTTATGGGGTTATGATGTCAGAACATGAAACTACCAACTGTAAAAATTGTCGAATTTATTGAATGGCATTTCTTCCTCTTCTTTGTCTGAAACATTTTTGTTCTCTGTTTGTTCTTGTCAAATGAATTGGAACAAACGGAACACCCCACCCTTTATACGTGTATTCTTTCTTCTCTGTCTCATTCTGAATCGCTATTGTCCAGTAATTCAACTTGACCCCTAGCCACAATATTTCCCTATTGTTGCTGTTGATCTGCTTTCATTTGATTGTTGTTTTTCTGTGTGTCTTGTTACGCCAATTTAAATATTTACTTACAAAAAACTACTCAATAAAAAATGAGAAAAGCGGAAATAAAACAAAACAAAAATAGTAGCTCATTTTTGGAAGTTTATTGAACTTTGTGCTGGCAGTATTTAATAGAGTGCGAAAGGTTAGAGAAAAAATGTTTTTGCAAAAAAATAGTTAAGTTCAAATGATTAAATGGATTTTTTTTATTCTCAAGCAGAGCAGATCAAAAATCCAACAAAATTTCTAAATTGTTTGCCCTTCAAAAAAATATTTTCCTCTTGTTGTTTACCTTTCATTTTCTTAAGAGCCTACGAAAAACAAGAATAACAAGGAGTGTGGAAAGTTTGTTCTATATATAAATGCTAAAAGATTATCCGATTACTCAACGAGCCACTTGAAACTCCCACGAAAAATTAAAGAAAATAAACACTTTTCCACACCTCACTTAAAATGAATTGCTTTTTAAATCGAACTGGATGCCTGGAAAATTTGTTTAATTAATTCGGGTCACTGCACGTCAGTCGTTTAATTAAAAGATAGATAGATACAAAGATAAATGCAGAAGAAAATGGGAAATGGCAGCTCGCGTGCTTCTCCAGCCTTCGTATTTTATTGGCCCGAAAGTAATCGCACTTTGCTTTGGCTAATTGGCAGCACACCTTTAACCCACGAAAGCCAGACCGCAATTAGAGTCGATTGCCGCTCAACAAAATAGTTTTTTCCTCACCTAAACGACTCAACTTTTACTCCCCTCTGGCTTCTCGGTTTTCTGATTGCAATGAAAGTCGCTCGCTTATCAATTATAATTCGAGTTACATTTTCTTCTTTATAAAAAGAAAGTTCCGTTTAGATCTGGGCAAGTTGAAAATTTAAAAAGTTTATTGGTTTAGACTAGACTATAACTTAAAAAGAAAGAATTTTTATAACATATTCTTTATTTTTTTTTTTACTATTTTGATAATATAGCTAATTTTGTATTTTTAAACATTGATAAAGAAGAAGTCTGAAATATTTGACTGTATAATTCAACTGCTTATAATATTTTATTTAATTTCACAATGACCCCGAGCTTCTGCACCTTCCCCTTTAAAATTTCTCCCTTCAATTGTTGCGGCTCGTTAAATGCGCTCAACGCTTTTGACTTTTACTTGTCGACAATTTTTATTTAACTTATGCTTTTTTGTGTCGCCTTTGAGTCGCATTATTATTTTCTCATATTAATGAAGCGCACGTTTCGGCGATTTGACTTGGGTTGGGTGCTGTATTGTAGTAATGCTTAAAGTATGATTAGCGGTTCGTCATTGTCATCATCAAAATCATCGCCAATGACCGGTGCAGGTTATTTATGCGTTTGGGTTTTTGTGGGTAAAAGTGAACAAACCGACCATCAAAAGCATTTTAAACATGAAAGAAGCACATGTCTACGATCTTCTCATTTTCATTGATACGATTTGAAGTGAGCAAACGTGACGAACTTTCGGATCAATCGATTTGGCACGGCCGTATGGATATATCTTGATCTTCTTGAATTGCACTTTCTATCCATCTTTCTCATAAAGCTAGCGAAAGTTTTCTAAAAATTGGGTGTGACAAACTAAATATTGATAGAAAGTTACCCTCATGTAGTCATTTTAAAACTAAATTTCCTAATTCATAAAATTTTAAACGATAAGTACTTTTTTTTTTGAAAACGCATTTCAATGTTGTATAACTTCCATGAAGAAAAGATAAGCACAAAAAATATTCTTTTGTATATAAAGTAATTATCTCTTTCCTTCACAATTGCCAGCATATTTTCTCCCTTATGCAATCTTCAAGAAATAATATCACCATATATTATTCATTTCTAAAATTTGCCAACAAATGGAACCACTCATTCGGTATCTCATTCATTCCCTCTTCCTTTTTTGCCATTTCTTTCAATATAATTATATTGTTCAATCAGACTAAAAGTTTTGTCTGTGTTGCGTGTCGAATTGGCATTAATTCCATATCGGACAATTTATTTGCCGAATACAAAATCATTATTTATACGCATCAAATATTTTGGTTGGACACATGTATAAATGTATAAGTTTTTCCTAAACTTTTCCTTGACTTCGACATTCGTTCGCTTTTTTATCCATCTATAGATGTATTTATGTGTTAATAATTTAGTTTTGCCATTGGAGGTTAGTAACAACAGTCTAAACATTTCCGTAACGGCAAGGTGACTGTTGAGGAAAAATATATACCAAAAATTTTGTATACCCTTTATTTGGTTGGCTCAGGGGTGCATTACTACAATTATCAAACTTTAAATTAATCAAAATATATGGAAAATAAATGTAGCAAAGTAGTAAGAGCGAACAAATATTTTTTAGCAAATCTTAAAAAATGGCCGAAACATTATTCACAGCTTTCTTTGTTTCTCTAACCTTTCCATACAATTTGCTCAAACTAATAACTATTTAATTGACTTTTTCACACGTGTAAGACAACAGTTTCAATTGGTGATCAACACAGTGGCACACAATCGTTAATTGGCATTTGATTATGCAATGTATGCAGACAGGAGGTGTAATAAATAATCCGACTGCTGTCCGAGCTAATAAATTAAGCCCCCTCTTCTGAACTTTGGGGAATGCAATTAAGGTCTTATCTGCACACGGCCAGATGTTTGACGGTGGCAAAATAGTAACTATAACTAAACTGTGCTGGCAGTAGTTCGGGTCTGAAAATTTCACACATTCCGGCTAAAAAGTTTTCTCAGTTGGCTTGTGGCAAATTACTGTTATAAACAATGCGACGATGCCTTGCCACATGGCCAAATGCAGTTGCAATTGTCAGAGGCATTAATAATGCATGTGCACACAAATACACAGGCAGAAAAAAAATACAAAATCATAGAGGTTGCACATTTTTATTGGTCTGCTAAATGGCCGCAAAACGATTTTTGCTTGCTTATGCTTATGAATTTTTCTACAACTCTATAAGCGAAGCGGACTTTCTAGCCATAAAACTTCAACAAACGTAAATTGCCTTAGAAAGTCATAGTCGTTGGTTTTGTAGAGGGGGAACCCAATGAAACGAGTCGAATCTGAGTGGCATTTTTCATGAGTTTTGGCATTGCCGAGGTCAGTGTCTAAGTTTGAAAGTCATTGAGAGTGGCGCTTCCTTGTTAAAAACCCGGGAATCTGGCAAAGTTTGTTTAGATCTATGGGAAAGTATGAGAAAGTGCGGTGCAAGGGGAAAAGACAGGTGGTTTAGACAGAGAAAGTAAGAGGGGAGGAACTTTGAGTCTAGGTTTATCGCATATCGAGTTGGTTTGGTGGTTTTCTAGTCTAACGGAGAGCGAGAACGATTTTGAAAGTAAGAATTTTTGGGGTGAAAAGACAACGATGTAATATTAACGTATATTAACAAACTCATTACTGCTAAAGAAAATATTTTATTAGTCTCATTATGGCAGCCTACTCTAAAAGTTGTAATAAATATTTACCAAGTCACTTAAATAAACTCTGAAACAATAAAGCTAGTAACAGAAACATAAATTAAATGTATGTTATTTAAATTATAAATGCCATTACAAATAAGGAATAATAATTTAGAGCACCTGACAAATAAAAACATTTAATTTATGATTTAATAAACAAACAATTCTTTCAAAAAATAAATCTCGTATTTTATTTTCTCTTCTCCAATTTTCGTTTGCAAACACATAATTCAATGCGAAACTATGTGCGATATTTCCGCTTGAACCAATTAACACAAATCGTTTTTTCATGTGGCCCAAAGCAAATAGTAAACAAATGCAATGAAACGAAATTAAATAAAAACCGTTTTCGATTTCATAATCCAAAATTTGTTGGCAGTTGTTGATGTTGCGAATGGGCCAACACAAAAGTGGGTTAATTCGCACGAGCAGAAAGAGATAGCCAATGGGCAGGTAAAAGAGATGGGAACAGATGTGAATAGCTCCCCAGAGGATTATTTATTGTAGGGGAGTATGTCTTGTGTACTCTATATTTCCTATTACGATAGCCATGAGCAAATATTTAATCGCTCTAATGATGCCTATTGTATGTCCTTATGTATTTGTTATTAATTTTCAACTTGTATTCTCTTATCTTTGCAGGTAATAAACAAAGTCTTCTATCAACTTCAAGTCAAACAGTCATGGCAAGTTAATGGCCCACAAAAGGACTGACACCAAAACGAATCTCATATCAGGCAACGCCCATCGTTTAGCTGCTTGTTTAATTATAGTCAAAGAAGCCGAAAAAAAATTACTGCAGTGCATTTTATTATTTTTGGGGCGTTTAACTACAAAAAACAAAAAAATGGGGAGTATCTAGGAATGAACAGCAATTAGAGCTATTTTATATATAATATTTTTAGTAATCTGAATAGAAAATAATGATAAATTAATTGTACAAAAACAGTTAATAGAAACGATTGTAATTAATAATATAATATAACATTTTCAATTTATTTTTTTTATGATGACCTGAACATTTCTATGTTTTAAGGGTATCCATAAACTCTACCTACCAAACTCGTTGCCTCAAATAGAGTTATTTGGTATATTTTTACGATTCTCTGGACAACCCCCGCAGAGTTGAGTGCTCCACTTTGGGCGACGAGTTCTTGTTCCAGGTGGCTATACACCAGCGCCACAACCATCGAAATTAGCCATGATATGCGCTGGTTTTTAGGTGTGTGGAGGAGTTTTTTTCTTTCGTTTTCATGTGGGCGCACCTTCGATGGGGGAAGAATGTAAGCGTTGCACTTAGAAAAATTACACAGTGGTCTGAGGCTCCCCCAGGTGTCTCCCCAAGAACTCCCACAACAAGGAGCAGCACTAACCACCGAAAAAAAAGCAAAAATAAAAAAATTGAACATAAGCCCAACTGTCTTCGGTTGAACATGCAACTCCATAAATACCAAAGAACGCACATAAAACACGTCGCTTAGTTCGTTTCGCTGGGTATTTAGACCAGACTGTGTTGGCCAGACATAGGCTGCCCTGAACCCCCCCAAAGACTCTCCCCCCCTCAAAAAAAAACTCCACCCCCTTTGACACACCCATACGTTGTTGTCGTTGTTGTTGGTCACTGGGTTCCGTCTGGGGAGCCACGTGCTCTAAAATAGCCCGAGCTTGAGGCTGACTTGACTGTATGGTATATCTACAGTCCAGCATTGATAGCTATATACCCTAAAAAAAATAATAGAATAATATTTCCTTATAAAATTTTCCAGATATATATTTTTTTTTTTTACAAATTTTTCCCAAAACACTTTTATTTGTATCAGCTATAGATCTTCCACATGATTTTATTCTAATAAAAATAACGAATTTCCAATTAAATATATATATTAATAACCCCAAAATTTAAAACAAAGGACTTAAAATACTTTAAGACTCAAGCTCTTCTCTAGCTGTGAAGAATTCTTCTTTAAAATAGATAAGATAAAACTCACCTCAATAAAATTTCAGTACTCGAAGTTGTACTGTAATCGTTTGCTTTTATAGCTGCTGTAGCTGTAGGTATTGTTATTGCTGCTGTTACTATTGCTGCGGTAGTTGTTTTCTGTTGTTTTTATTCATGTCTGACTGCAGTCGGAAATGGCATTTGACTGTTTGACTGCGTTTTATGCTCTCGGTGCGACTTAAATTATTCCACATTCGATGGCTGTTACTTTTGTTGCTTTGTTACATTGCATTTTGGTACGTGGTTTTTTTGTTTATTTACTTCGTCGATTGAACGATCCCCCAAAGTAAAGGGAAAAACTTGTTTTCTCTTGAATTTCAATTTTGCCGGCATCGATTGTTTATTACCTGGCCCCAGACAGCTTGGTAATTTCTGCTAGGTTTTTTGTTTGTTCCTTAAATTGACTCAGGTTCTTGCTTGATTTATTTACTATGATTTTTGGGGGCAACAATGCGAACAATTTGCTTAGGAATTTCTTGACTGAATCGCTCTAATTGCAAAAGCTTGTCTATATTTTTTTCCGATTGCGATGTTTACCGGCTTTATTTGTTTTTTATTGTTACGCTCATTAATGGTTTCCAGTTCTTTAAGAATTACAACTTTTTGTCCCCCCTTAAAATCAACTGACGTTTTGATTGAATTAAAAAAATAAATAAATATTAAACAAGAAAGAAAGCAAACTTCGGCAAGCCGAAGTTCATATACCCTTGCAGCTATCGCAAGAATTAAATATTTTTGAAAACATTAAAATTATGATTTACTTGCGTATATGTTTAAAAACATTGAAGCTATGAAGATTTGCAGCTTAATTATTTGATTGTTCTTTTATATATTTTCATTATTTGTATAGGAGCTATATGATATAGTCGTCCGATTTTGATGAAATTTAAACCATAATTCTGAAATATTTAACCATTGCTATATGTCGAAGAACTAAAAAACAAATTAAAAAACACCAAAGTTATAATTTTTTTCAATTATTTTTCCGATTGTTCCTATGGGAGCTATATGCTATAGTCGTCCGATTTTGATGAAATTTTAATCATAATTCTGAAATATTTAACCATTGCTATATGTCGAAGAACTAAACAAAAAATTAAAAAGCAGCAAAGTTATAATTTTTTTTCAATTATTTTTCCGATTGTTCCTATGGGAGCTATATGCTATAGTCGTCCGATTTTGATGAAATTTTAACCATAACTCTGAAATATTTAACCATTGCTTTATGTCGAAGAACAAAACAAAAAATTAAAAAACAGCAAAGTTATAATTTTTTTTCAATTATTTTTCCGATTGTTCCTATGGGAGCTATATGCTATAGTCGACCGATTTTAATGAAATTTAAACCGTAAATCGGAAATATTTAACCATTATTATATGTCGAAGAACTAAACAAAAAATTAAACAAGAAAGAAAGCAAACTTCGGCAAGCCGAAGTTCATATACCCTTGCAGCTATTGCAAGAATTAAACATTTTTGAAAACATTAAAATTATGATTTACTTTCGTATATGTTTAAAAACATTGAAGCTATGATGATTTGCAGCTCAATTATTTGATAGTTATTTTATATATTTTTATTATTTCTAAGGGAGCTATATGATATAGACGTCCGATTTTGATAAAATTTAAACCATAATTCTGAAATATTTAACCATTGCTATATGTCGAAAAACTAAACAAAAAATTAAAAAACAGAAAAGTTATAATTTTTTTCATTTATTTTTCCGATTGTTCCTATGAGAGCTATATGATATAGTCGTCCGACTTTGATGAAATTTAAACCGTAAATCGGAAATATTTAACCATTACTAAATGTCGAAGAACTAAACAAAAAAATAAAACACAGAAAAGTTATAATTTTTTTTCATTTATTTTTCCGATTGTTCCTATGGGAGCTATATGATATAGTCGTCCGACTTTGATGAAATTTAAACCGTAAATCGGAAATATGTAACCATTACTAAATGTCGAAGAACTAAACAAAAAATTGAAAAACAGCAAAGTTATAATTTTTTTCATTTATTTTTCCGATTGTTCCTATGGGAGCTATATGCTATAGTCGTCCGATTTTGATGAAATTTAAACCGTAAATCGGAAATATTTAACCATTACTAAATATCGAAGAACTAAACAAAAAATTAAAAAACAGCAAAGTTATAATTTTTTTCATTTATTTTTCCGATTGTTCCTATGGGAGCTATATGCTATAGTCGTCCGATCCGGCTCGTTCCGACTTATATACTACCTGCAATAGAAAGACAACTTTTGGGAAAGTTTCATGCAGATAGCTTTAAAACTGAGAGACTAGTTTGCATATAAACGGACGGACAGACGGACAGACGGACAGACGGACAGACGGACGGACAGACGGACGGACAGACGGACAGACGGACATGGCTAGATCGACTCGCCTAGTGATGCTGATCAAGAATATATATACTTTATAGGGTTGGAGATGTCTCCTTCACTGCGTTGCAAACTTCTGACTGAAATTATAATACCCTCTGCAAGGGTATAAAAACAGCAAAGTTATAATTTTTTTTCATTTATTTTTCCGATTGTTCCTATGGGAGCTATATGCTATAGTCGTCCGATCCGGCTCGTTCCGACTTATATACTACCTGCAATAGAAAGACAACTTTTGGAAAAGTTTCATGCAGATAGCTTTAAAACTGAGAGACTAGTTTGCATATAAACGGACGGACAGACGGACAGACGGACGGACAGACGGACAGACGGACGGACAGACGGACATGGCTAGATCGACTCTACTAGTGATGCTGATCAAGAATATATATACTTTATAGGGTCGGAAACGTCTCCTTCACTGCGTTGCAAACTTCTGACTGAAATTATAATACCCTCTGCAAGGGTATAAATATAGTATTAACGTAAGATAAACTTTCAATTGTATATTTATATTTTTTACTTTATTTAAACTCAAAACTGTGGCAAAATACTAACGTCACTTTGATAAAGTTTGTTCATTCTTTTTTATATATTCAACGCCACACTTTGTAAATTGCTTTGACAATTCATTTCTGTGACTTTCCAAACTGTCCAGACAATTCCTTGAGGGAATTTGCACATCATTTTCAAACCAAAATACCTTCTCTTCTCTGTATTTTCAAGAAACAAGAAAGCAACATTTTGGTTTATATTTAAACTTTGAACTCTCATTCCTATAGTTTTTTTGATATGAGAATTTGCCGAATATAATGTCGACGCTGTCTGCTGAACAAATGTTGCAGTTGAACAAAAAAAAAAAAAACAGTCAAAAAGTTGAAAAAGAAATACTATACAAGAAATATTTTTGCCAACATCTGTTCCGATGAACTAAAGCTGGAGCGTGAGAAGCGGCACACGTAGCTGGAAAAAATTTGATATACTTAGCAAAGCTCGGAAAAAGCAAAAAAAAAAAAGGAAAACAAAAAGAAAAAAGAGGGGGTAGCACAAACTTTTCTTACGTATGATTTCGCTCTTGAGGTGCTTCTTTGTTCCAGACAATCTCCATTTCTCAGTGAGTTCTGTTTGGTTTGACTAATGCCAACTCAATTTAGCCCAAGCCACTGTCAGCTGTAGTTAGTTGTCGCTTTTCTCCTCAATTTTCCCTGCTTTTCCCGCTGCGGTTGGAAACAGCCTGCTAATGTTGACAACGTCCCCGCAAGTTGGTTTCCCTCGCTTTCCTTTCTTGCCCTCCCAAAGTTTTCCAGAAAGGCGAAAGAGAGGGTCTTCCACACTCGGATTAACATTTAGATAATTTTCAAAATAAATATTTTATTTAAATAACATTACTTGTTAAGTATTATGTATTAAGTATGAAATGAAGTATTCAAATAATACCTAATTGCTTAAAATAATGATTAAAATTTGGATCTCTAATATGTTTATTTAGTTTCTTAAAAAAATATCTATCGCATTTTTTTTTTCTCTGTGCACCCTTGGGTAACCTTCTGTCTTTGTTGTCTGCATATTTTCGGTTGGCCAAAATCATCAGCGTGGCTGCTTCCTGCCAAACTTGCCAAGGTAAACAATGTAAGAAGCGATGGTGGAAAAGTTATAGGGATGTGAGAAAGTGGGATTGGTAGGGAATGTGAAGGAATACCTCTAAAATTGTTTACTTTTTGTGCGTGGCAGTTGTTGTGGTTCCTTTCTGTGGTCTTAATTTATTCGGGATTGCTTGTAGACATTGTTACACACCCATAAAACTGGCATAACAATTTGAGAACTATTTATTTGTATACATTTTATTTGAACGCTTTTGAAATGTTTAATTATAAACCAGACTTTTGCTAACTTTTAAATTTTTCAAAAAAAAAAAACTTAGAACTTAAGCATTTGATGATAGTAACAATACAAATTCTTCTAATAATATCATGTCTTTTTTATGGGCGCTTATAAATTTAAACAGACTACATTTTTAATATAACAAAATAATTTATATTTTCTTGGGACAAACCCCATTGCATTTTAATGATAACTCACTCTTTTGTTGACCCGTTTCACATCATTGCGTGGCAAAACAAAGGAAGTCCTTTATGGCTCGACAAAATTCATTTTGGCCAAGAGCTTTTTTTTATGCCACACACAAAGAGCCAAGGAAATGCAGTTGTGTGCACCTTTCTTCTGATTCTCTTGAGCTCTTCAAGGTGTTTGCCCTTGCCCCTTGAGTTTCATTGAGGTGTGTGTGGATTGCTTCCTTTATGCTTCCACAAAGAGACAGAGACGGGGATAGGTCAGTAGAAAGAGATGGCGAAAAGAGACCTCTCAGCCAACTTAATGACTCACTTGAGCGACTTTTTGTAGTGTCATTACTTCGTTTCCTGGAAGCGCGAGGTTTGCTTTCTTTACCGTTCTGTTCATCGAATTGTCAAAAAATAATACAATAATTCTGTGAGCAAATTGTCTAAGTTTTTTTTTCGCTGTGGTTTTCACTCACCTATGCAAATTGGAATGTCATGAAGTCAAAACTTGTGTTCTACGTAACCCGTTTCCGCCATTTTTTTTGTTTTTTTTTTTTTTGGTGTCGCTTGCAAATTAAAGTCAAACAGGGCCGAAAAACTGGGTTAACTTCGGCATAACTTTCCAGCGACAATTGCACAATTGCTGGGCTAAAATTGATGTTTAACTTGCTCTGTGACATTTAATTAGTGTTGGGGAAAGCTTACCCAATTGTTGACCCGAAAATGAAAACCCATGAATATCCCCCAAAGACAATGACCTTCAGTGTGTTGAATGGCCTTTCATGGTTCAGAAATCACTTCAACTTGAACGGTTTTGTAAGTCAAACAAAAGTTCAGTGGCCAAACGTTTAATTGATATTTATGTATGCTTTTAAGTGGATTTGTTGCTTTTTTTTATTTATTTTTTTGTCGGTTTCACGAGGCCCACACAGCAAGACACATCCATCAAGTTGAGGAGATTACGCGACAAGGCCTGAAGAATCTTGATCTTGACTTATTTCCCATTTCGGTTCTCCGAGCTGAAAATTTAAGTTAAGTTGAGTCATTTTGCGGTTGGCTTGACAATGCTAATGAAGTGGCCCATTCGGCGTTTTGGTGCATTAACAATTGTTACGCCTGGAAATTACTTTTCTATTTTTCTTGACATAGACGACTTAATGAGCTGATAGGCGTCTACAAACACGCCCCCTGTTGGCGCGAACCGGCAGCCTTGTTTTATATCGATAAGAGTTCGCCGTCAGTGGGTGTTTGATATTCGTAATTGTTGGCCAGTTACTGATGGATTTGCATAATTAGGTTAGGCGCGAAAATAGATTTATACTGTGAAAATACCCTAGGGCATCTGTAAATGATTTTAAATCTTTTAAATTGACAAAGCTTTTTAGATAGGCATGTTGTTAAAAGTTCCAATTTTATTTTAAAATACTTTTAGTTTTTTTTATGCATGCCGATTTAATTTTAAAAATACTTTCAAGGCTGCAAAGATATAAAAGAAGCCAACCACACAGTTAAAGTGCATACTTAATTTAACTGATATATTTAAGTACTTTGCCAACTCTAGTCTTTTCTTTATATGGCTGGGAAATCTTTGCATTCAAAGTTAAATGAGTTGGCTTTAATGCGATTTACTCTCGCTGGACGCTAGTTAAATATCTGGCTGCCCAATCTGCCCCGCAAATACCCTCTAACCAAGTTTGTCAAGTGTCAAGAAATGGCCAGCCATCTGAGATTTGCCACCGGCGACAGCTAACAACTAACAACGAACAGCTGAGAGCCAAGCGGCGAACATGGCCAACAGCGAATAGTTTCCGCTCTGTTGCAGCTCCGTTGGTGGGTTGCTGGGTTGATGGGTGGTACTTCCTCCTGCCCGGCACCCAGAAACCCCCCCGGCATTTTCTAATTTTATTACGCGACCACATCAGCGAACCCTCTCCCTTATACTAAAGTGGAAATAATTTTATATAAGCAAGCAGAGTACAGGCAACCGGTTTCTGTTTGTTTCCACACGAAGGTTATTTGATATCATATGAGGCTGTCAGCTCGGTTCCGAATCTGATTCTCAGCCGGGAGGAGATTCTGGGCCTGCCATTGACGTGTGCAACCTGACAGCAAAAAAAAAAAAACAAATTAACAAAACCAGAAGTCTGCTCTTTCCTGGGCATATTAATTACACTTTGCTTATTTGATTTCTAAGATTGCTTTGAATGAAAGCTGCAGCAGCATGCTGATGAGCTCTGTTGATTTTCCATTTCCCCATTTAATGTTGTCATGTGTTAGATAAGACATCTGATGGTTGAAAGCTTTCAAGTAGAATATAATTATTCACAATTGTTTAGATATACCCAACCAAGAGCTTAACACTTTCGCTTAAATTGGTTTTAGATATGTTATCAGCAATTGTTGCTTTTAATTAACCATATATAGCCTTTATGTTCTTATCTTATATTTATGAGCATTTTGTAGTTGCTTACTACTAGCAAACTTAAAGTTTACTTTAGTCAAGATCGCACTTGCCTCTATAACTAATATTTGTGTGATCAGGTGAGACCGACACGCACTTTGGTCATACTTACACAATACTGGCAGCCTGTCAACTGTTGGATGTTCCAAGGTTTATTTCAAGTATTATTGTGCTAGAAACTCCCTTTGATTATTAAGATCTAGTCATAAGGTATAAAGATCAGAAAAAAGTATAGTTGCCATTTAAATACTACAAAATTTTCCATTTGATTAACATAATATATAGAATTAGTGTAAATTTAGTTAGTTTCTTATTATAAAAACTTCTTCTCAAAATCAATAATATAAAAATGAAATTTCTAAACTAACCATAATAAATTAAATATTGCCATTAAAAAAAAAATTGGGTTAAAATAGTTTGAATACAGATAGCCATATAAAAACGATCTCTCAATATCAGTAATCTTTTCAGATGTACTTGATGATTATTATGATGAACATGCCATTTTATAATTAATCATAATAAATCAGAAATCTAAGGTCACCATGCGATGAACCCACGCAGTATATTACTCATTAGAAATAATGATCACTCAACACATTGGGTCAAGTTCATCGAAGATCGATTATCCATGAGCGAGCTTAAGTGTCAATTTTAACACATTGAAATTATGATCTCATCTAACTGTCAAAACTTTCTTCGGAAGGTTCTTTACTGAAAGGTTCTCCAATCTATTGCCTTGTCAACAGACTTGTTCAACATCTATGTCATAATCAAACCATCAAATATATGTGTTTATGGCCACCAGTTGATAACGGTTGATGGCTCAAAAAAAAAAAAAAATAAAAGAACAACTTTATTAAGCGGCAGGTAAACAACAAATGAAGCCAGAGGCGCCAGTGAAATTAACAAGAGACTTCGAGACCTCATGACACATCTTGTATTTTTACCGTTCGATTCTTCAGTGGTTTCCCCTCTCGACTTTGCGACTTTCCATATCGGCTAACAGTCGTTTTATTTTTGCACGCTGATAACTATATACTATGTATAATTAACGCTCTTGATATCTGGAAATCGGCCGACGGTTATTGTAGTGACGCCATTTTTCATAGAACGATATAGTAGTTCTACTTTTAATTCCATTTCTTTTTTTTGCCTTTGTTTTAACTTTATAAAGCCAGTTCATCGCTTCCCATTGTTAGTTATGTGTGCGAACATTTTACCTTCTTTCTTTTTGTGTGTTTCCATATCTTTTTTATTATTTAAGCTTGCTTTTCATTATGTTCTTTTTTTTCTTTTTTGTGGCTTTTTGTCTCAAGTGTGTGCAGAAATGTTGCGTCAATTGCCGAGTTTTTCTTCATTATGCCAAAGATGAGGGATTTCTTTTAGGTAGAGGGTCCATTGAACCCACGTTTTGGGTTTTCTTTGCCTGCTCTTAATTTTGTATGCTAATGTTTGTCGGAGTATTTAGTGGGGAGCTCTTAATAAGCCCTAAAGCATTTCACAGCTTTTATTGTTTTCCATGTGCAATTGCAGCAGCCAATTTAACGCTTATTTAACTCCAGCTCACTTTTCTCTTTGCCTTGGGTTTTCCTTTACACTTTTCCCGGAGATTCACAGGTCAATGCAAAATTGGAAAACCATTTTCATCGCGATTTGGAAATTCATTTTCGTTGCTCTTTTTCTTTCGCCGTTTGACTTCCGTGTAAATTTTTGCGTTGCGTTCGTTTCTGCAGCCTCATTGTCTCGCTTGAAATTATTTCTACACTTATTCCTCTTCGTATGCTGCCTTTTTATATCGCCTTTTTTCACATGTGTATTTAAATTTTTCGCTTGTTTTCTTCACTTAAAAGAGATCTCTTATGGTTTTTCCCTAGACAACACCTGAAGCAAAAAAGGGCATAACTTAAGTATTACACTGGGAAAAGTATAGCCAGGGAATTAATAATAACGAATACATATAAAGACTTTAAAAAATTTAACTTATTAAATAAATTAGCACATTGTAGTTAGAGAATTAAAATAAATGTAAAATTGTTAAAACGTAAGTAAAGTTACTAAAAAAAATAACACTTTTAAAATGAATTTAATCGAGAGTTTAAAAAACTGTAAAAAGATTTGATACCCTCAATAAACTGTTTGATGATTTTACTGTTAATTTTCCATAAATTGTAATTCGCTGAAAATAATTTCTGACAGTGTTCTCCAAATATTTTGCATATGGCAACCACATCATGCAAATTTATGTTTATGCTGCCTTAGATGTTGCATGTGCTGGGCCTCAGTTTTTTTTTTTTTTTTTGAATCCAAGTCGTGTTGCCTTCACACCCTTCTGCCCCTGGCCCCGCCCCCCTAATGCCCCACGCCCCTGGGGATGCTGTTTGCCAATCATTGGAAATGGAATTGCAATCATCTTGCGCAACAACTATAACAACAACAGCATTATCATCTGCAGCGGCAACAAACAACTCCATTTGGTTGCAATTCATTTTGCATTCCATTTTGCAAAAATGTTTACCACATACGGTGGATGTGCCACGCCTCCCTTGACGCCTCTCATGGCAACTTAACTGTAACATTTTATTAACACTTGAGGCGCCGAAGAAAATAAAATGAGCAGCGTTCAATGTGCAATATCTCCTCGATCTTCCAGCTTCATTTTTGAGCTCAGTTTGTGTTCAGCATTTAGTTTTAGCAACTTGGAATACAATTTCATGTGCCGCCTCTTTTGAGGCGCTTTTTAGATTGCTTTTTTGCCATCAGCTATCTCCTCCTGAAAACCCCCAATGAAATTACTCCCTCTCATAAACTATTTGCCTTGTGGGCGTATTTGGTTGTGGCTGGTGAATTTGTATTTTAATTACGCTATCCAGACGAGTTAATGAGAGAAAATGGTAATTTAAAGTGCACAAGAAATATCTACAATATTCCGCATTTCAAATGTGTCGAAAGCTAAATCTATTTATAAAAAAAACAGTCGAAATATTTATATTGTTATAAATTATAATATAAGTCAGTAATTGGTCTGTGTTTATAATTAACGGCTATAATAAAATTTTTTATGTACTCCCCAAGTGCAAGTAATGCATTTAATAAATATAATTAAATATTATAAACAAATATGAATACTGGTTAATTTGCAGGTAATTTCCCTGAGCTCTCCAAGTTCATAAAGTAATAGGGAAATTTATTCTCTAACAAACAAATTCACAATTTAAAATACTTATTGCCCACAATCAGTCGGTTGTATAGCAGGATTTATGAGATTTGTTATTACTCAGCACTGATTTTATAATGCCTAAAAGGAAAACAAATCATCAAGGAGACTTTTGAAGCGTAAAGAGTCAGCAGTTGCTGTCCTGCTGTTTCTTCAGATCGTTTTTGGCAAATAAGGAAAATAGTTGTTAAAACTTTCCACATGACTAAATTTAGCTTTTGGGTTCATCGATTGCCTTTATCGTGTCATCAAAAAGCGGCGAAATAAATTAAAACTTGCAAGCTGTTGACACAGAAATTCATTGAACTCGTTTCGCACTCGCACTCGCAAAAAAGTCAAAGGCCTCAAAATGAATTTAACCAAAGTTTGCAATATTTTTCACGATGCTTGGTTTTTGGTTTTCTTTTTGGTGAGCTACCTCCTCCTCCTCTCATTTGCTAAATGATCCATGAAATGTTGGGATAAATTGCAGACTCAGCTGAAAATTTTGGCCAAACCCAATTTCGTAGATGAGGCAAATGCAAACAAATGTGCCATGCCCTTGAACATTATTGATTCTCTTTTCATGAACGAATTTTATGATTTAATTCCAAGAAATGACTGCAATAAATTTCATTTGGTTAAGCATGGTGAAAATAATTTGAAGATATGTCAATTTTTTAAGGAATCATCAGATTTGTAATGTCTTTAGCCGAAATCCAGCTTATTAAGTATTCATTCAATTCCCTAAAAAGTGTCTAAACATTTCTCATAAATCAAAATTAAACATTCATTAGTTAGTTCATTAGTATTAAGTTAAATCCCGCTTGTATCTCATCAAATCAGATAAGAGTTATTCGCAGTCACATGCCCAACCTCTTTAGCTTTTCAGCTGATCATTTTGGCAAAGTTCAACTGCCTTTCGTTTTAAGACGACCCACTAAAAACAAAAGAACAGGAAACTGAGGGAAAAACATGTATAGAAATCTGTTGAAAAGTATGGAATTTTAGATGCCCTATGTTTAAAATAAATAAAAATCACATAACTAACAAACTTTATATCTTAATAATAGTAACACGATTTTGCTATAATTTCGTGACTTTGTTATAAATTTTTTTTAAGTTCAGATTCTTACTATATATACACCATTTTTGCTTTATTGTTTTCTTGTTTTTTTTTTTATCTCAATAAGTGTGTAATATTGTTTAAAATTGTGAAGCTTATGTTATAAAAGATCCACTATTCTTTTTTTTATTTTATTTTATATTTTAATAACAGTACTTGCAAAAGTAGAATAATTTTGCTAGATTCCTGGGTTTTATCTTAAGTTGTTTAAAGTACTGAAAATTATGGTAAAGAAATTCCACTATTTTTCTTTTTTTCTCCAACTGAACTCTCCTGTCATTCTATATCCCCTGAAATTAAAGGGTATTTTGGGGCCAATCTGCGAACAGCAAAAACGACACGTCTGCTACAACAAGAGTGGCTGCCCAAGTCGATTCAGACACAAAGGCCGGAGCCCAACAATTTGGGTCAATTGACTCACAAGAAGCGAGAAAAAAAAAAACGCCAGCAGCCGACAACAAAAAAGATGAAATAAAACTTGTTCTCAACGCGCTGACAATAATAACTGCAAAAAATAAATTCTAAAAGAGCGATGGTCAGAGATAAAAATCAGCCCAATATGTGGCAGTCTCTAGTCTATCTAATCAATAGAGAAAGAGGACATAAAAATTACAAAAAATATTGCAATTGCCTGGGAAACTGTCGCATAAATCACTCAAAACTGTCGTCAACTGCATTTATTTATGACGGTCACTGTATACAAAAGAAAAAAGAGAAGAGAAGAAAAGTGGGGGCAGTCGCCTAATCGATTTACAACTTGATTTGAACTGAAAGCCAATCCAAAGATAATACATAATTTAATTGCTTCGGATAAAAAGTGGGCGAGATCTATACAGAAAAGCTCCGCGAAATGGGAGCTGACTTGATTGGAGGCTCCCCTTTTCACCGCTTTTTAACTTGGCAAGAGGATCCAACAGAAAAATATCTGGTGAAAAGGTAGAAACTGCTGCATATATGTGGGCATTGCAGGTCTCCATACATTTTTATATCTTGTTGTTGAGCTTAGTTCGTGTCTGTTGATAAATTACTCGTTTATTGTCGATATGTTAACACTTATTTATAGACCATCTTTTTTTTTAGCTTTCATCGAACCTGACTCGGGCAATTAAACAAGTTAACAAAATGATAATATTGTCAATTTAGTGCTGATTGCTTTATTAAACTTTTTGATTTGTTAATTGGCGTGTGCTACTGTTTTTAAAGCAGGTGAAATTGTAGTGGTTTTAATGAGTTAAATATAAATATAAACAAGAAATATCTTTATGGGCATATTTATATTTTTAAATTTAAAATGACTTTAGAGCTAAAACTTCTTATAAAATAAACATTTAATATACGTTTATTTATTTTAAATACAAACTTTAATCAACGTTAAATAACCGAAACATTTTTGTCTATCCCCATTTTCCTAGTTGTCCTCTAATTTCCCCAGCCCATGAAAACTTGGTTGGAAAATTAAATAATTTTCGCAACTTTTGGTCACCTGCTGCGGCATCTTTCAGCAAATTATGCAAAGGCAAATTCAGCATTCGCCATCACACCGAAAATAGTGGAAAAGCGGAGAAGAAAACTGTTCAACTTCATGACTATCTTCTTTCTTCTTCTTTTGTTTGCCCATTTTCGCGCTGTTTTTCCACGCTTTTCCACCACACTTTTTTGGATTCATTCAAGCAGAGGTTTTGAGGGTTCGCCACCGTCTTCTACGTTTTTGTTTTTGTAACCCGCTTTGTATCTGTAATCACTTAGTCATTGTTTTGTTGTTGCTACCTTTTTGCGCATTAATTACAAGTATTTCCTTGTTTCGTTGTTTAATTAACTTGGCATTATATATATGTATATAACCACAACCACAATCGACCCACTAACATTTATCGCAAGCCCAAGATAAACTTACCTTGGGCTTAATGAAATCATTTGAAATTGGAAGTCGACATCCCTTATCAATTTGGGTGAGACGGTAAAAATGAGTGAAAATTACGAATGATTTGTGATTCATTGGTTTTACAGCCCGCTGTCAGCGTCACACTACCATTATTGGATGACAATCGTCAACCGTTTTTGGAGAACAGAACTTCCCCTCCAACCGACTGCATCTTAAATGATTTGTCAATAGTGGGAAGTGACGAACTTATCGAATCTGTCGGGCCCCAATGTTGATTCAATTGATTTGCAGATTATCTAATTGCTTCTCTGATTTGACAGACTTGGCGATTGTGTTCAAGTGTTACTCGTAGCAGAAATTAATTAGGCGTGAAAGCGTAGTATACTTCATTAACTTAGTGTGAGGTTTTAAATCAGTGTTGATATTGCCATTGTCTGATATATCTCAATTTAAAATTAATACGTTAACCTACACTTGACATCTTAAACACGATACTCAATATTTTTAGAAGAAAAACTTAAACTCATCCAACACATTAAGTTGCCAATCTTTCAGCCACTTTCCACTCGACAAACTAAAAAGGTGGCTCTGGGTTTTCCTCAGCTTTTCCTGTAAACTCTTGACTATTTTATAAGCAACTGCCCTCCACACCGTCGAAATCAATTTACTAACACTGGAATAGTTTGGCCCAAGAAAACCGCAGCTCTTCAGCCAGTAAATTGACATTGTTGCAGTTGAAAGCTTCAGTCGCCTTGAACCTCAATCATATTTTATTCAGCGGAAAACTGGAAAAAAGTAAAATAGAGTGGGGGCTTAAACTTGGTTCTAAGAGAGAGGAAGAGGCCAAAGAAATTGGCCAGACACCAACTGGGAAAAAAG
The DNA here is from genome assembly GCF_018152505.1 of Drosophila elegans. NCBI lineage: Eukaryota > Metazoa > Arthropoda > Insecta > Diptera > Drosophilidae > Drosophila > Drosophila elegans. Next base: position 18,283,253 of record NW_024546167.1, on the reverse strand, counting down.
TTTGCTTAAGGTAAACGAGGAAAAAGTGAAAGAGTCCTTTCAATGCATTTTGCAATTTGCTTAAATGGATTCAAGTTTTTACTAAATTTCTTTTAGTTGGAATTAATTTAAACATCCTTTCATTAAAACTTTTCTATTGCTTTCCTTAAATTGGTTTAAGTAAGAGAGCATTTCAATAAATTTGTAGATCGTACTCCTGCCAATTGACTAAATATATAAAATATAAAATTTGATTAAATAATAAATAACTAGACTTTAAGAATCCTTTTAAAGTAATATTTATTTATTATAAAACTAATACTTAATAATTTTGCTTTATCTTTTGCAGCTTGCTGTTTGCTGAAACAAAAGCCAATTGCGACCAATGCTTCCAACAAAATAATAACTAAAATTTTAACCTTGCCATATAAAAATATAAAGAAAAGATTAAATTTAACAATTCAACTGCCAAATTTTAAAACCAAATGCAGCCAGCCCCAAAGTATGCAGTGGATCTTGTGAGCTTCCCGGAACGGAAAGCTTTGAGTTGCGCTCAAAGCAATTTCTGAGCATAACTAAATGCTCAAAGCTGCACTCAACGGATTCACCAACCGTCCAGCGCTCGCGTATAAGTGATTTGCGCTGGTTCGAAACCCGACGGGAAATATAATTATGGACGCTCCAGATGTGGGACGCATTATAAGAGCGCCGGCGAGACGCAAACGAAACGATGAACAATTAATGGATAGGGTGAGTAAAATTATTACTGTATAATTTCCGTACATACAAAAAGTATAAGAGTAAGGTTTATATATACAGCCCGTAATCTCGAGATCTTTTGTGGATTCTTTTACTATATTTGGGATGAAAACTCCTTAAAGTATCAAAGCATTTAAAAGTCACATGAAATATTTGTCTTTCTTACCAAAATAATCCAACCCACAAGTTTAAATTCAAAAACGAAATTAATAAACCAAATAATGTCTTTATACATATATACAAATATATATATACATATATACAAATATATATATACATATATACAAAATATTTGTATAATATGTTGAAAGTCTACAAAGACTTGTTTATATAATATCCGTTATTCAGAGGTATTCAATTCCTTTCTGCTGCCCTTCATCAAAGTCGATCTTTGTTTGTGAAGTGTGGAGGCCTCAAAGTTGGTTTGGTTAAGTTGGGAAGTTTGTCACTGTCGAATCCCGCTTAAATGAGCGCCCGCCTGCAGTGCATGTGATCCAGTTTTCCAAATGGTTTTTGTTTATCTTCTTGGCCTGCAGAGGAAAATGGAAAGTTTTGCTGCATTTATTCAAAGTTCGAACTTCGCCCACAAATGCAGTATGAATGGGTTGTGTCATTTATTTTTTATATATTTTTTTCCCGATTGCTATAATTTATTATTTTTCATCTGTCTACGATTTGATTAATTTGCTGGCATTCCTACAAAAAGTATTTTTCTTTTGAAATGCTGAGTGGTCATGAGTTGGCGTTGGTTTTTGTCAGTTTTTATTTTGGCTTGGGGTTTTAATTGAAAATAGATTGTTGGGAAAGTTGGTAAACGTTGGGAAATAATACAGCAGGGGTATCAAATTAATTAATCAATTAAAACTTACAGCAATTAAAATATTTGATTTATTTTTTTAGATAATTATTACTAATATTAATTACCATGATTCAAATTACAATTAATATACAACTTGATGACTCGTATCATTCACTTTTACTTACACCCAGCTAATGCATCATGGCAAAAAAAATCCTCATCAATCATCTCCAGCGATTGTCACTGCATCGACCCACATTCCACCCCACACCACCCACCGAGTGAATAAGTTCGTTAACCATCCCACCACACACTTCCCAACTCAGGTTCCACAAAAGCTAACCCACAATTAAAGACCGCTCGAATTTCACGCAATTAGCAAAACAAAACAATTGCATTGTTTAATGTCAAGTTCAATGCACGCAGTAGGCAGACAGACAAACCACCCACCCGACCACCAAACACCCCCCACAAAAAAATCCGATTAAGTAATAAACCAAATCGAATGCAATTATGAGCTGAAGAGAAAATCAGATTTAAAGAGATACGAAAAAAATAGAGACAAAGAGAGGAAGAGAAAGCCTTTCTTGCTCTACAAAAGCTTTCAAATCGGTGACCTCTTCGGTAGAAAAACACAACAAAATCTACACTGCACATTTTTTTTACAAAGTTGATCGTCGATGGTTAATTGATAACTACGAATTTTAATTAAAAGTTTAACAATAATAATCTTTGGTTTATGATTCAAATTACAATAATCAAGCAAATTAGTTTGATTAACATTCTTAGCCTTTCTCTTCAAAACTTAAGAAAATGGCAAAAATTCTCTATATTTTAAATAAACGTTTGAACTAATGGTGAATTTTAAAGCATAACAATAATAAAATTAAGGCAATTTTTCCTAAAATCAAGAAATCTGTATAAATACCTATAGAGTTAAATATTTGGATGGAGTTAAATAAAGTATATATTTCAAGGGTACTTTACCATCAGCTTTGTACTTTTTATTTTTTGTGTGGGAGAGTGGGGATATCTCTTGCGGTTTTGTGTTATTGTAAGTCAGCTGTTGGGGCTGCTTTTAACCCGTTAGTTGCTTTTACTTACGCTCTCTCTCTCCGTTCTCCTCTCTCTATTGCTCTCGCGCTTTGAGCTTTGGTCTGCCTGCGCCAACGACTTTGCTTTTGCGCTGCTTTAGCTTCGTTTGCTTTGGTCGCCGCCTTTCAGATACAATTCGTATTCCAATTGGAACGCCGCGATTTTCCTGCGTGCTCTCTATGGTTTTCCTCGCGCTTTTCTCCGCGTCTCGCCTGGCTGCCCATGTATTGGTATTTGCAACCGTTTTCGCATGCAATTTGTTTGTGCAATTCGAAAAATTATGAAAAGTTAATCAACGGAAAAATACAACAACACAATAATACAAGAAGAAAAATATCACAAAATAAAAGTAATATTTTGGCAGGCGAACAAATTGCATTTGACCCGCTTAAATCGTGTTAAACTCAGGTTTTTAGTGTGCTTTTCATGTTTCCAATTTGCCCAAAAACTGCGCAATGACCTTCGAATGTTGTTAGTTGTTGCTTTTGTGTCTTTTGTACATTTTCGGTGCGTGTAATTCGGTCGACAGAGACGCCGACTGCGACGCCAACTGCAAGCAACAACAAACAGAAATAAACACAAAAAATAATTAACCCAGCGTCATCAAGTTTTAATGATCGAAATGACGTTATATAATCTGTAAAAGAGCCGAGAAAAGCCGCACAAAAAAGTACCCATGTTAACAGTTTCGAGATTCTTACGGTTAATTAAATTAAGTGATTAGATCACTGTCAAATGCAAATTAGAAAATGCTCGGGGGAGCAATAGCAAAAGTTGAGAGTGATTCTCTTTTGAAGTTTTATTTTGGATTTATTAATAACATTTTTTATTTTGCAGAAATATAATAACAGCATTAAATATTTTTAGTTTTTCCACTACAAATTTATAAAAAGTCACAAAAAAAAGTATTAACATAATATTTTGCAAACACTTAAAGTTTTTTTTTGGTGCTCCGGTGGCGTATACGCATTTTATCTTGTTTTTTATTTAGCAAAGTTCTTATCAAAACTCTGATATGCTCGACAGTTTAAAAATAAACAAAAATGTGATAAAAAGAAGAATGAAATCGAAACTGAAATTGAACCTTTTGCGCTTTGCAGTTGGCTGAAAATGTCAATTAAAAATTAATTGAGCTTACGAATTATTTGGCAAAAGCGTAAATTGCTAAGCATCAAGTAAATACAATATTTGTTTGCAACTCTTATTTTCACCTGATAAGGTTCATCCACGTCAATAAAAACAGAAGAAAATAAATAGCAGCAAAAAAAGCTAGTTAAGGCAGCAACAAGAACACAAAATTAACAAGAGTCGGAATTGAAATAGCAGGGAGAAAAGGTGATAAGCGACAAGCAAAAGGGGAAACGCAAATTTGTGAGGAGCCAAGGTGATAAAAATAAAGGCAATTAAAGTAGTCAGATAAGGAGAAGAGGGGGAAAAGGTTGGGAATCGCGAATCGTTTGCTAAGCGGTAGCGAAAAATCTTTACAATTATTGTAAACAATTTGAAGAAGAAAGCAAGGTGAAGGAAAAACTTGAAGCGAGCTATAGAAAAGATTTAAATTAGAAAAGTTTTTCTAGTTTCTATATTTTTGCATACGTTTTCTAAGTTTTTTAGAATACAATAATGTTTTCACCTCTAGTTTAAACCATTTATTGCATGTGTATTCAGACAAATCTCTATAAAACTTTTTCATAATTTTGTAATCACAATACTGACCGCAAATTAAAGAACAGACACATTAGAGAGTGAAATGGGCATAGTGAAAGAGCACTTTTATTTCTGGTATTCAGAACGTAACCCATTTGGCGACTATGACTGCTCTGTTCTGTCAACATCCGCGGCAGCTGTTGAATTTAGCTTATTAAATTTCTGTTGTTTTTAGCAAAATGTTTCACCTCACAAAGGCAATTGACATTTACAGTGAAATAAAGTGAGACCGGGGAAAATAAACAACAAAAAATTCAAATATAAAAGCGGATCGTAACGAAAAGCTGACCAAAACAAACGGAAAAAACAATGTAATTGTTGAAATGTAAATCGCCACCGACGAGTGCAATAAAATAGAAAACAACAACAAAGTTAACAAAAAGCGAAAAAAAAACACCAGCAACAATACCGAGTGAAAAGCGGGTGTGTGTAGAAGTGAGAAAAATTAGTGGAAAATCGGGCAAAAAAATGCGGCATTTAATCATGACCCCGGCATCGCTGTCGGCGTCGACGCCGACGCTTTCCACGCTGCATCACCAGCGAATGGCGCTGCAGTCGCAGTCGCTGTCGCAGTCGCCGCTGGCGTCGCCGTTAACCCCATCGCCATCATCGGTCTTCGGCTCACCCAAGTTCCCAGCGAATTACGAGCGCAGCGAAAAAGTGAGTTCAAAACATAAGCAAACAAAAATCAGACAACAAAAAAATTGCAAAAATAAATAAATATGAAAACAAAAAAGGCTTAAAAAAACCAAAGATAAGGGGGCAAAAAACAAAAAACTAAAAAAAAAAACATGCAAAAAAAATGTAGAGAAAAATGGCTTGCCCCTAAACAAAGCGCTAAAAAAAAAGCTGACGACCCCATCATAAATTACTCCATATTGTTCATGAATGGATCCACGAGTGCAGCAGCCGCTTGTTTTCCATTAATTATGCTCCTCGGTTTTTACCCCCCTTTTTTTTACTCGATGTCGTGCATTTTCCACGCGTTCATTTATTTTTGATGCAAATGTCCCCTTTGTGGGGCAATAAAAGTTCAGTGTTTTGGTAGTGAAGCGGAGCTTTACTTAAGGGGTCTTCAGCACTTGACATTTCAATTTAAGTATTTGGCTTTCGGGGCAGTTTTGTTTGGCCAATATGTCAAAAAGCAGTTAAGGTTCATTAAATTTAGAAAATATTATTGCCTTAAATATAAAGTTTCCGCCCTAGACCCTTTTGACCTTTATTTGACCAAGTCCCGTATGATCTCTTAATTATTATCCAAGTCCGTTTTTCATTTTCCAGCCGCGTGCAAGACAACTTTTCTTGTTTGGCAAAAAAACCCAGCAAAACTTTTGCAAATGTCAGCACGGCGCAATTTGCGGCAAACAATTTTCTAATTTTTTTCTCCCTCGGCGGTTAAGTATAGTACAACGGAAAAGGCTGAAAAGTTTTCAACGTTCGACTTGCGTAATGCGCAATAATTAATCAGCTTTAAAGCCTGGAGGGGGAATTGTGATTTAACAAGTTTGTTTTCTGCTTTTTTTTCCTATTCTCCCTTCGCAGGTGCCAAAGTTCAAGGTCACATTAGCTGATAATCAAGCAGCATTTTTACACGCCATTTGCATTTTCCTTTTTCAAATCGGTGTACCTTTCGTTTTCATTATGTTGCAGTTTAAAGTTTTTTTTTTGCTTGGCAATGTTTGAGACGAGATGAAGATCAAGAAAAATCATTTTCACAGCCGCTTTGAGCTTTTTGGAGCAGAAAACATTGGCTCGTGAGGAGGAGTATGCAGTTTTTCCTGCATTTTCCATGTATGCAGATGGATGGATGCTTTTCCCCCCTTTCTACATGACTGCTGGACATAATTGCCCACAGAACCACGCCCACCACCCGCAGACCACAAAAGCAAGCAACTTCATTTGCAGCCGTAATTGTTTTGGCCCATATGATCCAGCCCCCCCCCACTATCCTCCATTTCCCCTTGATTTTCCACCCGCCCTACTCTTGAACATTGCTCATACGCCATGTTATCTGCGCTGGCTACTTGGCAAATTGAAAGCAAAAATGTGCAGCCACTTTTCCTCGTCCCGTTTTGCCCCGTTGCGGAAAAGCGGTCTCAACTCATCTCGATTTTCTTCTTTTTTTGTTCTACTTTTTCTCTCGGCTATAAAACAAAACCAATGCAAAGTCGTCTCGCCAGTCTTGTTGGCGGTGTTTTCTTCTAATGACCAGCCCCACTCAGTTTGCTGCTGGGAAAGTGTTCATCAAGCCGGGCTTGTCGTTTATCATACTTCGCTATTAGTCGCAAACACGACTTTCTAACTGCACAGAAAGTAAAGTGTCGTTTGGCGATTTGTAAGCATTTATCAAGTCGGCATATCTATCTGCTAACTTTCTTAGTCGGCGACGGCTTTTCTTCTCTTCTAAATATGGCCTAAACGATACTCTTTTTAAGGCATTCGAACACAAAGTGAAAACTCCTCTCGACATCTAGTGTTTAATCATTCTTATTTAATTTGCTGCTGGGGGAATTGATTTGTCAGCTTTGGATAAAAGAAAGATTAAATGTTTGCTTGAAAATTGTTGAAATTGTTATCTTGTGTTTTCCTGGCTAAAACCAGCTAAGCGGATCACAATTAGAGGGGCTTACTTTTTGATTGATATGCCATTGTGGGAAATCATTGTTTAATGGGATAATTTAATTTAACTCTTAATTATGTTTATTTAGTTAAATAGGTTAAAAACCAAAGTACGGAAACAAAAGAACATTGTGAGTTCTGTAAAAATATTTTATTATAAAAAACATTTGAATTAGAATTATAAATGAATAATAACTTATTAAATATAATAAGAGTATTTCCGGTTTACTCAATGTTTAAAAAACCATCTTAAAATATATAAAACTTTATTCTTTCTCTTGAAGCCTTACAACTTATTTTTTAACATTTTAAACTCGCCAATTACTTCACTCTTCAATCTTTTTCATCTTTTAATACCCAGAAAAAGCAAACATTCAATTAAGTTTCCATAAGTGTGTTCTTATAATATCTGATATATACTTATCTGTAAAAGACCTTGTGATTTGCGGCTAACATCATATAATTATTTTGGCAAATGATCGCGTAATGTTGCAATTGTGGGTGGCTCATGTCACGGATGGATAACATAGAGGATCTACACTTTATTTATGTGTTTTCTGAAGGCGAGTGAAGACCTGTAGTGAATGTGAAATAATGATGGGAAAAGAGAGTGTAGGCGTTAAAGGAGTTGCAACTTAATTAACTCAAATCGTGTTGCTGAGTGTCAGGTTGTGGCCATTGGGATTTCTCCATTTTCCAAAAAGTTTCCTTTATTTTTTTCGGCGACTTTGTGAAAGGAAGCGAATGCACTTTTGATGCCTTGACTTTTTATCTCGTTTCCTTTCGCGTCCACTTTCCACTTTGTTTGGCCAGAAAGAATTGAATGCCATGGTATATTTAATTAAAACTGATTAAAGCATTTAAATCATTGCCGTTTTAATCTGAAGCGGCGTCTTTTCCGCTTTTCACTTGACGTTGCTGCACCGGGAAATTCTCAGGAAAAGCTGTGTGTCCAGTTCAATGGCTATGAATAGACGGGGTCTTTGTGCAATGACAACAGCATTTTCCATTTTCCACTTCCAGTCTCACAGCCCTACCCAACTTCATCCATCATTTATCAGGCCAGGCCGTATATATATCATTTCTTTTTCTCGATTTTATGTGGTGCGGAAAAATAACAGAAAACTGTATCAATATGCGGCATATGCATCATGAGTCAGGCCCAGAAAAAACAAAACAGCAGCCAGTTTGGATCGGTTCGGTTTTGTTGTCTGTGCCCCAACCCATGTTGGCCTCAAAATGTAACAAAATATATGCTTACCACATACAGTGGAGACTCGCAATTAAACGAAAGATCAAAGATCTTAATGACAAGGTCTGTTTCTTAGGAGATAAATTTCTGTTGTCAAATGAAATCGATGTTGTTTTTATATAAGTTCTTTGAACGCTAACAAATATTATATATGAAACCAGTTCGAAAGTGTAATTTTGCAAGTTAAAATATTTATATAAATATAATTTTTTTAAAAGAGTCTTAATTAATTATATTTAAAAACAAAAATTTCACTGTGCTTCCAATTTATATATATGTATGTTCAACTTTGCAATGTTTTATAGCTGATACTTTTTACCCTTACCGTTTTTATTTTTTTTTTTTTGTGTGCTTAAAGCTGTCGAACTTTGGCGTTAAAATGCATTTTTTGGCCGCAAAAAAAAAGAAACGTGCGGCTCGTTTAATTGAAAGGCTTTTGGGCATGCGACAAAACACGACGAATATTGAAAGTCAAAGCGACCGCTCCCGCCCCCTCCCCTTTTACCCCTGCACCGCTTTTGATCTCTAGATTGCAGACTTCAAGATTAGACAAAGTCAACGATTGAAACAATATCCGAGTCTTAATTTATGCCCCAGCTTTGGGCTTTGCCCCGACTTAAGTCCATAAGCCGTTGCTAACCGAACAATGAAATCAGCTTTAAAGGCAGCGAAAAGAAACCACTCCACTCACTCACCAGGCTTAAACCACCCACCACCCACAAACCACTGAATGTTGACTTTTAACCACCTCAAACTTGGACCCCAACCAAAAGTTGCAATGCATTAGCCTTCTTTGGTTTACCCTAAAATAAGCGAGGCTTTTAGGAATGTCTGCTGGCATAAAAAATATGCATAAAAATATATATGCAATTTCATAAAAGTCAAAAGTGCCGCCTAAAAGTGTTTTACGATTAATAATTATTTAATAATGGCTTGAAATGTGTTAAAATGTAATAAATAACAACGGTCATAAAAAAACCATATTGAAATGGAAACTTTTTAACAGTTTTGTTAAGATTGTAAACAGTTAAAGAGATAGTTGTTAGTTGTAAATATTTTTAGATAACAAAACATTTCGCAAAAACCGTGAAAAAATATTTTGTTTTAGTTCCATTTTTATTATTTATATATTATAAAATTTTGATCGCTTTCGATAATGAAACTGAGTTGGAAATTAGAGTAAAATTTCTTCGTTTCATGGAAAAAGACGGCCTTTTGCCATTTTCCTTTTTGAACTGATTTCTTTGGGGGTTTTTCACTCCCTGCGTGGCTTAGTAGCCCCAACTTGCATTTCCTGGGGCGTTAATATATGCTAATCCCCAGTGCGCTTTTGGATCCGCCGACAAAACGACACACCCACGCAAAAACGCTGTGGGGAATCGAAAAACAGAGAGCAGACCAGTCTAGAGTAGCCTTTGCTTTTGCTGCTGCTGTTTTGGGAAAGTCGCCTTTCCTCTTTCCTTTTACTTTCAACTTTTCCCCGTTCGCGAAGCGGCTTTTCCTTGATGCATTTACATTTCGGGCTTCTCGTATTGAAAATTTGCAAACCGATAGCTCCACATGAACTATATATGTATATGTGTATATATATAGATACCTTTTCTAAGACTGATCTTGTTTGCTAATTTTCTGTGCGGCCATGTGGAAAACGCTTGGCCGTTTGGTCGCTTGGCCGAACGCCTCAAAGACTGTTTTCCCTTTTTTCTCGCTTTTCCGTCCACCCCCCTTTGCACCATAATCTAAAAGTATCCACCTTTTTGTGGGAGCAGTCACCCATAGTGGCGCATTTTCTGGATTGTAATTTCCAAAAGCGAGAGAAAAAGTGTTTGGGCCATTTGCATGATTAATGTTTTCGGCCAGCTCGCAGCGTTCGTTTCAATTTTTGTTTTCTTGGGTTGGGCTCAGTTCAGTTCAGTTGGATTTACTTTTGTAAGGTTTTGCTTCGTTTGTGCCACTTGAAGTTGTTTTTTTTTTCTATGGGCCGTAGGGCGTGCCATCTTTTAGTTATTAGTCCGTCTATTAAGCCCAATTACCGATGCACTTACTTACCTGTGCGGGTGGAGCGTTTCAAGGCTAGTTTCCGCTAAGTAAGTGAAATGAAGGTGGCATAAATAAGGAATGGATCTGTGGTGCTGAAAGTGAGATGGGATTATGGTAAATGCGATGAGATTATTTCATGAATTATTTATTAATGGACTTGAAAGGGTCAAGGAATCTTAGTACATATGTGTTTTTTACTTGATAGAGTTTATTTATGTATATCAAGGGAAATAAGTGGAACTTTAAATATTTATTGACCTAAAAGTTTGTTGACTTTATAGCTTTTAATTTGCTCAGCTAATTAAAAAAACTAAAGAAACATTACAGATTTTTAAAATTTTATGATATATGGTTTTGATCTAGAAAACTATTGATCGTTATTTATTTAAATTACTATTATTTTGGTATTATATCTTTATTGGTACTTCAGAAAACCACAGTATTACATTTTGAACTGTAAAAGTATAGGAATTTTTCATATAATTCATTCATTATTCATTATCAGTCTTTTTATTTTGAAGAATTTTAAGCATAATATTTTTGCAACTTCACATTTTTTACTGCAGCTGTCATTCCTTCGCAAGAAATTTCTGAGTAGGTTTACCGATATCATGAATCGACAATTGCTTCTGCAACTTGTGCGTGATATTGATAGGTAGCTTACATATTTTATTCAAACCGTTCGAGACAACTTAGCTGCCAATTGACACCCACTTGCCATATATCTTTTGTAGCTGTCAAAGAACTCACGATAGTTTTATGCCTCCGGCAATTTCATGCTCGGGGTCCCAAAAGACAGCAACTTCAACAACATCATCGTCACCATCTTGAACAGCTGAAAGCCCAGAGAACGTGACAAAAGTGGTTGGGCTGACAAGCCGCCCAGTGGCTAATTACAAAGGCATTTATGTAGAGCACACATAAATTTACAGAGGGCTTGCTTTTTTTCCTTTTTTTTGTGGTCGTGGAGCGAAAAAAGTAACGCACATTTCTTTTATGCATTACCAAATCAACGAGAAAAGATCGTGTAACTGTGACATTAAATAAGCCAACGGTATTTATCCACTCAGGCACTTCGGTGGTGCAACTTCTAACCCACATGGGTGACCCACACATGCCCCACTGTACCCGTAATTCCACTGTGGTTCCACACCTTTCATTAAATGGTAACTGTTGCAGCACATCGTGTTCAGTTGGTTTTTTTTTAGTTTTGTTTTTTTGTTGGCTGGCTGTTTTATTTGATGGCTTTGTTTCCCATGTGTGAACAAAAAAGTCAGGCTGACCATAAGACAATGCAAAACAGTTAGAGCCGCAAATGACAGACAGTCAGGCAGCGAGAGAGGCTTAGATATAGGGGAATGGAGTGTAGGACCCATGAAATTATAACAAGTTTGTGGAAAGTGTCAATGAACTGAACCGAAAACAAGAACTACGTGTATCTAAATCCGTTTTATTTGTTTATATGTATATACGGGTGGTAATGTCAGTTGGTTGTGATTTGGGGCAACAAAGCGTAACAAACTCTTTTTGACCCGAGCGAAAACTCATTTCAAGCATGGCGAAAAGAATTTAATAAAAGCTGGCAAAATAAAAAAAAAACACTAGTGTGATTCTAGAAAAGTCTAAGAAATTCAACAAATAAAAGAATATGTTTGATTTTATTTTAACTTTAAAAGTACAATCTCTGCATTTAAAATTTATTACTTTATTTAAGTAATCCTTTAAATCTTGAAAACCATTACTTACCTCTGTTAACCTCCACTTACCTATTGCTCAACTCGCCATCCATCATTCTATTGATTATAAATATATTTCTTGGGCATGCCTTATTATTTTTTTTTTTGAAGCCAAGTCTTGGCACCCTTTATAAGCATTGCCCCAACTTAACCACCACCCCCCACTTTTCTTGCGATCTTAGATTTGCATAATTTGCACTTTGGCATTGAGCACCGGAAAAACGTGACTAGTTTTTTTTTCTCTGCCCATTGCCTATCCAAAGAGAATTATTCTTTATAGTGTATAGTATATATATATATATATACCACTAACTATATCAGACCGGAGCGTGATTTCTTATGCTTATCGTCATTTGTTTATTTTTGGCTCGCAGCTGAATTTAAATAACCCGACTGGTCCGAGTGCAGGTCGGAATGAAATCGAGATTTTTTATTATTTACGATAAGCCACGAAGCTTAGATATGGAGGCAAGAACTTTGCCTGGCGGGAGATGACTTAAACATTTATTTTTAAATGGCTTGCAAAATGTATAAAAGTGGTTCACGGGTGGTATACGTAATGCGGGCTGATTGTATGAACGTGGAAAATAATTTACCAGAAAATGCTTAGAAGTTTATTTGCAATATAAATATTTATCGAAAGGTTAAAAGCTTAACCTAACTAGTTTTGAAATATATTATGTAATATTGAAATATTTATGTAAAGTTTTGTCAGTTTCCTTTCTTGTAATTCTAATTTTTATGTTTCAACAATTAAATTTAAATCGTCGGAATATTTCCCATTTAAGTCGTTCAATTCTCCCTGTATATTAATGTTCAGCCCAACGATAGGTTAACCCAAAGTCTTGCAATAATCAATCACAGGCCCTTACATTCTTTTTACAGTCTCCACTCGACTCCACCCACTTGATGGCCACTTGTCAGCCTGACAGTTTTACTAGCGTTAAGTCGAAAACCCTCCACACACTTTGTTGAAGCCGCCAAATTGATGGCTGAAATATTTTGTAACCGCATTTCTTGCCCAATCCGACAGATTGAAAAACTTCACTTGACTTTATATCTTTCCCTCTGTCTCTCTTTCCCCGGGAAAAGTTTTATGCAACCGGGGAAAATGAAAATGGGGAATAGGGTGAGAGTAGTAGGGTCTGATTTTTTGGCACGTCTGGGCATTTTCCTCTAGTCGCGATCGTTGAACGTTAACCGCACCATAAAAACCTTAGTTAACACTTTGCAGTTTTGTCTTCTCTTTCTGCCTGTCTAAATAATTTTAAAATGCAGCCAGCATTTATTCTCGTTTTATTTTGTATTTCTTCTTTTTTTTCCGATGCGTTGTGCATTTTAAATTGTGTTAAAGCCGGCCGGCAAAAATATTCAATTGTTTTGTCGCCCGTAGACAAATAAATTTATCTAGAGTTTACAATCTAAAAGTTGTAGGCTGGCTGAATGACTGACAGAGTATCTATATCTTTTTGTTTTTTTTTTGTTCCACATTTCGACACGCGCAATTACATTTGTTTCAGCCCACTGACAGCATTTGTTTTGGTTCTCTTTTTTTTTGTACTATTCTACATAGTTTTGTTTAGTTTTTTGCTTTGTTGCTGTACTTAAACTTGATTTGTGGCAGTCAATCGGCAAAAAACATTTGAAGTTCGAAATGCGAGAATGCTGCTCGGCCGGCGAGTGGCAAAAAAGTTGTCAAATTTGCTTAAACTTGTGTGCAAACGTGTTTAAAAGGTATCGCATAAATATGTTGGATGAGTATGTAAATACATGAGAGTTCACGTTTTAACTATAAAATATGATTTGTTGGGCTTATATATTGCCTAAAATGTGTTTTATTTAACAATGGCTTCAAAAATACTTAAAATTTTGTCTTAAAATTTATATAATTAAGGTATATACGTGCCTGTCCCAATTTTATTAAAATATTCCTCCCATTAACTTGGACTCAACTTTCAACACCTTTACTCTAGCTTTTTTATTTATTTTTTTTATACAACCCACATGATTAGCAAATTGATTGATGTATGGGGCACTCCTAAATGTTTTTGTTCTCGCCCAGATAAAGACACTGTATCTTATGAAGCTACCGAAAATCCCACCAGACAGTCTGAGCTCAACAATATTTATAAGAAAAACAATTTGTGGCCGCCCACTTGGTGAGCGTTTCATTTTTTGACAGATAACTTTCTCAGGCGGGCAAAAGGTTAAGTGAAGATAAGATGTTCGACTCATTTGCATTTTGTCGGTGATAATAGACTGTTTATCTTTTTACCAAGCCATTAGCTTTTGACGCCCACAATTTGACTGGGAAAGTTTCTTTTTTTTCTTCTTCCCATTTGTAATAATTTATAAGTTTTTCTGTTTAATCAACAGGTTGATTTATTAATTAGAGCGCAGCCCGAGTCAGGAATTTGTTGAAACTCAATTTAGTTTGACTTTTTGTGAGGTTTTCAGGTTTTGTTTTCGGCTTTGCAAATGCATTTCTAATGGGATTTGTTTTAGTTCTGAGACGCAAAAAGCTTTTTTTTTGCTGTCTCAGCAGATGATGTCAGTTGCTTGAGTGGTTCTTTACTCAACCGAAATTGCTTTTATTTCTCTTTGGCTTTGGCTCAATTGCGTGCCGCAGAAGTCATAAATAAAACATTTCTCAACTTGAATCTAAGCTTTCTATTAACCGTTTTGTTCGTTGTCCAGCGGGTTGAGTACGATCATAAATCAAAAATTATATTTCTATGATTTATTTGGGGTTAACTAGGGGGCTTAACATGACATTTTTATTGGCGCAAAAAAATCAGAGTTAATTGATTTTTTCCCTAAGTTTTCTCACCTTTCTGAGCTGCCCAATTGCATATTGCGTTTAACTGGTAGTCACGTACGACCTAAAAGCAAATACATTCGATACTGTTTAACAAGCTGTAAAAATAATCACAAACAACCATAACAATTTGTTGGCTTTATTTGTCGGAACGCCCACTCAAATGCAGATACAAAATCGAGGCAAAAAAGAGAGCTGCAGCGGCATATGTAAATTGCAAATTGAGGTTGCTAAATCTTGTTGTTTACGGCTCATTGAAGAATTGGTAACTTAATCCCCGCACTCTGACTCTTTCTTTGCCATCTCTTTTGACCCAGATGAGTAATCAATTTATATGACATGGCTTTGGTTTTAGATAGCACCTCTATTTTTCTGCCTTTGTCTTCCAAAAATTTGCATAGCTTTAAAGTTCTTTGTTTGTTGATCCACAATGTGTGTGGTCTTTGATTATTTGCCTTGGAATGGGAATAAATTCAAAAAGGATTGACTTGTGCTTAGTCGATCTCTGTTTTTTTTTTTTACAAGTAATGCAAATAAAGGAGTGGCTTGGGGTTAGTTAAGTTACTAAAATTGTATTTTAGCAAAGTGTTACTACAAATATTTATTATTGACATTTAATAAATTAATGTGCTTTATTTTAAATTCCAATTTAAATTTCTTCATCAAATAGTGTATACTTTTGGGATCTTTTACAAAATGATTATGTAAGCTTTCTAAATATAAAAATGGTGTTGCTACTACTAAAAATGCAATAGCTTCTTAAAAACCAATGTCATAAAATAGATTTAATCGCTTCAATAATTTCTCCTTTTTAGTTTTGCCGGACGACATGTCGTATATGTAATATTTTGTAAACAACCTTATCAGCCATGATATCATATTATTTATTTCTTAATAGATTGTCAACAAATCTTAATGAATTAATAGCTTTATGAACTTGTTAGTAGTATATGCTTCTCCTTGTTTATTAGTTTCATATAATAATGTTTTGAAACTGCTCAAACTTAAGTTATACACATTAAATTTAACAACATCCTGTCAATTGCAATTTGTATTCATAAACTTACCAATATTATGCAAGTAAACTAATTATAATTAATAAACTAAGACAAGTTTCCATAGTGTCTGTCTGGGTGTGAATTATACAGTTGTTTAATGAGCTCAGGAAATGAGAAAAAACGAACTAAAAAAAGCCAAGCACGCAAAATATCGCGACACACAAAAAAATGCTAAATTACATATGACCATAATTTATTTAGCTATCTTTTTTTGCACTACAATTTAGTCTGCCGCCTGTCATGTGTTTTCAAGAAATATACTAGATATTTGCCCATTGAGATTTTCGTTTCTTTATTTTCTGCCTTTTGTAAGCGGTTCCGAAATGGTCGCAAAGAAGCAACTGAGCTGAACTGAGGCGTATTAAAGTCTAGAGTTGTTAAATCGATTCGGATAGATTCTGTTTTGGTCAACAAAAAATGTTATGATCACTTCATGCCAAAGCCATGCTTTAAATACTCTTTTAAAATTATTTAAAAAAATTTGAAAACAAAAAAGTGTATGTTTGTTTTGCCTTTAAAATTTATTTATTCTAGTTAAACATCAAGCGATTTGCCCAAAGTATTATTATTTCAATTTAAGTCTCCTTATTTTTAAAATTACCTATAAAATGAATACACATATCCATAATAGTGCTAAAAAATAATCGTGGGCAGGCATTGGCATCTAGGTGATTTTCAAATTTATGAAATGCCGGAAATGATTTATCAATCACTTCAATGCTTTTGCCGACTTTTAATCAAAATATAAATAATGTCATAAAAACCATTTTAATACCACAAAATTAAGTACTTAAAATTTATCACCGCAACAAAATGATGCAAAGAACTGCATTTAAATAATAAAAAACAGCAGAATTGAAAAACTGTGGGCAGATTTTGGGGGCTGGCAACTGACAGACTGACACTTGTTATTAGAGCCAACACTTTTGGTTTGGGTGTACTCTGGTTTTTTTTTTGTATTACTTTATTTTTGTATTTGTCAAATTGTAGCAATTTGGCTAAGTGCGTTGCAACTGCTGCAGCTCCCGAGACTTTTTTGTATAACATATGGAATCGCATGTATCTGCATCTTGTTTGCTTGTGGGCGTTTCTCGTCGTTTCAATTTGAAACGCATTTTTTGTTCAAGTGGTTTTCACAACAGCGACCACAACAACTCCTCTGCACCATTTAGCAGTACATAAAAATGAAGCACACACAACGAGCAAAATGGAATATAAAAATGTTTCACTCTCTATATAATTAAATCTTTAAAATGCATTTTGTGACCACACGAAATTGATATTTTTTTTTCGGTTTTGGCTTGTCCATTATGTAATCAATATCTTGAATGGGGCCATCAGTTTATAATGGGTTAAGTTGTCTGCAGGGAAATTGATATGCAAAGGCAGCAGAAACGACCACAAATGAACTGAGATAATGAGGGTTAAGATGCAATACTCCAAAAGGGTCAAAATGGTCATGCTTGGAAATTTGAGATGCATGCTGTTTATAAAAGTTAATTATAGTCAAAACTGATCAAATTTGGTTATATTTATATATGTTTCCTACCTTATAAATATTTATATATACAAATAAGATGTAAATTGCTACTGCTTAAGCTATGGATCCAAATATATTTAAATATTTACTTTTTGATTAGCTTTTATTAAAATGAGTTCTTTAAAAAAAAGTTCTTAAAAATTTCTGGTTTTCTAAGCACATTTCTCTGTCTTCCCACAGTAATTACCCACTATAGTCCACACATTACCATAGCATCATCTTCAATTAACGTCGGAAACGTTCACTTAGCTATTCAAATCACAGTTTGGATTGTCAATTTAAGAAAGCTTACATCGAAAGCGTTTTAATGCCCCTCTCGGAAGTTAAGCCATATAATTAACACTTATAATCGACCGGAATAAAAAGACTTTTAACTCTATCCTCTCTCTCTCTTTGATCTGCTCTTCCAAATTACTTGCACAAATAGCAATCATTAGACAAATTGCGCGGCCATTACAGAGTGCACTACGTGCCACCAACAACTACACAAAAAAAAAGAGGCAATAAAAGCACCGAAAAAGGCCTTTTAACTAACACTAATGCTTGATTAAACTTTCAAATCAACTAAAGCCGCCGAAGATGCAGTCGCGAGATTGAAACTCCGCAGCTTAAAGACACTCCTCCTTAGAAAAGTTAAAGTTAAAGTTAAAGTTAAAAGCCCGTTGGAGCTGGCAGCATCTTTCATCAACTTTGACACCCGAGAGTAACCTGGCCCCTTAAATATTTTCTTCCTACTTTCCATGAACTGTTTTCTTTTGTGGCCGCTTTTCCGACTTGCCAAAATTTATGGGCAGATTTTCCCAGACTTTTCCAACCGACAAAACGCCAAGAGCCATCACGCTTGTCACGTAGTTGAAGTGGTACGCGGAGTAAATTGCCACGCTTTATTATTGAATTATGTTTCATATTTTATTTTACCATTTTTATCTGGCATATTTTCTCCAACACCCCGTATGATTAAGCTTTATGGGTTTATTGATTTCGAATTAATTGGGGAACATAAAATTGATGGCCAACCTGTTGTTGTAACACTTTGGATTGCAGCTAACTGCTAGCTGCAAATCTGTGCAATTAATCAAAATTGTCGGCAACGCTTCAATGGGACTGCAAATGATTGGCGCGGATAGTCGAGATTTGCTCACAGATTTTCACAAGCTTACCTCACCGCAAGCTTTTTTAATTCGAGCTGCCGAGATATTGACAGATTGACAAAATGCGCATGCGCCACACCAGAATCGATTGAGTGGGTTTATTGGAGCGCTGATTGAACGGATCGACAGCTGGGATTGAAATGTTGAGTGGTTTTCGAAGTCAATCAACGATCGATGGATTTTTTCAAGACATTTTTAAGGGAGAAGTGAGCAATTTCAATAATTAAGATATTCATTTGTATTAAATGCATACATTTAATTTAAATATTTGTGTATATCGAGTACCATTTCTAAATATTTCCATAAATCTTAAATATATTTACACCTGCGCCTTATTTTTATTATAAGTCTTTGCTCCTAATATTTTTTATAAAACATAATTATATTCACACTTGCCCATTTATTCTAATTAAACTGTTCCCAAATGACACCAATCATAAACCTGCAGTCCAATTATATAATTATTCTAAATTATCTCGGTCATAACTCATTAACAACCCTCCATAGAGACTCCCCAGTTGGCAGACTGACTTTTTTTTAACCCACAAAGATCAGAGATATAATCTGCGACGCCCAGAACAATGCAAATAAATCATAATAATTATTGATTATAGTTGGCCCACACAAATCAAATCGAACAAAGGCTTCGTTTCCACATTTCCAGCATTGGTCAGGTCCGAACAAAAGTAATTCGATTGGCAATTTGCATTACAAAAAAAAAACTATTTGAAAATCGTACAATCCAAAAATGACAATGAGGCAAAAGGTATTTTAATTACAAATTGCAAGAAGGTGGGATTGCAAAGGCGATAAATAGCTCTCCGCAGACAGACGGTGGATGGCATAGTTTGTAATTCCAGTGCAGTCCAGCGATTTTTCACGGCGCAAATCAAAGGAAAAAGGCAGCCAAGTGGCACTGCAGCAAACACCAAACAGGTACACAAAGAGAAAACTTGACAGCAACAATAAAATCTTTCTTATTTTCCAATTAACTTTTTTAGGGCCAAAATAAAAAAAAACCAAAAACCAAATTAAATTTTCTATTGGTTTAAAAATATGAGAAGTGTTCTAAAAAATATTTTAAGTATTTTGACAATTCTATTGTATTACCAAAACAATATTTAATTTTACTTATTAACAAATTTCATTTTATTTCTGATTAATTTTATTTAATTCTAATATATTTATTTTAATATCTAATAAATATCCTTTCGTTTCTATTTAATTTCATTTTTGAAACCAAACATCTTGTTTATGAAATAATTATGAGATTTTATATTTGTTTATATTTTCAAGTACTTACACGTAATAATAAATATGGAACTTTAATTCAACGTTTTTTGTTTTTAGAAAAAAATATATTGATTGTCTGTTTTATATATTTATTTTTCTGTGTACCTGCCAAAGGCTACCAGCAGCAGCAGCAATGAGCAGTCTGCATTCATTTGAATATGCGGCGCTTGCAGGCGGACCCACAGATAGATACCCCCTTGATCCCCCGGGAATCCCCCCTATCCCCCGATATACCCCCAACTATATCTATCTGCCTAGCATCTGTCAGAGCAAGTCGCTTGTAACTTTCCCCCATAAACTAGCGCCGAACTGCGACTTGGCCATGGCACAAGATAAAGAAATTGGCTGCACAATTTCGGATCACAGGGAAATGTACACATAGAGGGCGATGCGGGGGGTAACTGGAAAGGAGAGGAAAAATACTAAAGGTGTCTGTCAACTGTGCATTTTTTCCA
Source organism: Drosophila elegans (assembly GCF_018152505.1). Lineage (NCBI taxonomy): Eukaryota > Metazoa > Arthropoda > Insecta > Diptera > Drosophilidae > Drosophila > Drosophila elegans. The sequence continues at coordinate 18,262,952 of NW_024546167.1, read as the reverse complement.
GTGTGTTTGCCTGTGCTTTGTTTGTTTGTCAATCTGTTGTCGGTGGTGCAGTGCGTTTCAAGTTTGGATTTTGTTTGGGCATTGGTTTGGTTTTTCAGCCTCAGTCTCTTTTCTCTCCACAGATGCCTGATTATTTCACTTGATTTGTGTTATGCAAATTGATTTTCTTTTCTGTCGTCTCCGTTGTTGTTGTTTGTCTTTGGTGAGTTGTTTATGGAAAGGTAGCTACCTTTTTGATTGGCCTTTGTGCAATAGCTAAGCTTATGATTGCACTTGAATCAAAAGTTTTTGTGTGTCGACAGATGTGTGTGGGGAATGGGTTGTTTATAGGTAGCGAAAAATTGTACGGCACCTTTATATAAAAAAAAAGTAAGTTCAAAAATGAAATGTTTAGTTAAAATAAATCAAATATAAAAAACCTTAGTTAACGCTTATCAAAATGTATTATATTTCAAGCTTAATTGTAATAAGTATTCAGAAACCTATAATTTCATGAAATGCCACTAAATAAAAGACTCCTCTCAATTACGCCCATAAGCCATACGACGGCAATTTCCATATTTTCTGCAAATGGTCAGTGCAAAATTCTATGGCTTTATTTAGTCATTGCCACAGAGACTGAATCTTGACCAAAGCACCAGCCCAAACAAACATTCACTCTGTAGCCCCATATATCTGTATCTCCATTTGTATTTGTATCTGCATCTGAGGCCATCTGTATCCGTATCTAACTATCTGCATGCCAGTGGTAAATGTGTTCCACTTGGCTGACCCAATACGATACTCTCATTGTAATTTCAACTACTGCCACTCGATGGTTGATTTGCCTAATTTCGTTTTACGGCATTTGGAGGGAACATGGAACATGTATCATGTATCATGTATCGTAGTACGCCCACCAATTCCGTAATTCTGAGAATTTATTGCGATCGGTGGGCAGTGCAGACAGACCTTTAAATGCCACAACTTTCCACTATATGCTGATTATTAAGTAATTAAAGCAAATGTGGGTGCCAAAACTAGCGTCAATTGATTAATTGTTTTAGCGTGTTTTAAGTTTTAGCCGCCATTTCTCGGCCCTCCCGCACAAAGTTGCATTGGTCGAAGTCGTCGATTTGAAGTAGTTTGCTCATTTCGCGTGTTAGAACAGCGATTGCTATTTTGGACTTGCGGGCAGAAACGTGTTTTGCCGTGTGTTTCATCGTGAAATATGCAAATTAAAGAGCTCGAAGTCGGAGTATCTAACAGATACGTGTGTGCGTGTCTCTCAAAAACTCAATTGGACAGGTCTCAAACGAGCGATTTTTTTTTGTTTTCTTCTCTCTATATCTTATATCTCTTGCCATATCTCAAACTCTCTGTTGGCTGTTGGCTGTTAGCTCAAACTCAATATCGGCGACGTCGTGCTGAAATCGTTGAAATCTCGCCAGTTTCATTTGAGCCGCGCTAAAAAACGATACGCGACAGCGGCTGTCACAAAAAACAACGATAATAACAACAACAATAACTACTACAAAAAAAGTAGTAGTGTAAAACAAATTGCAACAACCACAAACGACCAGCGATTTTGTTTTGTTGAATAATTATAAGGCGACGCTTTAATTGTTGTAAAAAGAAATTAGCAAGCAAGCCAGCGAAAAACGTGCAACGAATATTTTATGAAAATTTACACAAAAGTTGAAGAACCGCAAATAAAAAAACCAAAATCTAAGAAAAAAATTAAAAAAAAAAATTATAATTATTATAAATTATATATAGACACCGCGCAGCACTGAAAGATACAACGAACCGAACGGCTTCAAAAAGAGAACACCCAACACGACCTTGACAAAGTCGCAAAAGAAATAAAAATACCGAAGAAACACAAGACAAAATGCTATAAAGACTAGTCATCAGAAATAGCCGAAAAGCAACGAATGAAAAACTGTTAAAAGTATTATTTAAAGTGTATTATTAATTATACGAAAAACGAAACCACACAACGCCCCCAAAAAACGCGAGTGGAACTGAACAGAAACAATTACGAATTTATAGCCTTAAGTTTGGGTTTCTGGTGGGCGTCTGTCGTCTCAAATGTGCCATAAAAAATAAAGATAACGAAGAAGCCAGATTTGCAATTAACTAAATAAGTGAATATTTACCGAGGAATGTTGTTTTGTGTGCCCTCGAGGACCAACGAAGAGAGAATTGAGCAATGTTCGCCCCACGAAACTCATCGCCAACTGCCATCTATGGCAAAGAGGATGTGGCAGCCTACGAGGTAAAGGTCGTCCACTTTTGTGGACGAAATGAAATCGCTTCCATTTCAACTTTCATATGCCACATGCCTCGCTTAGAAAGCAAGTTCTCGCCGGCTTTTCACTGCCTTTTTCCTCCCGTTTTGCATTTTAACCAGAAAGCAGCAACATCCGTTTGGCTAAATGCTTTAGTTATATCCACTCCATGACTGAGATTTCTACCCACTCTGTGCGGACTACAACCACATGATTCATTTCGCTATAGAAAACTTTTGTCTCCGCACTTGTAATGGATTTTTGTGGTTTTTGCCCCGGCATAAATATTCTATTTGAGCTCGAGCTGCCGCTTTTTGCCCCCTGGGTAATTATAGGCAATTAGCTAATGTCGGCAGCTTCTAAAACTCAAAGGAGGAATCTCAATAGAAAATACCACAGTGCTATTGTATTTTAGTAAAAAAAATCCAGCGTAATTTGATTTTATTCTATCGAAAATCTCTTGGCTTGGCTTGGATTTTGGCTTGTTTTCATAGTCATATACATTTTGCTCACGTAACCGCCTTGTAGATACAAATGTATCTGAAGGTATATTTAACTGTCATTTGTATTTATTTCTTTGCCTGCACCGAAAAAAAAATGTTTAGTTTAAGGAAACAAAACAGAGAAAATGAAATGAACCAATTTTAAGCCATTCAAACATGTAAAAAAATGTTAACATTTGAATTAATATATATGTTCTTAGAAATATTTTTCTACTATTTTCCCTTTAATTTTCTAATAATTCAGGTTTATTTTTTCGATTTTACATTCACTTTTTTCTGTGTACTTGTTTTTATTTCTTAGTTTTGTTAAGAGGGCCATGTCCAGTTGTCGAGTAAGCCGATGAAAGCCAATTGGAAATGCACGAAACGTGGTAGGGCAAACAAAATAACTGACACACACAAACCAGAAATTCTATTTGCCAAAGAAATAAAAAAAAAAGATTGCACATAGACTTAGCATTTATTTATGCCAAGAATTAATATTCATTTGATCGCTAGCTTATCAGCCTTTCAATAACTCACGCCTAAATTATGCATGAAATTCTCAATAGAAATCTTTTCCTGATTGGCTATGTATTTATTTATTGATTAAACTCGTAGGCAATTAAGTCTAGCTATTGTTTTTGGGCGCCAGTTTGGCTGCTGGACTGTAACCAAACTAATAATTTGCTGCATGCTATGTTTTCCTCAGAGATTGAGCTGATTTGATTAAATATATTTATTTATGAACATCATGTTCAATTATAAATATTAATAAAGTGATGGAGCAATGAAATTTCATTTCGTGTAGCCCCAAAATAATTGCCACATTTTGCAGTCAAGTTTGGTTCTCACTGAAGAGGGCTTTAAAATTTGCATATTGTTCAGCATTTTGCTTTGGTGGCCTTAAGGTAAACATTTTCATTGCGTGATTGCAGGTTGACACCTGTCCGCTGCAAATGCTTCAGCTTATTTGTGGCCTTTTTCGCTCGAATTGTGGGCAGAAATCCGAAATGTTTCAGACCGAAAAGCCATGTGGGTTTTGGTATAGAATTTGGCCAGCAATTGCAGCCGTCTGCTGCGTGCATTGAACTTGGATGAAACAATAAACATCAGCGCACCACCAGTAAAATCAGACACTTCATTAACAAACTCCGGGCATTGGGCCAAAAGCCACTTGACCGAAAAGTGATTTGTCTCGGGCTTCGCTTCTTTTTTTTCCAATTTTACAGACTGGTCATGGTCAAGATTTCGTCGTCACTCGTTAAATAATAATTAATTATCATTTAACTGCCGCATCTGTCACACAAAATGGAAATCTGAGTTCTTTTCAGCTGGACATAAATTTCGCTACTACACCAAATAGGTAACAAAAGAATTTCGCTCTGTTTGGCTTAGTTTTTTGTGCGCTCTTTTGTATTTGGCAGCTACCAAATTCAGCTTTGATAGATGGCGTGTGTGGACTTCCGTTTGCACAAAAACGAAGTAAATGTGTAAAATAAATGGAATTTAAAATACCTACCGACATGCGGCAGCTGTTTGTGGTAGGGAAAAGAAAGATTGTGGTTTTATTTAACAAATGAAAATACACAAATAAATATTACTAAACAAATCCTTTAAACATATAAAGCTCTTACTACAACAAATAATTTCCAAACAAAATAAATCTTTTAAAATAATAAAAACCCCATTACATTTTTTCTGTGCTTTTGCTTTGCCTAATTATCATTTGAAAACGAATTAAACTCGGCAGTTGAAATCAAAGCTCACGGATTTGGTTGCGCATACGCCCCGTAATTACGCTGTTCCCTCGAGATATCTCTCTCTATATTTTTCACTTAAATGAAATCGATGCCAGTTGGTCATGATTTCGGGGGAAGCTGCTTTTGATTATCATTTTTTTAGTCATGGCTAGCATATTTTCATTGTTGCTTTATTTTAGTCATGCTCAGAAAATTTGTTTACAATTTCACAGCATATTATTGTCATTAAAAATGCAAATATGCGGGAGAGGAACGACTGAGAGAGTCTTTAAAAAAAAAAAAACCGGTTTCATAGATCGACCTTATGCATTAAAATATAGATTTTAAAGGCTGCGTTGGTGTGGCTTGATACACGCTTAAGTGAAACAAGCCAATAAAGTAATTCTCGCAGTAAACAAACGCGCTTGAAGCTACTTTGTTTTGTTTCTCTGTCCGTTCGAGATGATCTCAGTCGGAATGTATTCGTTTATTTCGTTTACTTTGTATCGGAAACCGAGTTTGCGATTCGCATTTGCGACGCAGAACTAAAAATCAAGCATCTTTTGGATGCCCTCTACATGCCAAAGTTGACAGAGTCGTCTTACGGATCGCCCACTGTTGAATTCTGATTTACGTCTGTCTGCCATATATTACATTCGATATTCGATTTCAATGCGGTAGTGTGTTTGAACACTTTGTTGACTTGCACTTCCTTTTCACTTTGCCATTTGCTATTTAGTATTGTGTTTTTGCCATAGCTCAACCTGTTGTGTTCTGAGCCATACGCCCCTTAATTGTTTTAGTTTGGTTTTTATGGCTTTTTTTAATAACTAATAAGCTGGTTGCTTGGGCAAGATCAAGGTGAAGCTCCGGTGAGGCGTAACAAGGCGGCTTTTAACAAAAAAGAAGCGAAATCGACACACAAAGAGGAATATTTGTTTAGCGTTTTTTATGTAACAAAAAAATGTCTTAGAAGCTTTTTGTGTTCTACAATTTATAATAATCTGTATAAATTTAAATTGTAAGATAAAAATGTATTAAAACTTAATTTAATTAAGTTTTTGTAAACACAATTTTATTTAACAAGAAAATAAGCTTTTTGTGCCTGCCGAAAACTCAACATGTTTCCCAATTGAAAGCTAACTTTAAAACTTAATTCATTTCATAAAACAAATTTTTCCCTATTTTATTAAAAAAATTCAAGACCAGCTTTCGACCCTTGTGGATAAGCAAAAAAAATGCACAAAAGTTGTTAATAAACTATTGATGAAAAAATTACAAAAGCCATTGGAAAATCATGTTAACATGCTGAGGCAATTTCTGTTGTTTATGTTTATGTAAATCGTATAAGGCCGGGTTCATATGTAAACACACGGTAACAACATGATAAATGTGCGAATTGTGTGCGTTAACAATTCACACAGCAAGGTATCTTCGTTTGGTTTTTATTTTAAGCAAATAACCCCACAAAATGACCTTGCCGAAAGCGAAAAACTTGGCAAGCAAACTGGAACCCCGAGTGATGTGATGTAATATCTAATGTTATGATGTTCTCTTCCTTTTTTTGTAGATAAAACTCAAAAAGGTTTTGGGCCTGACTGTGTGCAGCAATGCGGCTTTGGATGTGTCCTCAGTCAGCGGCCTGCTGGCCTATCCAGCTGGGTAAGTATCCCATATATCTGAAATGTACAACATATCCAGCAGCGGCGAAAAACGGAAACCATCAGAACAGAAAAGTCATTTCCTTTTTGGCTCAGGAAAAAATTCAATTTTGTTAAATTTTCTGCTTAAAGTTTGCCACCACAAAAAAAAAAAAAAAAGTGCAATGAAAATGGTTGATTTAATCTCTCTTCAACTGTCGCACATGGCTGCATTTTTCCATCTCAACGAGGAAAATCTGTGACATGCAGAGGGAGAGGGGGGAGGGGGGTAAATAGGAGGGACAGAAGTGACATAATGTCAACGCGATTGCAGTTTTCCCGCAGAGGATTTGCATATGCCACTGAATATTTGCCTATCTCACAATAGGTTATTACGCTGCGTATACGTAATATGCTTAATAATTGTAATTATCAATGACAAATTGATTGAACGAAAGTGAACAGTGGAATGCGGCAGCAAATTAACTGCCATGGCAATTGATATTTGGGCTTAAAGCAAATCCATGGCAATTAACTTTGAACAGAAAGTCAATTTATTCCATTTATTTAATCCGCTTAAATCTTAAACCTTTTTTGGCCCGTTTCTTTATCCTGACAAACATTTCAATTATAGTTAATTAAGCCGAGAAGCTCTACTAATTATGTGCATTAACAAAAAGGGCATATTTACGCTTCCATTGCGTTGCAAAAGTTTTTTTTCCTTGGCTCACACATGTATGCATAGTACCATTTGCAAGCATGAATAAATAGAAAATGCTGAGGGAAATTTTGTTCAGACCAAAAGCGAGCCTAAAATGCACTTTTGAATGTATGAAAACACACAATTTAAAATGTAGTTTATTTATGTGATTACTTATTTAGTATTATGTAGGGAAAGACATTTTCTAAGGGTTTAAATACTTTCTGAATTTAATTAATTTACCCAACCAAACGCTATATCATAGTACACTATATCCATTTCCAAGTGTATGACCCTAAGTGAAAGATGTGGGCGTGATGTGCTCATTAACCGAGCAACTGTAGCAACAACAGAAATAAAACCGGGGAGACCAAAGAGCAGTTTAATAATGAGCCAGGCAGGCGGCCAAGCAGTAAACTTCTGCCATCAGAGGGTTAAGCGAAGGCAGGAAAAGGTTGAAGGTGGAAAAAATAAAAAAAGAAAGAGGACACAGCAGAGCAGAACCTACATCCTTGGGCATTTTAAATGGGTAGCCAACTTTTACCGTCTGCCTTGGTCAAGGACGACTTTAAGTGGTCGGGGCGGTAGTACTTAGATAAATGCCATTGAGTGGAGGGATTTTACAAACTGTCGACGTGATAGTCTAAGCTGACAGGAAAATAAAATGAATTGAAATTAATATTGTGAGGACATGCCTTTAATAAGATAAGAATAAAGTACACATTAAAAAAATAAATAAAATAAAATAACTTCCGGAGGGTTTTCTTTAGAACAATAAATACAAAAATAAATTTCTGCATTGTTCAATCGATTCGCTGTATTAATTACCTACTGGTTTTCTATATTTAATGTTCTGAAAAGTATTATTTTTTTTATTACCCAGTTACGATGAATTAAACTGATGATCAAAAACGCTTGAACAAAAATGCCATATCATTTTTAGAACTCTAATTCATTTGGCATTTAATCAGCGCTGAAATAAAATACTCTTAGTAAACAAAAAACAAATTACTTGGAACTTTAAGCAGCTGGCAATAACAAAAGCAATAATTAATTAATTTCATTATTTTAAAATGAACAATCTAACCCGCTCAAACGTAGAATATAAAAGATTAATCTTATGTAAATATACATTGTTTTTAATTATCTTAAAAGTTTATAAATGATAGTTTTCTTTTTTGACTTCTTGACTGTCGTATTTTCGTGCAAACTCTTAAATAAATTCCTTAACTTATTTATTCACTCTTTTCCATATTGCAGCTGCACCGTGGTGCTGTTCAACGCAAAGCGCCAGACACAGGCCTATTTGGTCAACATTTCCCGCAAAGCATTCACCTCCGTGGCATTTTCGCGATGTGGTCGCTATGTGGCCACCGGCGAATGTGGCATCAATCCGGCGATCAAAGTCTGGGAGCTGGAAACGCCCAACGGAAGTCTGGAGCACTGCAGCGGCGGCAGTGTTGTGGCAGAGTTTGTGGACCACAAATATGCCGTCACCTGTGTGGTGAGTCCTGTTTTTTTTTTCCTATTAAACTTATTTAATTAAAAATACTACTAATATATATATATTCCTTAGGCCTTTTCGCCCACTGGAAAGTACCTGGTTTCGGTGGGCTCCCAGCACGACATGATTGTCAATGTGTTCGACTGGCGGGCCAACCTCAAGATGGCCTCGAATAAAATCAGCTCCAAGGTGGCTGCCGTGTGTTTTGCCGAGGATGGCAGCTATTTCGTCACCGTGGGCAATCGCCATGTCAAATACTGGTATCTGGAGGGTGCAAGGAAGGTGAGTAATCTTGAATTGATTTATAAAAAAAAATCACACTATTGCTAAATTAAATCACACTATTGCTAAATTAAAATAAATCTAATATGTTAAAACAGGATAAAACTGGACAAACAAATTTTAAACCCATTTATTGCTTAACAAATAATGATAAAACGCTTTGCTGTTCTCAAATCATTGTGAATCATAAAATGGATAATAAATTAAATTGAAGATAACTTTTAGTAGGACTGCTTTTTGTATGATATGAGCTACTTGATTTTGAAGGTCAACAACAAATGTACTACAGTCATAAAGTTACTCAAATAGGGAATAATATTTAAATTATAGATAACATTTAATACTGTAGAGCTATTTAATGAAATGCGTATTGCTGTACTGAATATTTTATGAATCACTTAATGCTGAAGGTCAAGAGCTAATGATTTATGTCCTTTGCAGTACAAGGACCCGATTCCCCTGATGGGCCGCAGTGCCATTCTGGGCGATTTGCGAGACAACGACTTTTGTGCGGTGGCATGCGGCAAGGGCATCTCATCGGAGAGCACGTACGCCATCACGCGGCAGGGACATTTGGTGGAGTTCAGCTCCCGCCGACTGCTGGACAAGTGGGTGCAGTGCCGCACCACCAACGCCAACTGTATCTGCGTGAATGAGAGATTCATCCTTGTGGGCTGTGCCGAGTCCATCATCCGCATCTTTAATGCAGCCACGCTGGAGTACGTGACTACGCTGCCCAGGACTCACTACTTGGGCGTGGATGTGGCCCAGGGCATCCAGATCAACCACATCATGTCGGTGCCGCAGCAGGCAAAGTTTCCCGACTGCATTGCCATGGTTTTCGATGAGCAGCGATGCAAGGTAATGGAAATTCAGGGGAGCCATTGAAATGACTTGAGCTTTGAAATCACTTTTAAAGGTGCCTAAAAGTATGCAACAATATTTTGGGTCGAATTTGTTCCCAATAGGGATTTGTGTGGCGATATTTTATTATTTTACAATATAATACGCATAAGTTTTTGAAATCACTTTAAATTGTGTCCAAAAGTATGCAATACAAAAATTAAACATTTTTGTTTTAATAGATATATTATTACCCAATATCCTTTAAAACTGATAATAACATTTAATTTCTATTTTGTTTCCCCAGGTGAGCTGCGTTTACAACGATCACTCCTTGTACATCTGGGATCTGCGCGACATCTCACGCGTGGGCAAGTCGCACTCGTTCCTGTACCATTCCACGTGCATCTGGGGCGTGGAAACAGTGCCATACAATGTGGAGCGGGAGCCATCGCAAACGCTGCCGGAGGAATGTTTCGTCACCTGCTCCTCGGACGACACGATTCGCGTTTGGGGACTGGATGGATGCACCAACAACGATATCTATCGCAGGAACATTTACTCCAAGGAGCTGTTGAAAATAGTCTACAGCGATGAGGAGCTGCAGTTCATCAAGGATCAGGGTTCATCGCTCTTCGATAAAGCCGGGAATTCATCTTATGATGGTAGGAATGGTGTGCGTTGCATCAAAATCAGTCCGGAACTGCAGCACTTGGCCAGTGGAGATCGGTGCGGCAATATACGTGTCTATAGTCTTGTCAACCTGCGCCTGCTCACCACCATCGAAGCCCATGAGTCGGAGGTGCTGTGTCTGGAGTATTCGAATGAGAAAATTGAGCGAAAGTTGCTGGCTAGTGCCAGTAGGGATCGTCTGATCCATGTCTTTGATGTGGCCCAGAATTACCTGTTGCTGCAAACCCTAGACGATCACAGCTCTTCGATTACCTCGATTAAGTTCGTGGGTGCCGGACTCAATTTCCAGATGATCAGCTGCGGTGCAGACAAGTCCATAATGTTTAGGAGTTTTCAGGTGAGTTTTGTAATATTTCCCTAACAATGATTATTAATTAATTCCCCTTTTTAAACAGGGTAACATCTTTATGAGGGGTACCAATACCTCTGGAAAGACAACTCTTTACGACATGGAGGTGGACTCGAATTCCAAGCATATCCTGACTGCCTGCCAAGATCGCAATGTGCGTGTTTATGGTACGCAGAATGCCAAGCAAACAAAAACCTTTAAGGGTTCGCATTCAGACGAGGGAAGTCTGATCAAACTGAGCCTTGATCCCAGTGGCATCTATGTGGCCACTTCGTGCACGGACAAGACCCTGGCTGTGTATGATTACTATTCCAGCGAGTGCATGGCCAGGATGTATGGACACAGTGAATTGGTCACTGGCTTAAAATTCACCAACGATTGTAGACATTTAATCTCGGCCAGTGGTGATGGTTGCATTTTCATTTGGCAAGTGCCACACGATATGATTGTTACGATGCAGGCCAGGATGTCACAGCAGCGTTTGAGATCGGGACATGCTCCGTTGCCACGCCCCCTGGCGCCCATTTCACCACCGGATGGCATAGTATTGGAATCGCCGACCAGTGAAATAGATCAGCCGCAAATGCAGCCCAAATTTGGAGTGGCCGAGCGGTTTTCCGATGTGGGACAACTGCCGCAGTGGGCGATGCGTAAAGCAGCCGGGGATTCGGATAGTGGAGCCTTGTCCATACCCACGCCCAGTGGTGGTGGATCCACGCAAGTACCTGCCATGCATGCCGCTTCATCGATGGGCAATCTGAGCTCATCGCCGAGTCAACAAATGCCTGGATTGGCACCCCGACCCAGGGGAAGATGGGCCCAGCGAAGCACTCAACTAGAGACGGCCGACGATCTGCGCTCCAACTCGGAAAGTCCACTGGGCACAGTGTCCTCTGTAGGTGGCCACAGCGGTGTAAATGTCCAGACCTCTGATTACAACAGTGCCTCTTCCAAGGACATTACCTACAATCAAACTTACTTGAGCGAAGACTCCTCAATTGACTCGGGAATGGAGACGCGAAGGGGCGAACTCAAGTTTATCGGCAGCAGCAACAATGGAACGGTGGTCACTGTCTCATCCGTTTCCTCGATGGCTGTCTCTGCCTCCAATGGTGCCATGTCAACGGGTTCTGCGGCTGCTCAGCAGCAGCGCCTCCAGCTGCCCGATAAGCGACTCAAGCCGGGTCTGCGATTCGATACCCACACCCATGATCATGATGGCGATGTCGAGGATATCTCCGATGGGGAAAGAACTAGCTCCGATCATGGCATGTTCTACAATAATCTGGCGCCCAGCACACCAACGTTAGTATACTATATAACAAAGAAAGGAAGCAAGCTTCAGCAAAAGTCGGCTGATCCTGCTCGTTTTGACTTATATACTGCTTGCAATAGAAAATAGGCTTTTGAGCAAGTTTTATCTAAGACTTTGACTGAAATTATACTATACTACTTATTAATGAGTTATTAGCTTAAATAATAAATAATAAATGTTAATTTTTTGCAGAGATTTCAAGGTAACGGCCATGAACGAGGATGAGCTGCGCAAGTCGGTGCGACGTCAGAAGTTTGAGAAATCCGGCCTTCAACTCACACCTTCGGCGCTCAGCGGAAATGGAAGTTCGCATACGGCGAGCACCGGAACCGGAACTGGAACCTCTGATACAGAGGATGAGGGCTCCACGCCCAGTGCCGAAAATGCCGAGCGTTCACTGGCCTCCACGCTGGGCGGTAGCTCGGAAAATCTTCCCCAGAGCAGCAACAACAGCTTCCTGCATGCCGCTTTGCCCGAAGGACCGGGATTAGCAACGCCCATGGAAAGGGGTGGCAGCAGTAAGATATTAATTTTAATTAAAAAAGGATTTCTGTATAAATGAAATTATTATTTCCTAGGTCGCCGCAGCATCAGCGCCAAGCACAATACGGAAAATGGGAAAAGCGTGGCCGCCCCGCCCACCATCACCAAGTCGTATACAAGCACCAAAAAGGAGGAGCTGCTGCAGGTCATCAACAAGGTCAAGCAGCAACTGGAGAATGTAAGTGTGGATGGTTAGGGGATTTCCTTTCCATTTCCATTGCCTTCTGAGTAAGCAGAATTTACTGCTTTGCGGGTTTTCTTCATTTTCTTCCCTTTTTTATTTGCCCATTTAATTTGTGTTTCTCTTTTGTTGTTCTTCTGTATTTTTATATGTGTACCATTATTTGTTTTTGGTGTCTGGTGTCTGTCCTCCAATCTCCAACCTCCAAAAACCCCCAAAAAAACACATGCACCCAAACAAAAATAAAACCCCTGCCCGAATTTTGTGTGTTTAGGGTACGCGCAAAAATGGCAACACAAGGTTGAATGCTATAGCCGAGGTGAGCCGATTTATGTTGGATTCTAAAGACTGTTTCGCCCTTCCTAATGATGCTTCCGATTTGTATATTTCACAAAGCTTTAAAACTAACGGGAGAATGACCAAACGCACTGCATTTTACTTTAAACCACAATTACATACCATTATTCTTTAAAAGAATTGCTTAAACATTAAAAAAAATGTATATATTTCTATATAAATTAAAAAAAAAATTTTTTTCAGTATTATTTTATAATTCTTAAAAAGCAAAGCTAAAACAAAAAAAACAACAATTGATACTTCTGTATTAAAGACATTCTTCCGAATTAACACCTAACTTTAATAGTTTTTTTTATTAAAACAAAAATAAAAAATTTATTTTGCATCGGCCGGGAATCGAACCCGGGCCGCCCGCGTGGCAGGCGAGCATTCTACCACTGAACCACCGATGCTTGGTGAAATAACCCAAACCAACTTCTCCTCACACTCAACCGTTTCTAAAAATAGACCCAGCTATCGACTAAAAAAAAACTTGCTTGGTCAGATAAGCCGAGTGGGTTAAAGATCCCCCTCACCTCACTCTTTCACTCCATAGCACACCACTTCTCATTTCTTAAGGAAATTGAGGAACCAGAAAACCACTCACACCACACTCACTCGATCCGCAGAGTTCAATCACATTATACAGACTTTTAACCAAGTTATTTTATAACTAATTTAACAAATTTCGATTTTGTGTTTTTGTAACTCAACAATATTTCATAACATCATGAATGATATAATATTTTTGTCAAAATAATTATATTAAAATTGTATGAATAAAATTTATGATCTTATGCATAATATTTGTATATTGTAATATTTTTATTAAAATTGTATAAATAACATTTATAGATTTAAATTAACAATTTGAACTTCAATTACATAATACAGACTTTTAACCTGTGATTTGCTAATTAATATTAATGACAAAATTAAATAACATGTATTTTTGATAACATTTTTAAAAACATTATAAATAATCTTATAATACAATATTATTAAAAAAAAAGATTATAAAATTTGAAAAAATCACTGGAAACATTTTATCTTAAAATCACGAAGTAATAACTTTTTTAAATTATTTACCGTGCTTTAAATTGTCCATCCACATCAAAGAATCACTTCTAGTTTATTTTTTATTAACAAAAAAATTAAGTTGTACTAACTAAAATAGTGAAATTGTTTTTCCCAACTAATAAAAACTTTCTTTTGACCCACAGGTAGGCCATAGACCCCTTCGGGGAAGCCATAGCATATCGGACCTGAGTCTGGCTGCCAATTTGGATGGCTCGAGGAATGCGGGTGGTGGACCAGGACGTTACACAAAGCCAGGTAAGTGATTGAGAAAATGGGTAACCCCGAGTTAAACCGAAACTGAAATCCCCTCCAAGTTGAACAGTAGGCTAATGAAACCATTTAAAATCTCTCTCCCCTTGTTTGCTCTCTATCTCTGTGTCTATCTCTCCATTTGAATATTGCTCTCCTTTTTGTGATATGTGCGGTAAAAAAAATTGTTAAACAATTTGTGTAATATTTTTGATAAATATACCCCTTAAACGATATTATGACTAACCCCATTAGTTGCTTCCCATGACACTTCGCAGTGTATTAGCTCCCAAAATACAACATCAACGTCTGCAACTTCAAATATCCCGCAGCAGCAGCAACATCAAATAGTTAAGGAGCAACATCAACAAGCCCAGCATTATGCTCCACCTGCTTCTCAACAATTTTTCAATTGCGCTGCTCCAAAATCCAAGTTACAACAGAATTTCCAGACCATGCGACAGGTTCAACAGCATTATCCTCCCTATCCGCATCATGTGGGTGTGCATCAGATCCATCCGCCACCTGGAGTTCCATTCGGAGGATCCTCATCTGCAATGCGTTCGCAATCCCAGCAGCAACATCTTCTACAGCAGCAGCAACATCAGCAGCAGCAGCAGCAGCAACAACAGAGGGTCAAAAGAAATCCAGCTGGGAATAATAGGCGTACGCCCAGTATTTTAAAACACTACAAATCCTGTCCAGTATCTCCTGTCCATGAGGAAGTAGAATGGTCTGCCGAGGGCAACGAAAGAGGTGCCCTCCTAGGCGAACCAAAAAGACACTCGGTTTATGCCGATGATGCCAGAACTATTTTGGATATGATACATGCAGATACGGAAAAGATGATTGATGAGATCACCCGAAAGTATGGTGATTTGGATGAGCCCTGTATACCGGCTTCATATTCCATGCCAGCGAATTTGAGGGGACTCGGTTCCACAGGGGATTCCACGCCCACGGGCAGAACCACACAGTATTATGTTTACAGGGAGTTTTATCAATGCGAGCGAAAGGTATCGCTTTCGGATATTCTGCAACCTGAGCAATTTGCCGCCACTCAGAGGAGATTGGATGAGGCCAGGTTTCTGGAGACACAAAGGCATTCAAGTGCCAGTTTTTTCCTCACCGGACAGCAAAGTCAGGAGTCATTATCGCTGCTTTCCGATGGCGATGGCGCTGGAAGCTATTGCAACAGTTTGGAGAGCGTTCTATCGGACGAAAGTGATTGCCAGAGTGCGCCGCTGGAGTATCCACAAACGCAGGTGGCTGTGCTCCAGCAGCGTCATGCTGGCATTCGGAACTTTATCATCCATGGACCAGTGTCCAAATCGTATGGCAACAGCCCAAATGCCTATGGCAGCTTTGATTACTATATGCGACAGCAGCATTCAACGGCCACGGATAGTTTCGATGTCACTGGCTATAATCTGGAGCCGCTGAAACCACTGCCCAGTTCGAAAACATATCCGAGAATAGCTCAGGTTCAGGCCACCGAAAATATACCCACTTTACGTTCCAAAAACAAGCAATATAACTCAGGTGTTAATAAGTCGCTAAGTACGGATTTTGCGCAACAGCGTCAGCAAAGGAATTCGAATCCCATGCAATCGGGTGACAATCTGTTTGTGCGAAAGCCACTGAAACCCAAGCCACCAGTGCCGGCAAAACCTCAGAATCTAGTCAGCACATTGAGCCACATGGAAAGTAAGCAGCAGCAGCAGCAGAGGCAGCAGAAATCGCAGTCCCGAACAGCCAGTGTGGTGCAGCAATTTGAGCATAATTTGCAGAAATTTGAAAAGGAAAAGCAAAGGGATCAGCAGAGGAGGCCGGCCATGAGGAGCTCTGTGAGTTCGGGAGCTCTGGCTGGAGGATCTGCCACGCAGAGTTGCTTGAAGAAAGTTTCCCGTTTCGATACCAGTGAAAGTAGTCGACGCGCCACTAGTGTGAGGCAGAAAAGTAGGCCAAAGATATCGGTGCGTTTCAATACAGTCTCGCAGATCAAGTATACGCCCAGTGCCAAAAGGGAAAGGCAGGCCAGAAATGAGGAAGAGCCACCGGAAATGGAAGTGGGCAGCCTGCCCAGCGATTATGGCGAACGCAGTTTCGAAATGTATTTTGCTGAAAATGGAAATGCCCCTGAGAATTTGGAAAATATGCAAACACTTAAGCTCTACACCAAACCGCAATTGCAAGCGGTGGTAGATGAAATCCAGCAAGAGCGTGAAAAGTATAGGAAAAACCTAGATAATGCTGGGAAAATCAATGGAAAGGCTGGAAATGGAAGAGGCAGCAGCTCCACCAGCCATCAATGCCAGAATATAGCCAAAAAGATAGACATAATCGAGAAGTTAATTGCCATGGAGGAGAATAAAATGGAGCAAATACGTTTGGCCACCGAATCGCGTTTGCGGCCCTTCAACTGCAATGCCAAGGAAAAGGGCTATGTGAAAAGTTTGACCATGAACTTTGACATGCTGGCCCGGGGAGAAGAACATGGAGAAGATGAGGAGTTGAGCTCCAAAGATGCCTCCGATCTGTGCGCCTATGCCAGGAATATACGCAGAAATTGCAGTTTGCCAGATGTCCTGGAAAGCACCGATTTCACCGGCATCTACAGCAGTCAGGGCGTTGAATTGGCCAAAGAAGTGATTGCCGACGATGAGGGGGGACAGGATATAGCAAATCCAGAGATCTCATCCGATAACCCCAATCACGGTGACGATGTTGTTTTGAGGATGGAGCCAGGTTTGAGTCCCCGTTTCCGTCTTCTTGGTTGTTGTGCCTCTTGAGTTTTTCGCCCACCTTCCATTTGCGCATACAACCACCCACCCACCCACCAGTTTTGTTACTAGTTTTTATTTACCTATTTGGACACTTCCCATCCATATCTCGATATATATCCTAGCACAAGAATTTTACGATAACCGCGCATGTTCCAAACCTTCAATTAAAAAACTGTTGCCCACTTTACAGGCAATCCCAAAACTCTGAATCCCATGCCCATCGAGGAGTCCTCCATACGCCGCGCCTGCTCGCTGAGCGACCTGCACATGGGCAACTTTGGCAAGCGTAAGCACCCTCGTTTATATAAATAATATTTTGTATTTAAATAAATTAATTCATTTGGTTATGTTTGACACCATTTTGCAGCTGGAAAACCGAATGGCACACCTCAAAAGCCACAGGCTCAGCACCGAAATGGAAATGTCTCGCGATCAGCCAGCAAAAGAAACAGTCTGCAGGGAAAGACTGGTTTAGGTGCCTCTAGCAACTCAATGAATGTCCTCAATCAGGGTGTAAGTTAAATATATATATAATAAAGCAAAACTATTTTTATATACCCCTGCACACATAAAATGTCGTTTTTCCACTGAATTTTCGATCGAACCTATGGTTACTATATAGTATTGTCCAATTTTATAATATCAAAACGTAATTTTAAATTTATTATTTATTTTTCATTTATTTTTATTATTATATAATTAAAATTTATTATATTTTCTTTTATTAAAACTAGAAAAAGAAGCTTGGTCGATTTTCAATGAATTTTTCGATCGATCTCATGGCTGCTATTTATTTTATTTATATTTGAATAACATTAAACCCTAATTCTAAAAAAATTAAGTATAACTATGTCTAAAAGCGGAAATATAACAAAATTCCTTTTATTTTTTAATTTTTCCAGAGCGACTCGGAACCCGAGGATAGCAATCGATTGCGTAGTGCCAGCAACGGACAGGGACGCAGTAATGGACCCATTGGTCAGTACAAATATTGTTAAATATATAAAACAAATAATAATATTATGCTCCACCTGCAGCGGCCAATCGGCAATACAGCAACAAGATCAACAATGTCAACAACAATCGTCGAAAGACACCAAACTTTAGCAGTGGTAAGTGAACTTTATTCAACTATTTTTTAAACAAACCAAAATAATAATGATTGAACCCCTTTCAGCCACACCCATGCAGGACGACTCCAGCTCCGAGGAGACGCCCAACAGCACTGTGAACAACAAGCCAATTGTGCCACCGAGGCCAAGAAATTTGGCTTTCGATCACAAGAGCAAGCTGATGATCAACAATATTGGCAGCCCCGGCGGAAATGCCAGCAAACAGAGGAGTGGAGTAAACTCCACCGAGGATTACGAGGGCACAGATCGTAAGTTTATAATGAAAAATATATAAAACAAGGTTTTTAAAATATATATTTACTTGCAGCCGAAGCCCAAGTACACAATGTGATCAATAAACTTTATACAACAACCCAGGCAGCCATGCAGCTACATGCGAATCTAAAAAATTCACTGCTGCTTAAGGAACTGGAGAACGCCCTGATCATGTCCAGGAACATGCTCAGCAGTATACCGAATAGGTAGGATTGATTGTAACTAAGATTTAGTGCTGCATGAACCTACAGAAGCTATACGAAGAATAATATCACTGTTTTTAAATATAAATAATTAAATCAGATTTTAATGTTGTTGTCAAACAAAAAATAATATAAAATTGACCTAAGCAGTAACCCCCTCGTCAATTTTGTTCGGATCGACTTGAAATCATAAAGAATAATAAATACATAATAAATAAATAAAAATAAAGACCAGGAAAAGTACAATTTAAAAGTTTCAAGTTAGACTGTTGATTCATGCCAGGCTAGAAATAAACCATATCGAAAACAATTTATTAAACAAAATATTATCTTTTTATTGCAGACAAGCGGAGAAGACAAACAATGGAGCCAGCGGAATGGGCGGTGGAATGGGAGTGGGAGTGGGCGGTGGTGGGGGATTGAACCACGATCAGCTGAGCGCTGACAACGGAGACTATCTGATGATGGTCAACAACTGTGCCGATCTTTTGAGCAATTTACGCACGAAGCACAAACCCGATGACTGTGAGAATAACTCCTAGTGTGTAGAGCTTAGGCTAGACTAAATGACTAAAACTACAAACGGATGGCAGCCGATCTGCGGGGCGGAGACTAACCCACACCTATTTATTTAACTGAAACAACACACAACCACACAGGCGAATGGCAAACAGATCAAGCAAGCAATCACTAATTTGTTATTAATAACCATTCACAGTTGATGTAAATGTCTTCTTTTGTTAGTAACTAGATAAAGTTGCGTAGCCGCTAAGTTTTCTGTTTCGTTTTCTGTGCGCGTGAGCATTTCTTTTAACAATAATTTATGTATGGCAAGAAAATCCGTTTAGCTTGAATTAAATTCTGTAAATGTTAAGTTTAATAAGCAGTTTTGTACGTGTTAAGTGTTATTTGAGTTTAAGGCGTCGATGAAACGAAGGATGTCCAGATATTGGGTATGAAGCGAATTGTTACAAAGTGCGCTTAGTCTATGCCTTCATTCTGTATGATTTATGTTCTTTAGTTTGTTTGTATTCTGTTTGTGAATCAGTCAAAATGTAAAAGACAAAACTAAAAGAAATATGTGTCAAATTTGAATTTATTCCAAAATTTCAATTTATACCATTATACTATGTATGCCTCTACTCACATTATACTTATATGCATCTAGAAATGCCACAAATTATGTGAAGAAACGAAGATATTTCAGACTTTTGATCAGAGCGAAAAACAAATCTATTTCCAAACACATTGTTCTGTAATTATTCTGTATTAGTTAATTATTCGATTGTATTTACAACAATTATAACACTACCTATAAATATACATATATATATACCTAGATATGAACTTGAATTAGTCCTAAAATTTACATTACAATAATTTACAACTAAACGAAATGTATTAAAATTAACTTCAAATAGGAAAAAACCAACACTTACGATTAATTATGCTATCTAAACTCAGAACTAAACTAAAAAAAAACAAACACTAATTCAAAGCAAAAATAATACATAATGCATAATTTTTGAAAACATTAAACAACGTTTCTATTTCTTCATTCCGGTTTTCTGTTAACAACTCGAGAACCCATTCCGTTAACAACTAAATACTGGGTCCCCTTTGTTCTTATTGTTGAATATTTTCTTTGATTTGACAGCCAAGAGTTGGGGGTCTCAGAAACCTTAATCCCCAGAGATCTGAGCCATATGCAATAGTCATATGGCAACACGAATCAAAAAAAAAAAAAAACCAACTCACTTTCGATGTAAATAGGATGGGCAGCATCTGGAACCAAATAATATCACTCGACTAATTCAACTAACTGCCAGGAATTGTGTATTGTGTAACATTTAAGAAATATTGAGTCGAATAATAAAATATAATTCAAAGTTTATCGAACAAAAGTAAAGTTTGAAAAGCACGGCGAAAGAGTCAATTACAGATTTTTTAAAATTGCCTTGGCAATCAGGGTTTATTAAAGCCATCAAAGAGATGACCGCCCAGCAGGTGATGTAATCGACAAACATGTGAGACCCATGTGGCATATTCGTTGGGCATAAGGGTGAACCTTATTAAGTTCTACCGATATGTTTATTTTTTGTTAGGGCTATCTGATACACTATAGCAACAATCAAATAAATCATTTGCTCCTATAAAACAAAAAATAATTTTTTTAATTTTATTATGAATAAAATAATAAATTTAGAGATTATTATTATGCATTTTCGTAACAGTTTTTCATTGTTTAACTTAAATTACAACACTTTCCACCAAAGTTCGCTCTAGTATAGTCTGTTAAATTGATACGACTTTTTTTATTTTGTAAATGGGAAAAGTTCGATTAATTAATTTTTTTAAGGCTCAAAGTATTTTTTAGGAGTTTATGATAAATTTACAAATTACAATATTTGCATATACTATGATACTTGGAACATTTTTAACTTTTTAACAAGGTCCACTCAACTGCACCACCCACTTGGAAACCCAATTTTCGACATCACAATGTGAGCAGGCAATGGTTGTTCAATTCGGCGCTGACCCACGGCCAAGGGATGTGGCCATTGATACTTTTGGCAGCCGTTGGGCTTCAATTAACGTGTGTCAATATTGAGCTAGGCCAACAACCGGAAGTTTATGTGGACTGAGAAAGGAAGGTCCTGTCGCGACCCACACTCGATAACCCAATAAAACGGAATGGCCACGTTCGATGATGGACTCACCCCGAAAGCCAACACCCTCCCTCCTTTTTTTTGCCTCGTCGCTTGGTCTCTTTCTGGCATTTACGCTTTATGCATAATTTACGGCAGCGTCCAATCATAAAGCGGGCGAAAACGCTTCCAAAAAGTGCCAGACACGCCCTTGTCCAGCGCCACCCACAATTTCGAGGTCCCCTTTTCACAACAGGTAGAAAAATAGATATACAAAATAAGTGCACAACGAGAAAAAACTGTATTTCTTTTTCTTGTCCATTTCAATGTTTGGGAGATAGGAAGTTGGTTGTAA
The DNA here is from genome assembly GCF_018152505.1 of Drosophila elegans. Taxonomy (NCBI): domain Eukaryota; kingdom Metazoa; phylum Arthropoda; class Insecta; order Diptera; family Drosophilidae; genus Drosophila; species Drosophila elegans. The sequence continues at coordinate 18,241,360 of NW_024546167.1, read as the reverse complement.
TTATTAAAGCAAGAATTATGGCTTTAATTGGCAAAATGTTAGAAAATGAATTCTATAAAAGGTATAACAAATTTATATGTTACCCAATGATCCACATAGAGTAATTTATTGCTAACAAAATATTTCATGTGTTCTGGCTTTCCAACAAAGTTCACTTTACTGTAACCATTTGTATTTATATGATTTTTTATGCTACAATATTAATGACATATTTCGAAAATGGGAAAAAAGACACGAACTGATATAAATGTTGTTTTCTTATCACGTGGGTCTTTCTAAAAACTTCAAACTTATAATTCGGAAACCTAACAAAAATATGTAAAAATTAAAATACAATTTTTTAGAGCTACCTCATTTAAAAAGGCAATTAAAATAAGCAAGTTTTGGAATATTTATTAATAACAAAATTAATTTATTAGCAATATTGAACAGAAATAATTAAGAAAACATGACTAAAAATATATGCACGGGTAAGTGAAGGTTATAAGTGGAGTCACTAGTAGAACACATCGCAATCGGTATAGGTATAAAAGAAGGTCGATACGCAGGCACTACTCCCATAGGCCCGCACATGATTATATCTCCGAGCCACATGAACCGTATATATTGAGATCAAAAATAGCAGAAGGAAGCAAAAGATGACGAGATAGCGGGTCCGAAGATCCTTGGACGTGGATGTCGGACATCGTGGCATTATCTGTCGGGCCTTATTAACTCTCATTTTGTGGCCACACTCGCAGCAGCGCACCCGATTCAGGATCTGGACCATTTCATAATTGCGCGAGTTCTTATATTTGGCAAAAGTCTGGCTCAGGCCATCGAACAGCTCCTGCAATTCGCAAGTTTTCTTCATGTTTCGGGAAAAATAGGTTTAATGCTTGAAATACGGATTTTTGATTTCTAGTTTTTGGAATAATTGACACGATATTACAAGATATAGTATCAATTCATATATGAACCTTTTTTTATGAGATGACGTATTTTGTCAAAAATAACCAAAAGTATAAGTATTGATAAATTTTATATCCTGCAAAAGTGCAAAAACTCATTCAAATAAATCCCAAAACAATAATTGACTTAAAAAAGATATATATTTTCTATAAAACTCCGAAATCGCACTCAGGATTATGAAAATTTAAACTTGCAAGATCAATTTTAAGATGAAAAGTCGCTACTAGACGATACGACAGTACTACTTTTGCTGGTACTTTCCACAGTACTATTGTCACCAGTATCACCACCAGAAAGGCAATTACAGCGCCGCGATGCCGTCAAAACTATTATTATAATGATAACTATCCATATGACGTCACGGAAAACGATCATGGAAGCCAGAATGTATTCATGCTTGCCAAACTTGTGACGCGTTTTATCGCGAACTATTAGTTCAATATCCACCAGGACCACAACGATCAAAACGAGCACGAGTACGAAGTTCAACAGAACGTAAAGTAAAAATTCCTGAAAACAAAAAAAGAGGATAGCGTGAATGATCATAACCAATCCGACGGCAAAGAGGTAAGCCACAGGAATCTTGTGACCGATTTGCCACGGAGCGAACTTAGAATACACAACCATGGCCATGATCACAAAGGCCAGAGTTCCACAAGGTACCAAAACCTAGTTGTATAAATAGTATAATTTTAGATATAGGAATAAATGCAATTAAATTAAAGCAAGCCAAGGCCTTACCGTCAACGGATGATACCAGATGGCCGACGCGGAAATCAAGATGGAATGGACTATAATCCAGACTATGAAGAAAGAAATCCTGACGATCTTGTGCCGGAAAATCTTAATTGCAAAGCACAAGATTGCTTGAACTATTATGAATGCCAGCAAGGCGGGAATGGCTAAGAAAAACTCTACTTCTATGATATACAAGTTCAATGAAGGATAGCTCCAGAACAGGACCAATGGCAGGAGACTCACTATTAGGGATACCTGAATAAAGGTCCCAGGATAATTGTCTGGAATTTAGATCCATGCAATTGAAACTTACGTCCAATAAGAGCAATACTCTCCAGATAAATCTGCGCTTAACACGAGGATTAGCAAAGGGATTCTCCTGCCGCGGTCGAGTGCAACAGGCTATATTAAAAAAGCAACACATTTCTGCCACTATAGAGCTTCCTTAGTTGTAAAAATTTATTTTTCCAAATATTTTTGAGTTTAGAGTGACGACAAACTCAAGGAAACTTAAGTGCTTTGTATATATATATATATATATATAATTCATATATTTATTAATCTTCTAAGCCAATAAGAACTAGCAGGAATACGAATAAAATATGAGGCTCCAAAGAAAATCTACAAATCATGAATAAATGTTGTATCAGCTTATTTAATATTTTATAAAAACCTTTACACTCAGTACTATAAAAATTGTAAATTACAATATTAATTTAGATAGATGAGTCTGTATTAATATATTTTATGAATCTACTAAGCCAATAAGCTCCAGCAGATATAAAAAGAGGAATATAATGTCACTGTAAAGGAACATGGCAGCTAATATAAAATCCGACTGGTCAAACTCATTTTTGTGTGTCTTGCCGCCAATAATCATTTGAAGATCAATCACAATAAATATGGAAAATAGGAGTACGCCCAGAGATACATATACTATGCGTAAGATAGGGAAAAATAAGGAAAATATGCCCATTATTATTACTACTAGGCAGAGCACAAAAACGAAGACACAGCATCCGGTGAAGTCGCATGGGGCAAATCTGGCAAAAAGCCCAAGTAATATCACGATGACGGAACAAACAGCCACAGCTATAAAAACCTGATTGGCAGAAAGTCCATTTAATACGTAAATTGCAGGCAACTATGATTTACTTACCAATTTCGGATGATATCGGACCGCAAAACAGGCCACCAATGCCGCATGTGCAATCACATATATTACCAACAATATGTATTTAGAGGGGGACTTCCGAAAAAGGTTGATGCAAAAGCACATCATAATGGACATTGTCATATTGACAGCTATGGCAATAAGCCCTATATACCAGTGTCTTAATAGGAACCTCCTGGCTCCCATATGGAAAATACAAAATGTCATTACCAATACGGTGAAAACTAAATTGATCTGCAATGTACGTTCGGATTATTGATTATTTTTTATAGATACTATGCACTTACGGCCACTATCATAAGAACCTTACTGATGAAAACACGGCGGGAAAATGAGTCGTCAAACATAATTTCCTCATCTCTCCTTGGCCTCCTATTTCGCGAAAACCACGACATACTTTTGTATACAATAACAAGTCCTCAGATCGTACAAAATCGTAGATATTTCTTTCTGTACTAAGTTGTTTGACAAGAAATGCGATTCTAAATGATCAAGAAATTAAATAAGCAATAAAATTATAACTTTGCGCAGAAGGTATTAATAAAGTGGAATCATATAAATTTACCGATTATGAAAATTTAAATTTGTTTACTGCTTAAATTTGTTTACTATTTTAGGAATGTATAATTATACCTGACATTTAAATAGGAACAATTTGAACTTTACTTACAGGCTTCCGGTTTTAAAGTAGTATATCTCTAAAGTCTTGTTGCTTTCGTCTCTAAAATCTGGGTTTAAAACTTGGTTTGTAATCTTGGTGCGATTTTTTGTTATTTTTATGATGTAACCCCTTTCTAAATCTCCGAAAAAATCGTCTTTGCAGAAAAGAGAACAAAAACCTGCAGTTCTAAATCTATAACTTTTCTTTTACGCATCTGATTTCAAAGTTGTGGCTTACTTCTCTAAAAATCTGCGATTAAAACTTGGATTGTAATTTCGGGCCGATTTTTTTGCAAAGTTTTCTTAATCTCCGAAAAAACCGTCTATGCAAAAAAGTGACCAATAACCTGCAGTTTTAAATCCATATCTTTTCATTCAGGCATCTGATGTCAATTTGGTATATCTTAAAAGAATTGTGACTTAAGCCCTTAAAAATTTGGGTTTAAATTTTGTTTTGAAATTGTGGGTTGACATTTTTACGACATAATTCCTTAATTAATTTCCGAAAAATAGAATCCCTGAAAAGTGACCAAAAACCTACAGTGTTAATTCTATAACTTTTCTTTCAAGCATCCGATTTCGAAGTGGCATGTCTTAAAAGTCTTGTGGATTAGTGCTCTAAAAAACTGCGTTTAAAACTTGGTTTGTAATTTCGGGTCGATTTTTTGCAATTTTTATGATGTTACCCCTTTCTTAATTTCCCAAATAATCGACTTTGCAGAAATGTGACCAAAAACCTGCAGTTCTAAATCCATAACTTTTCTTCTTGGCCTCCGATTTCAAAGTGGTATACCTTTAAAGTCTTGTAGTTTAGGCCTCTTAAATTCGGCATTTAAATTTTGTTTTGAAATTTTAAGTTGTTATTTTTACGATATATCTCCTTAATTAATTTCCGAAAAATAGAATCCCTGAAAAGTGACCAAAAACCTACATTGTTAATTCTATAACTTTTCTTTCAAGCATCAGATTTCGAAGAGGCATGTCTTAAAAGTCTTGTGGATTAGTGCTCTAAGAAACTGCGTTTAAAACTTGGTTTGTAATTTCGGGTCGATTTTTTGCAATTTTTATGATGTTACCCCTTTCTTAATTTCCCAAATAATCGACTTTGCAGGAATGTGACCAAAAACCTGCAGTTCTAAATCCATAACTTTTCTTCTTGGCCTCCGATTTCAAAGTGGTATACCTTTAAAGTCCTTTAGTTTAGCCCTCTAAAATTCTGCATTTAAATTTTGTTTTAAAATTTTGAGTTGTTATTTTTACGATATATCTCCTTAATCAATTTCCGAAAAATAGAATTCCTGAAAAGTGACCAAAAACCTACAGTGTTAATTCTATAACTTTTCTTTCAAGCATCAGATTTCGAAGTGGCATGTCTTAAAAGTCTTGTGGATTAGTGCTCTAAAAAACTGCGTTTAAAACTTGGTTTGTAATTTCGGGTCGATTTTTCTCAATTTTTATGATGTTACCCCTTTCTTAATTTCCCAAATAATCGACTTTGCAGAAATGTGATCAAAAACCTGCAGTTCTAAATCCATAACTTTTCTTCTTGGCCTCCGATTTCAAAGTGATATACCTTTAAAGTCTTGTAGTTTAGGCCTCTTAAATTCGGCATTTAAATTTTGTTTTGAAATTTTAAGTTGTTATTTTTACGATATATCTCCTTAATCAATTTCCGAATAATTAATTAAAACGTAATCTTTAAACTACTATTTGCCTTATGTCCTTTAAAATAAATTATACAAAAATGTTAAAGGAAATAGTTTGTCTTCTATGTTTTTAATGGCCATCTGAATCCTGTTCAGATATATTAATCATCTGACCTTAGATGAAGTTATTTTTAGAGAGAAGCTTTTTCCTGTACAGCTCTCCTAAAATCTTTAGAGTTTGCATAATTTTTTTCTAGAAAAAAGGCGTCGAAACAGGCCAAACTTATGGATACTAATTAATGGAATTTTTTCACATAATGAGCGACGCCTCGCTGCCCGCCAATGTGGAAATGTGAAAATGTGAAAATGCGGCATAAAAAATTAAGGATGGAGAATGGAGAATGGAAAATCTCGGAAGCTGGCGGCGCATTCGTGACTCCTCAGGCAGCAAAAATAGAAAACCTGCGGGGCGGTTTTGTGCTCAGGTGTGAATAAGCGTGCAAGAAGTTGACATAATGCCAGGCCAAACGGACGGACAATGGCAGGAGCAATAAAATCGCAAGGACTCGTCGTCGGCAGGAGGAGAATTCCGTTTCAGGGGAGAGGAGACAGGAGACAGGCTGCATTGGCAGTCGGTGAACCGCACTAATTGAGCCGCGTTACGTCGACTCGAATGCATTTGAATGTGTTGCCAAGCAGCGCGCCGATGCCGATCCCATCCACATATTGTCATCGTTTTCCGGCCTCTCGCCTCGCGTTTCTCGCTGGGAAGTCGAGCAACTGCTGCCCGGAAAAGCAAATCCACCCAGCCATACACACCCACCCACCAAGCCAAAATCTGATCCCAGTCAGCTGCTCTTCATCAAAAATATGGATCGAGGGGTCAAAATTAAGCTGCGATTGTCTCACAAAGCTCGGATGAAGTATTTGACCCATGCAAAATATAATAAAGAAGGATATGAACAGTCCGACATAGATTTAAAATAATCTGGTTGGGCTCTATGACGATCAAAAGGTTTTTAAAACGAGTTATACATTTTTCATCAAAAGGTACTTTAAGCTTGGAAAGCTTTATGTTAAAATATTTAATAGTTTGCTTATAAGTCTAAAAAATGCTATCAATAAAACCAAAATACTTAAAACTTATTTAAAATATTTGTCTCGTTAATAACCATTTCAAATTTATAAAAGTAATACAAATACAGAAATTTTTCAGTTGAGTAAATATTTTTAAATCTGTATAAGTGAAAAGTGATTTTAAATCTCTAACTATTTTGAATCAGAGTCGATACACCAATTAGAACAAAATATTCAATAACTTTGTATGATAAAGAACTAAATAAAATAGAAGTTAAACAAGTTGTATAACTCATTTTTAAAGTGCCCAAGAAATATTGAATTTTATAGTCTGAATGTGATTTTACTCACCACTAAGCCAAGCATTAGCGACCAGATTACTTGTCACAGATATCCGTTTTGTATGATCTTAATCGAGGCTGAGCCGTATTTCTGTCAGTGCATGGGTCACATCCTCCCCCCGCCCCTCGAAGAATAAACTATAAGTACTCATATAGAATTTTGTAATGCTCGCATCTTGAGCGCCCCGTGGTTTCCTCTTATTTTCCTCATTTTTGTTCTAATGGCAGCCAGCCATTGACATGGGACACTTTCGATGTGGAGGAGTGGGCGTGGCAGAGGCAGGGGCAGGAGCAGAAGATCATGTCATAGTTCAGAGAGTCGACAATTAACGTGGGTTAGGTGTTGTTTTGTTCTCCTTTTTTTAGCCAGCATATTGTTGGCTTGGGCGGGTATAAAAAAGATACACTTATATGGCCATTAAGAGGTGTGCCGAGGGTGCCTTGTAATTGAAAGGAAAATGCAGCTTTAGCTTTTTAAGAAATTGTAATCACAGCAGATTGCGTTGGGCTGAACTCAGCTGAGCAGAGTGATACGAGGATATGGGGATATGTTGGAATATAAAGATTCCAGGCTACAAAGCTGATAGGTCACAGCACCATTACACTGATAAGAAAAAACTATTTAAATGAAGTACCAAATTATTGGACATTTAATATGGCTTAAGTTGATTAAATATTTTAGTTACTAAAATATTTTTGCAAAAATAATAATATTAACTTTTAAAAATATGTACAAAATTTTAAAATAACTAAAAACAGCAATGGATGATACCAAAAAAAAAAATATTTTATCGAGTATTAAGATCTTGGACTTAATACGTTTTTTTTCTCAAGTAACATTTAAAGCAAAAACTATTTAAATGTTTTTTTAACAGTGCAGGTTCAGACAATCCCTCGCACTTGGTGGCGTAATCATATCCGGAAGAGATTACGCTGCAATTCACGCTCGACTTACATCCCTGCATCCTTGCAGCCATCCATCGTGTCCTTATTGTTCTGCCTCATTTCGGGTGATAAGCGCAGTCGTTGTCTGCTGTACTTTCCCACCTCCCAGCCTTTCGAATCGGTGGACAATGGAATTGGATTATAATTTTTTATTGTACGGAGCCAGCAGCTCGAGTGCTTGGATATTTTCCATATTTTTTCCCCCTGTTGCGTGCTCGAGTTGTTTTGTGGCACAATCGAAGGGGCGTGCCATGGGGCCCCCCGCCCGCAGATAAAAATTATTGATATGCTAAAAACAAAGCACGCAAAATATTATGCTTATTTCAGGAGACTGAAACAAAAAATTATGGCGCCTGCGGAAATTGTTTATGGCGGGTAAACAGTTTTTCGTGGCATGGAATGGGAGCCGCCAATATGGCGGAAGTTATTTTATTATTTTGTGGCCTGCCTATTTCAAATTCGATTAAGATTTTAAATTGGAAAACTATATTTCTTCAACAATTTAACAGTTTTTGTGGTTCCAAACGGTTGTCGCCAACCGATTTAATCTAAGAAATGTTTAGTTTTGTAAAAACACAAATCATGGAAACTTCACAATTTTTTTACATATTTTAAATTATATTTTCAAATGCGGTATAAAAAAAATTGACTGTAAAACTGGTGACTGGTGTTATTAAAACATTTTTCTTATTATTATTCTGTTTGACATAGAAGGCTTTTGTAATAATTTTTGTTATATCGGCAGATGTACTTCCCAGTTATTAAAAAAATCTTATTACATAATTAAATAAACTAAAACTTATTATTAATACATCATTTAAATATATGTTATGCTTCTCCTTTATTTTTTCCAGTATGCAATATAGTTTTAGAGCTTTTCTTGACACCTAGTTCTTATTAGCCGCTTTCCTCTCAGCGGAAATCAAAAATTATACTCTCTATTCCAACGAATCAATGACCATTAATTAGCTTAATTAATGTCATCCGGCTGGGTGGCCAAATCGGATTGTCCGGAGTGCCGAGGCGTCATGCATAAGCGAGTATAGAAGTGGTAAAAGTGCGGAATTATCCGGGCTAGATCTGCATGAAGTGATGCCACCAACCGACCAACCGCGTTCAATTAGCCAAATAAGTCGGTTTGTGTCAGCTTTCCGATTGAAAAGGGGAAGTGGGGAAGTGAGGAAGGGGGGGTATAGTACTTCGCCTAGATGGATAGGTAGATGGATACTCGAATGGCCGACTGGGCGTGCATAAGGCAAACATCAAAAGGAATCGAATTGGGGGAGCGGCCAACATGACAACAGCTCAAGGACCATTCACATTCATTTCACAATTGGGGGTTGGCCTTCGTTGTTCGTCCTGCGTCCTGCGTCCTGCGTCCTTCGCTCTTCAACAATGATAGGAATCGAGGAATCGAGAAATCGAGGTTCAAAAGAACGCCGTGAGGCGGTGTCAAAAGTCATCATCAAAAATTGGGCACAACCAAAAGCTTGCTTCTCTCCACTGAATTGTCAAACTGAATGGCTTTGCCTTTCTATCAGTGGGCGGTGTGTCCTCAAGAGCATATGCTGAGGGCCCACTGTACGTCAGTCGTCTTTGATTATTTGCATAAAAAAACAACGCCCCGCGAATCGCTCGATTTCGCTTTTCGTTCCCATTTGGATGTTCGATTCGTTTTGAATTATTCATATGGCCAAAAAGGAAAAGGGGCAGAATGTCAACTCAAGTGGACATCACATGCGTCGTCTCTAAAAAGGTTTATTAAAGCTTTATAAAAGACCGATGTCACCAAATCAAAGTCAGCAGGATTACATACACCCATCCAAATAAGTATAAATATTTGTAGTGAAACCAATTGTTTAATTTTTATTGTATTCAAACAAAAATATTTATAATTGAAGTAAAAATTTTGTCCAAAAAACATGTGCCTTAAAAATACTGTATATTGTGAATATTGAAAAGGAAGATGCTAAAAACTTTAAGTCAAACCAATTAAAGCCAATCAGTAAGTAACTATCCACTTAAATACCTGTCACTGAAAAATCTATCGTCATTGGGGATTACTATTACTCAATATATATCATTATATATAAATATATACACAAAATTTAAAACTATTTAAATACAAAAATGATACAAAATAGTTCACATGTTTTATATAATACATATGACCATGTTAAAAATATACCTGTTCTCTACTCGATTAAAATGAAAATATATATATTTTGGTTGTTTTTTTGTAAATATTTTCTGTAATATACAAGCCCCAAATTTAATTTTCTTATAAGAAAATTTATGACTTCATAAAATATAAAATATTTGCACCATTTATTTTTTCTTTCTTAATCAATTGGGCTGAAGTTATATGGATATTTCTGTGGCATTTTTATGAGCTATCTTTTTTTCCACTGCCAAACCCATTTCACTCATTTTCACTCCCGGATTTTCTTGTCTTTTCTCGAGCAGCAGATCAAAGTCGTATGCAAATGATTGAGGCGTGTGTCTGGTCCTGCCACCTGCGGAGTTTTTCCCGAGTGGGCGGTGGAAATGGGAAACGGGAAAGTGGGGGGCTGGTCGCCACTAATTAAGTTGCAAATGTCATGCGGCAGACGTGGCGACAGTTTAGAGCCCATTAAACGCGACTCTTAAGAACGAGTAATGCAGCAATAATTGTTTTCATTTCGCATCCATTTGCATTTTTGATGATCACGGGAGACAAACTCAATGACAGCCCATACCGTTGCTCAGTTATTTGCATATATGTGGGTTGGCTATCGGGATTTATAAAGGGTTGTGGTAAAAACAAAATGCTCTTTATAAATTTAAGGGAAAAAAAATGTAAAATACCGAAGCTTAAGCTTTAACCTCGGCATTTCTAATTTCTGGTTTTTGTTAAATTTATAAACAAATCACCTTTTTTATAAAAATGAACTCTGATTGTATCCGTTTTTCGTTCTAACTGCTTATAACAACTAGAAATCTTACCATCGTTAACCATTTAAAACATGATTTCCATTTAATAATTGAAGAATTGATTTATTGCTTAAACATTATCAATAATATCACTTAAGTGCTAAACAAATTCAATGCATTCATCGATCATCGTTAAAATGTTTCTCAATTTGGATTAGACAGACACTTAGGGATATACGTATGGTACAGATATCTAGTACAACTCTAAGATACATTCTCAATGGTGTATTTCGGTTGACAGATCCCAAAAAAGCTCTAATACAATGCCAAAAACTTAATTTCCTCTGAAGAGTCCGTGTAGCCGATGTACACAGAACTCAGAGAGTGACTCTCATTCGTGACTAACTAGTTAAGTGTTTTAACTACATCTATACATTGAGATTATTTATGATTTTATGACTAATGGGGTAACACATTTGGGACTTCTTAGGTTTATAGTATGTACAAAATTCTTGGATTAAATTAGTGTGATTATTGAGCAGGGTCATCGTTATTTTCTGAGTGGTGTGGTATTGCACAAGTTGAAACCATTTGTTTGGCTGTTGAGGGTTAAAAGGTGGGTGTGTCCTGTCCGTTAGAAGAGTCCATTCAAAGCCCGGACAGCACTGCCCAGAGCCGTACATCCGGCCAGTTCTGGCGATGGTGACTCTCCGCCGGGTTCCTGCCCGGAATTGGAGTTACTCGCAGCGGCTGCCGCTGCCACAAACTGCAGTCAGTCGATCAGCAGATCACCTCTCGAATTGGCCATGCTCGATATGGATGTGCTCACCGTGGAGGAGCTGCTCGTCGTAGTCGTCGCCCCCGTGGAGCTGTTCAAACTATCGGCATAGTATCGCTGTCAAAACACCTTGGCTATGAAAGTCTCCGAGAGTCTTTGCTGGTGATTGGGCTGATGTGGCTGATGGGGCTGCTGCTGGGTATTTGTATGTTGTTGCGACTGATGGGGTTGAAGTTGCAGGAAGGCCGAGCCACTGGGATAATCATGTGGAGCAGTCACTCCACCCAATGGGTGATGGAAACCACCAGAGGGATACTGCGAGGACCTAGGCCAGGCTGGATTACTGGTCTCCGCACTCGATAGTGGCGGTGTGGTCACATTTATGGGCGGCGACATACTGCCCGAACTCGAATCCGGCGTCAGTTGTCCCGAATTTTGACCATAACCCGTGGAAAGTGGCTCCCTGCGGGTGTACTCCCTTCTCCTGTCATAAGTAGCTGGCATGTCCAGATCATCCAGATCGCCACCAATCTCATGCAACTTCCGCATATGCTTTTTAAGATCGAAATTCCTGCAGAATCCTTTGGCACAAACCCTGCAAGTATATGGCTTCTTGTCGTTGTGCGTGTGCATGTGGAAGGTGAGATTGTACACCTGATGGAAGGCCTTGTTGCAAATGCTACACTTGTAGGCTTTTTCGCCACTATGCGTTAGTTTGTGATTCTTGTAGTTGCCCTTCTGATGGAAACCCTTGCCGCAGTATTCGCAAACGAAGGGTTTGTAGCCGGCATGGATGCGTGAATGGGTGTTGAGGGTGGAGGATCGATTGAAGGCCTTGCCGCAGGTCTGACACTTGTGCGGTTTCTCCGACGTATGGATGATCTTGTGGCGGCACAGGGTCGACGCCTGTCGAAATCCCTTGCCACACACTTTGCAGACAAATGGCCGGGCGCCCGTGTGAACTGGCATATGGCGGGTGAGATTGTAGTGCGCATTGAACACCTTGCCACATTCTAGGCAGGAGAAGGTCTTCGGTTTGCCACCACTCGCCGAGCCTGGACTGCTGTCCTCCAGGGAACCCTGAGGCGAAGGCGATCTGGATCGGGGGGGTCCGGCTCCTGTGGATGTGGCTCCAGTGGTAGTGGCCACCGGTGGTGGTGTCACCTCACCCTGATCCTGTGGCGATCGTTTCCGCTTGAGATTACCCTGCAATCCCGCACCTTGTGGTGTCCTCTGTGCCACCGGTGACTTTTCCAGACTCTGTTGCAGACTGTTGGGCACTGCCTGGGATTGGGCCACTGCGGCCACAGCAGCGGCGGCGGCCAAGGGATGACCCAGATTTCTCCTCAACGACTGCGAATGATGCAAACTGGCATTGAGGGAGGCGGTAAAGCTGCTCAGATGGGCGGCACTGGCCAGCGATTGTTGTTGGGCAGTGAGGGCGGCATATTGGGCGGCAGCAGCGGCGCACATCAGTTGATTGGGTGCATAGTAGAGCAGGGGATACTGGGAGAGCAGTTCCTGGTGGCGGGAGCTAACGAATTGCTGCACAGCAGCGGTGCTCGGTGGTGTGGCCACCACTGCTGCAGTGGCGCTCGAGCAGTTACCCGGCACATACTTCTTAAAAGCGGAGTCATAGTTCACAGGCGATTGATCCAAACTGATCACCTCGATGGGACTGCAGGAGCGCTCCGAATCAGCATCGATTTCCGGCTCCTCATCATCGTCATCCTCTTCGTTGCTCATGAAGGAAACTGGAGCCGACTGAGGTGGCGGTATCTGAACACTGGGCCTGTGATCCGGCTCCATGATCGATGCAATGGAAAACTTCAGTGGGCAGGCCCTCTTGGCGCTCTGCTCATCCTGCTGACTTGGCTGACCACTCTGCTGGCCAGCATTCTGGTCGGAGGCGGCACTCTCCATCACGGGACTCTTCGACGGCGGCATCATTGCGACTTCTCCCGCTGGACTACACGGTTGCATGCCACGCGGACTCTGCAATAAAAAAAAATGAGAACAAAAGGTCAGAACAAATTGAGTATGCAAACTAAGCAACGGGCTATCAATTAATCGAAAGCATACGCCTCCATTGTTTATGCTTAAAGCTAAAGGTAAGCACAGCAGAGGGCAAAAGAATAGAAAGAAATACGCAAAAAATCTTTTGAAGTTTATGTAGTTTTCCATCATAAATATAGTTTAAGAGATTTAATAATTAATACCATATTACATATTCGAAACTTTAGTTTTTTTGCTGTATAATTAAACCTCCTTTAAATGCATCTATTGTTTTTAAAGATCCCATTTAATCGGTTCAATTCGAAGTCTTACATTATTTATTTATTGGCGGAATAAATAGTAGTTGACTATATATTTAAATCTCCTTAAAATGTCCCTATACCTATTACTTATAGCTTTATATTATTTAAAGGATTTGATGTCTATTTAATATCATACATAAATAAAGAAATAGTAATGTTCGAATCAAACCAAGTTATATTTAAATCACTTTCCATTAAAAACTCTTTTAAAATACCCCTATTGTTGTGACCGCAGCTGTACCCATATAGCTTATAGCCTGATCAGTCAAGTGCGATTAATGCGTTGGCAATTCGGGAACACAAACAAACGCCGGCGGAGGGCGTGCTCCCAGCGGCAGGACATTTCCGCAGGATAATTCATGGCCAGCCAGCGGGTTGCAATTAAATCCAGACCGCAGTGCGTTTTTAATAATATTTCCCTGCGGAATCCCGATTTTAGGCATATCCGAAATTTGCATTTAACCCGTGCTTGGCCCTGGCTCACGCACCACTTGGCCCAAACAAAAGGCTCAATCCTTTCGCCAGCATATTGCCATCAATCATAACACAGAGACCTTGGGGAAGGAGTATGCGAATATTTTGTTTGGCGCGGGTCTTGGCTTTATTTGCACATCATTAAATCGCTTACACTTGGCTGGAGGTGTAAGAACGTCTCCACGTCTCCATCTTCCGCAATTCTTCCCCATGTGCCCTCGAGTGTGGCTAATGTGCGACATCCGGTGCGATTACCCGACTTCTCTGCCGTTTTTAATTAACTTGATTTGACGCCTCAGTTGGTCCCGTCATCTGGAACCTTGACTCTCCCATCTTGCCATGTACTTTGCCTCCCAAAAAGTGCGCTTTAATCTTATTAAACGGGAGGCGGTAACCATTTCACACGCTGACCCGGAGGCAGTTACGGTCAGCCCTCAATTCGAAAAGTTTTCCGGCTGTTATATACATAGTATAGTATACTGCATGAGTAGTTCAATGTTTTAAGCAGCCGAAATTATGTTGGTGTTCCAGTGGCCACTTGAAAGTTTTTGCTCTTCAAGAGTGTGTGCTGAATCAAGCTTATTAACAATGTGTGGGCAATAATAATATTTAATCAACATTGGACGGCTTTGGAACTTTGTCTTAAGTTGAGCAAGTGGTTGGAATTTAGAAATTTTGATTTAATTTAATTCATGTGGTGTAGTTCTTAGCACTTTTCACAAAAGGCCCTCAAACCTTGTTGTATATTAAGTAAATGAAAGGGTTTCTAAACTTGCATATATAAAAATGTGATAAATTGATGAAATCTTATAGATTTCTTAATACAAATAAACTTTTGTTAATCTGAAAACTTAAGGCAACAATTAGTTGCAGGAACCTTAAAGAATTTTGAGTCAAATTTTTATTACTTGACAATAGATAGACTAGTTTCCAAAAATTATAAAGTTTATTCACAAATAAACACCTAGTTGTAAACAAAAAGAAGTTTCACTAACCATAAGAATTAGGAAGTAGCTATTTATTGATATTTAATATTAATTATACTAGTTAAGCTAGATCAACTAGTTTATAACCTTTATTCACAAGTAACCATCTAATAAATCAGCTAGCTATTTTTCACTATCAAAACTGGATTCCCGTCGGAGTTTTTTACAACCCAATAAAAATGTAATACAATTAGTTGCTGATTATGCAAATACGTACAAAGTAAACCATATTTAGGCACTGCCTATGTGGATATCCAATTCCTTTGGCAGGCAGCCAATTCTCCACTTGTTTATAGTACAAAACACAACTATTGGCACACACAAATTTAACTGGTACTTTTATTTGTTTGTCCCTTGAACACGAAGTTCACTTGTTTCGTAAAAAGGTTTAAGGATAGTATTCGAATGCAAATAGCGGGACGCGGCAAACAGGACGCGTTCAGCACAGAATCAGCGACCGAAGCGGAATGAAGGCAAACAGCGAACGGTGCGGGCCTTAAGAAATATGAAAAGGACATACGTAGAGGTCTGGGGGTGAATTGCGGTGAATCAACCCCTAAAAAGTCCTGTACATTTGCTAGAAAGAGATATAAAATATATACAGAGAGAGTGAGGGAGAGAGAGAGTCTGATATCCTGAGAGTGCAACAGAAAGAGATGGAATCAATCCTACCGACAGGCAAAAGGAGAACTTCATCATCATGTTCAGATTGGATCATATATATCCTGTGAAGCTGACGTCGCCGTCGTCGTCGACTGCAAATTATGAATGAAAAGACAAAATGTCGAATTGGAATATTTTATGGTGAAAACGAGAGAGAGAGATAGAGAGAGAGAGAGAGGCAGAAGAGAAGAGACCGCCCCTAAAATATTTATATAGAGATAGAGCTCAAGAGTTCCCGGAAAGATGATACATAGAGGAGTGATGTGATGGAGGAGGTTTACCCAGAAAGAGTGAGAGCGGTGTATGGAGTGCTAGAAAGAGAGCGGTGTAGAGGGCCACCTTTGGTCGTATTCCGTTCACACTTGATTTGGATGAGGCGCAGACACCAAAAAATGGCAGCCACCGGTGGTCTCGTCTGTGGATCCCTCTCGAGTTGACTTTTTCACTAGTACAGCCCCCCTCCCCCTTTTTGTTAGCATCCCCCCACCTCAACAACCCCCCCTGGAAAAGCCCCTGTCTTTTGTTGGGCGTTTCAATTGTCGTTTTGGCATTTCGTTTTATCCGCGTCTTTGTTTGCTCACCTTTAGCCCGCCAGCGGGCAAGGATTCTCGGATTCTCCAACCTCTTAATTCTCTGTCTATCTGGCTATATACAGAGAAAATAACTCAGCCTTAATCCAATTAGTAAGCTATATTGCAATACAACAAGTTTTTGTCGAATATTTTATTTTTATGTTCAAAATAATTGTTACCAGTATAAAAATGTATTTAAATTTTTTTTTTAAAAAAACTCCAAGAATTTTCATTTATTATATATGTATGTAAAAAATGTAGTTGCTACAATTCCTATTATGTTAAAATATATGTTACCAATATAACAATTTATTTTTTAAATATCAAATATAAATATATGTTTATCAAAAGCAAAATAATTTCCCATTAATAATAATGTTTGAAATTAAAATAGAACGTTTTATTATTTTGCCCTGTGCACCTATTCTTTTCTATTTAATTTGAAACCCCCACATCGCCAAGCCAGCACTAGTCAAATATAATCACATATTCATTTTGATGTTATCTCCAGCGCGGTTTTCTTGACTTTGTTTGCTCCTGGAGCTCTCGTCATCCGGTTCCGCCAGCCTTACCCCTTCCCCGCTTTCAGGACCTTGGTCCTAGGACCTTTTATTGGGCATTGCAGGGCACATGGCTGCTGTGGCTGCTTTTACTGGAGTTGAGCAGTTGCAGCTGCAAAATCGCACAAAAGCACAACTCTTCGGGGACTACGAAAGGGAGCGTAGGGAGGATTTAAGGGATCCTTGAAGGACTATGGCCGCCATTTACATTGCATTTTCAGGTAAACTTGCTCATTGTGTGGCTCTTGTGTGGGGAAATCGATATGCAAATAGCTGACCCTTGTTGATTGGATGCAGTCATTGGAATAGAGGTTTTTGTATAGTGGGTGTTGAATACATATAAATAATTAACAACAACATTTGTTCTATGATGTGTAACCCATGAAACGATGAAAAACATCACTGTAATCAGAAATATTTATCCTAAAACTCATATTTAAGCAAACTCGTCACCCATTAAGAGCATCTCTATGATGCAGATTATCACCATTATCCTGCACAAAAAGCAGCAATCACCGTGATTAACTAGAACCAAAATGAACGGCACATGCTAAAATGTGCAATCTGCATTTAGTTGAATAAATAAATGCCACGAAAAGAGGCAGCAACAACGAGAAAATAGCAGCACAAACTGGACATTCAACAAACAAAACGACAACGGCCTATGCAGCTTTTATACACTGATAAAAATAAGTTTAAATAGAAATCTTAGGTTTTCTTTATTTTCTTTTTATTTGACTGAAATGTCAAAAAAAATGTTTAATATATTTTTAACTTAGTTGAAGTCAACATAGTGGAAATTGATTATAGTTTTTCTTTTACAACTTAAATTTTAATTTTGATAGCTTTGATATACATTTTTTTTGTAACTGTATCTCTGATTTCCCCCTTTCTTTTTTAACTTATCTCTTTTTAGCTATCTCTGCTCCTTTTTCACCTCTGTTCATTTCCATTCAAAGGACATGCAAGCATGACCAAACGCACACACTCAAAAGAGAGGTGAAAATGGGGAGGGGGATAAGGGATAAGGTCGAGGGGTGGCGAAAGGCGGGGGCAGAGTGGACTAACTGTAAATGCAGAGCAGTGCAAAACGAGAGAACTAAACTAAACAACAACAACAATAACTTGAAAATCCAGCAAAATGGGCAAAAATAAAATATAAAACAAAAAGTGCAAAAGCTGTGCGAGAAAGAGACCAAACGCAGAGATGCAAATAGTCCAGAGTGCAAAGGTCAGTGGAAAAGAGATGAAAACAGAGTGCAAGCTCAGCGTGTTGTTGTACTTGTATGTCCTTTTTTGCCGGTGCTTTTTTTTAATTTTTAATGAGTTTGCAAAATGGTTGCGGTGCTCTTGGACTTCGCTCTTATTTTTATGTTACTTTTTCGCTCTCGAGGGGAGTATGATGTAAATTATTTTCCTAACGAGAAACCTTTAAAATAGTTTTTGTTATGAGATGTTATAATTCCCAGAGTTTTCAACATGGATTGGTAAAGATATGAATTTCTTTTACTACTTAACAAAAGGCACACCTCAAAACTTATATCTACGTAAGTATTTATTATTTAGCAATATATAAAAGTATGTAATTTTAGGACTTAAACGAATATTTTGAGAATATTAAGAGTACATATAAAAATGGTTTCCCAATTGACTTAAAATTGACATATGGAATACGAAGTTTCTTTTTAGTTTGATCGGTGATAATGGGTTAACTGCTAATATCTTTTTTAGGAGTATTATTTTAGTAATTCTTATACTCTCATCTATTCTGTAATATATATTTTCAAAATAGTTTCTAAAAGGTTTTTTGGTTTACCTTACCCACCTTATTCAGCGTAAATCTACGGCTAGTGAACGATCTTGGAACAACGCCTCCCGACTGATCTACTAAACCAATAAAACGCTTCGTATTTCTCGCACCTCAACGAGAAATTAACCTTAAAATTGAAGATTTACACCTTGGAAAGGAACTGGACTTTGGGCTGATGCCAGATTGCAGCAGAGATTTGGCAGAGTTTTTCCAGGGAAATGAATCAATGCTATGGGAAATTGGGAGAAGGAGAGCGGCTTGCATAATCTGCGGTAAGCCAGGAGCGATTACAAGGCATTGAACAAGGACCCCGGACCCGGTGTATCCCTGAGATACATTTGTCCATCCCGCAGGATGACGAGTATGCATATGTGTAACTAGGACGAAAGCGGGCGATGGACAATGGCCGGCGATGAGGACCTCTCAAAGGGAAAATCAACAGCTGCCCGAGGATTCGTCCTCGTCCTCGTCCTTCGTCCAGCGCTCCTTTGTGGCATTCGGCACTGTGTGGGTGACCGTTTCCAAGGGGCAGTGGAATATCCGATTTGCAGAGTGAAACAATTGCGGTGTTTGACCAATTTTACAATTGATGTAATCCCCTAAATCGCCTATATTAGCTATGAGCGGCTTCAGCATTCTTGCCTCCATTACGATTGTCAAATTGAAATGTTTTCAGTTCATTCAAGAGTAAACACAGGCACATGCGAAAACACAGGTACACTGAGAAAAAAAGTGTGTATCTAAAATGAAACTGGATTTGAAGAAATAGTGTATCTAAAGGATATAATACTTAGATTATATTTATAGATTTTATTAGATCACGTAAATATATATTAGACATTCCGTTTTAAAATAATGATTTGTTGATTTTTATTGACAATAGAATTCAAACTTTAAAATTTATTAAAAAATTATATGAAACTGCAAAAAAACTTGAAAAAAAAAAAAGAAAAATAAAATAAATATATACATTTTCTCAAACATAAAAAAAACTAATATATTTTATATTTGAAAAGACCTAACATAATTCTCTATTGTTTTTTAAAAATTAGTTTTTCAAATTAAAACCATAAAAAATTTCTTCTGAGTCCAATTTCTATTTTTTCTTTATAAAATTTTCCCGAGTGCACAACTTAATATTATGTGGGTTACGGTTCCGTAGGTTTGTAATAATATTTTGCTAACCTTCTTTTGCGCCCGAGCAAAAGTTCAAAAGGATCTCTGCCGCTGCTTTGTGCTGCGAGTCCTGCCGATTTTCGCCGATTACCGATTACCGACACAGATTAAGGGATGTTCCCAAACAATTGGCAGGTTCTCCTCGCATTCTGCATTCAGCATTCTGCTCTGAGGATTCTCCATTCGGAACCACTGGATTCTTCGCTTCTTCCCTCATAGGCGCGCAATTAGACGAGTTTTGGCCTTTGTCCGATGCCGGCCATAGACGGATTTCCTTTGGCCATTCGTCCTTTGATCCTTTCTATCCCTAAATCTGTGCACTCGACCAAAAATATATATTCTGCTTCTGGTGATTTGCTTTTGTGTCGCGCGTATTTGGCGCGTTTAAATAGATTAACCGCCTGGCAATTTACCGGGATCCTATCTTGAATATAGGATCTCCTACCTACACGAACTTCACTTTCCGTCTCGCTCTACTCTGGTCCTTGCGTCCCGCTCTTTTTTACAATTAGTGCGGCCGCCTCCTTTGTTTGCCATCTTAATCTTGAGTAAATTAGTTCATTAAGAGGTTAATTCCCCATAACACCCACAAATTAGACCAGCAATGGGAATGGGAATGCATGTGAGGAGTGTCCTGCTGGTTTCCTTGTTTTTGTGTTTCTCAGGTGAGTCGATGGTTGAAGTGCCGAATTGTTTGATTGCTTTAGAGAGAAGCGGAGTTTAAAAATGGAATTTATATATTTAACATGTATATTACATTATCAATATACAAATTAATTAAAAACTGTTAAATTTCAAGCTGATCGTTATTAAAACCATAAGTGAGTTAATTAAATTAAAAAATGCAGGTTCTATATTTCTTTATGCTTGACAATTTTCTTTATTAATACATTTTATATCCATTTTCATCTGGCTGCGATAATAATTAATAATAATAATGCCTAGGTAATTTAAAAAAATATATTTTTGTATGTATAAAATTATTATTATTCCAAAAGAAAAGACAAGAAAAATCGAACTGCTTCTTTATTTTGTATTTTAAAAGACTTATTTTGTGCCAATTTTATATTTTTCTTTATAACTATTTTTCGATTTTAATGTTAATTGTTAATGTTTGTTATAACATTTTGCTAATTCCCTAAACTCCCAACCAAATCTTTTATTCTGCCATTGACAACCCATTCTACCACTTAAAATTACTTATATCACACCTCCAGCTCTTAAAATGTATATTTTGTTCCCACCATCTACAAGCATAAAAAACCACCATTGACCATAATAACCAGTTGACCGAGTAATCGCATTTCAAAAATGCTGAAATCCAACATGCATTTGACATTTTCCCCTGCTTTGAACAAAGTTTAGAGCAGAATCCTTTGAGCAATAATTTTTTAATTGCCACTAATAGGCTTAAGCAGGCATTAACATATTTAGCAGATTGCCAGTGCCAAAAAGATGAGAACTGAAGCGAATTTGGGAAACGAGTCGCGTGACCCACAAAACGATGTCACCAGCAACTTAATCGGAAGCCCCGGAAAAAGGGAAATTTATATTTCCGACGAACTTTCCAAAGGGTTGTTGGTTGTTGGGTTTTTCAATGTTCAATGGGATGCTTTTGGTCGGTCACCCTTGGAAACTTTTCGGTTATTGTTTGATTTCATTCGGGGCATCGTTTCGCAGCTTTGATTCGCTTGGGCGGTGTCGTACGGTGGTTTTTTGTGGGTGTTTGTTTGGCAAGTACTTGTTTAATCGGTTTGTTTGTGACATTTCTATTGCCTGCACACCACACCACCCCCCATTCCACAAATCCAGGCATCCCCAGGGATCTGGTGTTACATAGCCAACCCAAGGATGTCTTTGTTTATTTAGTGGTAGGCCTGACACGCGTTTAACGCCCACACAGAAGGTGGAAAACACTCGAAGAAAACTTAGAAAATAAGAATGCAATTTGTATAAGCTAAAAAATAAAGAAAAAAAAGTTCAAAAATATTATTGAAACAAATTGAAAAATCGAATTTTGAGTTTTATAAGCTTTCTGTAAGCTTAAATACATATAATTTGTTGTATAACATTTTTTTTTGATTATTTACTTTAAAAAAAACTGTGCAACTTAACTTAGGAAATAAAATTAAATTAAATTTGAGATAATAATAATTATCAGAGAATATTTTATCAAATAAAATACTTATATAAACTTTCTATACGTTAAAATCAAATTATTATAGAAAAATTAATATTTAGAAAAATATGTTTATGCTAAAACAAAATCGAACTTTAATGGACTTTTTAAAATAATATTATAAGTAATTAAATTTATAATAAGAAAACATTTCATTTAGCATTTGTTTCAATGGTTATGTTAACTCTTGTCCTAACAAATTTTCACCCTTTTTTTCTGAGTGCATATGAAAAGATTTTTCCCACACCCCCTCACAAAACCACCGCATTCCCCCAATCCTTGGGTGGGTGTGTCTGTTCTGCGGGTTTTGCCAACTCATCATCATCATCAACCTCAGAAGCAGTCCTCTAAAAAAAAAACACAAACCTGCTGAAGGGATGAGGGGATGAGGGGGTGGTTGTGGGGGAGGCCATCGCTTAAGTGCTGCCAAACAAAAAGAACACATTTGCAGGATGTTTTTATTTCCCCTTGCCAGGATTACACCCATCCAAACCCATCCGTTTTGCCAACCACCCGAAAGGAGTGTGAATTGTAATTACAGTGAAATCAGCTTTTGGCACTTGCTCGGCTTCCTTGGGTGCTTCCCTTTCGGGGTTGGGGGATGACTACTGTACTTGTGCATCTATGTGCGTGGTAGATTTCTTTGTCTGTGGACTGCTAGAAGTGTTTTGGCACTTTGCACGGACAAAAATATTTACTTAATTTACTCTACATTCTTAAAAAATTTACTTGTTTCGGGAGTAGTACATTTAAAAAAAAAATATAACATTCTTAAAAATAAAGGGATTAACTAAAGTTTTAACATCAAGGTATTTGAACTTTTTTTAAAACAAAATATATTGTTTTTGATGATTATAAATTTGAAGCAGTTTAGAGCATGATTAAAGTAACAAAGCAAATCAAACTTCCGAATTCTTACAAAAATTTTTAGTTATCAAAACTCTTGGTCTCAGAAACTTAAAATAATATGGCAATACTTTAATTATAAGTGCAATATTTTAGTTGTAACTAGAATTAAGCAATGAATAATTTACTCCATGAAACTGAACATCGTTTTTGTAGTGAAAAATGTATAAATTTACAAATGTGTCCAATTTTTCCAGTGCATCTTCCGCTTTTCTATTCTCGTCCTTTCGCATGTGAAGAGTGATTTATTTTTCCCTAATTGGCTTTCGATGCGTATGCTGGCATTTTGTCATACAACACACATTCACATTCGTACACCAACTTTTCGAACTCCTCCCTGCTGTCATAATTTCGTTTTGTGGCCTGCATTCTGACAGCTTCGAATTCGTGATTTGATGTCTGTTGGGGGCGTTGATTTTCGCTTTTGGTAGGTGTCACCGGAAATTGTGGCTTAAGCCGAAAGGGAAATTAAATATCAAGGGGGGTTGCGGAATTATTATTCGCCGGGCGCATTGGCAAAACACATTTATTAGCGAAATTGACTGTGAAGAAGCATTCAGAATTCTTTGGAATATCGTTATTGTTTGGGAGCATGTTAAGTGGATTGGACTCTATGGGTTGCAAGGGGAAAAATGGATTTATTCTACGGAAGTCTGTTGAATTTTGACAGATTTTGTTTTGAAATAAAAAATATTTATGTATACAGCATTTCTTTGGTAGTTAAAAATGAAGAGAAAATTATATAAATGTCTTTTTGTCAATTTGTCAATTTGTCAATTTAATAAATGTTCACAGTTAAAATGTTTACCATAATAAAATATATTTTCATTTCAAGAATTATAGTTATGTGATTGATGTTTTTGATGTTCTGCAGACCTTTAATAAATATTTTATGATTCCTTTTGAGAAGGAGAACATTTGACACTTTTACCTCAGGCTAAATATCTTAAGGTTTTGGTTCACCCATATCCTTTCCACAGGACATAGAAAAGTATAGCCAGAAGCATGTTTTGTACCCTTTCATGATTTAACCAAAATATTTAAGGCAAATATTTTATAAGCTATGCATACATTTAAGCACAATTAAGCAACTAAGCAGGCCAAATTACAGGTATAATCCTGGCCAGGACCTCTCCCACAAACCGCTTCCCTTTCGATCCAATACAATGATACAATGGGAGACCCACACATTCGGATTAGGAAATATAGATGCGGGTGTAGGTAGCCGATGGGAATTTGTCGGTTGTCGGTCCCTTTCAAAGCTGGGAAACAGTTCCCTTTTCGCTCTTCAGAGAACAATCATAACACAAGTGCAGACAGAAATACAGATAAAGATTTTCGAAATGTATTGACAGTATTTTGACATGTTTCCAATATATTTTGATGGGTTATTAGACAGCGGCGAACATTGCTTTTGTGTAAGGAGCTCTCTTTCCAAATTTTTGCCGATGGACCTAAATTAGCACAAATTACTACTCAAATCCTTTGAGCGTTTCCACTCTTAGTAAATAGTTTCATTGTTTTGATTTTTCAGCTGGCCGCAAAGTATTTTTTCTTGTTCAATATTGATCAATGATCTGATAAACATAAATTCCTAATTGTGGTAATTTTCTGCGGTTGGACCACTGACCAGCAGCTGCGGTTTGCTTTTGATGAAAATCCTCTGATTTATTTGAAAATATGCAAAATTAGCTCATGCAAAAATTGAATAGGGAGACCACCATGAGTGGCTGGAATTTGTGGAAAATGTATATTTGGAAGATGATAATGAAACAATTAATTCTCATTTCGACACTTATCGATTTTAACTAGTGAAAGGCAGCTGCTGTATATTATTTATTTACATACAATTGGCATGGCAAACAAAAAATGTAAGGCAAATATTTTTAAAATAGTTTCCTGACTAATTTCATAGTTGCTATTGATTTTTGTTTAATATTTTATTCAGCTTAAATCATAATTGATTTTTATATATTTAATGTGTTTTATTTTTATGGTTTTCTTAATATTTTATACAACTTAAATCACAAACATATATTTGTATAATTGACTTTTGACTACATTATGTATCTCTTTTTTAATCATATAAATAATGTAAGCATATAATAATCATAAATATTAATCTATATCTTTATTATATTTTTAACTATTAAATCTGCAATGATTTCCAACGTCACGAGTTTATCTCCCCGTATTTAATTCCCCAGAAGTCATTACCTTGTGTCAGTCCACAGAAAGCGTCCTCAAAAGAAAGCCAATAACAAGTGCTTAAGCGAAATTGCCCTGTTAAACTGTCCTAAGGACACCGAAACATCGGACATGACCGGAAATAAGTAAAAGGCAATAAATCAAGCCAAGAGGAAGTCGAGTCAATGGGGAAAAAGCACACTGCTAATGGGAAATTCGAGCCGAGGGAAAAACAAAGTAACACTCACCCACGACAATCTGTTTCCCGAGCCACCGGATGATGAGCCAATAAAGACGCGTGCCACCGCCGGCGTTCAATTTGTTGCAATTATAATTGTATTGGCGAGGGTCGCGTGACCAGTTCGGATGGTGGATGTCACAATGTTGCATAATGCGCTTAACCGCAGGTTAAGAATGGGTCGACGAAGGTGTGGCTACCGAGCATGTTAATAATTTCCCGCCCAAAACGTTGACACGCGTTTAAACATTTTTTCATGTCATATTTTCGTTCTTGTTTTTCTAGCTCAACCCTTGATGACGGTGACCTGTGACCTATGTTGTTGCTTTTTATGACAGGAAGCGAAGCGACGGCACACGGCAACAATTTTCCAGCGAACACGAAACACTTTTCATATCCTTATGCTAATCAGCCGGAAAAAGTGCCTTATTTACCATTATGATTTGTCCCCGCTCGTGGGAGAATTACTTTTCCTCCTCCGACATGATAGTTAAATATTGTGTTAGGGCTCGTTTTTTGTAGTTGGAAGGGAGAAAAAAGGACAAGCGGCGTTAAAAAAGGGGAAATGTGTGACAAGGTAATTAGCTTAAGCGAAAAGGAAATTGGAACTAAATGGTTATGACACATTGTGAGTGGATTATAGATTGCTTTTGAAGTGGTGAAGCAAATTTGGAATTATGTTGGGACTTAAGTTTTTTGTTCTACATTAAAAGCATAAGTTACTTATAAAATTAAAAGAAGACAACTAAGATTTATGGTTTGAAAAATACCCTTGTATAAAAAGCACCTGAAAACATCTGAATTAGATTTCTGGTCTTGGTACATGTAAACTTTTATAAAATATATAAATATTATAAGCCCTTTAGAAATAGTCAATAGTAATAGCACACTAGAAGAAAGCTGATTTAGATTTATGGTTTTTGGTACACTAAAAACATTTATCACATATAAATATATTGGTTTGTTTTTTAAATGTACAGAGTTTTTTGTTTAATAGAATAGCTTGTAGTAATCATCACATTTTTATAAATCCCTTAAAAGTGGAGTTAAAAAAAACAATATCTTATATTTACCTCTTTACTTAACAAAAGATTTCTTTAGGGGTTTTTTTCAGTAAAAGGACTCGATTTAATTGAAAGGCTTTGAGGGTGTTCATCTATGTTTACTTCAAATCTAACTCTCTGCATTTTCTCCTTAAAAGAAGTTCATTAAATAGAGAGGCAGCTGCACCTAATAATAATTTCAGTTCATCACAACCACACCTCTCTCAATCTGGGCCGAATCACAATGGAACTCGAAGGATCGGATGACGTTAGAGGTTCAAGGAGCGAGTTGCAGCAGGCGCTACGCCCCCTTGAAGACGCCCAAAATATTGCTAAGGACGCGAGGCACGCGCTCAAGGACATGCGGGTAGTATTTGCACATGTCCTGTGACACAGGATCGAGGCACATTAATTGCTACATATGCGACACACACCAGCGAACACGCCTCCAAAAAAATGTAAGTGCAAAGTAAGGAATGTAGAGTAAGGAGTAAGGAGTAAGGAGGATCCTGGAGCAGCAGGCGCAGGAGCAACCCTCGGAGACGGCGCTGATCCTTCCGGTGGCTCGCAGGACGACAGGAAGCAATGTGCGCAGTCGAACAATTGTTCAGCCACCAAGATCGAGATTCCTTTCTCTGTGCGCCAGCTGCCGGCGGAGATTCTCGCTCCTTGAAGAAAGGATAATCGAGCGACTTGTTTGCCCTCGCTTTGATTGCCGAATGATCAGCACTAACACACTCAACCAAAAAATAATGTATAATTTAAGATTATATTTTCAACTAACATACTTATAGAAATTTAAAAAACAAAATCTATTCATATTTATAATTATTTATAATTCAATAATATTTTATGATTTTTATTCTAAATTATATGTAATTAAGAAACGAAACAAAAAAGATTCATAAATTATAAAATGCATCTCAAGTAGCGCTTATAAACAAATTTACATATATGGATCATTTTTAAACATACATATATAAATTTATAATTTTTGTAGCACGCATATTTATAGCACAAATATTAAAAACAAAACCAAATGAATTTTTCATTAAAATATCCTTTCAGAAAAAACGGTAATTTTGAAATTTAAAACCAATTAAAAAAATCAAAAGTTGAATTCATTTAAGGGCATTCATACTCATAATTTTTCTGAATCACTTTTTAATTTCTAATAAAACAAATCATTTAAAATTTTAATTCAAATATGGAAATGAGTGGACACTTTTTTCAAGTGTATGATCATCTCTAGACTTGATTATCCTGCCCAAAAAACCGGTTGCTCCTGCAGGGCGTTGTTCGTTTTGCTTTTTTTCCTACTGGCCTGACATTTGATTTCGCTTTCGGCGGCGGTGGCAGCGGAAATGCTTTTTCTTTCTACGGTTGTTGACACGCGATCCTGCGATACAAAGATCTTGCGTCGGTGTGCCGATCATCATCCTGTTCGAGTCCTGTTTTTCGTCCTGGCGCGTGTGCCGCGCTTCCGGTTAATTATATTCCGCAATGCCCAAAAGTCCCCGCAATGAAAGCGAAATCGTCGCTTTCAGTTTGAGAATCAAATGCATATGTTCTCGGCTTTTTGTACTCCCTATTTTGGCATCGAATTCCTTTTATTCCTGGCTGTCAGTCGCCATCTCTGAGGTCCTGGCATTGTCCTTCGAGTGCTTCGACGGCCGAACAACTGCTCATTAATTGCCGGTTATGTGCGCTTTTCTTTCTCAAAACGCTGACGAATTTGGCATTATAATTTGGCTCGTGCCAGCTTGCGTGTAATGCGAGAGTAGGCGACAGGATGTTGATCCCTAAGGATTTGCCTATAAGGAAGTACGCTCAAGGTGACTCTAGATTGGCAGATTGCGTTTATTGGCAAAAGAAAAAAACTACACAACGAATAGCTTTAGTTTAATCTGTGATGAAATTTTTCAATCATAATAATATTTTGCCTTCCGAAAAACTACCACAAGATTCTTTGGATTTTATGAGAAAACATATCCATTATAAAAAGGATGCTTACGATAAATCTGACTGATTTATTTGTATTAAATTAAATATATATATAATTATGAGTTTCCAATCTTAAAGCAATATTTGTTTGATTGGAAAAGAATATAAGTTTCCCTAAGCTGACCGATTGCCTTTCGTTTTTTATTCATTTTCATTTATTAATATCCTAACTTTCCCCCAAGAGAAAAATAACAAATATTTTAATTAATTTAACAACGCTATTTGCAATAATTTAAAAATATAGAATTTGCTGTTTATAAACCATATTTTTAAAATTGGAGAACTTAATCTATTAATGTAGTTCACAAGATTTCCGCTTAAAATCTTTTGGTCAAACGCCCACTGATAAATTGTTGTAATATCTTAAATTCCCCTTAACTACCCACGAAAAATGCACACGAATTCCGCACTGCGATTAGACCAGGCTAATTGACCGGGCGGCCACTTGAAAGCTCAATTTTGCGCAACAATAAAATCAGCAAGTCCCTCCCTCTTATATTTCCAATCCCCAACTGCTTTTTGCAAAAGCCATGGCAACATGAGCAATAAAATTTAATATCCGTTTCGAGTGCAAGCAGCAGCAGCAGCGACCAGAAATACTTTGCATAATCTGCCCCCAGGTTAGCGTATACAATAAGTATATGCATGTATTTTTCGGACCGAAATAAAGCCGTCGGAAGGTGTAGATAAATCACGTGGAACGACAATGCCGAACAAGTGAGAAAACTCCCCCACACAGCAACAAAGAAAAAAAAAGGGGACACTTTCAATGGACGAAACCGAAAGGGCAGAGATAAAAAATCGCCAGGACTGCAAATGGGTAAATTACTCTATTTAGGGCTGTCATGGGTTAACAATGGGGGAAGGGTGGGTGGTGTCTGGTGTCCGCTTTCGTCTTGTTCAATTTAATTAATTCGTTTACAAACTGAAAGTAGCAACAGCAACTAAAGCGAGTTGAGTAATTGTCGAGAGTCACGAGAGGAAATCCTCTCCACCCCCCAAACCCCTAAAAGAAACCCCTACAAGCTACCCCTATTCCGAAAAGTAAAACCCAAACCAACCCCCCCAACCCCTTTTATTAGCTAAAAGCGCATGAAGATCGCAGCGGGTTGATATGAAGGCAAAAAATAAAATACTCCGTAGCTCTAGTAAAGAAACCGAATTGAGCACTTGAATGCCCCCAACAAAATTCGGAATAAAGGGGGATATTCTACAAAGGGTGGATAAGTAGTAACTCCTTGAAGAAGACGTAATCTCCATCGAACGATCTATCGATTAACCCAAAAAGCAAAGCAGCCAACACAACAAAGTTCCAGTGGCGACAATTTATTCATCTACCCAAACCAAAGATACTTTTCATTTTGAATCTACTATACACGATGTGCTCTATAAATAATTAATGCTCACACCCCGGCAAACACCCAAATCAAAATGCATAGAAAATATTTTGAAACCTCTACTTTTGGTTTTTTTTTGGTTTGCTGAGCATACCTAAAAGCAAAGAGCATACTCTTTTGTTTCACAACTTTGTGTTTTTCTTTCGTCATGCAGTTTCAGTGTTGTGAGTAATTTTCATTTTTTCGATTTTTTCGCATTCGCAGTGCAAGTGCAGTGCTTAAATTCAGACGTTGTTTATAGGACCCTTTAGCGCATTGGATAGCGCGTTGGACTTCTAATCCAAAGGTGGCGGGTTCGATTCCCGCAAGGGTTGTTGTTACTCTGAAGGTACATTTATTTGCTTAGATATTTAAATTTTTTTTTTCAACTATACAATACAATACAAAAAAATGTTGTTTGTGCTAACAACTCATTGTGTTTAAGAATAGAGTAAAATTTAAAATAAACATTTTGCTTAAAAATGGCGAACAATTTTATAAAATTTAAATAAAACGTTGTTAATAAAGACATAACTCTTTCTGTAAGCGTTCTTTAATTTAAGAAGCTCAAACGCATTTAAAAAAATTACCTTAAGTACTTGAATAAAGAACAACTGATATTTTGGTGGTACTGATACGGTTTTATGTTTGCCTTAGTTAATCCCTTGATGGATTTTACATCTGGCTTCGCCGCCCACTTTTCAACCTCATTAAGCAGAGCAAATATTGCTCTTTGTGGGCTGAATTTGTTTTGGAAAAATGTAATTTTCAATTAAAAGCAAACTGACAAACGGCAAATAAATTGGCGCCCTCTTCAAAACTATTTGCCCATTGCAAATACCAAAAATAGGTATCTGAAAGATACATTCAGCGTTATAGAAAGGCGGAAATCTCGGATGCCGCAAGCTGAAACGCAAATAAAGACGTAAATTCATGAATCCCGAGAGCAATTCGAGCGCAAATTGCAACAGCTGTCAAGTATCTGAAAGATACATCGCGAACCCAACTAGCTGATAAACAGGCTATTAAAAGTGTTTACATGACCAGGGCAAATATTGACAGAATGTTGCATGCCGCAGCGTACACTCCATATTTCTCCATGGATTGCTCATGGCGGGGTTGATTTGCGATTTACTATCCCTATCCACAGCGGAGAATCCCGGCCTCGGCAATTTGTTGTCGCTTGTCAAATGATCAGCGCACATGCAAATTACCCGCACACCAAGGCAACAACAATTCCGCCATTTTGTATCTACTGGGTTTCGCGTTCAAAAGTGCAATCAAATCGGTGCAGAAAACCCCAACCTAGACCCCAAAGTCAGGCGATGTTCTTCTCGCGTCTGGATGTAAAAATAAATTCCCCATTTTACGAGCACGTAATTTGCCGACAGTCTACGGCCACAGCCCCCCAAATGGTATTGTGCACTATAATTTACTTTTCATCGACCTTTTGCCGGAGTGTCTGCGCCTCCGACGAGGGCACTTGCATGTTGGTAATCTTTATTTAAATGATTTCCATGGGCTAAACTTTGCCTGCGAGAACTGCAAAATTCTTGGTGTGCACAAGAAAGCTGGCTGCATTTCTGAAGTGACTTCAAGTGGATTACATTGCGAATTTAAATAAAGATATACATAAAGTATAATAAATACTTCTTTATTACCAAAATAGCTTCATAGAATTTGTTAAGTTTTTGTTTTACAAATAAACCACTAAAAAAGTAATAAATAAACTTCAGATAGCGCATAGCTTAGCTTTAAAATGTCCATTAAATTATTTATATTAAAGTCTTCATTAATATTAAATACTTAACTTAACCAGTAATATTGCTTATAATAAGAATTAAATATCAAATGTAAATTTTAATATTTATTATAATATCTTCTTTCAAGCTTAATATTTAATAAAATAAATTATAAATATATAATTATTTGTGTTTGCTTAAAATGGTAAAGCCTGATTTATATATTTGTTCCCATCCTTGAAACTGAATACTTGCCAAACTATTCAAATGCGAAACAAGTTGAATGCCACTCAACTGCGCAGAAAGTACGAGTATTCCTGCTGCTCAGATGGCGAGATTCACATGTAAGACCCCTACAGATCTGTAGCTACCCTTTTTGTAACCCTTCCCATAGATTTTTCCTACTGCACTCCAAAAATACAAAATAATGTCGCCCACTGTGCACAGCCAAGCAAGTTCCGCCGAATCCTTAGCTCGAAACTAACAATTTTCGCCACATGAAAAAAGCAGAGCAGCGCACACAAAAAATACGAACGAAGACCCCTAACGAGCTGTGAAATTATTTTTAGAGTAGTGCCCCGCAAAAAAGTGGCAAATAATGCAAATATATCTAAGCCTGCAAGTGGCTCGGGGAAACGCCTCGAAAGAACTTGCCTTGGCATGTACATATATAAAATATTAAGCATGCGCCATGTGGGACAGGTACGAACGAACGAATAAAAAAAAGGACAAAGAGCGAATGAAATGAAAGCAGCTGCAAAAGGAGCGCAGACAAAAGCGCACAAGGATAATGGTGATGATGATGGAGTAACTGCAATTAGGCATAATAAACAAAAAGTTACATTGAGGAGGGGAGTGAATTTCACGATTCGGGAGGAAACTACATAAACGCAGACTTAATTGCTGGTTTTTCAAGCGAACGAACCCCGCAGAACCCAGTACTTTTCATGTTGCGACTTCCTTTTTTTTTTTTTTTATTTTATTTTGGGCACTTGAATCAAGTCCTTTATAGGGGTTAGTCCCGTTTTCAGAATCACGGCTCAAAAAATGGCTACACATGGCGATCCTTAATAGCAACCCCTTGCACATTAGCACCCAAATCGAATCGGACCGAAAAATAGAGCAACTATATCCCAAGCTGCAAAATGGTCGTCGTCTATTTTTTAACGACGGGGGAGGAACAGCACAAAAAATCCCAATCCCAATCGCAATTCCAACAATTTGTATCTAATAAACTGCCATATGCAAGCCACTGGCTTATTAGGCCCGAAATGTTTGATTGAGTTCAACCAGCCGGCGATATGAGGGTGCCCAGAGCTATATATTCTCATATCGGTGGTGGTTTTAAATATTTCCAGACTTGCCACTGTTGCACTCATGATTATGTTGATTTTTTAACCGTTCTTTATTCGGCGTTTTTTGTATTCAAGTGTTGCCAAAGGGGGGGTGGGGGGAGATTTTTATTAAATATTGATATCTTATGAAGTCAGCGACATGTAAAAGATACATCAGATAAGCTGGCTTAATTGAGCGGGCTAGAAATTGAGCAGATAGAAGGCGAATTATAGAATTAAAAGAGGGCTTATATCTGTGAGAGCATTATTAAACATATGTTTTAAAAATAAATCTTATTTTTAGACTGAACCAAATGTTTGCTTCAATTTGTTTCAGAACTAAAAAGGGTAAAAATAGGAATGTTAATATAAATAAAATTAGATATTCTTTTTTCGAGCTTTCGTACTATGAACCAGCATTAAACAACATTTAGTTTTTAATAAAAATCATATCTGTGGCTATATATATATCAAAATATTTATTTTAAGAGTCCCATAACTGCGAAATCCCTCAATCCCCGGGCGACTTTAAAAAATGACCGTATAAAATACAAAGTGCCCAGCAAAAAAGGGAACTAATAATAAACAGCAGCGGAGAGCACTTGAAGTGACAACAAAAGCCAAATATTTACATTAACCAATGTACGCTAACCAGTAGCGCAAAGTGGAGGACTTCGCGAAGGACTCTTTACCGCAGGACAAGTCCGCGAATTCGATTTCTCAGAGGGGAACAAAAAGAAACTTCTCTCACCCGCAAATCTTTGACTGAAAATAAAAAATATATTTATTTGTATGCGGAACTCAAGCACTTGAGTGGGATGCAGGATAGAAAACCTGGATTCGGGATGCAGGATACGGAATACGGAATAAGCGAGGGCAGGACGCAAGGACTCTGCGCAAATAAACAATTAAAATGTCACAACGATTGCCAACGTACCCGTGTCAGGAAATCAAAAAACCCAAAACCAAATAAAAAGCGAGTGGAAACCGCAAAATGGAAAGTAGAAATCGGTAAACGCTTCCCTTATTTCAAAGGACTGCATATTGTGTTTTATTCAAAAGCGCATTTCTCGGGGGTAAGAAGGTGCGAGGGGAATGAGGAGCAACCACGTGGCGTTTTCAGGACGCAGCTCCTTGCTCACCGAGGCGAAGATTGACAGCGAGGGCGAGAGTCCTGCGAATCCTGTGAATCCAGCGACTCCAGTGACTCCAACCCAGCGGTGCGAATCCCAATTAAAAATAAAGAAAGCCTGCGCCAGCCAAGCAAAAGTTAAACAGGCCAAAATCATCAAGTTAAGTCAAGCTTTTGCACTCAAAGAAACAAATTTGGAATTTAGTAATTAAGTCTAATTAATCCTTAATAAAAATGTTTGATTAACACCTCTCAATGTCTTTATTAAAGTTAATTTTTGCATTCATTGTTAAAGATCAAATTAAAAGAGAATCATTGAAATTAAAATAGCAAGTTGAAATATCTCAGTTTTGTTAATAATAATAAACAAATATTCTGTGATTTACTTTATGTTATAAAACAATTTGGTTTTGCTAATACGTTTACATAAAGCTAAACGCTTTGATTTACGTAGTTTCTAAGTCTTAACTGAGTATTTAAACTTAAATATTCAAATAGTGTTCAATAAAATAAACCATCTCTTCTATTATTAAGAATCTTTTAAATTGATTTTTAATTCCCAACTGGAAGTCTAAATACCTAACATTTAAATATTTGTATATAATGTATTTTATTGTGTATTTTCTTTTCGTGTATGATCCTTCACCCCCAATCTGGACCACATT
Source organism: Drosophila elegans (assembly GCF_018152505.1). Taxonomy (NCBI): domain Eukaryota; kingdom Metazoa; phylum Arthropoda; class Insecta; order Diptera; family Drosophilidae; genus Drosophila; species Drosophila elegans. The sequence goes on along the minus strand of NW_024546167.1, from coordinate 18,206,772 downwards.
CTTCCTTCACGCTGGGCGTCTGTGACATTAACAATTGATAGACGACCGACGACAAGAACTGAACATTTGAACATTTGACAGATTGTCGCGCTCAGTTGGCAGCTTCTAAGGACACTTTCCATTTCATTTCACACTCACACACGTCTGATTCTGATCCTTTGCCACCGCCTGGGGCAACTCACTTGCCGCGAGTGGCCCCGTTTTCCACATTTTACCCCCAGCCCCTCAGCTTTCCCGTACCCCTTTGTTTTGGGCCCGCGTTCGCCAGTGGGCCAAGTGAAAAGTGGCAAGTGGAAAACCAGTCGAGTGGCCGGCTTAGCGGCTAGTTGGCATTTACCAGGCGACGGCTTAAATAATTCAGTTCTTCTGGTCGCCACTTCGGGTCCCCAGGTGTTAATGTCTTCTAGCGAGGGAACGTGGAAAGAAAATGGATTTTGTTGGCAGGAGAATGTAGTTTTGAATAAAAAAAGTTGAATTTCTCACAATATATGTTTGGATAAAGTTTTAATGTTTTTGAATGAAAATCGTATTTCTCTTTATAAGGAATTTGGAGAATGTTGTTCTGAATTATAAAGTTTAGTTAAAACAAAAAAAAACAACTATAACGTTTATTAGAGAAATGGTTGCCAGTTTTATTATCAAAACAAAGAAATCCAAAGCAATCTTTATCAAAATTGTTAGGAACAGTGTTACAAAAAATTATTCTAAAATTTCGTATTTAAATAAAGCCTTCCATAAAAAATTATTAAAAAAAGAAAGTTATTTAAATTAAACTCAATCAGCGCCTTAACCATTCGGAGTGTCACAAGAACATTGATAATAACATGCTCAATTTGGTCAAATTATAATGAATTGTAAAGCATTTAAAATCTTATTCTTATCTTAAATATTTGTTTTTAAAAAAAATCTAAAAACATTCGCAATTTTATAAGGACATTAATAATATCTTGCTTAATTAGGAAAAATGTCTAAGTCATTTAAAACCAATCAAACTCTTATGACGCATTTTAAATGTTAAAAAACGAACATATTTAAATACTTGGTTTTATTTTCTAAATGCCCTTTTTAAACTTTATAATTCACGCGGTTCTAAAAAAATGAACGCAATCAATCAGTACCGATTTAGAATCCAATTAAAAAGCCCCCCGAAATTGCTAATTTATCTGAACCTTAAACAAACAGCCATTAAGATGCATAGATGAAAATCAAACACAAGAAAAACTTACCAATGAGAGGAGGGAAATGAAGCCAAGGCTTTTCCGCACACTTTATTTGCCAGGATCCAAGCTTCGAATGTTTACGCACAGCAATTAATATCCCTTTTTTGATGTCTTGAGCTTGAGTTAATATTGAGATGGAATTTCTTCAGGGAAATTGAATTTTCAAACGTTTCTTATGTTTTATATATTGCGAGCTCACTTCAAAGAGTGTTTATTATTTTTGTAACTTTTTGTGTTTCACTAATCGGCTGCAGGTCAAATAAATGTTTATTTTAGGTATTAAATCCTGCACACACACAGACACATGCACACAACCGCGCAAAAGGACGAACGGTGAATTTTTGCGACCGCGCTTTCAAGACGTCAATTTCTGAATGTAAATATTTGATTTATGCGCCAAAGTAAATTAAGGCGAAAAACAAAAACGCAACAAGAAAGTCGCGATGTCCTTTGGGCGACGAATATAAAATATGGCGACGGCGAAAGCAACGGTAAATTTGATCAATAAGAGAGAGCGCGCGCGCTGTCTCTCTTTCACACCCACATTGAAATGGCCGTATGCCGACGGCAAAGTCAAAAAAGGCAGCAGCAACAACACATAAAAGGTATAGCCCACCGACGCGCTCTCTCGCTCTCGCTTAACTGACAGCTGGAAATCGAGAGAGCCGTCAACGTCATTATCATGTAATGCGTCTCGTTCGCACCTTTTTGTTTGGGGAGGTAGGGGTGAGAGTGAAAGAGAGAAAGGGGGTGTGTGTGTTTTTAGAGAGTAAGTATGTGTGTGTGCTATTAACGCCATCATGCTCATCATCTGCTTCTCTCGTCTCCCTCTCCCTTTATCCTGATTCTGCAGCTGCTGACTGTCCTTTTACTAAGCGCTTTGCCCCTACATAACCTCACTCCAGCCTGGTATCCGTAACGCCCGTAACCCCCGTTTCGCCACCCCTGGGTGTGTACATATTTGCACTGCAATTTGGCATCGTCGCGAGCTGCTGCTCTTGTGATTTGCCTCTTTTTGCGCTCCCATTTACACAGGTGAGTACAGTGGTCACTCGCACCCATGGAAATACTTACATAACGAATAGTTATTACTTGGATACTAATTAATTTGCACTTTCTTTTACCCTTAGCAATAATTTATTATTATTAAATCATGCCTTACACTCTAATTAATTGTATCACTTAAATCTGTAATTTCAAGTTAAACTTTAAAAGCACTACAAAATGAACTCAGAAAATAATATTAAACAGCGCTTTTAAATTAAATTAGAGTATCTAAAAATTAACAAACGCTATTGACCTTTTGGAAAAGTATAGCATACCTTTGGGAGTTTTTTTTTCGAATAAACTATTTGTGTGCAATTACTTGGCACCATTTAATTCTATTTTTGATTAGATGTTCATTGCTTAATTATTACACTTAGACACCTTACTTTCTTCAATTTATATCTAATCTATAATTTATTAAGACTCAGCACCTACTGCCAAATTGTTCACCTATACAATTTTGGAAAATATAATATTTTGATTTATAAACCATTTGAAACGTAACCATTTGATTCGTAACCTAAATAAATATCCAGCACCTACTGTATTCGCGTTTGTTCCTTTTTCGCTTTTTTGGGTGCCCCTCTCACGCTCTTTCCGTCTCCCTCACCCGCTGGACCATTATCGAAATCAGAGGGCAAAGGAAAAAATGCCCTATGGAATCGAATTTTTGTGCAGTTTCCAGCGCGGGCATGTGAACTATTTTCACCCGATTCCATGACAACCGAACACAAATACTCACATGTAAAAGCCATTGTTTCTCTGTAATGGAGATGGAGAAAGAGAGATGGAGAGGGTGAAAGAGGGCAGGGAGAAAAATGAAAAGGTGAAACGATTCTGCACCCTGGGAGATTTTTTAATCAAATAATTACAGTAATTAGATGCAAGGCAAATGTCAAAAGCCTTCATGAAATTCCCATGCGTAAAGGGAACGCAATGAGAATTTACAATTTAGAAATGGTATTTCTATACTTTGCGAACGGTTTTAAGAAAGATCCTCTTAATAATGCAAAACATGCCTTTTATTGACCATTTAAAAATGTTTCCTTGATATATATTTAATACAAGTACCCCTTTAAAACCTACATAGACATCAATATTAAAATATTTCTTAGAAATTACGACCGAATTTCTTAGGCAGACGATTCCATTTAATATTGACAACTTTTCCGTAAAACTTTCCCGCAAAGCGCTCAAGAAATCAACTTTTTGCATTTTCCACACCTCAAGTGTCTGCAACAATAAAACGGAGGGAAAATAAAAGAGGGATGCTGACGAAGAAGGCGAGGAGATACGGCATTCATTACAGCAATTGAAATGGACAAAAGCCAAAATTCAAGGCAGGAAAAAAGTCGACAGCACAAGTTGGAAAAGGGATAATAAAATGTTTGCATATAAAATATTAAATAAAAGACGCAATGAAGAAGCTGAGGAGTGAAGTAAGCCTTCTCTACATAGAACGCAACGAAATGAGCGAGCACACTGAAATAAATAGGGAGTGTTATGAACAGATCATACATCTTAACGAAATGAGCGAGCATACTGAAATAAATAGGAGTGTTTTGAAGATATCATACATTTTAACTACATTTAAAGCTAAGAAAATAAATGTTGTTCGTATATATGAGAAAAATTACCCTTTCCTTAATATCAAATTTACAATATTATTATACAATGGTACAAAAATACGGGTTTGTTGACATGTAAGCATCAGTAATACTTGTAATTTTTTTTCTGTTTGGTTGGTGTATAGTTTCTATTCTCCTAGTTTAAAGACACTACTCAGGTTATTGTTTTATTTTATTAAATCATTGAGGGTCTTGAAAAAATGTATTTGTGCTTTGGATTAAATTTTTTAACTTCTTTTTTAAAATTACTTATTGAATGCTAGTATAGTTTAGTAAAATCATTTTAAAATAAAAATGCGTTGTCTAAGGGAATTTCCTAAGAGTTAAATATTTTTCGCCGTGCACCTACGTCAGCGGCAACAACAAAATGACGGAGCCAGGTGGACCGAGAGATCCAGGTGAGTTTTTGGGTTCCCGGGCAAAAGGCTCAATTCAAAGGTAAATAGAACCCATCTATGTATGCAATATATGTCCGTGGATGTGTTCACAACTTAATGATGAGCATAAAAAACAACGTTAGGGGGCGTATCAAATGGGAAGAAGCAGCGCAGTCGGCGCACAAAATGGCAGCGCATGCGTCGCACTGCTCTTACACCCATATTTTCGTATAGCCAATCGGTGGGTGTGTCCTCGCTCACTTACACATACACTACCCTAATTAGCCTCGACATTTTGTTACTGTTGCTCTCGCGCTGTCTCACTCTCCCTCTCACTCGCTTTCTCTCGCTGGAAATTCAACAGGCACCCACACACAAACTATTGGCAGCTCACTCACTCCTATGGAATGACCATTCAAATGCATCGGCACTCCAGAAATTTGAACTTCACAATTTGCCTAAAAACCGGCTTTTACTTTCGTTAAAAAAAATATATTAAAAAAATAGAGAAATTACAAAATTAGCGAAGCAAATCTTAAGTTTGTGACAGTTGAGAGTTTTTTCGGAAATTAATCAGCACAGCGGGATCCACATGCACTCGAGAAATCAGGATATTGGAAAAGCGCACAATTTCCAAGTTGATTAATTTCGCACCACTGCATTGCAATCATGTGCGTTCGTGTGTGTGAGAGTGAGTGGCACACGCTTCTTCTTACCTGTCCAAAATTTATATTTTTTTGTTATCTAACAAAGGCATATCTCCACACAAAGATACCACAAAAAAGTTGCCAAATAAACGAAGTAACGAAATTTTCGCTATTTATTTGTGTCCTTTCGTCTGTTATGAATTAAGTGTCCTTCCTGCATGTGTGTGAGTGCGCTTTGTTGTTGCCCATCGCTTTGTCAGTTCTCAAAAATGTTACCACTAAAAATCACAAATTGCAGGATCAAAGGTGAAAAGTGGAGGGGGATTACCAAAAATAATAATGAAAAATATCTTAAATCAATGAATAAGGCTTTAGTTACTGAAAACAATGCAAAGAACGATTGATCTGAATTTAAGTCTTAAAGAATATCACAATAATCGGTAAATTTGTAAGCCCAGTGAATAGGTGACAGAGGCATTTATTAAAGCAACTTAATTTTTTGTACATATACAATTATTTTTTGTGTGAAACGAGTTTAGATACTTTTTTTTATATTATACAATATGCTTAATTACGGAATGAAATAATTAATATAATATTTTTAGTATCTACTTCTAAGTTTGTCAAACTTTGTACTTTATTTCAATAATAATTTTAACAGCAAACTACCATAGTACCAAAGTAATATGAGCAGTGTATTGCTCTATATTAATTTTTGATCCATTTTTAAATCTTTTAAATAAAATGTACCTTCTTTTAAATCCACAGTCTAAAAAAAAAATTAATTTTAAAATATCTAAATAAATATATAAGTAAGACCTTTTACAAACTGGCGACTTAGATTTCAATTTATGGGATTTTTTTAGTTTAAGAGATTATGGATTTTACACTAGATAATGTAATCACCCTCTCATTCGAATCATAAAATAACTTTAGGTTCTCAAAGACTTACAGAATCTCTTAACATTTTTAGATCTGCAGAAACTCTAGAATACTTAAAACCTCCAGGATCTTAACAACTTGCCAATCTAGCAAATTCTTTTATTTGAACTATAACCTAATAAACTGATATAAATTTTGCACTCATTTTCTATAACTATTAATAGCGATATTAATTCAAATAACATGGTTGATAAAAACAAGAGAGCATTCACGCGGAAACGTGTTCAATTCTATATGCGGTCACCCTAACCGATAGTCACGAGCGCTTGCCATTCGCCCCGAACTGCCAATTTTGCCCATCTCTAAAAAGACACGTAAAGCAACAAAAATACCGAAATCACTCCCGGAGTATAACTATCAAATTTATGAATTAAACACGAATAAATAGAAAACCAAACACAATGGACGCTGGCGTTTGGTACCGATCGCTGCCCAGATTCACCAGATATTGGTTGACGGCCACGGTGGTATTGAGTATGCTGTGCCGCTTTGACATTATACCCATATATTGGCTGCATCTGGACAGAAATCTAATTTTTGGGAAGCTGCAGCTCTGGCGCTGTGTGACGTCACTGTTCGTCTTTCCGATTTCATCAAACACCGCGTTTCACTTCCTCATAAATTGCTTTTTCATTGTGCAATACAGGTAAGTCGCTTACCGCTATTTAAATTGAGTAAAGACAACATATATCTATCTTTTATTACAGCTCCAAACTGGAGAAGGATCAGTATAGCCGAAGTCCAGCGGATTATCTATATCTGTTGATCGTTTCCGCAGTTCTGGCCAATATTGGTGGCATGCTCTTCAATGTATACTTCCTCATGGACATGCTCGTCCTGGCCATCACCTACATTTGGTGCCAGCTGAACAAGGATGTGACTGTGAGCTTCTGGTTCGGCACCAGATTCAAGGCCATGTACCTTCCCTGGGTCCTGGCCGCCTTTGAGTTTATTTTCCATCAGTAAGTGGTCTATAATGGTACTGTATGTGTTTATATCTAATGATTGTGTGATCTTGCAGCTCCCTGGCCTCCTTAGTGGGCATTTTCAACGGGCATGTCTACTACTTTTTCAAGTTCCAGTACTCCCAGGATCTGGGCGGCACTGCCCTGCTGGAAACCCCCCAATTTCTGTGAGTATGAGACCAGAACTTCCTTAAATCAAATAGAAATGATGGCCTTTTAAAGAATTACCACCAGTTGCAACTCAAAAGTAGGTTATTTTCGAATTATTTTTAAATACAATTTTTTAAATCTTAAAGTTCATATATTAAATACATTTTTGTAATTTCTTTGCTAAAAAATATTGAGTAAATAAGTTTATATGATAAAAAAATTATAGTGAATTGGATTATTCGAAATAAAAATAGATTTACTTAAATAACATTATAAGCTTGGCTAGCTTATAATCTAGTGACTTACAGATTAAAAAAAAAAGGTAGTTTTTTGGTTTTAATAGATACATTCAAATTTATTTTGGCGAACAATTCCAAAATGTAATTTCTATAAAAAGTTTCAAGTAAGCACACTAGACAGTTGTATCCTTTTTTCAATGACTATATCTGAGTTAATGTTCTTGGGATCGACTCGACATTTAAATAAATAAATATTCAAAAAATTCTATTAAAATTGTTATCAAATTTCAAAGTTACAATTGAGGATAAAGCGCCTAAAACTCCAAAGAATTCAATACATTTTCTATGAATAAACACTTAATTCCCGTTTTCCACTTTCAGGAAACGTCTTGTGCCGGATATTTCCGGCGGATTCGGTGGCTTTGGAGTGCCGCCGGAGAGCAGAGCGCCACCGCGACAGGCGCCCGAAAGTCCTTGGGGCCGGGGAATGACCTTGGGTCGGAACTGAACACCCCACCCACACTGATCATCGAAACTAGAACTAGACTAATTCCCTTTTTCTATGGTTTGGATTTCCCCTATTTTTCTTAACCAAACTCTTATACAAACAGCAAATGGCCTGTAGCCTGTATTTTTCAAAATATTTTTCCAACACCATTCGATTCTCTGGCAACAGCAATAAGTTAACATGTTAAGTGGCAGGATTGCATTGTGCATTAATGAAATTATATTGATATATGTTTGTACATATATAAACCATTAAAAAAAGACAAAAGTACCTTGGTGTGTTGTTGAATTGAAATTGATCTTGTTTATTTATGGCAAGCCCTTGCTGGGGATATCCAAAAGATGTTAAGAAGAGAATATGCATAAAAAACATTTTGTTTTATTACATTTAAATTTATTTCGTTTAAAATTTCTATGCTAAAAATTTTACAGCGACACGCATCGTTCAACAATATTTTTGTATTATATTATTTACTTTTCTGCTCGTTTTGTTTTTTTTTTTTTGGAGGGGAGGATGATTCTCTGATTTCTAATGGTGTTTCGGTTTGCTTTCATTTTGGGCTTTTGTCTAAAAGTTACAACATTTCTTTTAATATTTGGATTTACAAAATCGACGCATAAAATACTTAACATCTATAAATTGTTTATGGTTAATCATCTGTTTTTTTTTTGTTTTTTTTGTTTCGTGTGTGTTTGGGTTTTGTGTGTGGCATGAGTTTTCTTTCCTTTAAACATGTGTGTGTCTATACATATGTATATTTAATTATGCGATACAGGGTTTGCATTTCGAAATTCATCTGATATTTACATGTTCGGGTTTCGGGTCAACTAGGGTCTATAATCTCATACAATTAAGAAATCTTTCAAGTTGAACATTTAAACAATTTTCTTCTCACTTTACGCTTGCGTGTTTCTCGAATTTTTTTTGTGTTTTTTCCTTTTCTGGGGATATGATCTTAGGCAACTAAACTAGAACGAAATTATGCTAGGCAAAAGATGAGGTGGGCGGCGAAGTGTGGACTCTATTTACAAGCTATACAAAATTAAGGTAAGTCTGCAGTGGCATCTGCCTTATTTACAGGAGAGAAGGGGTTCGATTCCAGGCTCCAAAGATTGCAGGCGGACGAAATGAAATGAAATTGAATGAAATGAAATGAACTGATAAAACTAAAGCTAACACAAATTCCAGGGTATACTTTTCACTATACGATTAAATGTTTAAAACAGTGGTGGTTGTGTGAGTGTGTGTGTGTGTGATTTGGCAACTTAAATTATTGCTCATCCTTAACTTAGGCTCCACAAATAAGCATACGATAATCTTGCACTTTGCTCCAAGGTTTCGGCTTGCGAATCTTTAAAACTAATAAAAGGAAAACTTTCGACATTGACGCTAAACTACTAACTAAAACTAATTCAAACCGGGTCTGCTGTGTGTGTGTGTGCGTTCTCTCACTCGAATCTCTCGAAATGGGGATCGATTTTAAGGTAACTTATTTGATGATTGGTTAACCGATCTAAAGGGCAGCTGCTCCTGCTCCCACTGGCTGTTCCAATGGCTTCTTCTGCTGCTGCTGCTGCTGTTGCTTGTGCTGCTGCTGGTGAGGAGATGCCGAGACAATGGCTGCTTTCAGGGTGGTGGTGGCTGCCGTCTCTGCCGATATGTTGCTGGTGCTCTCGATCTCGATGGGCTGCTCCAAGTCCATGTCCACGTACTCAATGGCACTGTCATCCTCCGGATGCAGTTCAATGACTGCAAAATGAAGATAAATTAGTATTTGTAACTTAAATGAGTTTAAAATGCTGAAATTGGATTTAAAACATGCTAAAGTTCACCAACTTGACCCTACTTTATACAGCTCTCAACTGAATCTCATTAAGTGAACTAAAACGAAACCAAATTCCAACTTTTACCAAACAAACAAAAAAAAAACCCCAACTCACTGCTGTTGTTCAGGTCCATGGTAGATTCTTGTTCATTCCTCTGCCTCTCCTCCCTCTCCTCCATCTCCTCCATCTGCTCCTCGATATCTTCATCCTCCTCGATGATGACATCGTCTAGGCTTTGCTTTGAGGCCGTGTTGGACGTCTTGGTGGCCGCCTGGTCCAGCTCCATCTCCCAATCCGTGGCATTGAAGACCACCAGTGGAGAGTTCTTTACCGTCGAGGGATTGAGCTCTGTGGCCGTGCCATTATCCGCCACTATAATGGGCATATTGATGATATCGATGGGTGTGTCCTCTGTTATCAACTGATTGGGTTTGGGTTTCAACTGCCCTGCCGAAGGATTTGGAGATGTGCCACTGGTCGCCGGCGCCGGAGAAGTGGTTGCTCCGATGACCAGCACATTCGACTTGGGCTTGCTGGCCAAGGTGAGCGCTCTCATGCCGCTGGCCGCACTCGCTGGCAGGAAGACCAGATTGTTCTTACCACCGCCCGCAGTGGCGAAGGTCAGTGTGGTGGCTTTACTGCCACCCAAACTTGGCTTGCTGGTTGTGCTGCTGCTGCTGCTGGTGGTGGTGGTGTTGGTGTTGGTGCTATTGCCTCCGCTGTTCCCACTTCCAGTGGCCGCTGGCTGCAGTATTTGCATCTTTTGTATGCTTATTCTTTGCTCGCGAGCTGGCAGATTCGTTGGCGAAACAGCTGTGGTGGTGGTGCTGGTGCTGGTGGTGCTGGTGGTCACCAGGCTTCCCGACGAGCTGCTGCTGCTGCTGCTTGTGTTGTTGAGCTTGTGTATGATGCTGCCAGCTGGCAGTTTTCCTGGCTGCAGGAACACCTTCCCGTTGGGTGAGCAAATCTTAATGTTTCGCAGCGCACTGCTGGGCACCTGCTTGATGGCTCCGCCCGAGCTGCTCGTGAGCTTGATATTGCCCAGGATTTGTGGGGCAGCTGCTGAAGTTGTGGCACCAGCAATTACCGCCGAACCAGTGGCAGCCTTTATCTGCGGTGCGGTCACCTTCGCCCTGAACAAATTGGCCGACATTTGGCCGCCTGCCGAGGGCAGCGGTGTGATCAGCGTGTTGTTCAAACTACTGGCTGGTATATTCTTGATAATATTCACTGTGGAGGCGCTGCTCAAGGGCGTCACTCTGGAGTCCTTCAGCGAGGACAAGGGCTCCGTGTAGGGCAGCAATCTAACCGCTGAACTGGGCAATGTCTTGGGCTTGGCCTCGCCCTCCAGAATATTAAACTTCTTGGGCGTAATCTTGGAGCCCGGTGGCAGGAGTGTGGCACTGTTGCCACTGACCACTGGCGACTGGGCCACTGCTGTTGGCTTCAATTTGGCGCCCATCGGCGGAGCTGGGATCTGTTGAACACTGATGATTTGCGGCGCCAGGGGAAGATTGGCCGTGGAAATGGGCGTGGGTGTGGCAGCTGACGCCGGTGACGTATCCTCCAGCACATATTTCTTGATGGGCGAGGTGCTCTGACTTGGGCCTGCACTGACCTGCACTGGCGAAGCCTGCAGCTTGTCCTTGAAAACAATCGGTGAGTTGGCAAATCCTCGAGAGCCCGGCGTTGTGGGTGAACCAATTTCAGCACTTTGCGGACCAAAGACCGCCGGTTTGATGGGCTTCAGTGGCTTCAGCGTGACCAGTGGCCTCAGATCGTTGAGGAAGGTGTACGGGGGCGTGGCTGTGGCTGTGACTGTGGAGGCGGTGGGCGTTGGCGTTGGTGGCGTGGTGGCCGCCAACGTTTTGAGTGCCTCGTCGAGCACATACTCCACATGCGGCTGCACCACCAAATGATTGGGCACCGTCGTCTCCGTCGCCGATTGCATTAATACTTTCTGTTGTTGCTGGTGATGTTGCTGCTGCTGCTGCTGCAACTTTTGTTGCTGCTGATGCTGCAGTTGCTTCTGCTTTCGTCTGCCACTCTTGGCCGGCGCAGCTATCCTCTTGCTGGGCGAGGGTTCGCCACCCAAAGCGGATGCGTTTCTGCCGCCCAAGGGATTTCCCGTTTGCGAGGAGGGCGAACCCAAACTGTTGGCCAAGTTCCTTTTGCTGGCCAGCCGCTGCTTGTGCTTCATCTGCTGCTGATAGAAGTAGCGCTGCTGAAGGGTGCGCGGACTCAGTCGCTTCTCCAGCGGCCCTGGATCACCCTCCTCGGCGGCGGGATTCGAGGATGGACTCAGCTGCTGAGACTGCTGCTGCTGCTGCTGTTGCTGGGGAATCTGCAAATGTGACTGCTGCGCGTGGGGCTGTTGCATGTGCCGCTTCTTGTTGGGCTTGCCCTCCACTCCGCTCTCGTTCTCCTTGCGCTTTTGGGTCATCTTCTTCACCTCGTTGGGCACATCGGGTACTTTAAACTGGAGGGCAGGTAAAGCGTTATTAGAAAAAGTTAGTAAATATTTAGGAATTTTTTAAAAAACAAAAACAAGAAATAAAATAAAAAGCTTACAATATCTAAGGATATTCATATATTAACAAAATTAAGCTGTTTGCTTAAGCACAAATTAAAAGTTGTTTGTTTAAGCACAAAAACATAGAAAAAGAAGGAGTAGGACATGGACTGCATAATAAAATATCAAAAGAATATAATACATAATAGCTAGTGCATTCCTTTAATAACTTATAATATTGTATTTCGTTATTTAATATTTATTACATTTTAAAATGCCTCTCCTTAGTTTCAAAAACTAAAATAAAAATTCTTATATTTTTTCCCTGTTATATAAATACCATTCACATTTCATTTGAATAAATTATTGGAATAAATAGTAAGAAAAAACCTCAAAATAATAAATAAATAATAACTCTTTTTATCAATAAACCAACTCTGGTTTACCAAATAAAATAAATTTATTCATTTGGTTTAAATTACTTTAAAATGCAATAATTTTTAAAATTCCCCACTTAAAATCTTAAAACTAAATCGTCAAATTCGTATATGTCTTTCAATGTTATATAATCCCATTCAAAATCCAATTTGAACGGTTGGTAATGTTAAACCGCTATCGATAACAGTCGGTGGCCAACAGAACCTTAACAGACATATTAACAGATACAGTTTTCTGTTAATGGCAGTTAAAGTTAAATTGGCTGATTAGCAAAGATATATATCAACAAATCTAAGAAAGAACATTAATAAACCTGTAATGTGGCAAAAGTAAATGTAAAGTAATAAATTAATACATATTTTTACTTTTCCCGCCTAAAGGTCTTTCTTATTGGCATATAAAACACCAATTGGAGCAGGTTTAAGTAGGAGATTTCTTATCCTTTGACAAAGTTTGTGTTTTTTTAGCATTGTTTAAGGGCATAATCAATGATTTAGGTTTGAATTTGTAAGGCAATGCGGCCTATTCTACTTTTTAGCGGGTTTATAAGCAGCCACCCACTAGATTTTCATGGCAGGTACAGTCTGCACTTTTGCTTTGGCCCCTTAAACGAGAGCAAATTGAAACGCTGGGATTATGTAACTCACCGGCTCCTCCAAGATCACCATAGGCTGATCCTGGTTCCTGCCACCACGAGGATACTTCAGGCTCATCAGAGAGGCCTGCTCCAAGAGGGCTTCTCCAAAGTGGACCCCCGTTTCGGCAGGAGCCGCCAATTTGGCGTTTTCCTCGCATGCCTTTGCCGCCAGATCACTGGCCACGATACTGAGTGCTGTTTGCGGACTGATCCTGGGTAGCAGGGGATACGAACGACGTCCTTCACGCGACCACTCCTGCCAGGTGTTGGGACCGCAAACGCTGCAAGAGATTATAGGTTATTACAGGGCTTACGCTGGCAGGTCGCACTCAAGGAGCACTCACTTCTCGGCAATGGTGCAGAGCTGCTCATCGTTGACCGCCCTTCGCACTTCCGCCCGATGGCGCTCGTGGTTGATGTGGAACTGCTGGCGCAGCTCCTCCAGCAATTTCGCCTTGGTTTCACTTAGGGCTCCTTGGGCGCGAAAAACGCTCACCACATGCGAATAGGACTCGAGTTCTGGGTGTTGGACATGCAATAAGGAAGGTGTGTGTTAGTTGGGGGTGCTCCCATTGGAGGGGTAATCCTTGATAGCTGCCCGGAACGACTGGGACAGGCTTTCGTGGACCACTTTGTGGTGCGCTCTCACCAAGTCGACGCAGCATGCCTCGGCACTCGTCCCGCGACATTTCCAGCGTTTGCGGCCACATCACGACTTTCCCGTTCAACGATGTCCTCGGCCGTCGGCGATCCCTTCGTTTTTCAGGTTGCTTGAGCTTTGGCCAACGCTGGATTAAATCAAATCAATCCTGCTCAAATTAAAACAAACTCCGAGGGCAGCGTTTCTAATATCTCATAGCCACTCACACCGCAACGCGGACAGCGATGCGCGAAAGAAGAAGCAGCGCCAGCAGCCAAAAAGTGCGCGCTGAGCAGCACTGCCTGGGTTGGCCATTCACAGGGAATGCGGTTCGAGAGAGATGCGTTCAAGGTAGTGACTTGAAAGTGACTAGAAATCGTAAATAAAGTCACTTTTTTGAACACCAAAATATAAATATTTACAATAATTGGTAAGCATTGTTCAAATCTTTTTGTTTTGTACATTTTTCTTAAAGTTCCTATGCTGTGACCTAGATTTGTTATCTCTGGGAATCAGTCACAGCTTAATGCAACAATTGATAGTCAGACAAACAAATTTTTAGAAGTTAATATTAAATGAAATGAAATTAAATCTAAATATATATATAACCTAATATTAAGTAAGTTAAGAGCGCGAGCATTTATAGTTTCAGGGTCATTAATTGTCACTTTATTTTTGGTTGTAAATGGTACCGTTAACCAAATTTAAAAATTAAAATAGATACAATAAATGGTAAGAAATATTTATACATATTTGCTTTGTAAATTTGTCTAAGACGTCCTACATTTTGGGCGTGAGGTTCGTTATCACTGGGAATCAGTCACAGTTTGATGCAACAATTGTCAGTCACAGGTAAACAGATCTCTAAAAGTTAATATTTACATATGTATATGTGTGCATATCTAATTTTGCATTACAAAAGTACAATTTTGCCACAAACTCAATTGTTCTCACAGTTCCCTTCCCTCCAACTCACGTATTGCGTCCTCCGACTGAAAGTAAACAATAACAACAATCAGTTGATAACAAAAGTAAACATATGTTTTAACGACCTTTTTAAACCAGAACGAAGACATAAAACTGATCGTATTTCCAATGTTCATGTCGGAAGGGGGATAAATGCCATGTAAATGAAGGTGGCGCACCGAAATAAATGGTGGCAAGTGGAATCCAATGATCGCCTGCTTAGGGTCTATATTTTTTGATCTCAAAAACTCCATCATGCCCGCCTCCATGCGTTGCACTATAGATAAAAACAATAATTAAATATTATGAATACTAATCACCTGAAACGTGGCTTAACTTACCCAATCCCAAGTGGGATCCATTGAGAACCTGAAAGCTGTCGAAATGCTCCTTGGGAATCGCCAGATAATGGTGCTGTGCTGCAGGATATTTGTCCTTGAAGATCACATACTCATCCGTTTCCACCTCCAAAACTGGTGGAGGTCCTTTTCGATGGTTGGCAAAATCACAGAAGAAACAATCTCGAACTTGGGATACTGGAGGCCGATTGCGTCCACATTTATAGATCGACACTAAAATTATTAGACCCAGGCCTGCCAGGCCGGCTATATACAATCTCTTTCGTTTCATAATGCTTTCTTTAATCATATTTAGCTTTTATGTCTAAGACAATGTGATTTTAAGATCGCTTTTAATTTTTGGACTTAAGTAAATTGTTATGATAAATTGAGTACATTTTGTAGCGGGGTATTAACCCTTTAACAATCGAACGGTCTTACTTTGCCATTCAAACACTGTTTATTGTAAGGCGGGAATTTTAAATATTTGAGGCAAGGAAGAGAAGCTGATTGCGTTGTTAAGACCGCAGTTTCCAAAAAGGGCAAGGATCCCCGTATATGTGGGAGTTATTTCTTGCCAGAGATCCAGCAGTAATGCATTGTGGTACTGCAAGCAGAATTTGCAGTGTGCGCTCTAGGTTTCAGTCATTTTTTATACAAAATAGATTTTATATTCAAAAGACATTAAAAATTGCGCCAACCTTGCTTATGGAAAACAACTGTTGTAGTGGTGGCACGAACAAAATATCGTTAAACATCGGTATTTTCCGCTATTTTACCAAAAAACGTTCGGGCGAATGGTTTTTAATCGCATTTAAAAATCGCATTTATTTTAAATGCGGCATTTAGCCTTATGGGATTCCCTGTGTAAATAAATGCGCATTTGGCTAAATTATCTTTCAAAACCCTTTAAAAGTTATCAAAAGCTATTTATCGATATCCAAACAGTCGAACCATCGCTATAGGAACTGCCATTCACTGGGAAGCGCAAAAATGGTCTTGAATTGAAATGTTTTTCTATTTTCCGAATTTTTCCGGCGAAAAAACACAGCTGGAAAATGTTGTTCCGCTCAGCGAAAAGCAAGTTTGATGCCGGAGATGTGATGCGTCGAATGAAGCGCCTGGCGGAGGGCACCATGTCCTCCTACCGCCGATTGTTCCTGCTCCTACTCGGCCTTTGTATGGTCTTCTATATGATTCCGCCGATTTTTCGCTATATTTTCCTTAGTGCTCCCGAACAGAAGGGTGAGTATGTATGTCTCTTGACTCTTGACGATCTAAACTGATCATTTTGTTTTGCAGATCCCCATAGCATGTGCATGGACGATCGGCTGACGCCCTTCATCCTCCAGAACTATGAGTTTGATGCCAATATTCGTCACGTGTCACCTGCAAAAATGCCCGGCGAACGTGATTTCACGCCCTACGTTGGCAATGGCTATCTGGGATTGGAGATAGCCCACGACGCCTTTGTGAACATCAAAAATGGCAGGGCCATGCAGCTGCCCATTCGCTTGCAGCCGGTGGTCTCCGTTTCCGGCGGATCTGGTGGCGACAAGGAGGCCACTGTGGTGGAGTATTTGACGGGAATGGTCCATAGATTCCAGTGCTTCGCTGGCTACTTTGTTTCTTACACCTACTACGCACATCGCACCCAGCCGAATATCTTCATGCAGGAGCTGCAGATCACAAATACCAGGAACCTGATAGAGGACATCGAGTTGATTATGCCACGCGTCAATCTTCCAAAACTCACCAAAAGAACTGTGGCCCTCAGGTGTGGTTTACCCATATTTCCTTTGATTATAGCTAAATAGAATTCCCGTTCCCATTTCAGTGAACCCTTCTCTGTAGGAATGTTTACCTACAACGAACTGGAGGTGCTGACGGGCGTAATGCAGCCTCAGCCAGAAAATCCGAGTAAATCCATTGTAATTACCATAGTAAAGCCACAAATGGATTCCAAATTGCAGCTAAGGAAGCGTGGCACAGTTCGCATTGTGTATCCCATAGCAGTGCAGTACTCTAAGCCAGTGCCAGAGGCTCAGGTCAAGGGCATAAGCGAAACCATTGAGCAGCAGGCCACACAGACAATGATCAAGCTGCTGCAGAAACTCGGCTCCAAGGCTTCGAATCCGGGCTCCCAGAATAGCATAAACAACTATCGACAAGAGCATATCGATGTGTGGACGGATTTGTGGGCCACTGGCTTTACGATAAGCACTTCCAAGGCGGAGAACAGCTTGAATGGCGATCGCATCAATGCCACAATGTATGCCGTTCTGTCGCAAGTGCGCAGTTTCGAGTTCGAGGAGATGGGTGCCTCGAAAAAAGAGGATATAGCAAAGGCTCTCACCTACGCCGAAGGTTGCTACGATTCGTATCACACGCTGCAGGCGGAGAATCTTTGGCGGGAGATGTCCAATCTGCAGCAGCTCAACTCTCTGGTTTCATCGTGGATGCTAACGTTGGAAAAACAGGGCTGCCACAATCTCATTCGAGCTGGAGCATCGGGTGTTATCCAGGGCATGGTTCTGAGCTTTGGCAGCTTTCGTTTTAGCAATCAGCACCTGGAGTGCAACATTCATCCGAAGTTCCTGCACCGGGATTTCCATTTCAGGCGCCTCAATTACGGCAACAAAACCCATGTCAATGTCACCATTATTGTGAAGGATGACAACAAGGCGGTGATCAATGTGGCACTGGATCGTTCAGACAGGAGCTATTATGCCTGCGATGGTGGCTGTTTGGATGAACCTGTGCTGCTCACGTAATTAAAACCTATTTGTCTTCCTAAAGTATTTTATTTTAATTGTGGTAAAATTTTGCAGGCCAAATCGACGACAATTCCCAGTTAAATTGACTGAACCTTTGACAGCAATATTATACATAACAGAGGACAAGCAACACATGGAAGAGCTGCACCATGCCATCCATGTCAAGGAAGTGGTTGAAGGTAATATGTTGGACGAGGAAAATCAAACCAAATCCCTTTTTTAACTATTTTAATTGTAATTTGCAGCTCCCGCCCATGAGCAGCATCTGATTGCCCTGCATCGGCATGGACATCAACTGGGTGGATTGCCAACGCTTTTCTGGGTTTCCGTATGTGCAATTATCATAGTATTCCACATATTCCTGTGCAAGCTCATTATCAAGGAGTACTGCGAGCCGAGCGATAAGTTAAGATATCGTTATAACAAACCGTGATTCTAGTTGTATATGTAAATTGGATGCTAGTAAACTATGGAATATCTTAATGAAAAATTGACAAGTCAGCTTTTAAACCATTGTTAGTACCTTAAGTTGCTGTTGAAATAGTTGAGTGGTCCGATAGATGTGTATTTAGTTGACCACAAATAATAATTAAAAAGTATTTGTTTTACATGTTAAACTTTAAGTAAGAGTCTAGTTAAAGTTCATTGAAATCCGTTTGTATTTTCTAACATTTAAAATGCTTTACTTTAAAAAAGGGCAGATCAGATTAGCTTATATACAGAGATATAGATAGAGAGTGTGCAAAATGCATTGGTTTTAACTAGATTTCTCGATTTCGTTGGTGCTAGAAAATTCGCACAGGTGCCGATAATTAGGTACTTCTGAAACTCCATCTCTACTTCGATCTCCACTGGTAATTCCACCCTACTTGGTGACCTTGTGTATGCTCTCGGCCAGGTACTCGACATTCTTGCTGGTCACGCCCGCCATCGAAACACGACCATCGTTGGTCAGATAGACACTGTGCTCCTTGATCAACTTCTGGACCTGCTCGGGCTTCAGGCCGGTGAAGCAGAACATGCCGATTTGGTTGACGATGTGATCCCAGTTCTGGCTGGAGCCCAGCTTCAACAGGTTGTCCTTCAGCTGGGCGCGCACATTGATGATCCGATCGGCCATCAGCTTCACATCCTTAAGCCACTGGGCGCGCAAGTCCTCGTTGTTGAGGATCTCGGCGGCAATCCTGGCACCATGAACCGGGGGATTCGAGTAGAGACCACGGATCAGGATCTTGATCTGAGACATCACACGGGCAGCCTCCTCTTCGTCGGAACAAATCACGGAAAACGCGCCAGCACGCTCGCCATACAAGCCCATATTCTTGGCGAAACTCTGGGCCAAACTGAAGTCATGACCATCGGCCTCAAAAGTGCGAACAGCCTGGGCATCGCGATCAATGTCGCCGGTTGCGAATCCCTGATAGGCCATGTCGATGAAGGGATACAGATTGCGCTTCTTAACCAACGCCGAGATCTCTTTCCACTGCTCCAAAGTGGGATCCACTCCAGTGGGATTGTGGGCGCAGGCATGCAGGAGAATGATGCTCTTCTCGGGGATTTTCTGCAAGATTTTGGTAAGTATTATTTTTATATATAAAAAATAATAATAATTAATTTTCTCACCTTCAGATCCTCAATCAGTCCGCAGAAGTCTAGGGCGCAGGTGTCCTTGTTGTAGTAGCGATACCGATTCACCGGCAGACCGGCGTGCTCGAAAATGGCCACATGGTTGCCCCACGATGGCGATGGGATGTAGATTTCGCGGTTGCCCTTCCAGAATTTGGCCAAAAAGGCAGCTCCGATGCGCAGGGCACCAGTTCCACTGATGGACTGGGCGGTGACATTGTGCTTGGCGGCCAGGCGCTTGGAACCCTAAAATGGCAAGTTTATTAATACAAGACCTATTTCAAAGTTGTAAAGAAAGCCTTTACCTTGCCTAAAGCCAGCTCAATGGCCTTGTTGTAGAACTCGGGAATGCCGATGATGGTGGCGTATTCCTTGTCCAAGTTGCGGCTCAATACTCGCTTCTCGGCCTGGTTATTAAACAAATAATGTTATATAGCTTATTGGTTTATATTTTCGATTGTTCTGAACCCACCTCTCGCACACTGGGAAGCACAAAGGGCTGAGTGTTGTCATCGCGATAGGCGCCAGCGCCCAAGTTGATCTTCTTCGGGTTCTTGTCCTTCTTGAAGGCCTCTGTGACGCCCAAAATGGCATCGGGAGGTCCCATTTGCACCTCGGTGAACCATGTTGATCTGATGAAAATAAAAAAGTAGTTATAAATGGAAAGTCTAGAACATATTTAAATTACTTTCCTAAAATGTTTCTTTTACTATCTCAAAAGTTACTTCACATTTTAACTAATCTGCACTTCCGTTCCCTCAACCTTTGACCTTCGAAAAATCGTACACCCCGCTACGTTCTTATCTGGCTTAAATTTAATTGGTAGATTAAAAAACTGCTTAGTGGGTTATCTCAGCCACGTCTGCCACTTGTGGCTATCATTTATCATTTCGGTTTCGTGACTAAAGTTTGAAAGTCATCTGGAGGTTTTCTTGGATTTCGACCCCACTTTTAACACCTCGTACCCCCAACGACATTTTAGACCCCCCTGCTTATCAGCTGTAAACATGTTATTATGGGAACTCGGTCGACGATTTACAAAATACACAATATAGATCCATTAAAGCCTACGTCAGCGATAAGGTCGATGATTGTTTGCTGACGTAGCCGGCTTCCCGTTCTCCTTCTCTTTCTCATTATTCAGAATATTAAATAAATCGTGGAAAATATCAAAATTGATTAAACTTTTTTAATTAGTTGCCACCTGTCTTCGTATCTGATTTGTTTTATTCCCAAACCTTCTGCAGTTCGATAAAACAAGCCGCCCAGAATTCAAAAAGTTCCATAAAAAAAATCAAAGCACGCGACAAAAGCGTGATATGACCACGAATACCCTACGCTCTTTTCGTCTGGCATGTTCGCTGTGCCTGGTCGATGCTCCATGTATTATAAATATCCTTCAGGGTCTTCCAAATGATTCTGCTCATGACAATAGTAATTTGTGTGCACCCGCAGTGGTTAAAACGTCGATATCAACATTACAATTTTGGCGTATTATTAAAATAATATTTTTACAGTTTTTTTCATTGCCAATTTTGTTTTTTATTTATATATAAATTTATGTTCTTTTCAAAATTGCAGAAAAAAACCTATAAATAAAAATACTTAAAAATCATTGTCATTTAAAAAATGTTTACTTTGTTTTTGAGTTTCAACTATTCTCACTGTAAAATAAAATCTTAGCTTTTACCATTTAAAAAGTCGTTTAATAGTTCAATATTTTTTAATTTAATATTTATAAAAAGTGTCTTTAAGTGTCTTAAGTGTCTTAAGTGTCTTTAAATTCGTTATATTCCAATCTATTCATCATGTGGTTTTAGATGTTCTGTCAAGCGTAAGAAAAAATATCAAAAAACAACATGGAGCGTCATGAAATTGGCTTTAAAAATAAATTACCCCATATACTATATGGTAGAGAACCCAAAACGTATTCAAATATTAGCCGTCTAAATAAAAACAGCTGGAAATAGCAATTGTTTTAGATTCGCTCACAAAAAATGATGATGAAATATAAAGCCCCTGTGCTGATATAACAATAAATCCGGAGAACAGAGATAGTGTAGAAAAAAAATTCGCAAGGGCAAACAAATTATGCAGTAATGGAGAAAACAAACACAAATAAGTGTGCGTTTTTTGTGTGCCAGGTCGACCGGCAACTGCAATGACCTTGGCAAATGACACCGCTGCATCTGCAACGTGTTCGGCGGCTCTTTGTCTCTTTCTGCCCAACATTTGTTCTCCCTCTCGCTCTTACTCACTTGCAGCGGATGGCGGCGGGCGCCAATCGGTTGCTGATCAACAAACCGCGCTTACAGATCTGCGACATTGTTAAATGCACTAAATAGTTGTACTATCTTTCGCGTTAAATAGCAATTTTGTAATTGCAAAATATCGTTGCCAATCGCAGCTGGCCTCAAGAGAATACTAAAGTACTTTAGTGCGGCATTTGCAAAAACGAGGCTGTGTCGAAAGCAAAAAGCTTTTGCCGGCCTGTTATCGATAATTATCGCGAGGTAAGGAAAAGCTTTCTAGTGCACTCTCTTTAGCTTTTATCTCATCAAATATAGCTACTTAACAAGATATCAAAATACTTATTAGTTATATTATTTCTGAAAAAAATTAAGTTAATATATTTTATTTTTATGTATTTAAACTAAATCCAAAACTTATTTTTTTATAATCTAAGTGTAAGCAAATATATATTTTTAGAGTTTTGCCCATAAGTAGGCAAATATTTTTGTAAGTCTTAGTGATTTTAGGACACATTTTTATTTACGACCACATTCATTTTATAAAGTTCATATTAAATATTAATTACATTATTATTTAAAAGAGTATATATGTTTACCATTATATATTAATAGTTTTAATTTTAAACAATTCTACAAAAATGTATAATATGCCCATAAGTAGGCTATAAAAACTATTCTAGGCCATAAAATAATTCATCTTGGTAATTTTTTTAAAGATACATTTTAGTATAAAATTCAATTTTTATGTCAAACAGGTTAGATATACTTAATATGTTAAAGAATTATTTTAATATTTAGTTTAGCGAAATAATTTTTCAAATTTTTCAAAACCTTGAACGTTTACCTAAAGGCTTAAAATTATGATTAAGGTAGTTTTTTTAAACGTAATAAAAATTCTATAGATTATATATACTTTTCAATCGATAGTTCCTATCAACGCTAGAAATCGGCGGAGAAAGCTTTCACTTCTGAGTCGTCGCGCGCAGCTGTTTTCAGTTCTCGAATACGCTTTGCCTTGGTCTTTGGTGTTCTCCAAGATTTAGTAGATTCGTAGCGCCGTTGGGGTGAAAAAGCAACTAAAGTCGTAAAAAAAACTCATCGTCTGTTATTTACCTTGTAATTCAATTAACTAGCGAAAAATGCTGAGGTACGCGGTAATTGCCTGTGCTATTTTGGTGGCCTTTGCTGGAGCCCTGGAGTTCAGCGATTGCGGATCGAAGACGGGCAAATTCACGAGGGTGGCCATCGAGGGATGTGACACCACCAAGGCGGAATGCATCCTCAAGAGAAACACGACGGTCAGTTTCTCCATCGATTTTGCTTTGGCCGAGGAGGTGAGTGGTTTACAGAAATAGAATGGTTTGAAAGCCCCTTAAAAAATATTATTATATTTAATTTCCTTATTTATAAATGTTGTAAATTTTATCAAATAGGCTTCGGCGGTAAAGACGGTGGTGCATGGCAAAGTCCTGGGCATCGAGATGCCCTTCCCGCTGGCCAATCCAGATGCCTGTGTGGATAGTGGGCTAAAGTGTCCCCTGGAAAAAGGTGAATCCTATCGCTATACGGCCACCCTTCCCGTCCTGAAATCCTATCCCAAGGTCTCGGTTTTGGTCAAATGGGAACTGCAGGATCAGGATGGTGTGGACATCATTTGCGTGGAGATTCCCGCTAAAATTCAGTAGCAAATTCAACGCAAAACCCATCCGCTAATTTAACCTTGAAATTCCCCTCTCTTATTGTTGTAAACTAATTTTTAATAAAGAAAATCTAATTTAAATAACAAGTTTTGGATTATTGATCTAAAATTTAATTATGAATCATTAGCCACGGAATACAAATTTAAAACAAATTATAATTACAATTTTTTTCCTGCTACAAGTTACAAAACTAATTAACTTTTAAGAATTTATGTTTGGTTTTATTTATAAAAGTTGATAATTTATTTATAAAAATTATAAAAGTGCAGAGCTTAAGCATGATTAATCCCATCTGCAATCTCTGAGCGGAAACCTCAAGTTCAGAATTTTCTCTCTTATTGTAATCTAATTTAGAATAATCTTTTGTGTGTGTTTTTGAGTCGCTCTTTTTGTATGCCTTTTTTTTTATTGTTATTTCCTTTTGTTTGCTTTGATTGCATCTTCCGCTTTGACGAAAATGAGAGGAAGACGGAAAAATTAAGAGAAATAAAGCAGAAAACTGTTGCTTTACGATTTATGTTAACTGGCGACTGATGTCTATACATGTATATATATTCAGTAAATTGAAGTCTCACAAAACACAAAAAGTTGACTGACCGTCGATCGTAAAAAGTAATATTATTCTGTTTGCTTTGCTCCTAAGATAAGTTTATATTAGTTAAGTGCACTGGGATAAATAGTATTGTAAATCAATAAACTATTTTTAACCTATAAGTAAAAATAACAATTTAAGACAACATTATGTTAATACTCTCATTACCATACTATTTTGTAAGGTAAAAAATCGTATGGTAAAGAGAGTATTAACAGAGAGTATAATAAAATACTAACATTAAATTGCCTTTTAATTTTAACTTAAAAGAGTAAAAAATAATTTATTTAAAATATTTATTTTATTATTATTTTTTTTTTTGTCAGGCTAATGAGTTTGTATTTATTTACGTTTATTACCATATGAATGAAACGACCTTCGTTGATAAGAAAATATACACATATGAATGCTATTATTTTTTCTGTGTGTAATAAACGCACTCATATTAATGAAATATGCGATTTGATAAGGCGTCTGGGTCACAATTTCTTAGCTTACCACCTGGCATTTTTGCAATCCTGAAACTTGACTCACTTTCTTATCTTTGCGCTTTTTTCCAACTATTTTACATTCATTGTTTCCTCAGCTACTTGGATACTTGTCATTGCGAAGATAATGAGTAAGCTTCTCTATCAGAATTGAAAACAATGCACATCAGTGTTTTGGTTTCAGTTTCGATTACGGTCTAGAGTTCGCAGTCGTATTCGTATTCTCATTGTGTGTTCTCCGTCCTTTCGAACAAAGAATAGCCTGATAAGACGCCAAAAAAGCAACTGAAACATCGCAAAAATAGGAGGAATTGGGTGGATTTTGGGGGGTGGATAGCAGCTGAAACCAAGTAAAAACACAAATCAACTGCAGCCAGAGCTTTCCATTTCGTTTTCTCAATTTCCAGTCCTTTTTCAGCCAAAACACCCACTCACACACATACACACTTAAATTCACAAGCCATATGGCCATATGCAAATACTCGAGGGGGTGGAGAAATGGAGGTGGAGAAAGGGGAGTGGGGGTGGAGAAAGGGGTGGTGCATCAGATAGAATTATCCGCAGTGCGCCAGCACCGGGACATTTAAGCAAAGAAATCGCTTTATTACATTCACTTTGCGCCACGAATCGCTTGAAATGCAATTCCGACTCTGATTCGGTGTCGGATTTGGATTCCTATTCGAGAGTTTATTTTTTGTGGTCTTGAAGATAGTTTGATCCCGGCTTATGTGCATATAAATTTATGGATAACTTAAGGATTGATGATTTCAATGCGTCAGATTTTCGTGTGAGCCAACTACTTTTTTATTAAATTAAAAACAACATTATTATAACACAAGGGGCTTAATAAATTTGGTAAAATTTTGTTTCAAATAAACAAATTGAAATACATATTGAGAGGACTATTCAATGACACTGTATTTAACCTTTGTTAAATTTGTATTAAATAAAAGGCTCCTTAGAAGCCTTACTTTAACATTTAAACTATTTTTATATATATATAAATAGGTCTAATAAATTTTGAAAATTTTATTGTTTTTATATAAAAGTCGGCTCAAAAGTTTAACTTTAACCCTTGAAGTGGTTAAATAAATTACAAAGGTGTTTTTTGGAAAATGTATTTTATTCGACAAATTTCACCTGAGTTAAGCAAATATTTCAGAGTCTTAGCCAATGACATTTCATTTAACCTTCCGGTTAGGGCTTCCGCGATTCAACTCTGCATGGAAAAAACGACCACTCCCTCTGATGTTTTCACTTGATTTACATATGAATCCGCAAAGCACGGCAGTCCGAAACTGCAAAGAAATGTGGGCCAAGCCCCCGGTCCATCCTCTTAACCCACTAACGCCCCCTCCCAGCCCCATCCCAGCCGCCTTAACCCATCTGTAGACACAGCTGACGTTTAAAAACTTGACACAACGCTGCATGCAAAAGTGGGTGGGATGGGTGGTGTGGAGGAGGCAAAAGTGTGGAAAGGGAAGTGGGAAAAATAAAAATGGGAAATGAAAAGAAATGTAGGCGGATGTGTGTACACAAGAAGAATAATATTTCCAAGCAAATATACTACAAATAGACTAGAATAACTTAAATATAAAGTAAATACTTTATATAGAAATTTTTATAATAATAAGCACAGGAGTATATTTTTAAAACTCTTTAAATTTTAACCAAATCTTAGAATTAAAAAATATATCTCTCATTTTTAAGAATGTTTGGGAGTTTAAATGGATAGTAGTAGCTTTTAACAGTATATTTATTTAAATTTTGTACTTTTAGCTATGCAATTTCAAAAATATATTTCACATCTTTAAGAAAGTTTGTCCACTAATATCTAATAAATATCTATGGCACCACTAATTTAAATTTATTTTCTGTGCATTTCCTGTATCTCTGCTTCTGGTTGCATATGATATGAGTTATCCCACCAGGCGCCACCGCCCCCACAATCCACACCCCCTTTTCGTAAGCCACTATGTCTGCACAGAATTTCTTGCATAAATAGCAGCATGTGCGGACGGAGATCTCCCTTTGTCTGTGAAATATAAAAATAAAAACATTTCTGCACTCGGTGCATTTAAAAGTAAAATGCAACTTCCGCCCCCAATCGAATGTTAATGTTATATGAACAATTTTGCCGATGCCATGCGGTTTGCCATTGTAAATAAATTCCGAGTTCTCCGGTTCTGGCCTTGTCATTTTTTGGTCACTGCACAAAACGGGTTTTCTTGTTTGACTCTGCGGCGGCATTAAATTGCGTTAATTACGAGTGTCCACTTTAAAGGAGTGGTCTTATTTTTGTCTACTTCATCTGCCGCTGACAGCCTGCCCAACTTTTATGTTTATTTACATTTTCACTATGTTTTCATATTTTTTGTCTGGTAGTTTTTGTTTTGAAGTGCTTTTTGTGGTCTCTAAACTTTAAAATTCTGTGGGTGAAATGCCTTGATTAATTGTTAAAGTTCGAAATTTTTGATTGCGTGGCATATGTCAGTATTGCAGCATTATGACCATTTTTGTATTTTTACTTTCGTTTTAGGAAGATTGCCTTCTTTTTTTTTGCTTTATCTTCGCTTTGTCATTTTTAAGGGGATTTCTTGATTGTCTTGGCCGAGTTGCTAGCTTAAGACATGTCCAGTTTAAGCTGGTCCAATTAGGTTGATGGAAAAATGGAAAAAGGGCCAGAGTGAGTGGACTAGGGAAAATCTAGGAAAAATCGGACTAAACCAGAATCCTATGCTCCAATACCGTGCCATAACTGTAGAGAAAATATTTACTTTGAAGTGCAGAACATTGTTTATACAAAGTATACATTTTTTTCAAGTAATTTAGATACACTGATAAAAAAATGGAAAAGTAAAAATAAGTATCTGACTATTAAATTTATAATATTATATTTAATATTAAAATTAATTATGAATTTAACATACTATGCGTATTAACATTAAAAATGTTAAATAATTCCTTTTTGATATAAGAGCATTTTAATAAATATGGTTACAATTTAAATTAAACTTTCAGATATCAAAATCAATATTGAAAATACTCGAATTAAAAATTTAAAAAAATGAATGAAAATCGAAGCGAAAAATATTTTAATTGAGTACAAAATGTTGGATTTACTACTTTTTTTTACCAGTGTAAACTCCGTTTATGTACGCTTCCCAAATTATTTCTAAATTAATTATTCTCCAATTTCAGAAAGAATTGATTTTTATTTTTAGCAATAAAATTAATTTAATTATAGTTATATAGTTTATATAGTTAACAACACATTTCTTTATTGTAAAGAAAGAAGGATCAATTTCCTATTTTAACTTTTGTGGAAGCATTTTAACTTTTGAAAGGACTCGACGCACTTATCGTTGTTCTTGATGGAATCGCAGTTGTTCTTAACTTTATCGAGTTTTTCCTTTTCCTTATCCATGGCCTTTAATTTCTCAAAGTAGCAATATACGAAGCACTTGACATTCTGAGTTATTCTTTTTAAGTTGCGTCCCATTAAAATACCAGAGGCTTCCTTCATGGGAATTCTGTGTTCTTTGGCACAATCAATGGCAGCTTTTGGTTCATTGTTTGGATTTGGCAGTGGCGGTGGCGTCTTTAAATATTATGAAATATTAAATTTGATTATCAGCTAGTGTCCTACTTACCATGCAAGTCGTCAGAGCAAAGATGACAATCAGGAATACCGATATAAGCAAGACCTTCATGTCGCAAATGGTGTTTTTTATTTCTACCTAAACTTTATATAGCTTCTTGTTTCGTACATTACTCACGGCGATTAACAATTTTTGCACACCTATTAGGTAAATGATTAAATAACGTAATACAGTTTAAAACTACAGTACAAATTCATTATATTAATAATGTTCTATATATGTATACTTCTTTCATTTTAAAATAAGTTTCAAATTCTCCTTTGCCCAAAAATTACAAATCAATACCGTGTGATTGTGTATTATACCTTATGAAAAATACTTAAATAATAATATAAAAATGTTTTTTTTTCTGTCCTATTACCCATTTCGCAGTTTGCAAAAATTTGTTTAACCAACAAAAATATAATGATTAGATAATAATTTAAATAGTTCGATCAGTATTATTATTATTATATTAAAGTTCCGTGTCCGATATGTAAAATATATGCTTATCAAATGTTATATCCTTTGCGGTTGCCAATCAAAAATGGCACGCATACATTTTTAATGGCTTCCCACCTCCGATCCACATTTTAATCCCCTTGTTACTTTTAACAGTGGCATCTTTTTTGTGCTCCTGTTGCGGTTTTTGCATTTTTAAATAAATCCCATTCGCTGTCAGATGGACCTGCAGTTATCTTAATTATTTGCATGTGGCCGGCATTCGTTGTTAACAGCAGCGAAATACATTGAATGCCATAACTACAAGCAAATGGTCAAAATGTGTAGTGGGTGGATGGGTACTCGCCATGAGCTGTCAATTCTTCAGCGGTTTTTTTTCTTGTCCCGCTGTCATCTGAACTATGGACAAAAAATGGCAACAGGAACAATCTGCAGTCCTGATGTCGACAGTTATGATATGGCGGCAGCGAAAAAAAATTTAAATTGCATTGCATTGCAATTAATCAAATGGCGAAACAGATAGCTTAATTTGTTTACGTTTTTCCCTGAAATGCAACCCGACACAGAAGCCAACTCCATTGTCCGTTGACTGTCCGTCTTTTGTCCGGCGATGTCATTAGCATCCTGATTACCTCTACATTTTTAATGCGCTTTCATTTGCTCGCCCACATGTACAAACTATCCTGGAATGTCCTTCACTTCGATGGCTTCAGTTTGCAGCAATATGCCCGATTAAAAACAAATTAATTTTAAATCAATTACTCGACAAATAAACAAAAGCGAATGTGCCCTCAAGCTTACTTGTTTTTTTTTTAAATTTAATGTAATTTGTCAAGGATCATTTTTGGTTTAAGTTGTTAAAGATACTTAATTGGAAAACAAGTGTCGATTGGTTTATAAGGTGTTGCATTTTGCTTGTGGCAGTCATTGCTGTCATTGTTGCATTATGATTATTATTATGTTCAAAAGGAAAATTTGCAAAAGTACGGCAATTATGGTATCATTGAAAGATTTTAATAGCACATTAAAGAACAACGAAAACATAGAACGTTTTTAAAGATTTAATATATTTAAAGCAATTAAATTATATTTAATTGTTTTTCAGTTAGCATCCAATACTTTTGCAGGGATTTTGTTATTTCCAGAGTATAATTACATTCGAATATCTTTAAGAGTCATTTCCACGAACCCGATTCTCTAAAATAATAGCATTTGTGTTTTATTTTTTTAAAGGTATTTCTCTACATTTAATGCTTTAGAAAGATTTTTTCTGGATTTATCGAATTTCAGCATTTAAAATAGCGAAAATCCCATACAAGAAAAACAAAACCAAAAATACCATTATTTTTGATTTAAAAATGTAATTAAGAACACATTTAATACGTTCATTTTCGGAACTACTTTGTGGAATTAATATTTAATTTTAATACAGCAAAGAAGAAATATATATTGCACTCTACTTTCAGTCCTTTATCATTCACTTTGTTTGAACAGTTGCACGTGAAGGGAAAAGCAGATCTCATTAATATTTCGAATTTGCCGAACATTTTCCGCATTGCATATTTAGTGCAGCGGAAGAGCAAACTAAATTTGAACTTAGTATCAAAATAAAATATTGAATTAAGTGCATACAAATGAGCCGAATGAATTTTTGGGTTTGTGCTCTGATAGCACACGCGGCGAATGCGCAATATTTAGTGCACTTAAAGAGCAACCATTTGCATAATGAGCGAATGATGCAAAACTCGTTGCCATTTGTAAAAACATGAACACAAATAGACATAAAACAAAGTTAAAATTGGTAGTGGGATGTGTGGTATTTCTGCCCGAAGAGTTGTTCAATTAATATGCTTTGGTCCATGCGGCGTATGCGTAATGCCAAAATGCCAAATAAGGTAAAATGAATAGAGCACAATGGTTTTAGTAAATAGGCGCATAATGCTTTGCCGTTTTCAATGTTTATTTGTGGCTGCGAAATGGAGTTTTCGGTTGGTATTAATTCCGTGGGTCAGTTATTGGCAGCGAAAACCAATTTTAAATGTGCTCTAAAGTATGGTAAGTATGGTAGGCCAGGAATGTAAAAATATATTATTTTTAAAGCTTTTACTCATTTGTCTAGACAGACAAAGCTGTGGAAGACATCCAGACTCACTGACATATGCAAGTTTTCCTTAAATCCAACTCTTTAAACTTAACCCCCTGTTGCCCACCGCATATGCATACTATATATGAGAATTGAAGCGTCCTCCCATATAAATCACATAAATATTCACATCTATTTTCATTTCCAACACTTTCCCCCCATTTTTGTTTCATTTCGTTTTCATGTTACCAAAAGAGTCCTAGATTTACATATTCATTTTGCTCCACATTTCATTCTTTCTGTGCTCTCTGTTTTTTTTTTTTTTTTTGCGGAAAACGCGAGTGGTGGCACTTAAAAAGTCGTTACAAGGTGCAAAAGTTTTCTATGTCAAAATATACGGCCGGTAGCAGCAGAGACAATGACACTGAAGTGTTGGAAATAGTACTGGAAAATGGGGTTTCATAGTTGGCTGCCATATGTCGATGGTTTCGCGTTGAAAAAAAAATGGATGAAGGACATTTCTGACCCATTTAGGATTTCACAGGAAAGGAGATTTTCTGTCATCAATTTGAGTGATTTTGGGGAAAGGAAAAACAAACTGAAAACAAAAATGCCCATTTAATTGCCCAAAACGGGGAAAAAAGGGCAGACAAAGTTTAGAGCTTTCCCGAATTTTTCCTTTTTGCCAAACACTGAGGGCAAAGTTTAGACCGAAAAATTTCATAACTTTTCAATGTGGCTAATATTAAGTTACCTCAGCAAAGATTTAACTTCAATCATCTCACACACGAACAAAAATGGGCGAAAAGTCCTAGCAATCAATTTCAAATTTATCTCGGTCTCATTTGCCAGGGCATAAATTACTTATGAGCCATTCATTTATTACACCTATCGGCAAACTGCACAAAATTGACAGCTTAATGATTTGTTCATAACTTTGCCAATGGGTCTTTATTTATGCGAAACTTTCGACGTACTCGTACGTAACGTAGAGGCTGCAAATGGTAATTAGAAAACTTGGGCTCATGTGTGTGTTTTACTAAGCTCTCGAGGGATTAAGTCAAGCCGGAAAGTTTCTCGGACAAATGATACGGGAGCTTGGCTGTGATTGTATTACAGAAAATGGTAATCGTAAAGATGGTTATACATAAGTACTATACTACTATTGGGGTTAAATAAATAGTACGTTTTCAAGGTAGTTTGATTTAAACGATTTTGTCTTATTTTTTAGATGCTTTTAAATGCCATTTTATCATGCGATTTAAAAACCACTTATGGAGATGCCAAAAATAATTTTACATATTAATATTTGTTATAAAGTAACATATTGTCATAAGGAATTCCTTTAATTTCAATACAATGATAGAAAAAAAGTTATTTAATTATTTAAGGCTGTAAAAGTTCTTAATAATATTACTATATACTACACTTTAATATTCTACTGAGTAATGTGTCTGTTGGCTAAAATGTTTAAGTCATATTTGCCTGTTTTAATTCACAACCAACAAGTTATATTCTATCCTATTCCGTCTGTGACAAATAGATTTATGGCAAATTTGCCCTCAAAGCTGTCTTTGCTTTGAACATAGTTTCGCAATTTTCATCTCAATTATCTAAATATAATTTCAGAGTTTCGCAATCAATTCTGACAATTTGAGCATAAATATTGAATAAGGCGGCTTTCACACTTTCATTGCATTTCTAGAAGCAACATCAATTTGCTATTTCGTCAATTAAATATGCTGACAGACTTCAATTATTTATAAAGAACAAACCCAAAAGAGCGGCTAAAAGAGGTAATATCTTCGGGTATATTTATTTAAATACCTGTATATGTATATGTATACATATATATGTTAAATCTGAGTTTCTTTATGTATGGGTGAAAATTACTTTTCGGAAAATTATCATACACATTGGCTGATGTGCCACATGCCACACAAACAGTCTTATATGGAAAATTCAATTTGATGTTGCTGCTGTTTCTGCTGCTGTCGATGTCACTCGCCCAACTCATTAAGTATTAATTGTAAATTTTAATTAAAATAAACCGAAACGATTACGGACACAACGGTGGAAAGGAGACGTGGCGAGATTGACCGGCAAACTCTCCTGCTTTCCTTGCTTCTGATGGCCAGGTAATAATGTTTACCGATTTTATACCACCCACTGAATGTGCATGTGCATTACCCATATATGTGCATGAAAAATCCCATTAATTGCCCAGCAAAAGACGCGTCTGGAGGAGTAAAAAACAATAATAAATAATGAAAGATTGCAAGTGCAACTGGGAATGGCAACTGCAACTTCTGGCCGACTTTGATCAGTTGGTTAACTTATGACTTAAAGTGGGCGTGGCCGAGATATGGGCCACGTTTGAATATCGACCATTAAGTGATTGTTGCGGCGAGCCGATTAATTTCATGTGTTGCATCAAGACACACAATGCAGGCTTAAATTTTGTTGATTGCTCTTCAGCACATTAAAGGAATTAGTATTTTATGGGACTTAACATTTTAAGTCATTATATATTTATGTACAAAGAAGCTTAAAGTTTAGAAAATAAATTTTCTGTTTTTTGTGAACTTATGCAATTTTAATGTACAAAGTTAAGGAAGTTTTAAATTTAAAAATAAAATTTGAGCTAAAAACTTTTTTGTTTTATGTTAAATGAATTTTGTGGCATTATCCTAAATTAAATAAATAGATACATGAATAAGCTAATTTATCAAAACGACTTATGTCTTAGGCAAAAATTATAGAAGCTTAAAGTTTGCATAGAAAATTGCGATTTTAATCCTTTTTTTTTATTGTGATGTGTTATGTTTTTATGAATGTTAAATGCTTTCTCTAACATAAATTAAATTAAAACCTTGAAATAAATCCAAATATATATATCATTTATATATATTTAAAGATATTACCATAATATGCTTTATTATTTTTTTTTTTTAAACCTGTCTTAGGACTCTTTAAAATGGAAACTCCTTTTCACATTTCCTCTTGATAAAATCCAGAAATGCAGCCTTTCATCATTCTTTTGGTTGTGTTTGAAAAATGGCCAATAAATCGTGCCTTTATAATCTACAACCGTGCACACGTGGGCGTGGCACATTCACACAATGAATTGCCCGGCAAACACAAGCGAAATGAAGTGTATTTATTTGTGTGCCATAATTTGCTTATTTTTGTTTCACGTTGTCACGTCTGCGGGCATATTCTCACTGACCCGTAACAATTTTCTTTCTTTTTATTTTTTTGTTTGGTGCGCACGCAGAAATAAAGGTTAAATAAAATACAATAAGTTATTACGGCCGATTGCGTTAATGATCATTTATAGCTGAGGCGAATTTGTGGGCTTATGTAAATGGCACTTGGATCCTGACTGTCATGCCACCCATTTTTTCATACGCCAGAACTTTACGAAGGATGCACAGGACCAGAGTGTACGGGAAGGCGAGAGATTTATGCTAAAGTGATGTAAATGTTTTGCCATTTGACAGTTTATTGACTTTTATGAGTTAGTTTATTATGTTCTTTTTATATAGCCCGAAAGGGGGGTAAACGGTTAAGGGAATGGCTGCCAAGTATCCTTGTAATTGGGCGCGTGTTCGGCATAAGCAATGAACTTGCCATTATTTCCAAGGCTTTGCAAGGCAAGGACAGCCTCCGGATGTTTATGGGCTGAAGGCAATACGAGATTTGCACTAATGAATATGATAAACATTTTTATGGGGCATGGTGACAAACTAAGGTCACTAGATAATCATCAAGAGACACCTTAATGGAGGGAAAAGCCAGGAAATTATGCAACAAATGGGTTGACAGTTAATAGAATTTCAACCATTTCAAGGCAACCCATTAAATTAATTGAATAAGTGTCTTTAAAACGGTAGTGAAATCATTTTGTTAGTTATTAGTTCATATTAAGCCTTAAATTGTTTTTATACACAAATAAGCGTTGAAAAAAGCCTATAATTTTGTATTATTTATCAACAAAAATTAAAATGTTTAAAATTCATACAAAATGTATGGCAAAAATTTGTATGAGTTTTCAGAAAAAAGCGAAAACTCTCTAAATTCATACAAAATAGTGCAGAAAATAGCATTCATTTGTTTAAATGCCCTGAAACTTTTTTGTGTGCATTTTAAAAGCTTGCAAATATTCCCAATATTATGAAAATAATGTTTATTTGTTTTGTACACTTTAATGTACGTAAAAATACGTCTAGATTTCAAACAGAAACTCACCTTCCGCATCCCCTTTTTAGCCCAAAATAATTTCACAAATTGTTTGAAAGCCAGATCAACATCAAAGTCATTTTTATACACATTCAGTTGAATTTATTTTCATATTACTCATACGCACTGCTTACCAGCTAACCATTTCACTTCGTTTTATTTGGGGTTTCGTTTCTCATTTCTCATTTCCCATTTCTGGTTTTCGTTTTTCACTTCAATTAAGCTAATTCAAATCATTTTTCTATTATTGATTTGTTTTCATTTAATTTATAATCAATAATTTGGACTTCCATTTGTGTTTGTAAAATTCATCAAAGTTTTCGGTTTTTGTTTTTGTTTGGGTTTACTTGTATATCGTTTTTAGTTTGTAGCTTGAACAACATTTATGTAGAGTTGGGCATTTCATTTTTAACTATAAGGTAAAGTTGACAATGCATATGTATTGTATGTATCCTAAGGATTCCACCCCGTCGCCAAAATCGTTCGGTAATAATTTCCTTAGGTCTTTCTCTTAAAAAACGTATAAAAAAATGCGGTTGATGAATGAAATGTTGGCAGCAAAAATTGGCAATAGGCTGAACAGATATCGTCTATATATAGCAAAAAGCAGCAATTTGATTTAATAATTCCCTTCTCTAAACATTTTTGGGTTAGGTTAAAGTGAATTGCACACACAAAGTTCTATCACAGAAGATACAAGAAAATAGAAAACTCAGCAGTAACAATAACGAGTATGGAATGGTATTCTTTTTTCTGGGTTTTGGACAAGCTCTATGTCCAGATCAAAGCGAGAATTATTGCGTATATCGAAAATAGCGACGGATTCCAGCTGCATCCTGTGGCTGTGGTGAAGACCTTCACGGCACTCCAGTCACTTAATCCTGCGAGGTTCCGACTGGCCGCCCTCATCAGATAAGTGGTGTTCGTCTCCAAATAGGGGATATAAAAACGCATGCCTGGAAATATAAAATAAAATGTGATTTAATCACAGAATGGGAAATTAATCACATAAAAACAAAAACAAACACATAAAAAAAAAGAAAAATTAAATATTCTTTATAAAATTATGAATCGAAAATCTAAATATCGATTAATATGTGAAGTCAACTGAGATAAACTTATACAGACTGCCATTGAAGCGTATATTTGCTAATGTATAATTTTTACAAAAGTTGAACAAAAGTTGGTTTTGTGGATGGCACAGTCTACTTCATAAAAGTCGTGGCTTAAATTTTCACGCTTAATGTGTTTTTTCATATTTCATTTTGAAAATTCGTTAAGGAGAACTGGTAAACAAAATATTGTTAGTCCAAACTTATTTTAAATATATTTCGCTTTAATTCATTGCGCTGATTAGGTTTTTAAAATATGAAAATATGAATTAATTTTTTTTGTCATTCATAAGACTATTTTCGGAATAGATTTTAGATATCTGAAAATATATTTTGAATTTTAATCATGATAAATTAAATATTTTAATAATTCAAATAGGATATTTTTTATGCTTTTAAAATTTTTTAATATGGGCATTTCCTTGTCATTGTATTTAAATGGGTGTGTGGATGGCACAATCTAAAGCTTTAAAGCTGTTCCTTAGATCTTTTTATTTATACTAAATTTTCAAAATGATCCCTTTTTATATTTAAATAAAATTTATCACTTATATGTTAGCAAACAAATATGTAAGTTCAATACAAAGTTTGTTTTGACTTTAAATAATTAGTGAATGAGCTACCCACCCCGATGGAAGGAGAAGTCCCTTTGCTTAGCATAGCTCCAGTTGCCGGCGCTGAACTTGAACTCGGTGTCGCTCATGTAGGCCACCCTGTAGCCGTAGATCTGCATCTCGTCCGAGACGTTCGTCATGTGGGGTCTTTGGATGTCCAGCTCGAAGCCGTCGGTGAAGAGCTTCTTCAGCTGGAATCGCGTGGGTCCCCAGGGCTTGGCCCCCGGCCTCAGTTTGATCACCCGCTCCAGCATGCCCAGCGGATTGGCCACCTTGCACTTGTAGTCACCGAATTGGGTGGCATTCTTCACCTGCAACTGCAACGTGGCGCCGTAGTCCGCCACGAAAATGCGGTGATTGAAGCCCACGATGCCCTTGCCGTTGTGCAGCCAGGTGAAAGACGGCGGCGGCTCGCCCATCGCATCGCAGCTCAGATTCACGGCCCCGCCCACATAGGCGTACTGCACGGGCAGGGTCTCGTTGAAAAACCAGTGGGGTTTATCTGAAAAAGGGTTGAGAAAAAAAGAAAGGGGTTTGTTAATACAGCACATGTGGTGAAAAGCATGAGAGGGAATGCTTTCTAAAAATATTCAGTATATGTCATATAAAAACTTTTGTTACTGAGGATAAATGGCTTAAGTACAATTTTTTTTTTATCTTCCCAACTGGTTGATTAATTTATAAAACTAAATAAACAATTTAATTTATTTTTACCAGGAATCAAAATAAAAAATAGTTTTAATTTCAAAATCACAATATAATGATTAAATTTTGATTAAAAAATGGTTAGCTTAGTTAAATATAACAAAAATGAAACTGACGCCTTTGCCGCCTGCACAAAGTGAAGTGCAAATAACCGCCAATAATCAAATCACAAGAACAATACATTTCTGTTTTTCTCTCACTTTCTCGATGCCAGGAACTTTCTTTCTCTTTTAACTCTCTGCAAAAAAAAATAAAAACAAAAACCGTGAGTCAAGAAATGGAGGGCAAAGAAAATAAAAACATAGTATCAATAAATTGAATCACACTGCTGCGAATTATATTTTTTTCGCTTTCTCTGCCTTTCTGAAAACTTTTTTGCATCGTGAAAAGTCTTTGGCATCAGTTGACTAAAGATTTACCAGATAATAAAACTATCAATAAAGAAAACAGTTAAGTTTGGAACAAATTTAGAATATCTTAGGTGGAATATCTTCTGACTTAAGAACCTTATAAGTACCACATTCCATAAATACATTTTGTGTTAATTTCGTTATAAAATATGTATTTAATCTAGCAAACTATATTTCGATTATTATGTAAAGTCAACAGAGATAAATTCATACTGCAGTTGAATTGTTTATTTGCTAATGTGAAATTTTCACAATATAGCATTGGGGTTTTACACTATTATTATCACTACAATAAAACTATTATGCAGCCAAAGCAATTAAGTTTCAAAAGCTGCATTTAGCTGCTGAACTTCCCACAGTAAATTGTGAGTTTTTTCCGCAATTCCCACGGATTTCGCCCCTTTCTATTTTCCATTGAGGCGTTGGCTAATAGCACATTTTAGCATTTCGTCGTTGTCCCAGTGTCCTTGATGTCCTTGGTGTCCTTGTCGCCATCGTCGACGATGCGGTCCATTGAAGTTTATTGCTGGGGCAATGCAAACCTATATATTGCAGCATTTGCAGCATTTCAACTGTTTCAGTTTCTCGTCGGATTCCCCTTGCATGGGAATTTGTGCTGGCCAGCAAATTAGTTTCAGTTTCCATTCGCCTGCTGTTTGCCTTTCAGTTGCCAGCTGCCCGACGGATTGAT
Source organism: Drosophila elegans (assembly GCF_018152505.1). Classification (NCBI taxonomy): domain Eukaryota; kingdom Metazoa; phylum Arthropoda; class Insecta; order Diptera; family Drosophilidae; genus Drosophila; species Drosophila elegans. The sequence continues at coordinate 18,168,297 of NW_024546167.1, read as the reverse complement.
CCACTTGGGGGGCTCTAGCTGCACTCAGAAAAAATGTGGTGTTCTATAAAATTACCTACAAGAATTGTCAAAAAATGAAGTCAAAGGAAAATGTCTAAAGATGCCTGCTAGTTTCAAAACATAAGTATACCACTTTCTTTAGATTTTGTTAATATTTTATTAAACACACTTCAGCTATTTTGTTATTTTATCATTTAATTTATAAATAATTTAAAAAATAATCTTAACTTCTTAAACAATAACAATATTAACAAGTTAATTATCAAAGTTAACAATATTAACAAAAATTAACAATATTAACTATGTGTAAGTGGCAAGCAGACGTGAAAAATGTTTAACTAATTGGGACTTGGACTTAACTAGTAGTTTTTACAAAATAAAAATGTCAAGCAAATAAGCTATGAAAGTCCGTCATTGTTATTTCTCTCAGTGTTCTTTAGTTGGCTTCTGCAAATATTCGACCGGCAGTCATTAGTAAAATTTTGACGGCAACTCAATTCGGACGAGGAGGTGGAGGAAGATGGGCGGACAAGTGAACTGGAGCTGGGATGAAGATGACCAAGCTTCTACAAATTTGGCTTTCCGGGTGTTTGTTTGTTTATGAAGCCATGTGTTTCGATATCGATGGCACCAGGGCAGCATTACAAATGACTCTCAGGAGACCATTTTTTCGGCTGACAAATACCAGAAATTATTAGGTTGTAATAAACTAACATTTCCTGGTGTAAGAAAATATGAGAAGATGGATCATGATTTTGAGTTCTGCAGATGATGAGTTTGGGTAAGGAAAAAAAGTAAAATAAATAAAAAGTCGGAAATAAATTTTAGAAAATTTGTTTTTATTTTTATACCAGTTACTCGTAGAGTAAAAGGGTATATAGTATTCGTTGAAAAGTATGATATAACAGGCTATGGCTTTTCCAACCATATAAGATATATATGTCACGTCACTGTGAGACTTGATAGACCTTTGCTGTTATACTCTGTGTGTGTGTTTCGGTCATATCTTTCGGAGCTCGGCCGCTGCTCTGCCGGTAATCGCTGTAGTAGAGAGACAGAACGAAAAACCTGTTAGAGGGAAGTTCTGGGTTATGCAGTTCGACAGATGGCGCCACCTAAATTTCGATGGTTTTGTAGGTGCAATACTTAGTTTTAGTATCTAATAATCTGGAAACTCGAATATAGCGTTCTTTTTTGTTTAATTTGTTTATATGAGAAAGTTTTCAATTGATTGTGATATCCAAAGTAGATACATTGTTTTCTCTGCATAATTTGGCTTACATATTCTACATTGCTCCTTGATTTAACATGTTAATATCAAGCAGTCCCCTTGTTACTCAATCTTCTAAGATATCCATATTTCTCTTGATTTCAATCCCAAGTCGGTTAATATGTTCATTAGGTAATTTGCATCAATAATTTGCATTTCCCAGCCACTTGACCCTGACATCCGGATGGAATTCCCATTTCGGTGCTGAGGGAATAAGGATAGCTTCAATTTGGAGCTGGAAATCTCATTAAAGCCAACGAAGCATGCTCACTCCCCAGGGGGAAAATTCGTAGGAAGAACGGAACTTAAACAACTTTAAGCTGGTATAAGCAAAAGACTTTGTTGCAAAGTCTCCACTCGATTCTCAGCAAAAACTAAAAAGGGGATAGGGGGCAGCCAAATGCAATTGCCAACAAGTGGGGTGCAAAACAACAAAATAAATTCAAGATTAAATATTATCGAGTGCGGCACGTCCCTTCCCTGTGTGTTTTGGAATCAAGGATATTGAGCGAGTGGAACATTGACACTTACGTTGTATCCTTAGCAATATCGTTATTTGATCGGCATCCGAAAAAGTCGATGTTATACGCATCGCCCGACATGTGTACTCCCCGGCATCCGCCTGGCTCACATTCCTGATGTACAAACCGTTGGACAGGCGATTGTGTTTCGACGAGTTTACAGCTGCAACCGAAACAAAGGTTTGGGGTCAGTATATAAGGGGGGAAATAGTTGCATCGCTAACAAGTTTGCCATGCCAGCGGCATTTCCCTGCACGCTGAAAATTAATCTAAATAAATACTGATAAACAGCCATTGATTACATTGTCTTTTCGATATATAAATAAATTCTATTAAATACTCAGAAATTTTATTTTTATTGAAATTTTCTTTTTCATTTAGAAATAAAAACTATTAATTTTGTTTAATTAAAATCCATAAAGTACCAAAGCGTTTTTTAAAAAAACATTATTCAGATAATTATCATAACTATTGGTTCAATTGATAATCGTATATAATTAATTTAGCTATACAGACTTTTTGGTACTTTAAATAAGGAAATGTTAAATATTTTAAGATTCGTTGATATTAAAAAAAAAATTTGTTAAGTTACATAGATACGTTAACGGAAAAGTGCTGTGTCAATATTTTATATCAATATTTAGAATTCAATTAAATATCAATCAATAAAATTAAAAGAAAATGTTTGTTAGGTTAGTAATTTCAGTTGAATAATAAAAGAAAGTAACATCAACTGATTTAAGTTACATAGGTACATTAATAGGAATACTATCATAGTTTTTGCGAGTGTCAACTTACTGTTTATATATTCGCCATTGTAGAGCCAGGAGACTTCCGGCGCGGGCATTCCCTCCACAAAGCAATTGACCAGCGCATCGCGTCCCTCGCGCACCGACTGCACTTGCTCCGTCTTGCCAAATGAGATTTTCTCTGCGGGTCAAGTCGAATGGGAAATTCCGTGTGTAAATATGCAGCCATGATAGTCCCTATCCAACATCTATATACATAGTGTATTACCCAGTGTAGTACACTATACATAGCTAACCAGCTTCTTTGCTGCTTCTGTTTACTTGGTACCTCTTTTTGATTGGTAAGTTGACAGATTGTGTGCCAGTTCATCGAGTTACTTTAAATGTGGCTGGCAAAGCAATCATTCTGATTTGTAAATACATTAAATGATTTGTCAGTCGGAAATTGGTCCGGAATTTTGTGCCAAAAGTGGTCGAGAAGTTTGTGGCAAGTGGTTAAATGGCAAATGAAAATTCTGAAACTTAACTTTTTGGTGAGCGAATAATGTAAATACTTTTTTATTTACTTAATTTTTACTATGATTTGTAGGGCTTGCAATAAAAGAATAATAAATTGTATATAAATGTGTATAATTTAAGCTCTTTAAATATCTTAAAAACATTTACCCCATTTAACGTTTTTTCTCGTACTCTGAAATTGGCAGTCTTACTAAAGGCTAAGTCCAAATCACAACTGAGCAAGCAAGTAAACAGATCCTGCTGCAGCTTTTACGACCCCGTTTTTTTATGCATTTTATGTCCCCAAAGCTGAAGTCAACTTACGATTTACGAGCAGCTCGAAGGAGGCCAAAAATTCACGTTCAACATTCACATTCCGATTTCCATTTCTTTTCCCGTTCACCTCGCAGGTCCAGTTGCCCCTGTCCTCCAGTGAGATGTGCTCGAAAACTAAAGCCAGAGGTCCTTAAACAAAGCATTGTTACAGAGATAAAATCAGTTTTGTTCTTTACTAAAATAGGTAATAAAGAGAGAGCAAACAGAGCAAACTAGCTAAATATTTAGGTGCCAAAACTATGTCAAAACACCTTTAAGGTAAAACGCTTTATACAAATTTATTGTTACTTAGTGTTTCAAATATGTGTTTTCCCCAAAATCTCCAAATTGCCCTAAAATTCATATATACGCTTTAATCAAATTTATAGATACTTAGTATTAGAAATATGTTTTTTGCACTTAAAAAGTCGAATTTTTTGTTCTCAGTGTACAAATATTTATATTTATATTTTTTGTATAAAAAAACCTATTCTTTTTAAAAAAAAATCAGAAAAGTCTAGTTAAGACAGCCTTTTTTTTTCCTTTAATTCTGCTAAACTGTTTATAAAATGTAAATATACAGCAGAGATAACCTTCAAGTTCAAAAATTATTTATGTTCTCCGAAAGTCTAAAATTTTATAGCTTCCTATTTTATGGATGATTTAATAAGCCAGCCATTATTCATATCCAGTTCATCCGCTTAACTTTCTCGTTGTGTAAAGTGCAGGGAGTATCTATTTTTGCATGGCAGCCAGTGACTTTATGCACTCCAGTGGGTCATTACTTCACCACTTACCCGTCGTCTTCTTCTCGATGTGGACGCGTCCCTTGGTGTTCTCACGGGTCTGTCCGCGGGGATCGCGCCACTTGGTGTCGATATCCTTTTGTACTGTCTGGCAGAAGATGATGAAGGAGTCATTTACAAAATGCGTTATTGATGGCGTCGAGGGCTGCAATCTGAGAGGAGGCGTGGTCGACTGGGTGGCGGGGGGCGTTAGGCCACTGCCCATGCCACTCCCCCCAATGTTGCTACTGTCCAACTGGCCAAGGATTGAAGCTGCAAATGGGCAAAAAAAAAAGGGAATACTTTTTGCATTAAATTTATCACTCCAACAAGGGGTTAAGCAGGTCATAAAAAATAATCATAATTTACATAGACAGCTGCACATTTTTGCCATTTTTTATTTGTTTTGACTTGCATTTAATTAGCTTTGCTGGTGAATGAGTAAATTCATTTTGATTTCCTATGAACTATTTAAGGCATTAAAATAGCCCGTCTCCTGTGAATCCCCACTCCGCCTTCTTAGCCCCTCCCACTTTTGTGTAGCACTTTTAATAGAAATTCTTATCTTGCATTTTCATTTCATCATGTAATTCAAGAAAATAAGGAGTTGGAGAAAATTATTATTAGCAAGAAGAATCAAAAGAATTCTGTAATAAAAAGGGATTCAGATGACTGTCTTTTCTTATTACTTTTTAAGGAAATTATTTAAATAGGTTTAAAAGCAACAGCATTGTAAAAAATAAAAGAGCAGAAAGTTTAGGTTCACAGTTCCTGCAATTTTCTATCAAAACAGGCAATAACTCTTCAGACCGCCGCAAAAATAATGTTGTTTGTTTGGTAATTTTTTTATATTTTTATATTATATTATATATTATTTTATATTTTGTCAATTTATGTTTAAAATTCATTTTTGAAAAGAATGATTGTGTAAAAACTAAATTCATGTCAGCCCATTTATATTTCATATTTTTTCAATTGGCTTTTTAAAATTCATTTTATATTATTTGAATTACTTTAAAGTGTTGTAAATATGTTAGTATGTAAAGTATTGTTTTTATATTAGGAATTTTTCAATGATTTCATCATCTTTTTTATGCGTAGTCCCAAAGCGAAAAATTCCTCAATTCCCCAACATGCGAGCCTACCTTTTTAATATATTTATTTTCGCCCCGCCCAGCAACCAAAACCCTTTTACCCCTGCCTTGAAACACTCAGCTTTGGTTGGCTAAAATTTCAGACAAACAATACGAGAGCTTTTGTGCAGACAAAATTGAAAATAAACATCAAAAACTATTTGCAAAAGGGATCAGAACTTGCTCTACAATATTTGGTTTGTGATTTCATTTTTTTTTGGGAATGCTGTTGACGGCTGGCTAAAATAATTATTGGTAATTGAATCTATTGGCACCATGAGGAGGTTGAATTTATTTGATATTTAATCTACAGAGAGACACATATATTTGTTCAGATTTGACTGAAAGTTCTGGCAATGAAAGCGAACTACAAATAAAAAATCTAAACAAATATTGAACAACACCAAGATTTAATTTGTTTAATGAAAGGTAAATACAAATCAAAGGAAACTTTATAGCTATATATTTCTTACTTAATAAAACTGTGTTATAAACAAGAAGTTTGTTTTTGTAAATAAATGATGCTTTTAACGTGCCAAAATAACACACTTTTTCTCGATATAAATTTTAGAATCAAATCAAATATGAGTAACATTTCAAAGAGAGGCTACTAACAACCTTTAGCCAATTGATTTGCAAAATTGTATCTATTATCTGTTTGCGCTTTTTCCTCTCAATCAATAAAACTCCTCCTTTTGCCTTTCGAAATACTTAGACCAGAGTGCATCAAATCCATCAAATTGAATTTAATAATATTTTATTTCATAGGTAGGTAGTGTGTGTGTGTGTGCGGCAAATGCTCAAGTAAATCCAATAAAAATTCAAATTCACCTTTTTCAATTCGTAGGCAACATTCAAGCACATATATACAAATAAACGGAGGTACAATTTCTGCAATTGGATTGTTAAGGTTTGGCTCCTTTGTGCGCTGCATATCAATCATGCTTAAGATGATGAGGTACCAAAGGAAAGGGGTAAGTGGAACCGTAGAGGTAATATATTTCTAGCATTTTAAGCTGAATTTATTATGCAGACTTCTGCATCATATATATATTTTTCGGTTTTTGCGTTTACATTTTATTAAAAAGTCCTAATGGAATATTAAGGGAAGACAATTGTATTATGCTACGAAATTGTTAATATTTTTTACGGATTTTCCTATTCCTTGTTATTTTTTTGTTTATGTTTGAACTGTAAAGCATAACCCTTTCTCATATTATCTTTAAAGCTTTATAATTTTTATAAATAAAACAAAAAGTTTATAAGACTTAAAAGTTAATATAAGAAAGGGTAAACAAATATGCTATATCCTCTAACCCATACGAAAGCATTTGAAATCAAGTAAGATATGCATCATGATTTTCTTTATATTTCTGTTTTGCAGACATATTTTCCAGCTTATTTAGTAGCTTGTTCCTTTTCTTGACACACTTCAAAGCCTGTCAAGTTGCTTGAGTTGGGCACAACCTTTTTTTGCCCCACCTCCGCCACTCTTTTTCTTTCGGCGTAATGAATTCCTTCGCATGATTCCCATGAAGCGTTTCATCTTTGTGGGCCACATGGCCATGGGCTAATTTGGGTGAAGGTTCCTTCGACGCTGACAAAAAGCGCTCACACATGGCTTGCTTAGCATTACTTAGTGCCTGTGCATTTTCCTCTGCCGCCTATCATTTTCCATTGCATTCTTTTGGGCTGAGAGGGCGAAATGGGCGGATGTGTAATATTTCCATGCCACATTGCGTAGCCGCAATAGATAAAAAATGAATGTTTGGTCAGAGACAAGAGAAGTTTGTGGGAAAAAAGAGTAAGTTCGCCCCGAAAAGAAATGCTTTTCTTTGAGACGTTGATTCCGCTACATTTGAAAGCAGATTTGTTGCACACAGAAATAAAAGCAAATATTTGTTTTGGTTGGATGAGCACAAGAAACTGCAAAGTCGAAGACAAGAACGGAAAAAAAGTTTGCTAATAGGAATAGTTTTAAAAATATAGTTTTCTTGTAATAATAGTTTAATTTTATTGTATAAAAATTGTACAAACCTTAAATAACCATTTTTTAAACACTTAATTTAAACAATAGTCAAACTAAAGAACATTTAAATTTTTAATCTAAAGATAATATAAAAATTTTAAAAGCCAAACTTAACAACAATTTAATTCAACAAAAAGTAAGAGTAAAAAAATAACAAAATTATCTTTAAAAAAATATATACCCACCCACCTTTTTCACAATCTCTTTAATTCATCTTAAATGTTTAATCGTTCATTTGTTATTTTTTAAATATTAAACTCATTATAAAATTCCAAAAGAATTCCTTAATCGCACCATTACACTTTCATAAATACGCAAACAAAAGAGTGCCAAAAGTTTTGCCAAAACAAATGAACTCATTTGGCATTCAGCTATGAATTTCATTATTATGAAGACAAAGAGTGCTGGAAAATGTCCAGGCTTGTTTGTTCTAAAGCAGTGCCACTTAAGGTGGGAGAAATGAGAAAGACTTCTTGGAAGATCTAAGATAATCCTACCATTTTGCAAGAGAAGCAGCAACAGCAGAGAAAAGAGCGCTATAAGAGTATCCATAGCTTTGCGGGTGGCGTATATCCTTTATTTCGCTATAATCCTTAATGGCTGATTTCACTAAATCTCTACTCTTTTGCAGTGAGTTTATTACACGGTTTCTTTTTTTTTGCAGTTAATTACGAGGCTGTTCACTTGGGGGATAATGGCACATGACTGAGCCGCTCATGTGTCACCGGTGGCCGGAAAAGCGGCAACAACACTTTCACTTTTGGCCAGGACAATGCGGCATGACATCATCATCATCCATTTCAGGGCCAACATTTTTGCTTTATGTCTTTTTTTTGGCTATTTTGTTTTGTGGTTCTTCTTTTTTTTCTATTTCTTTCTTAAGCACTAGCACTCGAGGAGGAAACACTTGGTTGGTAGTAAGCCGGAGGTGGGAGGTGGGCGGTGGAACCCGCCTAGGTTGACATATCCGGCAAACATATCCTGCCAGCGATTTTACGTTTAATTTTCGCGCTCTACTTGGATGAATTTCGGATGCCGCTGTTGGGGAATCCCATTGCAGGCGAACGTCGAGATTCGACTGAAAGTGCACCGCAGGACATTCGGCATCCACGGCGGATGCTTAACGAATTGCGAGTGCGAGTGCGAGTACGAAGTATTCGTGCTGACTTTCTCAAAAAGCAAGTCCTTCGATTATCGCAACCGCGCTCACGTTCGAACCGTTGCGAAATCAGAAATTACACTGAAGTCATCGCTCGTCCTGTCGCATCCTTTTTGTCCCATCGCCAGAAAGTCGGGCCGAAAAGGGAAAACTTCTTCTATTAAAGAACTTCGCTATGTTGGCACACTTTCCGTCGGCGTCGGCTCTTCAAGTAGCAACTTATCTATAAGCATTTGTTTCTAAACAATTTGCAGTTCGAAATGTTGAGGGAGGTTTTTGGCAGGGGCAAGGATGTTATTGGGGTGAAAAGCATCCTGCGAGCTTGTTGAAGGGGTAGCAAAAGCTTTTATAGCATAGGACATGCTTTAACCTTATGAACGTTTGCCATAAGAAAAGCTTTTAGTAATATAACTTTCTGCAAGTTGTTATAAACTGGACTGTTAGTAACATACGAAATATCTATTTGCTTTTTTTAAATTTAAGATGAAATTGAAAGACGTATTACATTACATTCCATTTTCGATTCTCGATTGTTAAACGATTTTTTAAAGATTATTTAACCTTTATAAAAAGGTGCAATGCCTTACATTGCGCTTATAACAGCAACAAATCTGTTAATGCTATTAAGCTTTTGAATATAACATATATATTAGTCTAGCGAGAAAACCAAGTTTCAGATTTCAGTTATACACAAATGACATTTAACCACATTTTGTTATAACATTTTGATAAGGCTTTTAAGATATAATATTGTTGAAAAGCTTTATCAGTAAAAATCTTTCTGTATTTAGGCATTTGTGTCTTCGAAATTGTCCATTTATTTGTTAAACAAATTTCATAGAAACTTAAGTTTTCGAAAACAATTTTAATTTAATAAAAAATTGTTATATTTACTTAAAATAAATACCTTTTTTATAGACAGCTTACTTTTAAAGCCGATTCAAAAACAAATAAGTATAAATAGCCACATTTCTTTCATTATTTAAACATTTTTGATAAAAAAACCAAAGCAAATATCTCTCAAATTGTAAAAAAGGATTGAAATGGGAATCGGGTCCTAGGAGCAGGAAAAAACAAAGAAAATCGAACTGCACTCAATGTTTGACCGATTAAAGCCTTATATATTTACAAACATTTGCAGCATTTGCATAATCGTTGACTGCGTCGCATATTGGAATTCCATATGTAGTCACACTGGCCAAGTTGATGGCTCATTATAGCTCTTAACGCGTTCGCCTAAAGCCTGCCAAACGTACTGAGCACAAAAAACGTTATTGTTTCTTAATCTGTTTGCATCTCCACCATTATCATCGTCATAATCATCAGTAAGTTTCCCCCTCTTCCGCCCACGAATACACTTTCCATAATAACCCCTACACCACCAAAACTCCAAAATGTTTGCCTTTGGGTGACTCTTTTTTATATCGGCTTTTGGTTTCGTTTTGGCCGGCGGCAAACATTTGGCTTTATTGTCAATTCGATCGATTAGCGAATTGAAGAATACATGATTTGGCAATATTGAATGGTTGAAAATTGTTTCTGAAAATCGACATAGTTTTGTTGCTTTTAAACCTACATATAAGTACAAAAATACAAATACAGTAGTATTAAAGAATACTTTATTTAACTAAAAGCTGTACTGAATTGTTAAAAAGAAAGCCAATATGCCATTTATTGGCATCGATCTTCATACCCTCCTCTTTATATTTGATAAATATTATAAAGCAGGTATCCACTCCAATCAATATGAAGTGTAAGTGGAAATAAGTGGGTTGTTCATGCACATATCAAGAAGCTTTATTCAGTGAAACCGGATGCTGTAATCAGCCGTAGAAAACGTATGGGGAGGCATATCCCACGGCCGGATAACCAGAGTAGACATACTGGGGCACCGGAGCGGGATTGGGATTGGGTCCTGGAGCAGGAACAGCCATGGCAACGGCCAACAGGGCGGCGAACAAAAGCAGTACCTGTGGGCGCAAAATCAGACAGAGCAATCGTTCAGCGATTACAGGATCAAAGGCGAGTGTCCTATGACAAAAACAAGTGCTCACCAGCTTCAGCATGTTGATGAAAGGGTTATTTCTCCGATTAGACAAACAAAATCGAACTGCACTCGATGTTTGCCCGATTGCAGCCTTTTATATTCACAAAAATTGGCGGTTTTCAGGCGAATACAAACGCGTTTTGTCTCATCGCTGACTGCATCGCATTTTGATATTCAATATGCGTTCACAATGGCCAAGTTTATGGCTCATTACGGCTCTTAACGCGTTTACCTAATGCCTGCCAAACGTTTTGAGCACAAAGAACGTTATTGTTGCTAAATCATCGTCATTATCATCAGTAAATCCACCTTTCATAATAACCCCTACACCAAAATGTGTGACGTTTCTTTTTGTCAAATCACTTTTCCTTCGTAGACTCTTGTTTATTAAAAAACATATAATAAAATCCCGCATCGATTGGATTAAAATGTATCCCCAGCAAAGAATAGTATATTCGAACTTCCTTAGCTTGTATTCCTCTAACTTGAACTCGTTTAGATCAAATCAAATCGAAGTCTCGATAACGCAATATTATTTTATTGGCAGTTTACTGCTCGTGATGTAAAATGGGAAATATATATGTAATGAAATATTTTTGCCTATTAAATAGATCTTGGCTTTAAAAAAAGGAAAGATCAAGGAATTGGTATTTTCTCCAATATCCTCTTAATTTTATTTTGTATTCAAAATTGCAAATAGCGCTATTAATTAATAATTACAATTATAAATTATACCTCCAAACAAAGTTCATCTCGGTAAAAACAGCGACAAACACAAACTCTGTATAATTCTCAATCTCATTCGGACAATGTCCACAAATCATTAATCACCTAAATGGTAGCCCAAATTTGGGACCACAAATGCCCAATTAAAATGCAATGAGCGTTGTTAGAATTATTCTCCAGTCTGAGGCTGAAATCACGTTCAAGGCCATTCTATATCGAAGCGATTCTGTCATCAGAGATCGGCAGAAAATAAGAAGTCAGTAGAATGCAAAGGAAATGTATGTTTTGGCTTGACATAAACTATCGCAGCAAAAAAAAGCCAATAAACCTGTGGCCGAATGATCTGAGCAAAACAAAAATGAACATAAATCCGATCAGAGTCCAGAAGTGCTCAGAAGTACGATCTTATAATTTTGGTAGACTGACAGAGGACTATATAAGACCGCTGAGAAGTGGAGAACAGTATCAAAACACAAATTGCAATCGCAGCACAAACATCTCAAGTCCTCAAGGAGAAATCAAAACAATCAAAATGTTCAAGCTGGTGAGTTAAGGAATAAAACAGAGACATCCTTGCCTAACTCTAATAATACTTTATTGAATTAATCCTAATGTTTTACCAACTTTTTGTACTAATTTTAGCTGGTTGTTTTCGCTGCCCTCTTTGCCGTTGCTCTGGCTGTTCCCGCACCAGTTGCTCGGGCTAATCCCGCCCCGATTCCGATTGCCAGTCCCGAGCCCGCCCCCCAGTTCTACTATGGAGCCAGCCCATACGCCTATTCCGGCGGATACTACGCCTCCCCCTACTCCTACTACGGCTAAGCAACCAGAATAATGCAAACCAACCAACGACGACTCGTAATAATAAATAAGATGCAAATTCAAATTAATTCAAATCGCTTATTTGAATCTCTTAGTTCTCAAATTGTTCTGAAATAAAAACATTTTAACTATGATTTTAAAAATATTTATTTTTAAATCATATTAAGGCCAATACATTTTTAAACAAAGAAAATAAAACGAAATATCACTATGGACTGCAGGTATATAACGAGTTTTTCTGCTTGAATATTTTCGAAAGTTTAACGCTGACCTGGCAAGAATTTCTTCCAGAAAATATGCACCATCAACTTGGTGTAAAAAATTTGATAGAAAAAGTATTTCAGGTTAAAAAATAAACATTTTCACTAAGTATTTGTAAAATATGATGTATTCAACTAAATAAATAAAGTACACATACCTGTGTAGGCAAAATGTTATAACTTGTACAACTGGGATTAAAATAAGTAATTTTTAGGCACCAAAAAACAAATAACAACTCACCTTTTTTGGATGGGTAATTATGATTTTCTTTTGATATTTCCTCTTGCCCTGATCCTTCCTCAGTAATATCTTTAACTGGGTTTCAAAAAACTTAGTCTTAGGCACCGAAAAACTTTCGCAACTCACTTTCTTTGCCGTAATCATTTGAAATTTCCTCTTTTCCCGATCCTTTAGCATAATTATCTACAAAACAAAATTAGTTTTGGGCAACATACAACTACTACAACTCACCTCCAATGAATCGGATATTCTCATGCTCTTTTAATGTTATACAATGCCCTTGATCTCCTTCATCATTATCATAATCACCTTTTTTTACACTGGAGTTCTCGTTGGCCAGGATATGGCTTATAAGCGCGCAAATCAGCGCACAAGTCACAAACTTTCCAACGAACATTCTCGCTTAATTTTGTAATATTTTTATTTTTGTCCCGAATTTATAATTTATTTTCAATGTTTAGGCAGAAAACTAGTTTATTTCATCGAGAGCTTCAACAAAGACTAAACGTAATTTAATTCTGCCGATCGATTTTAAAACATTAAGTTCCCTTGTCTACATTTAATAGAGTAATAAAAGAAAGAAATAATAGTTTCTTTTATTATATTAAGTTATATTCATTTTTGATTATTATAATAATTAATGCTTCGAGTTAAGATTAAAATCAGCTCTATTCGTCTATGACTTTTGAATTAAAGTTTATGGAGTCATGGAATTGTAGCCATTAAAATTAGTGTAGAACTACAAAACAAACAACTCGAACTTGAACAGATTTTGTCACTTATTTCAGAATAGTAGACCTTGGATTTTATGTCATTTAGCATAATATACATTTAAATACCCGAAATAAGAAATTATAAAAACCGCTTTTACTGATTTAATATATGTCTCCATAAAGAAGTGGTGCAGTTCATAAGTCGAACTTCTATAACTATACAAGCCGAACTCGTTTTACAGAAAATAGGAAGTATAAATACAGGTAAAATATATTAAATAACTCGGATTCTTTCGGCAGATGATGCGTCGCTTACATTACCAATGTAAACATAAATAAATCAAACCAAATCAAAACAAATTTATAAAACTAGGATTTCTCAGAAGGAAAAACTTAAATTTTCCCCAAACCAGAAGTAAATGATGTTATATACATTTTTATACATTTTTTTTTATTAGAAAAATGTGCTCAAATTATTACTAATTACAAATACCAATTATACCTGCAAACAATTGTCGTCTGGATAAGAATCACATCGAACACAATAAAAATCGCAATCTCATTCGGACAATGTACACAAATCATTAATAACCTAAATTGTAGACCAAATTTGAGACCACAAGTTCCCAATTAAAATGCAATGAGCGTAGTTAGAAATATTCTCCAGTCTGAGGATGAATTCACGTTCAAGGCCATTCTATATCGAAGCGATTCTGTCATCAGAGATTGGTAGAGAATAAGAAGTCATTAGAATGCAAAGGAAATTTTGTTTGAGCTTGACAAAAACTATCGTAGTAAAAATAGAAAAAATTCTATTGCCGAATGATGTGAGCAAAACAGAAATGGCCATAAATCCGATCAGAGTCTAAAAGTGCGACATCATAAATAAGTCATGAGTGCGCATTTTGGTAGACTGAAAGAGGACTATATAAGACCACTGAGAAGTGGAGAACATTATCAAATAACAAATTGCAATCGCAACAGAAACATCTCAAGTCCCCAAGGAGAAATCAAAGCAAACAAAATGTTCAAGCTGGTGAGTTAAGGAATAAAACCTGACGTTTTAAACAAATAAGGATTATATATGAGATCTACATTGTTTTTACAATGCATTTTCTGGATTACCGTACAGCTTTCTTAAAAAATACTTAAATTAATTTTGGTATTTAAATTGTGAACAGTGTTTTAGAGATAGGTATATTTAGTGTTTTAAGCATATCTTTCTGGTTAAACTAAAATACTTTCCAACAAAAAAAACCTAAATTAGCAATACCTATTGGTATTATTGTGAACAATTTATTTGTGATGAGAATTTAATTCAAATTGAATTCTGAAAGTATTTACAAGTTTAAAACCTTTGTTATTTATTTTAGCTGGTTGTTGTTTTCGCTGCCCTCTTTGCCGTTGCTCTGGCTGTTCCCGCCCCAGTTGCTCGGGCCAATCCCGCCCCAGTTCCGATTGCCAGTCCCGAGCCCGCCCCCCAGTTCTACTATGGAGCTAGCCCATACGCCTATTCCGGCGGATACTACGCCTCACCATACTCCTACTACGGCTAAGTGACCAGCATAATGCAATCCAACCAACGACGACGACTCGTGATAATGCATCAGAATACGGATTACGGAATATGCGCGTGCTGGCAAATCAAATTAGTCATAAGTGCTTTAAAAAACGCAAAAAAAAAATACAAGAATTGAACAAATAAAACGATGAAGTGCAAAACTAACATGGATTTTTGATGACGGGTAAAATCTTTCACCAGCTCAAGAAAAAAAGTCTCCAACGCGAAGGGCCATCGAGTATTGTCAACTGCTTTGGTCGGCTGAACGACAAGCGGTTCCATGGTGTAATGGTTAGCACTCAGGACTCTGAATCCTGCGATCCGAGTTCAAATCTCGGTGGAACCTAATCGAAATCTATATTTTGTTTTTTTTTAACGTTGCTTAATTTTTTATTTTATTTACTATTAATTTAAACAACCACTTAACCAATTAATTTCTTAATATAGTTATTATTTGCTTTCAAAATTACTAGGCCGGCGTATCTTTGTTTTTGCTTTCTTTTGTTATTGGGTAACAAATCGAAGCACATAAATATTTTATTTTATTATTTTTATCAAACAATTTTTAGCTACTTATCAAAATTATTAAATACGATTACCCAATCTGACCTTTTCGTTCGCCGTAGAACGTTTATGGGTTTTGTCATTCCGTGTTCAAGCGGTTCCATGGTGTAATGGTTAGCACTCAGGACTCTGAATCCTGCGATCCGAGTTCAAATCTCGGTGGAACCTGAGATGAATTCTTTTTTTTTCTTTTTTTTTGACAACTTGAGTGAATTTAACCTATCTATCAGTGTACAAGGAATCAATAATTTATAAGTATAACTTGTTAATATTATAGAAATAAAAGTCAAGTATGAATGTGTTTTGCTTGGTTGTGGTATCTGCTTATTGGTAGATTTCTCCGCTAAACAGCTGATTTGTTTTTTTTTGTGAATGGCAAAAGTGTATTTTTTGTTGGTATCAGAATGACAGTTGCAGCCAAGAACGAAGAAGAAGTGCATTTATTTTTGCTCTCGCTGCATTTTTGCACCACTCTGCGCTTTTTTCCGCATAAATCATATCATATCGAAAGTAATTTAATACCCTTTGGAATAATGCTCACCTTGTTTATCGCGTGTGGCTATGGATAGAGTTTGCTCAGCTATTGTTTTCCTTTGTAGCGCCAAAACAAAAATTTAAGACTGCTGCTAGAAAGAGACGGTTGCGCGCATTTAATCGGGATTTTTTGAGATTATGTTGAAACGCTCGTTAAAGGTCCTAATTGCCGTGGTGTTGAGCTTGATGTTTACCGTTTCGCTGGTAAAGATAGTGCTATTGATTTGGTCCTCGCATCCCAACGCCCACCACACTGCCCCGCCCCTTCCCTCCGTCGACGAATGGCTGGACTCGGAGAACCTATCATCCTACAAAGAATTGTTTCGCAGTAAAGGTAAGTCAGTTTTATTAATTGCCTTATTATTCCCTAATCGATTGATTACGCCTTATCGTGGTCTTAATGTCATTGCCTGTGGCTTTTGTTTATATTTTTAATTTGTTGTATTTGCTGTTGGGGGTCACTTCCCATCTCTTTCTTTCCATCTGAAACTTTCGGTACATTGTTGACTATTTGAGCTTTGAAAGCTTTCTTTACACACGTGCTGCGATAAAAACTTGTTATATTTTGGGGTGTCAATCAGCATATAACGACAAAAAATCAATTCTAGTAATTTTGAATTACAAAAAATAATGCATTTATCAGGTTCCACCGAGATTTGAACTCGGATCGCAGGATTCAGAGTCCTGAGTGCTAACCATTACACCATGGAACCTCGCTGATCTTCGACTTCCCCACAGTGAGCTAAAAATTAATGACAAAGATCAGAAGGTCAACTGAGTTTTAAATTAACATAAGTAATAATCTATTAACTAAAAATGTATTAGAACAAATAAAAAATAATAAGAATAAAAAAGAACAAAAAAATCTGTCGTCTAGGTTCTACCGAGATTTGAACTCGGATCGCAGGATTCAGAGTCCTGAGTGCTAACCATTACACCATAGAACCTCTATGAAAGATTGCAGCCAAGTGGCAGTTTTCTAATGAATCTACCTAACTCCGCCACCAAAGATCATAGAAGAGAAAGTTGCTTTCAGAAATTCCCATCTATTATAGATGATTTTGAGTTGTTTTTGTTTTTGTTGATTGGCTGAGCGCCAAAGATAATTAAAAACGATTCTGTTGCTATGGCTAAAAAAAGCCCATGCTTGATAAACATGTCTTTGAACTCGAGGCGTTGGAATTGTTTAACCCTTTGTAAGCCAATGTGATATACCTGTCGCCAACCTAAAAATTGGTATAGTCGGTAAAGACTTTTTTGTATTTTACCCGAGTTTCCAGTTACAATACTTGGTTTGATTAACACTAAGTAATCTACTTGACTTTTTCCTATCATTAATTATAAGCATATTTTGGAAAGTGGTTTGCAAACATATTAAATATAATTTCATTTTCAGCTTGAGCAATTATAAGGCAAAGTAAATTTGAGATGTGTTAGTTCGACATTTGAATAAAAAGTAAATCACAATTTAATCTACGCCTAGATATAGTTTTAAATGATTTTTGTTTACAAATTAGCATTAGTAATATGTGAACCATGCGAACCCTTCCAAATACATACATACAGCGAATCCAACTCTATGCTCAAAAGGCAATTAGGGAAAGGAATTTTTTATTTGAGCATATGGTTAAGAGGTTTTACTCAAACCTTTTCGTACTGGTTGTACCGTAATAATGAAGTAAGCCAATTAAGCACATGCTGCCGTGTCTAATGATAATGTAATTTTAATCAAGCGCGCCAAACAGAAAACAACCTGCTGGATTTGGCGAGGGTGTGGGTTTAAAAGGAGGGAACCAAGATGCAGCAAAAGCTTTTTTTCCGAATCGGGTCCTCGTCATTTTTCGGCTCCTTTCGCAGGACACGAACGGTTTCTGTGTCACTCGGTTTCAATTTTCGGAGTCAGGCTTTCGGTATAAAATCAATCGTAAGTGTCCTTAAATGCTCAGTTTTGGTTTTACTTTGAGACGTGCTGGTTTCACATTTCCAACCGCCTGGGAAACCGCCGCGTTTTTCCCCCGTTTTTCTTTGGTACAACAGCAAAAACAAATATTACAAATACAAAAAAAAAAACAAAAACCATACAGATAAACCAATAACAAGCCCAATAAATATGGCCGAAAAACGCCTAAAGCTATGATTTGCTGTGCTTACATCGCGTTTAGTTTTTGCCCATATTTTAGCCTCACTTTTCCTTTTTTCCACGCAAAAGTTGTCAAAACATTTCGTGACAACGAGGACAATACTGCCACGAAAAAGAGCCCTAACCTAAATAAGGAAGCACGTGTTTTATTATTAGGAACCTTCCCCGTAGAATTTACTCCATTGAAACACCCACTCAAAGCTAATGATCCATAGCTAATCTCTGCTAATACGCACTGGGTCTAAAAACGAATGCATGTAGAGAGCAAATTTCGCGGCGAACAATTTTCCACATTTTGGCATATTAATTTTTAATTGTTGGTGCGGCCGGGGAAACGGATTTTCCCCCAGTCGTTCTTACACTTCAGCGCGCAGCTATTTTATAGGTCTCAAACCTCCACCATGGCTTCCCTCCGTTGTGTTTTCGGTTCGTGTGTTCCATTATCCTATCTAAATAAACCGTCGACTCATCTTCAGTTTGTTCAATGTGTGTGCACAGCGAAATATTTCACAAATAAAGCGTGATAATTTAAAACAAATATTTAAAGGAGATATTTTTAATTTCATTTTCAGTATTGATATACAATTTGTATGATAAATGCTTAAATTTTCTAAAAACTATTTTGTGGTAAATCCGGAAATACAAAATAGTTAGAGTGTTATTAGCTTTTTATGACACATTTGAACAAATTTTACAATGCTCTTATCTTCAAAAGCAAAACAAAAATATAATTGTAATAAAGCGGAATTAAAATCAATTTTTCAATTAAGTGATTCTCTTGCATTTTATGCTAAATGTAGCGTAAATTTTATTTTTTTTAAGTGTGACTTTAACTGTCTTTGGAAGTCGTTGTTGTTGCGGTATTCCCCTTTTTTTGGCTCTGACAGATCGGCCCGCTCATAAAGAATTAATTGGCGATTCATTTTGATGACATTCGTTCCCTACCACTGCTCTCCATTTCGCACTTGACCAAGTCCATGTCCAGTCGAATTCTTGATGTCGCACCTACCATTTTCCACAAATGTTTCCCTTCGCAATATTCCTCTCCTACACACGCGCTTAACCTTTAAATCGCATTTACTTTTGACCTGCATATTAATTAATGAGTTAACAGCACGAGAGAGCAAAAACGGTCTTGTGCGGTCATTTATGCATAAAGTGGCATTTGGGGGTATAATGTATGTATGTTTTAATGTTTGTGGGAGAGGTCAGGCTAAAGTTGTTCAACCTGTTCTTATATAACGCTAAAGAATGTGAGAAAAATAAGAAAAATACAAAGATGATTTAACAAATCATAGAATTACCAAAAGAATTAAATATATAGCATTTCTTAGTACCATATATATTTAATTAAAAAAAAAAAACTTCCCAGAAATATAAAAAAAAGAGGATATTTTCTCAGGTTCCACCGAGATTTGAACTCGGATCGCAGGATTCAGAGTCCTGAGTGCTAACCATTACACCATGGAACCGCGCTGATCGACCGCCGCCTAATCGCTGATTTCGATATCCGCTGCCAAAAATAGAGCCCACCGAAAAAGAAAGTTGATAGAGCTGATATAGGCAAAAACAAATCAAAAAAAAAAAAAATATGAAAACAATGTAAAGAAAACATTTGCATATCACCATAAAGACAGAAATGCGAGTCGAACCAAATTGGTTGCCCAATCGAAATGGGAAATAGGAAGGAAAAGACTGGAACGTGGAGAGTCGGAAGCATTTAGTTTGTGCGACACAAAGAGGAAATAATTGTTTGGTAAACATTGACCAATGTCCGTCAAAGGCAGAGAAAGCAAACAAAGTATTTCCATTTCTTGGTTTGCGGACTGAAAACCTTTTTTGCTTTCTGTTTTCGTTTTTGTTCGTTTCATTCCGGCCTGCAAGGAAATTAAAAGGAAATTGCGCTTGTTTTGTCGGGAGAAGTGGGCGTTGGGTGGGTCGAGGGGGGCGTGGAGTATGCGGCTGGGCAAATTAAAAGGTTTTTATACCCCAACTGAGAGCCTGCGGAGACTCGCAAGCAGTTAAAAATGACACAAGTGCCAAGAGACAGAAAACAAAGTGAAGAAAAAACAATAAAAACACAAAAAATACAACAAAAAACACGATGAAAAAAAAAAACAGTTAAGGCACCAAAACAACAACAAAAACACCAAGAGACACAACAAAATCCAAATGGCAGACAAAAACAACAAGGCCTACACATGTGCAAATTACAAGGGGCCTTCCTCTCACTCTCACTCGTACTCACATTCGTTTTATTTTCTCCTCTCCCGCCCTCTATATCCTTCTCGTTCCTCCCTCCCTTTCTCTCTCTTTCACTGGGTGCTGTAACAGTTGCAACTGTTTTTGTTATGTAGGCCAAAGATGTCAGAGCAGAAACCCTCCTCCTGCCTGTCTCCATCCCCCTCGCACACACTCTGCCTACGGTAAAACATCAATATATGTGTAACCTCCTCCAGCCAATTTAAAATACAAAGATTTAATTGGCAAAAATACTTATATGATGAAAAAATTCTCTTAAATAAAAAAACACCCTTGTTCTGTATTTTCTGGAGATTTAAAAATATTTAAAATGGGCAAGCTGCATTTTATTAAGTGTTTTCATTTTAGACACATAGTTTAGAATGCTGAAATTATGGAAAATGTATACAAATTTTGTTTTTAAAAGGGATTGCTATATTTGTAATTTCCCAGAAAATCTCTTCAATGCCCATTGATATTACTTTCAGGATTTTCAGTTCTTGCTATGGAATTTCGCCCGTACCTATCTATTATACGTCTCCTCAGCGCCGCCAGCGCTCTTCTGCGGTTAGTTATCATTATTGCCATGGCCCTCGACAGCATTTTGTGGTATATCCTTGTTGTAGCTTTTGTTCTTGTCGCATTTGTCAGCCACAATTATTATAATGCAGCAGCCAAGTTTCCCAACATCTCGGTCTGGCTTTGGCCGCCTCCTTCATTGCGAAATTATCATATTGTTACTAGCTTTTGTTGCGTCCTTGAATGAACAAACAAAGCGTATGGGGGAAAAAAAACCAAAAAAAACATTTGCGCATTTCAACGCAAAAGATTATTTTCAACTTGCATAACAGCGACGGAAGACAACAAAAAAGTGAGCAAGCCAAAGAAAATGAAAAACAGTTTAGAACTGAGTTTATGGGAAATGGAAAAAGATATCTAATTTGTGATACCCTGGAAAAAATTGTTGTTCGTGCAATAAAACACTACCTCTATGAGAATTGCAGGTTGATTTATCAAAGAAAGAATATTTAACCATGTACAAATTTCATAATTAAGACTTTCAATTCTTAACATTAAAAATACTTTTTTTTAGCTAAATAAGTGAAATTTAGATTATTGGAATAAAAGGTAATAAATGAAGTACAAGTATAAATGTGAATATAAAAAGCAATTTATAGAAATATTTTTATTTAACAAGTTTAAATAAGTCCATATTTATGGCCTACTTTTAGGCACTCGAATTTTAATATTTATGCTAACAAATATATTGGACACTACCAAATAACTTATTTATATACAATTCCTTAGCAGTTTATAGTTTTGTAGTTTATGGCCCAACATTCGCCGTCATGCAGTGTGGCAAAAACTTTGCCGCAGTCTCTCAATCTCGCCGCATTTCCCCCGTAGCCTTAGTCATTTTCCATCTGCGACTTTCACGACCTCAACTCATTCCTGACCCCACCAAAAGCCTAGACCCTTTTCCCTCTTCACTGGGCATTAACATAAAGTACGCATTTCGACCCGGCTTTGCACTAAAGAAATTTGTAGTCATAAAAGTTTCAGTATCATGCCTATATTTGGCCCTACTCGTATCTTCGACCTGAGAGCTCAAGAACCCCCCGGACTTATGACAAGTTATGGTTAGCATAGGCATAGCCTAACTTGTCCTTTTTTGTTGCTTGCCTCGTCTATTTTTTACTTGGTTTTTTTTCTTTGGCCAACTCGTAAAACAACAAAATATGGCACGAGCCAACATTTACTTTACACGCAAGAATAGGAAGGGGAGGGCAGATTGTTCATGCACTAAGGAAAACTACAAATAATTGAATTTCAATCAATGTCTAGTATCTTTTGTTTTTTAAAAGTTTAAGCTAACAATAATTTAGTTGTAAGAACTCAATTTGCAGTAAATCATAAATTTGATTTCTAAAATTTATTATCATGAGGTTTTTATAGTTTTTGTTATTATAATTATTTATTTTGTATCATTTTTAATGTCAGTTTTCAATCAAGATGGGTTGACAATAAACAATTTGTAAACAGACTTTATCAATTGCCTTTTAAGGACTTAAAACTCATGATATGTATGTGTAGTTTTTGTAAGACCAATATTTTGTGTGTCAGCTTAGTTTACTTCTTTTTTAGGTTCCAATTTTTTTGCGTGTGCGGGCTTTGATGACCCCAAAGCAAATGAACAGCTCACTTTCATTTCAAATTCCGACAGTAAACACACACGAACGCAGACAAACAAATGCCAGACACACAGAGAAAGTTTTGTCAGCTCGCATTACCAGACATCTCGCACACAGGAGCAGGACCCTCACACACATACGCACACACACAGAAGAAAGTAGCAAGCAAAAACAAAAATGGCGCCATCAATGGCCACCTTTCCCCAGCATGATAATGATGATTTTGATTATCATCATCATCATCGGAGAATCTGCTTCGGTGGCTGTTACGAAATTATTGGCTTCTGTGGAAAAAAAGTGGGGATGCCGCATAATTTTCGCTCACGTTTTTGCCCCACTGTCAATGTCGAGAGTGCCATCAATAAATATTGGCGCTGTTCAAGCTTGGTCAGAGGTTTTCTCCTATCGGGCTTACGAATCAAGATGGGTGACTTCTCCACATCGATGTGGCAGCCACTGACAGGATTCGATTGCCCAATGGAAAAAGGGAATGGGATTATAGTACAGATAGCCCAGATAGTTAAAGATTTCAGAAAGGTAAATAATAATAAATTTGAGGGATTTATTTATAGATAGCCTACGCTAAACACATAAGATTAGGCAATTCATTTAAGGACCAATTTTAAACTTTTAAAATTTGGCAATAAATATTGACCAAATTCAACGCATTAAAACAATTGCTTGCAAAAATAGAAACAAATTCATGAACGCTATAAATGAACTATATATTTATTAATATAAGGCATAACAGTGTGTGTAAGGCTATTACATTTTCTATTAATTTATTGAAACAACTTAAAAAATGTATCTTCCGAATTCCTGTTGCTTTATTTGGTAATACATCTGTTACCTACCCTGCATCCAATTCCAATTTATTGAAGTTTTAGCTTTCTAAAAATTTATAGAATCTATTTGAAATGTTTATCTTTTGAAATCCTGTTTTTTCGTTCGATAAAACATTTGTTACTTATCTGGAAAGTTACTTCGAATTTATCTAAGTTCTCGATTGTCTGTTTTTGTCCTGTCTGCTGCAAACTTGCTTGTTTATTATCCTTGTCGAGATGGCACTCGCAAATCGTTTGTAGTTTTTATTGAGCTGTTCTCAGCAATTTCTCTTTTGAGAGGACCATAGCCTGCTTTCTTCACTTTCTTCTCCTTTTCTCCTCTCACGTCTCACACACTTGAATGTAATTGAGTCTCAGCTGTGTAAATAAACATCGCGCAACTATATATAAAAAGGGGCAAAACGAGAAAAACAGCACACGCAATGTTCTGAGTTAACTTGGGTCTTTTCTAGGAATATATATATATATATATATACTAGATCTGGAATAGTTGTCCTTGTCAGGTCAACAACAATGAGCTTTTGTGTTCCGATGCACTGAGAATAATATTGTTACTGTAATCTATTAAATAACTATCTTTAAAATGATTAGATTATCACAACTATAATAATTTTAAATATGTACATTTTTTTAAAAAGTTACTTTTTAATTAATTAGCTGATAATTTATTTAGAACTTTTTTTTTGGTGTCCATGCTTTAGTTGCTCCTTGCACTTTTAAGTTAATGACAGCAATTTGAGGCGAGACAATGGGGTAAATAGGGAGGTGTGTGTTTACAGTGCCATCAAACGCTCCTAGTTATCCCTCGTTTTTCACCCACTTTCCCTCCCCTTTTTCCCAAGGATGCAGATCGATAGTGTTGTTGTTTCGTTGCCGCTGTCATTTGGCACTTGCCACTTGAAAATGTGTTTAAAATTAAGACTGCGGGGGGTGAACAAGGAGGACACTTCTCCTCCCAGCTAATGGCGGTCATAAAGGCACTGGATTATAGAAAAGAGGCAGGACGAAATGCGTGGGGATTACTGGGGAGGAAAAATAGAGAGAATAAACTTTCATTTTGATTTAAGCTCTTGGCAAGTTTCATATATTTTCTTGGCAGACAAAGAGCGAAAATTACTGCAAAATTAGAGGGGGAAATAAGGGAAAGAGGAAAACGAAAAGAAAATGCTGGAAAACTATTATGGAGCTGGCAGTGTGTTTCATTTATTCATTTTATTTAATTAAGTAAAATGTTGCCTTAAAGTCTTAAAATTCGTAAAAAAAAATATTAAAAGTATTCCATGTTAAAAATAAAATTGTTATAAACGGCTGTTAGTAATTTAAGTTCCAATTCCATTGTAAAATTAAAATCAACAATCAAGTCTACTATTTAAACTTAGAAATTACATAAAGAAAAAAAACAAAATAAAATTATATATAAACAAATAAGTGCCGTCGTCTAATTTAGTTCTGCCAACTTTTATTCTGTAGTTTCCTCAAGGCAAGAAGCATTGGGCTATCCATTTCATTTCATTATAAATTTTCCACTTGTTCCTTTTCACAATTTTCGTTTATGTATTTTTTTTTGTGAATGTTTTTCATTTTTTTAATAAAACTTTTACCAAACTTATACGAAAAATGTGCTGGGCTCACTATTATATATATATATATATATATATATATATATAGTTTTGTTAGCAAGAACCACGTCCCCCGCCCCCGGCAACTGTCATCGGTCGTTAGCAATCCGCAGCTATGCATAAAATAAGTCAAAACTTTCCGAGCGAAACTTTTTTAATAAATTAAAAATTACAAAATAACACAAAAAATAAAAGGAGGCGTTACGAACAAAAAAAAAACAAGAATTCATGACAAACATGACTTAGCCATTAAGTTGTGGACGAGCCAGATATATAAGAGGTGCAACTATTGGAACGTAAAGTGCAAAAGGAAGTGAGATCACAATGTGGTCGCCCGAGTCGGAAATAAATTCCATTGCCATGGCCACCACAATGCGCCATTCGCAGTCGTCGTCATCAGGTGAGTTCAGTGTTTAAGAAAATGGGTTATAAAGTGGGTTATGGAATGGGTTAATTCGCCAGGAGAAACCACCTGTACCGGGTGCATCAAATTCAAATTCGGTTTCTTTATTTGACTTGGGCTAATGCGGCGTATGCGCAATATGGCGCTCAATCGCAAATGCTTCCGTTTCCGCTTCCCCCAAAAGCAGCAAATACGGTGCACAGAAAACATTGATATTATTTATATATTTCCTATGAAATTTTATGTTTCAGATAAATTTCTTATTTTAGTGAAAGTCGATTTAAACATTTGAACATAATAAATATGTTCTTAAATACCGATCAAAGGTTTTGAACTCACATCTCTGCATATAGAAAAAAAAGGGCAGTCCCTTTTAATAGCACCTTTAAGGCTGATAATAAAGATACCTAATGTAATGTTATGGAATATACAAGACTTCACTGAAAGAGTTTTTATTGTTTTAATTTTTTAAGGTAGACTTTTAACTTAAAAAAAAAAAAAATAATATTAGTACTAAAAAACTACTGATAATACATTTGTAAAATAATTTTCACTGTGAACTTTTGCCGTGAATCCCCTGAATAAAACCTGGGCCAACCTTCGCATTGAGCCAAGTGCACTTGGTGTTCGTTTTTCCTATTCCTAATTAAAACGAAAGTCAAGTGCGGTTTGAGCTGGTTTTTTCCGTTCATGGGTTGGTTTTGATATCGCTTGCATGCAAGTGACATAACCCTTAGAAATGGGGATTGTGGGGTAAATCTGTGGAAGGGGCTTAGGACCAACTAAAAGCCAGTCCGAAATGCAAAACGCAAATGGCCAGCAAAGTGCTCTTATGCACGTAATGTGTAAGCTGTTTTTGGGGGGTGGGGGCGGCCTAAGTCTGGCCGCATTTAAAGACAGGGAAATAGAAATGGCAAAGTGCAAGCCAAATGATGCAACATCTGCAGTGTTTGGCCAAGGAAAATTTGAAATCAATTTGCCGCGTTTATGGAAATTTAAGCTAAGAAAAATGTGACATTTCAGGAAACAAAAGTCTCAAATGTTTAAAAATTAGATTTATTATATTTATCAAGCATTAAAAAAATATATTAAATCAATTCTGCGCCGCTGTAAATTAATTACATTTTAAAGAATCAAATTTACTCAAGTGATAATAACTTTAGCTTACATTGAAATGAAAAAGGTATACATAAAAACGAATCAGCATTGTGTCAAAAGGATAAGTCTTGCACCCTCATTAATGACAGCTTTTAACTTGATTGTCCACTTAAATTCTGATGGCTGACAACTAATAGGATTAATTGGTGTTTTTTTAATCCCATTTTATCGACTGAAAAGGAATGATTGCATTAATGCAGTTCCACTGTTTCCTTTTCAGGCAATTAAGCGATGTTAATAAGTGCCATTGCGGTTAAAAAAGCTGAAAATCAATTTTACCCTTTGGGTTTTTTGTATAATTCAAGCTTAATGATTACATTTTAGTTTAACTTAAATTAATACAATATTTAGGCAACTTGACATGTTTATTTAAAAATACTTTAAAATCAATAAAATAGTTTTTCTTAATTTCTTTACTTTAAATTTTATCAGCCTATGAATTTTATTAAGTTTTATTATTCCTGTTGTGTTATTTATTGCTTACATAAGGAAGTGAATTTATCACTTGGGCCCTTCGGATTTATTCGTAGAAATTCCGTTCACTTTTAAAACTCCTGATGTGAAAAAATTGCAATAAGTAAATTATTTCCCGTATAACCCAACGCAGGACCTTCACCCAATGCACACATATATACGCACACACACAACTGCAGTGATTCGCACACACGGGCACATGAATACAAATACAATGTCGAAACTCCAATTGGCAAATGCCAAAGTGTTGCAGCTTCGTTCGTGTAAATTTGTTTATGCGAATATTCATGTTGGCAGTGCGCAAAAGAGAGAGCGCTGATATGAAGGGGAGAAAAAGAGAGGGGATATCCTGCTAATGTATGCATGTGTGCGAGCGTAGGCAAGCAAATATTCCATGTTCAACCTGCGTTTTCCGAATTTCCTTACCCTCGTGCAGGGCTTTTCAATTGTGAGCAGGTGTTTGCTTTCCACAGAGAGAATCTACTCTGGAATATATGAATAATAGCTACCTCGCTTTGCTGTCGGTCTTTATTAGAAGGTTATATTAATATTGACCTCGGAAATTTAGTAAATGAGAACTGCGTGCTTTATTAAAATGTTTTAAATGGTTATTTCCAATAAATTTGAAACTTAAAATTTAGTAAATAAGGACTATGATGTTTATTAGAGTGTCCCATAAAAAGTAATTTGAGAAAATAAGTAAAAAAATACTGGAGATTTTTTTAAAATTAATTTCGGTTTGCAAAAAGAAATACACAACAAACAACAATCAATGTTTTAATTACAAGAAAATAGAGCGAAATGAACATTATCGTTGGTCATCATAAAAAAATAAAAATCTATTTGATGAATTTCTTCTTTAAATTTCTTTGAAAAGTAAACAAAATTTAATTGCGTCTCTTTCTTTGATATAAGAATAACAAAAAATGTATATAATTTATTTAATAAATTTAACATACCCAAGGGTATTTAAATGCCCAACACCTGCAGTTAGAACTTCCGATTGCTGCCCTTTCTCCGCTTTACCCTTTGGGCCATTAATTGCTGGGGCCCCGAGAGAAAGGCTTTCCATTTGCCGGTTGCATTCTGTGCTGATGGCAGTTGGCAAATGTTTTCTGCCATGTTTGCCGCACATGCAGATATATACGTATACCATATATATACAGGTTACCCAAACCAAACCGGTTCATGTTTGCGGTTTCACCTTCTGAAAACCCACTCTTTGGCCACTCTAAGTGCAACATTAATACTTTGGCATTATGGTTTTAACCCAATTTGGCTTCTCTTTACCCAGTTAGTTGCAGGCAAAGCAAAATATAATCCGAAAAGAATCGAGGTGCAGAGAGAGGTAAAAGTTGCAGGCTCATGTCAGTGGATTTTTCACTGCTTTTCAGTGGGCGTGTCGGTGGGTTTTCCCCGCCCACGTGTTTCGTGTGTGTGTGTGTGTGCATTAAGGTTGCAAATTGGTTTTTGTGGATTTTCATGTATACGGTTACGGGGAAATGCAGTTTTCCGCCTGCCAGCTAAAAACAAAAAGGCGGAGTGCTTAATTAAATTGCCCGAAACACACCGGAAATCAAATAACGAAACTATGAAACTATGATTATGGCATGTGCGAGCAGCAGCAAATTTTGATTAAGTTCTGGCCTGGTCGAGTTTTAAATTAATGAATATATAATGGAATTTATGCCATCCCTCTCTGTTTTCTATATATTTCTCTCTCTATTCTGCCGGAAGTAGGTTAAGAGTTTTTTTTGGTGGGCGTTCGCCTGCAGTTGTTTGCATAACAATTGTGCAAATCTATATATATCGCATAAATTTGCGTTGATGGCCAGAGCTGTAATGACTTTTAATTCTCCAATTGAAATTACATTTGAATTTGCATTTTGTCAGAGAGTTTGTCTGAAATAATGTTTAAACTTTTGATTTAATGGAAAATATTAAGTTATTACAGTGCATTTTTTATGAGATAAGCACTAAAGCACTAAAACGAAAACTGTTTAGCTAAATGAATTCCATTAAAATAAATAATCTTCATCATTAAACCGCTTTCAAAACTATCTAAAAGCATTTATATTTTATTAATTTCCCACATGCTTTCAAAAGTTTATTAAACACACTCCGTTCCTATTGAGCTTTTAAAGCCAATTAATTTTTAAAATTTAACATCATTTGGTTTTTTTTCACAAATAAAATTTAATTGACATTAATAATACAAATATTAATCCAGTATTTAATTTTACTTGATTGCTTAAATTCTCTCTCTTCTATTACTCAATTAAAAATCGATAAATTGCACTAATGCAACTGCAATTTATGTGTGGAGTATTTCGAGAATTTATTTCTCTTATCCCTGACAGATTTCTGAGTGTGAATAATGCTCCTGTCTGCTGGGGTTTTTCCTCCTTGCCTCTGCAACTGTGGTTTTCTAATGCAGCCAAAGAACCCGCAGTGCCAAATGTTGCCAACATCTCTATGCCACGCCATTCCATTCCGAGTCTCATCGGCAACAGCTGCTGCTGCCAAGGGGCACTCAAATTAAGCGACATTTAATGTCACACCCCCATGATGATGAGGGGGTGTGGTTAGAGGGGTAGTTTGGGCGGTTGAATATACCCCCTTTCCACCATTGCGAACATCTGTTTGCCTTGAAAGTTGGCTGTGCGGCTTGTGCGGGCTGCCCGCATGCAAAGGATACAAGTTTGCATCCTGGCCGCAAAAAT
This sequence comes from Drosophila elegans, assembly GCF_018152505.1. Lineage (NCBI taxonomy): Eukaryota > Metazoa > Arthropoda > Insecta > Diptera > Drosophilidae > Drosophila > Drosophila elegans. The sequence continues at coordinate 18,138,575 of NW_024546167.1, read as the reverse complement.
GTAAAGCAGCCAAAAAGGGAAAAGGAGGAGTGACCAAAAAAAGGGGAGAGGAAAGGGGTCAAAGGTGAGCGATGAAGACAGGTGCAACAGCTGCGGTTAGTTTGACGACGGCCCAAGGAAGCTTCAAGTCAGAGGTGCAAGATGAGACCACCTGTCTAGCTTTCATCCTTTTCACTTTTTTAAATGCACTGGGGAAAAGGTGAAACCAAATCTTTAATATGTGGAATGCGTTGCTTGTTTTATACAAATAAAAGTTAGCTTAAGTAATATAATGGATGCCTAGTTTTGATATGGGAGCCCCAGAAACTTCTTAAAGCTATGTTAATTCCGAAAAGCTTTTTACTATTTGACATTTTACTTAGTAGAGCACACTATTTGCTGTTTAGTTTATTTAAATTTATGTATTATAGATAATAATAGTTGAACAGAGCTTAATAATATAAATAAAATAAGTCAACAAATTAAAGTTAAAATAAACAAATATATATTGTAATCAAGCAAATTTAACTATTTTCTTCTTAAGTTGATACTTAATTTAGAACAATCTTTGCTTATTATTTAGTTTAAAAAGAATGAACAATATGGTAAAATATAGCTTACATTTTATTTAAAAAAAAGTAGTAAAGTCGTGAAAATCCTAATCGAAGTATCTGTAAATGTTTATACTAAAATATACAAAAGTTTGTCACTGTGCTTTCATTTTCTTTTCTCCCCCTAATAGTTTTCCCGTGCTCTCAATGATTTTCTTTGCCTTTGCCATTTTCTGCCTGCTTATTTCCTGTCGCCTGCCAACGAGGTAGTCATCGTTTGCCTGAGATTCTTGGCTGTGGCATCATTTGCAGGCAATTGCCAAGGCAACACATTTCGCCCCTCATCTCTGCTTTTCTCTTTTTTTTTTTGCCAAATGCCTGCCGCCCCAAGTGTGAGTGCTTAAAAATTTTATTGCAACGCTCATTTTGTCTGTCCAGGCTTAGGTAAACTGCACCTTGGGTTGGGACGAAAAGGGCAGGCTGGGAAACTATGTGATGATGGCTTCTTTTCCTGCACTTCCGCTGTCGGCGTTCCTGTCACTTTCCCTGCACCTGCCCTCTTATCCTGTCTCCATTGCTGTCTCTCCCCGGAGGCCAAGGCTCTACGAATTGCTGTGTGTGTGTGTGTGTGTGTGTGTGTGTGTGTGTGTGCTTGTGCCCAAATGTTTTTCCAAATAAATGAAATTGTTCTCTGGCCAGAGAAAGTTGGTCATTGTCTAGATGGGGGGATATAGTTAGAGATTCAGAGCCAGATTTGAGAAAGATTTTATGGGGTTTACCCTTGGTGTTTGGACTTCGCCTAAGGGCCGTAGATCTTGGGGATTGCAAAATTTCCTAACGACTCCAGCTAAATTAAATCATTCTTCTTGGTAAAATGATTTTATTGAACAAATAAATGTTGTTACAAAAAACAACACAAACAAAAAAAGTGTTTAAAATGTTAGCTAAAATACTAGCTAAAAATTTATAATTCGTATTTTATAAATTTAACAAATTTTATAAAGTTGTTTATATGATTTTATGTCTTTACTGAAACTTTTCCGAAAAACTTTGAGAATTTACTATTCCCAGGTCAATGGCCATATTTTTTAAAATACTTGTTAAGTAAATGGATATCTGTTTTAGCTGAGATAGTAGAAACCATAGGGACAGATTTACAACGTATTGCAATTCAGTCGCGTTTAGTATTTGGCTGCAGATTTTGCCCAAATTGCGAATTTTATATTGCAAGCCGTCAACGGGGAAGTAAGATGGAAACGGGGAGGTCCTGCGAGAAGGGAGACCATAAATGGGGGAGGGGAGCGGGAGGGGGAAGGAGCACAGCTTGCCGTAAGGACACTTGGGAGCCAACACGGGGAAACGGAGACAAAGAGAGCAAAAGAGAGAGAGGGATGTTGTCGTTTGTGTGCCTACATTGCGTATACGTAATTTGCCGAGACTGTTGCCAAAGTGGCATTTGAATTTATGCCGCCACTTGAGGCAAGTGTGGCAGGCCCAGGGTGAGTGCTTCTGCATTCGTATGAGTTTCTCTCTACACTTCTGTATATGTATGTGTTCTTACTGCAAAAGCAAAGAGTGCGCTTTATTTTAAATTAAATATGCAAATATTCCTCGCTCCTGCCACATGTTTTCTTGTTGGGTTGTCTGCTGCAGACAGGCAACATAAATTATTGTAAGCAGATGAAATATTTGTGGATGAATTTGTTGCAGCTGTCGAGTGCAGCCAGCAGATATTGTTCACTCGCTCTGTTTCTCCATTGTTGGTGTAATATTTTCACCAGAGAAATTTTAATCCACACTCAACAAATATTTCTTGTCAAAGGTATTAAATAAAAATATGGAAACAATTTAAAAAATTTATTTTAATACCTTGCCTTTTCAAATCAAATATTTTTTCAAAGGCAAAATACCAGAGCAGCACTCAGAGAAATATTAAAGGACACCTTTTCGTCAATTAGCTTTCAACATTATTTAAAATTGTCATTGGTTTAATTTTGTTTGTAGTTAAAAGACCATTTTATAAATAAAGTACATTTTCTTATCATTTATAGCTTTATTTCAATATAATATTATTTATAGTGCATCTAGAAGGGTTGAATAAAACGGGGCGAGTTCCCAACTCGGGGAACACACACAGGATGTCCTCGCTGGAAGATGAAGCTGGCAATTTTATCATTTTTCACTTTGGTAAACAAACACAAAAGAAGCAAGGGGGGTTAAGGAAAATATTGTGGCTTTTGTTGTGGCAACCTTAATCGCCCCCTTTCCTCTCTTCCACTTTATTTTTCCTGCAACCCGCATACCGCACCACTCTGCGATCGAATGTCATTCAAATTGTAATTTCTGCAGCCTCCATCGTCAGAGAACAATCGATAAAAAAGGATAAAGCAAAGAGCACAACAATGCAGGGATAACAATAGAGCAAAAGCACAAAAAGAGAGAAAATGTGGGGGGTGCGGGAAAAGCGGGCATTTCCAGGAGAAAAGCGGAGGTAAAGCGAGGGCAGACAGTCAAAAGCAAACAATAAACAGCGAAATCATTCCATGCATCCCCCTGGAAAAAGCTGGGCATTGTGCAATAGCAGCACGTTTCGAAATTGTAAAATCAATTTCAAGAAGAAAAAAAAACAGATAACTGCTGTATAAAAATGTTTATGTGCCCTTTCAATTCCACGTGTTTAATTTATTACCTTTTTTTTATTTAGTTTTTTTTAGAGATAGATAATTGTTATTAAAAAGTAAGGAAGAAATACTTCCAAGAAGTTATAGAGTTGAAAGAAATCCTTAAAAAAACCTTTAAATTTATATAATGTTCTACTACTTTGATTTGAACTAAGTATTGTACTTGTTAAAAACATAATAACACTTTCCTAAAAAGCTTGAGAAAAATCGTATATTTTTATACCACTGTACTGTAAGAGTAGGACATTAAAATTTTAGCCCCTAAGCATCCGTTGGCTAATAGGCCAAGTTGGCTCGTTCTGCAAACATTTGCCCAGCACTTTGGCATGGCTTTTCCTTTACCATCCTGCCATCCTTGTGCTAATGAGTGAACAAAGGGACCAAGTAAAGGGAAAATTCCCATTATTACTAGCTGAATTTGAAATTCAGCAGGTCTTTTTCGAGTTGTTTGTCAAAATTAACAGAAGGGAAAAGGAATAGTTCCCCGTAAACATATGGGTCAGATGCAATGTCGACCCGAAGATGTCGCCCTCAGACCGGATTTAATCCTTATCCGTAGCTATGTAACTTATAAAGGGTTTCCCCCCGATTGTGCAAACGACTACGACATATCGATGATCGTAAGCCACATCAAAGTGGGGGGAGTAATGAGATCTACGAAAGGCAAGAGTTTTCCCACAGTCGAAGTAAGATTGTGTTTTGGTGAAGCGATGGGTAAGGGATTTTTCTTGGAATAAATAAACCCTTAGTGTAAAAAAGGGTTTAATTTTGATTAACTTTTAAGCAGTGCGTTAGTTTTTAGTAAAAAGGCCAGTCATATATTTGATATGTCTACAAAATTAATTAATTCCACAAACATAAATTAAATTAATTATAGATAACTACATCAAGTATACGCCTCGTTGTTCGTTTGCCAGATTTGATTTGTCAAAAGAGAATTTTTAGTAAATATATAAAAAAAACCAAGAATATTTTGTCACGTCCCTGCTGCCATTTAAGTGTACAATCTACATATTAAATAATTCCACAGCTTAAAGTTAATCAATAATAGATAGACAAGACCACATGAAACCATCAAGTATACGCCTAGTAGTTCGTCTGACATAAGTAATTGATTTGGTTTATTTATAATTCAATAGTTTTGAAGCTCAACCAAAACATAATGAAAATAAAATTAAAGCTTAGTGCCAAGCTTACTAAATTGAATTTCTCGCATCTTTGGAATTATATCCCACACTAAGCTCTTTTAATTACTTTTATTTTGAAGTCATTAAGTAACTTTTGATAAGGGAATTATCTTCGTCTATATTTTGTCCCTTTTGAGTGCCCGGGGCTTCAGTCACTTAGGGCATTTATTTCACCTGCCTTCCCTCCATCATCTTTTCAGCTTCAACTGTCAAAAGTCGGCCTCATCAGTCATTGCTGCTTTTGGCCCCCTCGAAGCTTTCACTTGACATTTATCATCATCATCATGCCCATCATCTATATCATCATCCTTGCACGTCGCGTTTTAACCTTCAGAAGGCATTTTCATTTAGCGGGCCCCCTTTCCCCTCAGCATTGTTTGTCAGCTCGCCACTTTTGTGACTTTTCCAGCTTTTCCCTTTTTATTCACCCTCTCTGCTCTCTTGTTCTTGTGGGTCCTTAATTAAAAACGATTAGTTATTCCTGTTCAGCCATCGGGCCAAAGGTCGTCTACTGCAGCGCCATTAAATATGCAATGGAAATACTTTAATTATACAAATAACTAGAGATTAAGGAAGGGTAAGCAGAGGGCCCTTAGAAAGTAACTTTTCATTGTTGGCACTTTGGATTTTTCAGGCATTTTTCTGCCATCGAATATATACGTAATTCCTATCGCCTTGGCCAAATCTAACGGAAGTTGTTCGTTTCGCGCGAAATATGAACAAGTTGGAAATTCTGAGGCCGGGGGGTTGTGGGCTTGTGGAAATACGAAAGAAATTGGTAACGAAATGAATTCGTTTTCGAATGTCAGGCACGCAAACTTTGCCTACCATCGACCTTCTCCTACACAAAAAATTCTTTTATTTGTACTATTTTTTTTTTGGCAAAGCCCCCTTTGCTGCCACTCTTGCCCAAAAAACCACAATTGGTCTGGGTTTCGTTTGCACGTTACTAGTTTTGCGGTTCAGTTTGGTCTGGTACGTTTTTTCTGCGGTCCCTGAACGAAAACTAAGTTGGGTATTCGCTTCTGGCTTAGCTGGATTTTGTGGTCCGTAGTGGGAGCCAGGCTTAAGTGATCTGGCATCGAATTTCACCGGGGTTAACTAGACGGCATGTCTGACTTTTCCAGGGGTTAATGGGGGGTTACCATCCACAGAGATTCTAGCTTTAATCTTGTCAAGGTTTGCATTCAGTTTGCAATAAATTCATAATCATTTTTTTTTATATAGTAAATTGCCATAAATTTCTGATTTTTTGAATGCCTGTGCAAATGAAAATAAACACCCATAAGTTATATTACCATAAATTTATATTTTTGTTGAACAAATAATAAATTGCCCTTATCTTTCGTTTTTATACATTTTAAAATATTTATGTGGATTCTCGTAAAATATTATTTTGTAAAAATAAAATCAGTTTATTTAGACGACACATGCAGGTCTATTAGTATTCTGTGAAAAACAAACAATAATAAACAATTATGTTCATAAAGAATTTAAGTAATTTACTAGCTGATACACCAAAAATATAAATATTTAAGCCAGTCATCTGTCTCTCAAAACTTTTATAATAAGAAATTATATTTTTTTCAAAGAAAATTGTTATTCTTGACTTCGTTTGCCCTGCAAATTGCAGACAATTTTTTCATGAATATTTTAACTATAATTTCTTATGTCTGCGGGACAGTTGCACTTATTTTTCTTCTTCGAAGTTACTTAGCATATTAAATTCAACCTCTGCGATTCTCGTTCTACTTTATTCTTCGCTCCCCAAAGTTTGGCTTCTTTGTCTATGTCACCCACTTAACTTTATACTCGGTGAAAAGTCAAAGCTTACAGCACCAACTGAAACAGAATGAAAGTTTTTCGCCTCCATGCGATTGGAGGGAAATTCAGGAACTCAGTAACAACAGGGTTAAACATTCAAACGAGGGGCTTTTCCGCTGGGGGGAGTCCCCTATTTTCGATTTCAGCCAGCGATAAGCGACAAACAACGCATTAAATGTCGTTTTCTTTGGCTATTTTCGGTTTGGCATTGGGTTAAGTCATAAAAAATTGAAATGTAATTGATTGGAAGTTTTTTTTGGAAGGGCATCACGGCATTGACGTAGTCGCCTGGCCAAATTAGTTGGCCTGTAATTTTAGACACCATCGGAAGTCGTTGAGTCCTTAGTCCTGAGTTCTGGTGTCGGATGGAAAGTGCCACCACGTTGATGATGACATCGGCAAACAGATGACATGACGGCAAAGTTGTCCAAACTTTAACCATTAAACTCAATTACCAGGAAAGTTGGGCCTATTTAACAGACGCCGTTGGGTTTTTTCCCTCGCTGTTTAACTGTTTTATTATTAACCTTAAGTTATCAAATTTAATTTGGTTTGGGTGAATTTAAGTTATAAAATGGTTCATTAAGATGAAAGCATTTAAATCTTCTATTTTGGACTTAAATGTGGGTTTTTTTTTGTAATGACCTGAAAATTAAGATCTGTGGCATATAATTAATTTTGTATATTAATAGTTGACTCTGGGTATATTTATTATAAACTTAATATTTTACTCAAGACCAAAACGATGTCTCATATTTAAGCTAAACATATTTAAAACTGCAAGTAATTTAAAAAATGTTTATTTTATTCCAGGCATCTCCTCCTTGTCGAGTTGTGGCGATCCGGAGCGTCTGCCGGAATTGCCGCCCCTGGACGAACAGCGTCTGCAGCGGGCCGCTCTTCACCTGCAGCAGAAGTTGATACTGCGCGAGTGGCTGCGCGACCATCGGCTGCAGCATCACTACCAGCGACTGCTGGCCGTGGAGGTTGCCTCGCTGGAGGACGTCTACTGGCTGGAGGACTCGCGGGCCAGCAAGATCCTCGGCAAGGACTGGCAGCTGTGGTCGGGAGCCCGCCAGAATCTGCCCACTTCGAAGGCGCAACTGGACGCCCTAAAGGCGCAGCTCTGGTCGACGGTGGTCAAGAGCAGCCAGCACCAGGACGCCTGGACATGGGGTGGCATGCTGGTCGTATCCGTCTCAGTCGCCGGCCTCGTCACCCTGGCTGCCATGACGCAGCCCTCACTGGCCCCAGAGGTGAGAAATCAAAGGAATTGATTCCTAGATTTTATTAATAAAAAAAAATTAAAAGATAAAAGAAACCTCACTTAGGCTGGCCAAATCTAAATATAGAATTTATATTGATTATAAGTGGTATTTTTGTCATAACAATTGATATATAGAATGAAATATGGAATATCCTTTATTGAAATAAAGGATTCTTTTTTAAATGCGAATTTTTTTAGAATGTTAAAAAGAGTTAAGCGAGGTATGACATTACAATTTGAGTTAAGAATATATATCCCCTTCCAGGCCCGTCATTCCCTACTGCAATACGTAACTGGGAAATATTTGCTGCCCGCCAACTGTAAGGTGCAGTGGGATTGGAAGGACCCCGCCAGCGTGGGCGGCACCATGTGCTTCGTGGTGCGATTCTTCCAGCGGAACGGACAGCCCTATCCCATCTGTGATACGGACCAGTTCTTCGTCGAGGTCACCGAGGGCACCCGCAAGGTGGTCACCATCAGCGAGCTGGGCTCCTCCACCGATCCCAACAACGCCAATATCGCCAAGGTCAAGTTCACGGTGCGAACGGCGGGCCAATACAAGATATCCGTGCTGATCGGGGCCAGTCACATCGCCGGCTCTCCCTTCCTGCGATCCTTTCTCCCCGGAGCCATCGACGCCAGGCGATCGCGGTTCATCCGGCCGGCCAGTACGGTCATCTGCTGCGCAGGCGCACCCACTCTAATGCACATCGAGCCACGGGATGAGTTCGGCAACTCGTGCCTCTTCGACCAAAACCAATCGGATGAGGCACTGCAGGTGGGTAGCTTAATAAAGAGCCTTAAAAATAATACGTTTTACTTACTACATATTTGTTACACAAAGTAAAATATTCCTTTATTGTTGTCCTAAAAAACATATTTTTATAATTTTACTCATTTAAATCTAATTTACATTAATTTATTGCTTTTAAAATATTTTTAGAACTTTACTCATTTAAATGTAATTTAAATTAATTTAATCAATAGAATGATTATTTTTAAAATGCGTTTTTTTGCTTTAAATTTTAAACTATTAGTTCAGAGTGGGTTATATTATAAGGTTATTTTGAGATTTAGAATTTTTTCTATATAATATTTTCTTTTCTAATTTCCTGATGTATTTTTAGGGCTACCAAGTGGCAATATACGACTTGCATGGCGTTCCGGTGGAGAAGCTGCAGCACGCGATTGTGTTTGCCTACGACAGGGTCAACTCCCGAGTTTCGGTGACAGCTCTTTTCCCAGAGCCAACTTGCCTGAGGGCCGTGATCAGTTACCGGGATCAACAGCTGCCCAATGGCGACTTCGACATCATCGTGCTGAGTAGTAAGTAATGATTAAAATCTAATAAAAAAGATATTTAATTTAGTAAACTCTTTTAGGCAGCGACACCACTTTGGTGCACAAGAACATAGCCTCCAGGAAGCACAACATCTGCTATGAGGCCAAATTGCTGAGTATTTTCGGAGTGTCGAAGAACAAGCCGCGAAAGGTGCTCTGCTATGTGGGACCCAAACAGGTGAGTGGCCAGCACTGCAGCACGCTGATGTCGAGTGAAATGTGAGGGCTCAGAACTCGCTGATCTTTCAGGTGACCATCAAGGAGATGATCCTGAAGTTTATACCCAAGAGGATCGCCACCTTTCGACTGTGTCCGTCGACCAAGTTCCACTTCCTGCCGCAGTTGGTCTCCCAGCTACATGGCCCTGTTTTCATCATCGACGATGGAGCTCAGCCCAAAATCGAGTTGGCCTCGAAGGATCGGAATATCATTGCTGCCACATTTACACACTTTCTGCTTAAGAACATTGGCGGATCGGAGACTTTCAAGGATAAACAGGACTTTTTCTACCACGAGGTGCGCAAATTCCATGCCAGCTATTATCATGAGAAGATGGCTCTAAAAGTTCAGCGTGAGAAGATCCTGGAGAGCAGCATGAAGGCGACCAAGGGATTCTCGGTATCCGACTGGTGTGGCAACTTTGAAGTCACCTTCCAGGGCGAACAGGGCATCGACTGGGGCGGACTGAGGCGGGAATGGTTCGAGCTGGTCTGCAGCTCCCTCTTCGATGCCCGCGGCGGCCTCTTCTGCACCTTTCACGACAAGCACCAGGCTCTCGTTCATCCGAATCCCACGCGACCTGCCCATCTCAAGCTGAAGCACTTTGAGTTCGCCGGCAAGATGGTGGGCAAATGCCTGTTTGAGAGCGCTTTGGGCGGAAGCTATCGCCAGCTGGTCAGGGCCAGATTCAGTCGCTCGTTTTTGGCCCAGCTCATTGGGCTAAGAGTCCACTATAAGGTAATTAACAGGAGAACTAACTTCACAACTCAGTGATAAGTCATGCAAAATAAAAAAAACAATTTAATTATCACTACATAATCGCCTTGCCCTATTAACGCTTGACTTTAACTTTTCTTTATTTTTTAAAGAAAAAAACACGACATTTTTCAAAAAAATCAGTAAATTTGTTATAATAAAATAAAAACTGTTAAGAAATTTGTCTATTTTACTCTGATCGACTAGGAATTAAGACACAACATTCTGTTAAATATTTAAGAACCTAACTTTTAGTAGGTATATTTCTTTTCAATTCAAAAGGCACTTGGCTTTTCTAATTAATAACATCGCCTTTTTTTAAATTCCAGTACTTCGAGCAAGATGACCCCGACTTGTACTTGTCCAAGATCAAGTACATCCTGGACACCGATTTGGATGCCACGGACACCTTGGAGCTGTACTTCGTGGAGGAGATGTACGACGCCAGCAGTGGGCAGCTGAGCAAGACCATCGAGCTGATTCCCAACGGGGCCAAGACACGAGTGACCAATGCCACCAAAAACCAGTACCTGGACTCCCTGGCCCAGCAACGTTTGTGCAACAGTGTCAAGGACGAAGTCGATAGTTTCCTGAAAGGTCTAAACTCCATTATACCGGATAATCTGCTCAGCATTTTCGATGAAAACGAACTAGAGGTGAGTTTTAGTGGATTAATTAAACTGCAAGGTGTATATAATATGCTAGATAACAATTATATAAATCCAATTGGCATTGGTATCCCGTTAATTAAATATTTTTCCTGCTGCAGCTGCTGATGTGCGGCACCGGGGAGTATTCCATCAGCGACTTCAAGTCGCACCACATCGCCAACGGCAATTCGGCGGAGTTCCGGCGGGTTTTGGCCTGGTTTTGGGCCGGAGTGAGCAACTTCAGCCAGACGGAGATGGCCCGCCTGCTGCAGTTCACCACTGGATGTTCGCAGCTGCCGCCGGGAGGATTTCAGGAGCTGAATCCGCAGTTCCAGATAACGGCGGCCCCGACCTTTGGCAACCTGCCCACGGCGCACACCTGGTGGGTGGAAGTGCTTACCATTTTTTAATCTCACCCTTTACTAAAAAGCCGAAACTTTTTCGATTACAGCTTCAACCAGCTGTGTTTGCCGGACTACGAGAGTTACGAGCAGTTCGAAAAGTCGCTGCTTTTGGCCATCAGCGAGGGCAGCGAGGGATTCGGAATGGTCTAGATACTATATACCATAGATACGGGATATTGGAGGGGGCTGGGATATATCTCACTCCCCCCCTCGATTTTTGTCTGCTACGCTACTGTGTTCCTTTCTGTGCGCTTTAAATGTCATGCTAGTAAACTAAGTGAACTAGTCCGTAAGCATGCCTAGTGATAAATCGCAATTAAATTCAGTTCCCGGCTAGATATATTATATATACGCCCCCCTTTCGTGGGAGATCCCTTAAGCAATAATAATCACGGATTAGCCGGCGTAGCGAGTGTAGTTATAAAAATCGAGTCAAGATGCAAATTAAAACCGAATATATATCATCATCAAAAGGAATGTGATAATTGTATTATAGACTAATGCAACCTAAGCGTAATGGGAAACTTTTAAACTACCTATATCGGTAAAGCAAAATAAGTAGCCATTAAATACCAAAAAGAAAACTACTCTAATTAATTGTTAGTTGCGCTGTGTAAGAAAACCCGAATGAAATCCCCGAGTTTGTAGCATACTATACTAAAAATTAATTGTAAACAACGTTATATTGTCAACCAAACATTCACCAAAAGCAATGTTTATATGCATTTCTTCTAACGAAAAACCAAATATATATGGCCAAATTGTGGCACAACTCGAATACAATCCCAAATCCTTCTCCCTCGCTGTGCTCTCCTTATAAGCAATATGTGGAAGCAAATGTTGAATAGTAGTTTTTAAATGTTGTTAAATCGCAAAGCAAAAATCAAAGATGTCATACAAATTTAAAATTTAGTAAATGTAATGGAATTGTAGTTGTTGAGAGAACTCTAAAAAAGCTTATTTTCCAATCGGTTGGCGGAGGATTGGTTCAAATGGTTAAAAGTAATAAAAATCTACTGTTTAGAACGGAATTGTTCGTACTTGGCTTTTATTATGGAAAATAAAAAGGGAAATCTGTTTAAAGTAATTAAATGGATAAGTTTGTTTTATAATATATGTACATTTTTCACCTCAAACTAAAAGTGCACTTATATAATTTGTATACTTTATTTTGTTTGGTGTACCTGTTTATATTAATTGGTCTACAAACCGGTGTCATTAGGGTGGCTCAAACTCAAAAGTAACTAGTTAGGCTTGATTACCAAGCAATATAAATCTGCACTTGCCGAACTATGCACTTATATAAGTTATATAGTTATTGGTCTAGAAACCGGTGTCTTTTGAGGGGACCAACTTTCTTCCCAAGGTCCCCGGAGGTCACCTGCAGAAACACGACTGTGAGGAAAGCCAATGAACTTCGGGAGGGTTATGCAAGCGCCTCAGTTAACCATAGTAAACCATAACTTCTGTGAACTGTACTTCGGCTTTGGGTCTTTTATGACATGATATATAAATGTGTGGTCCAGTGAGAGTTGGAAGGAGCGTGAGTGACAAATTACTGGGGGCCAAATCATCGACAGTTTCTAGCTGTCAAAACGCGTGCTCATCCAGTCAAGTGTGCCCAAATGTGTGTGCGTCTACATTTAAACAATTATTAGCAACTAATTAGAGTATGGAAGGGCCTGAGTGCGGTCGAAGGAGAAAGTGGATTTTACCTAGAAGTGTGCACCGAAACTGTCACTTTCTAGAGGGGCACGCGCGCCAAAAGCCAAAAATCTCTCCGGGCAGGGTCAAAAGCAGCATCTTCGTGGTTTGTTGGGTAATATCTTTGGGGATGGCAGAGATGAAAGTGAAATGCAAGAACCAGAAGAAAGTTTGAAAAGAAAAACCGTCAAGCCGAAGGTTAAACTGCAAGTTTTTTTTGACGGCTTCTAATTTAAACTTTTAGAGTAGAGGGAAAATTAACAAATTTATTATTAAATGCAAAATACTTAAATAAAAAATAAAATTGTATGTAAACAAAAAATACATAAAGGCAAAATTATTTTTTTTTCGAAATAAAAGTAGGATATTTTGTTGCCAAATCAATGATTTAAAAGTAAACCTTTTTAACTTCTTTTCATTAAAAAACCAAAGTTTAAATTAAAAATATATTCATAAAGAAAATAATATATTTCTTTTAAAACAGTGGGATTTTGAATGGCTTATAAATATTTTACAATAACCCATTTAAATGGGTTTTCAAGATTGGTTGAAATTTTTTGATAATGAAATTTTCTGTTTAGTAGAAGCATGGTAAGGTTTCAGGTTTCTCAGTTTACTTAAGACAAGGGCTATTTTTAGGCACAGCAAGTTGTAGATTGTTAAGTGAGGAAAGATTGGATTATTTCACCGAACAATCTTGGATTGGTTTAGTCCCGGAAGCATATATTTACATTTGGACACACAAACACCAAGCATCGGTGGTTCAGTGGTAGAATGCTCGCCTGCCACGCGGGCGGCCCGGGTTCGATTCCCGGCCGATGCAACAATTTTTTTATATTTTTTACTCGGTACTTAAGTGATCTTAGTAAATGATTAAAACATAAACATTAGCAGCCGAATGGTTCATATTATAAATATGAATTTTACTTAACATGTGTTTATATCGTAAGTACATATTTTATTTCAAATTAATCAACAAAATAAAAAAAAGTGTTATTTTTATTTAACAAGT